>NC_137074.1:32073672-32673672 GCF_951640355.1 Cnephaeus nilssonii | reverse complement strand
AATGTGTGTATGAGTCAGAAATTCCAAATTTTTACCCAGAGTATGTTCTCAAGGAGACATGAGTAAGAATATTCACAGTAGACTACTAAGAGTAAAAAACAAAAACAGAACACTAAAACTTAACTCAAATGTCATTAAAAAGAAAAGTTAAATAAACTGACTTATTCATACAGAAAAATGAATTATAGCTACATGCAACAACACAGATGTGTCTCAAAAGCATTACTCTCAAGTGAAAAGGCAAATCACTAAAAATATATAAACATAGTTATAACTTGTTTTTTCTAAACATATATGATAGAACTAAGGGAAATAAGCACAAAATTCAAGATGATGATTATCTGACAAAGGGAAAGAAACACAATAAAGGTTTCAAACATATTTGCAATCATTTATAAATATTCCTTTATCTAATCAACATTTAATTTGAAATCCTTAACAAAAATATTCAAATAACCAAAATACATCAAGTTTCATTAAAAATTTCTCAGTAGTCTTAATATATGTTAAACCATTCTAAAACCTTTCTGGGTTTGCTTTAAGCCCCATATAAAATTAGAGGCAAAAAACTATTGACTCTACCTTTCCAATATTTCTTAAATTTATCCTCATTTCATTTTCACTGATACTATCCTAAGAAGTCCAGGTCCTCAAAATCTAACCAAGACTACTGAAATAACCTCCACATTGGTCTACTTGACTCCACAAATTGTTCTCTTTAATATCTCCTTCAAACTGAACCAAGTTATCTTTCTAAAATGCTCATCAGATGTACCTTCCCATTCTACAGCTTCCAGATGACACAGCACACTATAGAAAGGCCTTCCTAGTTATGGCACAGGCATCTTATTTCAAGTCTCACTGTATCCAAACCCTATCCCCACCCTCGTTCCCTTCATACTACCCTAAACTCTAATCCCCCTAGACTATTCTCAATACCTTGAATATACATCTTCAATCATCTGTATTATTTGCAAAATCTCAAATACACTGCCCACCGATATTCTTTGCATGTCCCAATCAGACTCATACTTTAAAATCCAACTCAATTTTTTTTCTTAACATGCTTTTTTCAATGTTCAACCTATCAAAAATTCCAACCCAACACTTTCCTAAGCTCAAAGAGGAGTAAAACAAACCTCACAAATCTCCAATTTCTCTTAAATAAACCTCCCCCATGATGCACATAACCTTCTGCTTGATATTACAATTTGGTATGTATATTCTATTTCCTCTCCTTTCAGTCTAACTCATTTAAAATAAAAATGCTCTTTAACGGTTGGCACAATATTAACTTATATTTTATTATTATTAATTTTTATAATATTCTGGAATAGTTATGTTATTCTACATTCTATTATAATATATTCTGGATATTTATTTAATTTGGAGGCTATGCTAAAATTTACTCCAAATTCAATATCAAAAAACAAAAAAGAATACATCAGTCCTAAAATAAAGCTTCAGGAAAACACTATCATGAATTTAGACCTTAACTTTTTCTTTAATATGTTTTTATTGATTTTAGAGAGATAAAAGGAAAGAGAGAGAAGCATCGATGTGAGAAACATTGATCGGCTGCCTCCTACATGCCTCCTACTGGGAATTGAGCATGCAACCCTGGCATGTGCCCTGACCTGGAATCAAACTTGTGACCTTTTGTTGCATGGGACAAAGTTCATACAACTGAGCTACACAGGCCAGGGATAGACCATAATCGTTTAAGTTAAAGATTAGGTGAGTTTATACTAAGCATAGTAGTATGAAATTTTGTATGCAGTTTAATAATTTCAAGGGCTTTTTAAAGAGGAGTTCTGGAAAATGTAATTGATATGCAAATTAGAATTCTGAAACTCCAGTGCATTTACCATGGCTTGAAAGAATTTACATTTCTAGTTAATAAATACTACCACAGTACATGAAAAGTGTATGCCAAAAGGATATTCTGCTACTCAACTACATTTTGGCTGACTATAAAAACTTAAACCAGAAAGTCATCCAGGATGATATTTCCCTTGAGGAAGAGAAAAGATGACTTAAAAGAAGTAAAGTTTAATACAGCTGAGGCCTCATGAAACCTTCACTACTACTAAACAAATTAACTGTGAAAGATAATCTCTCCATTATTACCAAGAAATTTCCATTTTTTATCCATTTCTTATCACAATTATTTTTCTATTCAAAGATAAGTTTGATGGTATTAACTTCATTTTCCTGACTAACTATCTCTGTCAATACCTAAAACAAATTTATTCCTTCTTTCTACAGATTCCCAAAAAAAGCCCTATTATTATGTCTTCCAGAACCTTGAATTTTGGTTTATTCCTTAATACTTTCTTCAATCTCATATTACAAGGATTGTTTTTTTCTTCAGAAATAACTTCACAGTACTTTTTAATAGTGGTAAGCAAGGAGTTAACATTTATTTATGACTAACCATTGCAAAGTTTAAGAAAATTTGACATATGAAAGGATTTTTAAAAAAGTACTGACATCCATATTGTTACACTTTATTGCTATGGCTTTTTTCCACAAATATACAGCACTACCTGAAGCAATGACTCTAGAGAACACACACTTTCAGAAAAAGTTATCTCCAACTTCCAAATATAAATATAAATGCAGTTATCTTGACAAGGAACCTGCAAAGTTCTGAATTAAACTTGGTCCCTCTATGATCATCTAATCAGGATCCTTCTCTCTTTAAAGTCACTCTAAAATACGGTGCTATTTCTGCATGAATAAAAATTACTATTACAGTTATGGCATTTCCCTAAGAGCAGTTTTTGTCACACATTTTCATTTTTAATATCTATGTTCAAATTCTATGCTTATGTAATTTTCTTGTAAGAAATAACATCTCTTAGATTTTTTTATGTAGAAACACTGGAATAGAAATCATTTTGCAACCAAACTCTTACCTGAATAATTGTGGCCAATATATTTACATAATTACTTTCAGTCTGATAGAGTTCTTTTGCAACTTGCCACCTGGCTGACTGCTTTGAAGGAACCGGAGTGGAATTTTTAGAAGACTTAGTACAAGACTTTGGTGTTTCTAAAAGGTAAAAAAGGAGGAATGATTTAAAATGCAGGCCAGATATAAGTACTAAACATTGCAGAGATTTAACAGAAAAAGGGAAGCATACTAACTCTTATAAATGTATACTAACTCTTATAAATACACCACCATATAGATTTTCATTATGGTAAAATTTCCTCATAAAATGAGGCCAGAGAAAAAAAATTGTCAAAAATATCGATGACTCCAAATTGACAAGACTTTTTACTAAATAGATGGCCTGTATTTTTTAAAAATGCCAAGGTCATTAAAAACAAAGACTGAGGAACTGTACCAGATTAGAAGAGACTAGAGAGATATAACCTGTGATCCTGGGATAGATCCTAGACCAGAAAAAAACAACAAAAAAAACTTTTCTCTTTTGCTAAAAAGGACATTAATGGAACAACTGATAAAATTTGAAGGTCTGTGGGGTAGATCATAGCACTGAGGTTAACTTCCTAATTACAAAATACAAGAAATATCCCTATATTTTAAGAAATATAAATGTAAGTGTTAGACATAAAGGCACAACATATCTGCAATGTACTCTCACTCTCAAACATTAAAAATATGTGTGGAGACACAGAGAAAGAGAGAATGAATGAATGAATGTTAAAGCAAACATAGCAGAATATTTCCATTTGGGAAATTTGAGTAGAAAGTATATAGGAATCTTTATACTATATTTGCAGTATTTTTGCAATCTGAAATTATTTCAAAATAAAAAGCTTAAATAATAAAATAAAAAGCAACATATAGAAAGATTTAAGTTAAAAAAGGAGGAAAAGGTTATGATTACACTCTTCATATATATATATATATATGTGTATATATATATATATATATATATATATGTGTGTGTGTGTGTGTGTGTGTGTGTGTGTGTGTGTGTGTGTGTATGGAAAAAGCCTCCCTCAAAAAATACCCAACATCAACTGCAAATTCATTGTTAGTTCAAAGTATCTTAATATAAAACATCTAGTCCAACCCAAAGTGCAGGGAGGATGCATTCATATATTTTATATGTATTTCAAGAAAAATTAAACTTTATAAAAGCTTAAAATACATTTTCTTACTATCAATATGATTAGAATATTTCAACATTATATACAGAATCTTCTAATAGAAAGTATAATGTTCCTCAGCTATGGATGTAGTAGAAATACTCAAAGAATAACAAAGATAGTGTGACTGAAGCTTAGAGAGTATCACTGGAAAGCATGATATCACATGAGGTTTGAGGTAGATGAGGAAGGATTACATAGGAACTTGAAAGTTATGGTAATACAAAGCCACTCAATGACTTTAAGCAGAGTGGCATGCTCTAATTCAGCAGTCGCCAACCGGTGGACCACAGACCACAGGTCCGAAAGGTTGGTGACTGCTAATCTAATTTATATAATTTTAGAGACCACTGTTAAATGCTAATGTAGAAAGGCAAAAATGGATATAAAGAGACCACTGCAATTGTCTGAGAGAGATCTTTTCTACAGAAAAAGTTGATAAAGTATGGCAAATGAATAGTTTGAGAGTGGTAGAGAGAATCAAAGTTCTAATTTGATAATGTTATGTTTAAGTTTCGGACAAGGAGGCATGAAGTAGGCAATTGGAGAGGGAAGACAACAAATTTTGGGGTCATCGGCATATAAATGTTGTTAAAGCTATGGAATTAAATGAGATCATTTAGGGAAAATAAAAAAGAAAAGAAACAACATAGGAATAACATTCAACATCCAGAATTGGAGAGTGAAGCTGGGCAAAGGAGAATGAGAAATGTACATAAGCCAAGATTTAAAAAAAATGAGTCCAGAAGTAAGTAGCTGTTCATGTGTCAAATACTGTTGATTGCATAGAAACTGTCATCTCTCTAGCAAGATCCAATGTCACAGTAGGGGGGCTGAAGTTCAATTGGAATGTTGAAAAGACAATGAAAAGCAGGAAATAAGACAGTGGATCAAGGTAATTCTTTGAAGAGTATTCATGTGAAAGGGAAGAGAAAAAGGGAATAAAAAATAGAGAGTGCCACGAGATCGAGGGGAGGTTTTGATTGTTATCAAGTCCAGAAAACACATTATTAGTATGCTGACTAAAAAATAAAAAATCGATGATCAACAGAGAACTCATTGTAGCTTTCCTGTATCAGTTGAGAACAAAGTAAACTCAGCCTCCTCTGACTTCACTGTACTTGTTTTCCCCATAATACATCTATAATTTTATTTAGCTAGTGCTTAAGAATGCTCTTTGAATGGTTCCATCACTTTCTAGCTGTGTGACCCTTAATGAGTTATTTCTCTGACCTCAGTCTAGTCATCCGTAAATAGGAGAAATAAAATCTATCTCATAAATACAAAAAATATACAAAAGCACATAGCATATAGTAAACAATCATTAAATAGAAGCATTTTCACGTGCCTTTTCTCCTCAACTAGAACAAAAGTAATTAAAGGCAGAGCCTTTCATATTCAATATAAGCAGAGATTTATCTATAGTTTAACAATATTCCATTCCACTAAACTTTAAAGATAAATTTTAAATGTGAATTACCTCCATAGTTAATGCTAGATTCTGGTGTGTTGGAGATATCTAGAAGTGACCCTATAGAAAGGGAATGTTCAGCTGATGGGCGCTTACGGGGAGGAAAAGGTGACAGGTCTGTCTCTCTTGAAAGCTGAGCAAGCGTCTCTTTTAAACGACGTCTTTTGCGATTGCTGTTTGGAGTACTTAGAGAAAGCAGTGACACTGATTTCTTGAGCTCAGGTGTATTAGCCTGCAATCAAAAGCACAAAATCTCAATTTCACTTCCATGGTTCTTTACTGAGACAGGAACAAAAGAAAAATATATTTGAGTCTGACAAAACCTGGATTTCGCACAATAATTTTACAACTATATACTCTGCCAGGTAATTCAGAAGCTACATAAAACATAATAGTCAAGGGACCACTGTAATTGTCTAAGCCCTAGCACCTCATTCCTTTTCTTCACAGCACTATCACCATTACATATTCGTCTGTAAGCTGGTTTACTATCTATTCCCCATTAGGCCATAAACTCCAGGAGAGCAGGAGCCATTCACATTTTGTTCACTGTATCTCTAGCATTTAGCACAGTGCTGGACACAACACTCTCCAACATTTGTCAACACCAGATTTTAAAAGCTCTCTCTCAGTATCTAAAGCATTTTAACTTTATGTTAAGAACCTAACAATGAGAAGATAACACAATATAGTATTTACCTGTTTAAACCCATACCACATCTTCAGTATTCTATTCAAAATTATTAAATCCCAAACTGAAGTAAATCTTCCCGTAAAACCTCTTCTATAGCTTTATGCCACATTTTGGTGAATGATACCACTCTTCACCAAGATCCAACATGGAGGCTGAGTTTTCCTTGCCTACAGTCATTGTTTTTAACGACATCTTTCCCCTTAATATTAAATGTCTCCCAATATTTATAGCAGTGATTTTCAACTGGTGTGCTGCAAGAATTTTTAAACACACAATACCTGACTATTTAGTCAGGGGCACTGGCCTCATTTCCTTTAGACTGTCCAATAAAAAAAAATGACAACAGCCAATACAAGAATAGCCATCCAGTGGGAATGAATGAAAATTATACCTACTTCTTGTCAGATTGGCAAAAAATGTATTTTTTTGATATATTGCAGAATTTTAGTAATCAGTTTATGTGTGCCATGAGATAGAAAAGGTTGAAAGTCGCTGACTTACAGGATAAAATTTAAGCCACTTCAATATATTAAAAACTTGTTAATTCTGCCCACCTAGTAAGCTTTATCTGTTGGCCTTCTTTCTCACATTTTTTTTCTAAGCCATACTAAGCTACTTACTATTTTAACATACTTTCAAGCTTTCGTACCACTCCCACCTGCTGTCAAACTTGAATGTCCTTACCAGGTTAGCCTAGTAAATTGGCTCAACACTTCTTTGCTCTTTTCAATCCTACCCAAGTCTCTTAGAATGAGGCTAGTTAAAATACATTATTCAATTATGGCATATATAATTCTGCACTGTAACTGTTTGCATATCTATCTTTCCCTTACAGTTCTAAGTTTCTGAAGACAGGGATATCAGTGTTCATAATAATAATACCACCAATTATTAGTACAGATTCCTACATAATAAAGGCTAATAAGGAAATCGACCAAGCGGTGGAACAACCAGTCGCTATGACACGCACTGACCACCAGGGGGCAGACGCTCAACGCTGCCCCCTGGTGGTCAGTGCGCTCCCACAGGGGGAGCGCTGCTCAGCCGGAAGCCAAGTTCATGGCTGATGAGCGCAGTGGCAGTAGCAGGCCTCTGCAGCAGTGCTAAGGATGTCCAACTAAGGATGAGGAATGGGCCTAAGCCGTCAGTCGGACATCCCCTGAGGGCTCCTGGACTGTGAGAGGGCACAGGTCGGGCTGAAGGACCCTCCCACCCAAGTGCAAGAATTTTGTGCACCGGGCCTCTAGTGATATTAAGATTACAACAATATCCATTACAATGAGTGGTTTTACCTAAATAGACATAGACAACTACTCCAATTGTTCTCAAACTCCTAAACATGATGTAACAGATGACCTGTATGCTAATTATACCATGCTCTTTTTGGATAGAAAGTGTCATCTTTATAAAATCAAATTCATAGAACAAATAACTAAGACACATTTTTTAAAAAGCATACCTTTTCATATAAATACATAGTTTCTCCAGCGCGGGCATCCATTTGAATGCTTCCCCAGAACCACTAGGTGAGAAAAAGAACATTTTAATTAAGGATTCGCATTATCAGAAATGCCAGTTGTAATAGTTTTAGAAAACCAATCTCATTTTTTAATTACTTGCCTCTTGCTTGACAACATAAAGTTTCTTTGAAGGTTCAAATGGAAGTTCTTTAACTGTATTCTCTTCAACTATAAGGTGAGTGCACCTTTCATCTCCAACCTGTAAATAGCTACCTCCTAAAGAAAAAATGCATACAAACATATAAATAAGGCAAACTACTTCACACACAAATCCTTTTTCTTTCCTAGAGAGAGGAAGGAAGAGAAAGAGAAAGAGAAAGAGGAAGAGGAAGAAAGAAAGAGAAAAACATCAACTGGTAATCTCCCATACCCGCCCCAATTGGGGACTGAACACACAACCTCGGCACATTTCCTGACCAGGAATCTAACCCGTGTCACTGAAGCAGAATGATGCTCCAACTAACGGAACCACTCTGCCAGGACCAAACCCAAAATTTTTTTAAGAGGCATATTCACCAGGAAGTCATTAGGCAAGAGTGGGGAATAAAATACATATGTAAAACTTTTAAATTATGTCAAATTCTACCTTGCATTTCAGTCATTTCTTCCATATTGGTTTTCTCTTCATCTGAAAATCCCAGGAAACTTAAAATGCAATCTTGAAATGGAGGAACTTTAAATTCATTTCTAAAGTCATCAGCTGATGCACAGAAATCCCTAAAAAAATAAAAAATAAAAAATAAAAAAATACACACACACACACACACACACACTCTTCTAAAACAGCTTAACTTAAATTCAACTAATTAGGTACATCAATTTCTAATCTTCAAGGTTTTAGCATAATACATTTATTGAAAATATTTTACATCAGATCCTGAAATTTTTTTTTCATATATTTTATTGATGCCCTAGCTTGTTTGGCTCAGTCGATAGAGCATCAGCCTGTGGACTGAAGGGTCCCGGGTTCGATTCCAGTCAAGGGCACATGCCCAAGTTGCAGGCTCAATCCCCAGTGGGAGACGTGCAAGAGGCAGCCAATCTATGAATTCCCTGTCATCATCGATGTTTATATCTCTCCCTCTCCCTTCCTCTCTGAAATCAATAAAAATATTTTTTTTTAAATTAAAATATATATATATAAAATAAATAAATATATTTTATTGATTTTTTACAGAGAGAAAGAAAGAGGGATAGAGAGTCAGAAACATCGATGAAAGAGAAACATCGATCAGCTGCCTCATGCACAACCCCTACTGAGGATGTGCCCGCAACAAAGGTACATGCCCTTGATCAGAATCGAACCTGGGACCCTGCAGTCTGTAGGCCGACGCTCTATCCACTGAGCAAAACTGGTTAGGGCAGATCCTGAAATATTAACAAAACTTTAACATTTTAATAACAACAGCTAAAAAAAATTTTTTTTTGATGTGTCCTCATGTCATCCTGAATTAAATTCTGACAAAATTTGATCATGGGTAATTTTTACAAGATTCAAATTCCTGCTCTGTACATGAAATTTCACGTGTGTGCTAGGGGTTCTAATTTCATTAAATATTAAGTAATGAAGAAGCACAACAGCAAGGAATTACAAGGTTGGAAAGCTTAAAAAGATTATGAACTGCAATTACCACTTAAAATGTAACCAGAAAAACATAAAATAAGAAAAAACATGATCCAAATATCCATTAAGCTATCCTATATAATAAAGAGGTAATATGCAAATTGACAATCACTCCAACATACAAGATGGCCACCCCCATGTGGTCAAAGATGGCCACTCCCATGTGGTCAAAGATGGCCACCCCCATGTGGACACAAGATGGCTGCCACAAGATGGCCAGCAGGGGAGGGCAGTTGGGAGGGACCAGATCTGCAAGGGAGGGCAGTTGGGAGGGACCAGGCCAGCAGGGCAGGGAAATTAGGGGCACCCAGGCCCTCAGGGGAGGGCAGTTGGGAGTGACCAGGCCTGCAAGGGAGGGCAGTTGGGGGCGACCAGGCCGGAAGGAGAGGGCAGTCAGGGGTGACCAGGCTGGCAAGGGAGGGCAATTAGGGGTGACTGGACAGCAGGGGAGGGCAGTTGGGGGCGACCAGGCCTGCAGGGGAGGGCAGTTAGGGGCAATCGGGCCAGCAGGGGAACAGTTAGGCGTCGATCAGGCTGGCAGGGGAGTAGTTAGGGGGTGATCAGGCTGGCAGGCAAAAGCAGTTAGGGGCAATCAAGCAGGATGGCAGATGAGCAGTTGGGATCGGGCCTAAACAGGCAGTCGGACATCCATCAAGATTGGAAAGGGTGCAGGCTGGGCTGAGGGATACACACACCCCGTTCCCGTGCATGAATTTTGTTCACTGGGCCTCTAGTTACCTAATAATTTTAGAATATTTATGATAATCAAAATCATTTCTCAGATGTCTTCCAATTTTCAATATTTCATAATTTTTAACCCTTTGCACTCGCTTGCTTTTTTCGATTCCTTTATTCTAATGCTAACCATGTTGAGTGCAAAAAGTTAAAATATATTTTTATTGATTTCAAAGAGAGAGAGGGAGAGATAGAAATATCAATAATGACAGAGAATCACTGATTGGCTGCCTCCTACATGCCCCTTACTGGGGATCGAGCCCACAACCCAGGCATGTGCCCTGACCAGGAATCAAACCATGTCCTCCTGGTTCATAGGCTGACTCTGAACCACTGAGCCACACTAGCCAGCCATAACTTTTTTTCTATAACTTCACTCTTCCTAACCTTTATTCCCCAAGCTACCCCAAGACTGACTTCATTTTCTTCTATATTAGTTATGAATTTAGGGTTGAAGCACATGGGATTACCTTTATAACATTTAATTCACATAATGAACTACTGAATTGTTAAATACTTACTGTTCATTCCGCCTTTCCCAAGCTTTATAAATCCATTCTGGCTTCATAATTGGAGTACCCAGGCTCACAGCAATCTAAAAATATAAACATTAAACTACTATTAATTTTTACTTTAAATAACTGCATTCATGGAAGTTCCAAGCAATTACATACTTTTTTTTGCAGTTTTAGATCATTGTTCATCTACTTTGTAACATAAGCAAAATTAACAGAAAAAAAAAAAAACTCTCTTAATCATACAACTTAGGTTAAAACAAATCCCATGATGTGCAAACCATTTCCTTATTTTACTAGTACTTTAAATATATGTATCTCTGAAGTTGATGAAGTTCACCTTCATTATAGTTCATTTCTCCTTTCATGTTTACTTCTTTCAAGAACTGACCCCCAAGACAGCACTACAGAAGAAAACATCTGATTAAAAACTTCAGTATGAATTAGAAAGTAGGAATTCCCTGGAATTAACTGAAATTAACATTTGCTACATAAATAAATACACTGATGGAGGGTTGGAACAGAGAGATAAAGTCTCCCTAACATAGATATTCAAGTATAATCTTAACTAAGATTTTAATCCTAATAAAGATACTTTCTCATTTTAATATTAAATCTTAGGAGCATTTTATAAAAACACTAGAGGCCCGGGTACGGTCCCTAGGCCTGGCCTGCAACCAGGGCCATCTTCCCCGGCCTCCGCTGCCACCCACCCCCGATTACTCATTCACCATTGGGGGATCAGAACCTGATGGCCAGGGGAAGGGACCGAGAAGTCGGCCATTCCCACCTGCTCGCCGGCCCCACCCCCACTGCAGGTGGCCCTCTGTATGTGGGGCGACTGGCAGGGCGGGTGTCTTGGCCTGGCACCACCTGTGTCCCCCACCACCCACCCCGGTTCCCTGTTCACCATTAGCCAATTGGAGCCTGCCGGCCGGGGAAAGAAACCAAGAGGTGATCAGTGTGCCTCATAGTGACTGGTCAAGTGTCATTCTGGTTGTTCCGCCACTAGGGTCAATTTGCATATTACCCTTTTATTATATACTTTACTAGTATATAATATATATAAAATATATATAGGATAGCTCTGCTCTGTTCTTATAAAGACCACTTAGATAAGAGTAAAATATGCATGTATCTCTCTCATCACTTCCCAACCCTCCTTTTACTAATGCTCATAGTAACTTTTGCAAATAGTATTCATCTGCCTGAAATGTTATCCATCAGCAAACCTCCAAAATCCTACTCATCTTTGAGCACCTAACGCAAGTTCCATTGCCACCTTAAAACCTGAGACCACACTCCTATGATTTAAACTTTTGTGTTCTAGCCGGTGTTCTCAGTGGTTAGAGCATCGGCTCAAGAACCAAAGGGTCAGGGGTTCAATTCCAGGTCCAGGGCACATACCTGGGTTGCAGGTTCCATTCCTGGCCCTGTTGGGGCTCATTCAGCAACCAAATGATATGTCTTTTCCCATCCTCTCTACTCTCTCTAAAAATCAATGAAAAATATCCTCTGGTGAGGATTAAAAATAAATATATAAATAAATAAAATGCTTTAAAAAAAAAAAGAAAGAGGAAAAAATATCCTTGGGTGAGGATTAACAAAAAAAAACAGGGTTTGAAAAAAGAAAAAATGTTGCTACATATACATAAAGCAAAAATTGAATTTCTGAACTTCAGTAAATTATAGGACATAGATGACACTATTATTAAATCTAATCCTGAATGATGCAATCCTGAAATACACACAAATACCCAAGTTTACATACCCTGAATTTTTCTCCTTGTGTACAATTTGCCACCAAATGTGTTACTTTGGAATTAAAATCTTTTCGAATAACTCCACCCATGTGATGGACCAATGTCACCAATCTGACCTCAAAAGAAAAATTAAGCAACATTAGCTTTATTAATTTAAATAAAATTTTAAACTATGTTTACAACTTATTTAGCATTAACTGAGTACTTTCTGTTTTATAATGTACATATAGGAATTTTTATAAAGGTATAAACTTTACATCAAAATAATTGAACGATTTTACTGGTACAAAACTATATAGTGACTAGAGGCCCGGTGCATGAATTCATGCACCAGTGGGGTCCCTCAGCTTGGCCTGCAGGATCGGGCCAAAACCGGCTCTCCGATATCCCGAGGGGTCCCGGATTGCGAGAGGAAAACAGGAGGTTGGCCAGCCGTGGAGGAACCGTGGAAGGGCTCCAGGGCGTGTCCAGCCCATCTCACTTAGTCCCGATCAGCTGGACCCCAGCAGCAAGTTTTTAACCTACCAGTCGAAGCGTTTGCCCCTGGTGGTTAGTGCACATCATAGCGACTGGTCGACCGATCGACCGGTTGACTGTCTGCCCCCTGGTAGTCAGTGCACGTCATAGTGAGCGGTTGAGCAGCCTTAGCATATCATTAGCATATTATACTTAGATTGGTCAAAAAGCCAACCAGGGGACTGGACATTTAGCATATTAGGCTTTTATTATATAAAATAAGCTAGTAAAGATGATCACACAAAACTCAGTTAATTAAGCTATCTTTCACAGCTAAATATATTACTTTTTTTTATAACATGAGGTTATATTATACCAATATTCTTCCCACAAAATTAGAGTAATCCTCCATTACCTCCAACATAGAAACTTACAAATCAAAGAAGCTTCTGTGAGCTTGGCTGGTGTGGCTAAGTAGTTAAGTGTTGACCTATGAACCAGGAGGTCAGGGCACATGCCTGGGTTGCAGGCTCAATCCCCAGTAGAGGGCATGCAGGAAGCAGTCAATCAATGATTCTCTCTCATCATTGATGTTTCTATCTTTCTCTCCCTCTCCCTTCCTCTCTGAAATCAATATTTTCTTTTTTTAAAAAAAAAGCCCTAGCCAGTTTGGCTCAGTGGATAGAAGATTCCCAGGTTTGATTCTGGTCAAGAGCTTGATCCCTGATCCCCAACACATGTGGTTGGGGCATGTGTGGGAGGCAACCAATCAATGTTTCTCTCTCCTTGTCTCTCTCCTTGTCTCTCTCCCTCCCTTCCACTCTCTCTAGAAATCAATGGAAAAGTAGCCTCAGGTGAGATTAACAAAACAAATAAATTTTAAAAAAAGAAGTTTCTGTGTATTCTCCAGAGCAGTAAGAATAATTTAAGGCTGAACTTGTGTAACAAAAAAAATAAATAAATAAATTGCACTGTGTACACAAAAACTTCAAATAATGTGGCCAATAGGATACTGAAAAGAGTTTAAACAGATTAGACAGTTACTCATTTTTTCTGTTAATTCATATGCTAGCCATCCTAGACAAAATATTTGGGGTTTTTTACAAGGCTCTTCAGAATATTTCTTCACAAAATTTGAAACTGGTATAGACAGAGTAATTTCTCCTCCAAAACTTTGAAAATAAAACCAGGATACATTATCAAAAAGTGCCAATTTAGAATATTTTTAAATACTTACTAGTTCTTCTTTCTTCCTGAATCCAGTAAAGCATAGTACCAGATTCATCATGCTTGTACAATACAGTGGACGACATGAAAATGGCAAAGGCTGAAGAATAATTTTAAATCTGTGAGCTTTCTTTATAGTAGAAAATGGAATACATCTTTCTCAAGTTAAACATATCTGCCCTCTTATCAATCAACTATCCCAATCCAAAGATTTAGTTGCATTTTTCAATATGCAATAAAAATAGCAAAAAAAAAAAAATTGCTAGTTTCACAATAAAATTTCCACAATTCCCAAATCATACTTGATACACATAAACTAAGCACACTTTATGATTTGCAAATATATTCAAACCTTTAGTTCTAAAATGTACTTTGTCACATGTGAAATATTATCAATAAACAGATTTCTGACTCCATACACTACTGTAAATGCTTCCAATTAAAGTTAAAACAGGTCAAATATTTATAAATACTAGGTATATAACATATAATTGAACCAAATATGCTTCCAATTTTTGAGCTAAAAAAATGGAGGTAATCAGTAAATATTTTAACCAATTTAACACATATATATCAGAGTAAGAATATACAGATATTTAACAGTTAATATATATATATATATACTTAATTTTGGGCTTTAAAATTTTTACTCGGCTTCTGCAAGCAACATTTCTCAACCAAAACAGAGAATTAAAGATAGTCATGTGCTTCTTACTAGTATCTATAACAAAAACACAATGACTTAAGCAATTTTAAGTTAATAAGGCAAACTTTAGAATGGCAAAACATAGCAATAAAACCAAAGAATAGGGACTAACTCTGCTACAACTCTTATATGTATATTATATATATAGTTTTTATTGCCTAACTTTCAAAGGTGTTAGATTTTCACTACTGAAAATTACAATAGAAATAAAACAAAAGGACTATACACTATCTACTACTATTCCTATTCTAAATATTTCATACTCTCAACAATTAACGGAATTTTCTACTTCTCAATTTGCGCAACATTCAATAATAAAAATTTAACCTGGAAAAGTCATAATAAATGTATATTCTTCTTACCTCTCCTTTTTGTGCACAGTTTAATACTACTGGTGGTCCAATAACTCTACAATCAGTCTTGTATAACTCAGTAAAGACAGGATCCTGGAAGTCCATGACTATAAAAACATTTTCAAATTCTGGAGAATCCAAACTTTCATATTCTTCTACTGATTCCATCTTTACAAAGGGCACTTTAATTTCCTTGATTTTTTTCATGTAGTTATAGAAATAAAATGTATGTATTATAAAATTAATTCATATTAACTCTCTAAGACCTACAAATTCAATACCAAAATTTTAATTTTATATTTGTTGAAAACTTAAGTTTTAAATCATACAATAATGAACTTTATATTCAAGAGTGAACAGTCATTTCTTTAGTGGCTGATTTGCATTGATATATATATATATATCCATCTACATTAAGATCTTAAATTTTGAAGATTTCTCTTATAAAGGCCTAAGTTTTGACTTAATAGTCATTATAAATCATCTTGTATGCATATAAAATAAAAATGATGAATTTAAGCACACACATTTTGACAGTAGGATGCATTAAGATATCCGCTATTGCTTTTTCTTCTAACCAAGAAAATGATGTCATACATATGGTTCCTTCTTGTACAAATAAGTCTTTAGAAAAAATAGAAAACTATGGCACCTGAGATCTTCCAAAAGGGTATAGATTAACGTAATCATTTCAGTATATATGAGGAAAATAAGAGAAAGATGTGAACTATGTAGGCAGTTGCAGCATGGCAAGGATGTATAAAAAAGCAAGTTACTGTTTACCACTTCATTCAAAGAAAGCAATATCACTGTACATCTATGAAAAAGAAGGAAGATATTTAAGTACCTATATGACTCCCATGTAACAAAAAAAGAGAACCATTTAAAGGAAAATTCTGAATGGTTAAATGATTTGGGCTTTCTTTTCTAGGTTGATGTGATGGGCTGAATCATGTATCCCCAAGATTCATGTTGAAACTAACCCCCTTATAACCTAAAATGTGACTGTATATTTGATGAAATGGCCTTTTAAGAGATAATTAAGGTAAAATGAGGTCACATGGGTGAGCCCTAATCCAATCCGTCTTGTGTCCTTATAAGAGGAGGAAATTTGAGGGGGCACACAACAGAGATAGCAGGGAAGTGCATACACGGAAGAAAGGCCATGTGAAGACACAGCAAGAAAGTGGCAGCTACCTCCAAGACGAGGAGAAAGGCCTCAAGAGAAGCCAAACCTTCTAATACCTTGATCTTGGACTCCTAGACCTAGGAACTATGAGAAAATATATTTCTGTTGTTTAATCCACCCAGTGTGTGGTATTTTGTATGGCAGCCCTCACAAACTATTACAATGGTACAGAGAATTAAATATATATATTTCATATGCTGAGGCAAAGTCCCTAATGACTGTCAATAATTATGATTTATAATTTGGAAATAAAGAATTTAGAATAAATACAAAGTTAATGAGAAAAAAGATAAAAGAATTTAGAGAAAAATATCAGATCTTTGTAAATTCATGATATGCCATTTAAATTTACAATGACAAATGATAAGGATTCCATTATTTGCAATAGATGCAATAGTTTGGGGTTTCAGAAACACCCAAATTTTAGAAATAAATTTAAAATTGTTTCTATTTATCTAGTTTCAGAGTGCACAATATACCCTGCACCTAATTTAGGTCGTCACCATAAGTGAAATATAAGAATACAGTCAAGGGAAGTGCAGCATGCCACATGCATTGAAATGCTGAACCTACCATATTAACAACACTTTTTATTAATTTTTCATCCGATTTTCCAGGGCAACTTTCTTTTATCTTTATAACTGGTACATCCATTATTTTAATAGTCTGTGGAAAAGAGACTTAAGTATGAGATTAAAACTATAAAATTATTTATAGCCTAATGGAAGAAAAACAGCCTTTTTAAGAAGTTAAAAACTTAAAACTCCATACCTTTAAGGCTTTTATAAGTTCTTCTTGTTTTCCAGCTTCTTGAACCAATACCACTCTTGTTTCAACCTGAGGCATTTCTTCTATTAAAATTAAAATGTTTAAATATATTTATCAGGAATTAACATCAAAATCAGTAGTTCCTATTCCCATTTTTGGTTATATCTACTATATTTTCCATCTTTGAGATCATAACATTCTCTAAAATTAAAATTACTTATTCCCAGCTTATTAAAAAATATTTTGACCACATTCCATTTTAAGGAAGAGAACATATATACAAACATCAACACTCCTCCTAACCCAAGAAAGCATTCAGTATCTTGTACAATCATCTTCATCAACAGTGCATTCAAATTTAGGAAAGACCCATTTACATAGTGAGGTAAGGGAAGAAGTCTTTTCACCTAACCATACATAATTGGATACAACCTAGCTAACACTGTTGCAGCTAGATTGCCCTCACATACAGAAAAAGCAATATCTCATATGACTTCCCCTTCAAAGTTAGGAAGCATTAATCCATACAATAAAAAGTGTAGGGGGGTCAGTGAGGGTTAGGGGACAGGAGACATCTATAATACTTTCAACAATAAAGATAATTTTTTTAAATCTATGTAGTGTAAAGATTGTCAACAAATATTTACTGAATACCTGTACGCTAACTTAACAGTGTTACAGTTAAATGATAAAAAGTCTCTAGTTAATAAGTTCAGTATTAAAATAGTGATTTGCAGTTTTAAAGCACATTTACCTTCAACATACAAAGTAGGTCCATTAAGTAAGTTTTCCTTAGAAGTTTCAGTAACTTTAGAATCAAAAATGGAAGAGTCTGCCAAGCTTGTCCTCCCAGCACACGTTAGTGCACTATTGTCAGCCATTGTTTGTACTCTTCTAAGTTCACTAAAAAAGAATAAATTTGAATAAGGATACATGAAACAAATATGGTCTTTGGGCAAACTCTGCTTTTATACTAGAGTTTATAAAAAGATTCAGTAAAAGAAAATTTTTAAAAATAAATAAAAACAAAAGAATAAAAAGCATCAGCACCCATTTTTCTTAATATTGAACCAAAGAAAGTTCACTCAACATCTCCGAACCTGTTTCCTCTTCTATAACATAAAGACACCAGTACCTGACTCCGTAGACTATGGTACAAATAACAATCAAAAATACTCAGGCCAGGCGGTTGGGCATCCACCTGGGAACAAGGGGGTCACGGTTTGATTCCCGGCACAAGCCTGGGTTGCAGGCTCTATCCCCAGTAGGGGGCGCTGCAAGAGGCAGCCGATCAATGATTCTCATCAGTGATGTTTCTCTCTTTCTCCCTTCCTCTTTGAAATCAATAAAAATATATATTTTTTAAAAATTGTCATTTAACCAAAATACTTTCGGTTTCTTTTTAGTTTTTAGGCAATCATCTTTCAGGGTGGGGGAGCTCAATGCAATACCGGGCTATGCAGTTGGTGTAACTGACCACTTTAATAATACTGATAACATTACAGAACAGGATGATTAACAAGATTTATTTAACCCTTCATATGGGGCAGGCAGTGTTCCAACCCTTTTTTGCTTGTGTTTATTTAGTATCTACAACAATCCTAAGAGGCGGGTACGGTTACTGCTTCCAGCTGATAGAGAAACCTGTAACAACCAAAAGAAACCTGTAACAGAAAGGTTAAGTAACTTCCCCCAAGTCACAATGTTAGGGGTAAAACGGGGGTTCAAGGCCGGGCTCACCCCCAGAGACTGCGCTTTTAACCACTAAGCCATCCGCATCTGCACCCGAGAGGATGGCGCGCGCGGACCGGGGTTGGGGGGCGGGGGGGGGGGTAGGAGGGAGGCGGATGGGGCGGGATGGGCTGGCGTTTCACGTACAAACTCACCTGCCCACCGACAGGCCGGCCCAGGAGAATCCTGGAGCGAAACCACTGCGTCCTGAGATAAGACCACGGAGGGTGCCGCGCCGGGCCCGCAGCCGCAGAGGGCGGTGAGGCTGGCCAAGGCCCCCTTCCCGACCAACCCCCTCCCTCCACCCGCCGACTCTTCGGGAAGGAACAGCCAGCCAGGTGAGCGGCGGCGGAGAGCACAGCCACCTGGTGGGCTTGGGGCTCCCACCCCCGCGCCCCGCCCCGCCCCGGCGCCGGGAGAGCTGTGGGGCAGCTCCCAGAGCCCGGACCCGGCGGCGGTGCCCGGAATTCGCGGTCACCGGGGCGGGGCTGTCGGACCTCAGCAAAGGAGCCCGCTGCTCCCGGGGCGCGAGCCCGCTCCCACCCCCCCGCTCCCACCCAGAGGCCTCACCGCTCTCACACAGCGCCCCGGAAAGTGCCACTTCTTCACACGCCGGTCCCTTTCCCCGTTACCGCCATTCCTCGCAGGAGGCAGCCACGGCCAATTCAAAAAGGGAGCCTCTCTCTCTCTAAAAGCCATGCCGATTGGCGCGTGATGTCAACCTCTTTTCCCATAGGCTGGAGCCTCCGGGGGGGCGGGGATGGGCCGCTGCCCTCCGCCCCTGATTGGTGGGGCCTGGGTTTCAAATGAACCCAACGTCTCCGACGTCGGGACGTCAGGATTTTGTAGAGAAGGGCCCGGATGTGGCCAGCAGGTGGCGGTGGTGGGTCCCGGGCGCCACTGGGAGGAGCAGGTGTGTCTGTGGCTACCTCTTGTTTACTCAGTAAACAGCCCGTTTCCTGGGGGAAAGTTTGAGCGGATGCGCCTCTCCTACAGCTTTTTTTTTCCCCCCTAGAGCCACCAAATCCTCTAAAGGAAATCAGTGCCTCCATAGATGATCCCCCCCACACCCCCACTGATGGCTGAGATCTGGAAGAGTTTTCTGCCCGAAGGCTTTGTGCTTTGGCTGCTGGGTGGAAGGTGTGCGCGCAGCAGGGACCGGGGCAGGATACCTCGGGCCTCTGCAGGTGCACTTGTTAGATCAGCAACCCGCTGTATTTAAACCCTGATGTAAAGCACTGGACTCTGGTCTAGGGAATTTCGTGGGTGATTAGAGTAAGTTCCCTAATATGTCCTGGGCTTTTATTTTCTTCATAGAAGCTTCCATTTGAACAAATGTAAGAATATGGTCTGGAGATTCTAGAATCTCCTGGAGCCAGAGTAAATTGCTTCCTGATGCCTTCTCCCCACCGCCACCGTGAGATCTTTTGTTGCTTTCCGCTAAAGCCTAGCCAAAAATGTATCGCTTTACCTGTAATAACTATTGTTATTATGAAACCAAAGGTTGTTTTCGCATATTATTTCCTGCATTCTCTGAATACAATGCCCTATCTAATACTATGATCTTAAGAAAAGTATGTCTTCCCCAGGTGGGTTTTGCATAGTTCCCACCTAATCACTGATTTACTCACACAAAAAAAGGGGAATCCCATTAAGAGGAAGACTTTTGTTACCAATGAGAGGAGGAGAGGAGGAGCCCTCGATTCTTGTCTTCTCTAGAAAAAGATTTCAATCAAGAGACAACGTGTAGGAAAAAAGCAAACAAGAATGTATTGACCGCAGCAAAAAAAGACTCAGGTGAGGGGAACAAGGAAGGGCATGGAAGCCGCAGGGGAGCCTAGGCTGGGCTGCCTTAGGTCACCGGGCAGGCAGAGGATAGGGGGCCTTTGCTCTCCTGGGGGCAGGTCTCCTGGGGTCCCTTAGAGGTTAGGGGACATGTGGGGAATGGGGGGAGGGGCTCCTGTGTGCTCCCTGAAGGGAGAGTGCCCTGGGACCCTATTTTCAGGGGTTTTAAAGGCGGGGCCTGTAAGGGAGCTTTTAGGGGCAGATCAATAGACTATTCATCAGCTTCAGGCTGATGTACCAAAATAAGATTTATTCTCTTAATTTGTCTGCCCTTGGGTGTGGTTGGCAAATGGCACTTAATTGGATTTCTGTTATCTGTCTCCCTGAATAGGGTGATTTAAGCTATTTACCCTCTGGTTGGGGAGAAATGCAAACCATTTATTCTATATAAAAAAAAAACTTTATTGTTGAAAGTATTACATATGTCCCTCAAACTGTTTACTCTTAAGTGTCCTTGGTTTAAGGAAGATAGGATTTACTAGATGGCTGCAAACTATTTAACTATCTGTCTTGGTTTCCCTACCTATTCCCCTCGTACTAGAATTTTCCTAGCTTCTTACTATTCCAGGGATCCTCAAACTTTTTAAACAGGGGGCCAGTTCACTGTCCCTCAGACCGTTGGAGGGCCGGACTATAGTTTAAAAAAAACTATGAACAAATTCCTATGCACACTGCACATATCTTATTTTGAAGTAAAAAAAACAAACGGCAAAAACACCCGCATGTGGCCCGCGGGCCGTAGTTTGAGGACGCCTGTTCTATTCCATAACACTTTGAAATGGAACACTTTTGGCCCTAGCTGGTTTGGCTCAGTGGATAGAGCGTCGGCTGATGGACTGAAGTGTCCGGGTTCAATTCCAGTCCAGGGCACATGCCTGGGTTGCAGGCTCAATCCCCGGTATGGGGTGTGCAGGAGGCAGCCAAGATGGATGATGTTTCTCTCTCTCCCTCTCCCTACCTCTCTGAAATCAATAAAAAAGAAAAAAGAAAAAAGAAAAAAATTTGAGCACTTGCGAATATCTCAAACAAGTCATGGGGATTTACAATATTTTCTAATTTTGTCAGGACAACTTAGAATACCTAAGAAATTTATAATGCAATAAACAAAATGAATGAAGCAGTCTAGTTATTATTGATTTCCCGGTTTATAATTGAAGACTATTTGCAGTCTGCCCTTCATTATAAGCCGTGATAACCGTTGTGGCTAAAGAAAAGAAAAACAGTAATTGAAATTTCACTTTGGAATGTGCTTGCATTCTTAAACTAGGGTGTGCCCAACATTCCAAAAATTCTCATCACACTGGTTTGGCTCAGTGGATATAGAGCATCCGCCTGAGGACTGAAGGGTCCTGGGTTCAATTCTGGTTAAGGGCACATACCTTGGTTGATATCCTCAGGTGAGGATTAACAACAACAACAACAAAAAAAGTCAAAAATTCTCATCACCGAAAATACATTACACCAGTGAGGAGAGCAGCCTATTTCCCTCGTTAGACATGTTTTGCACCCAAACCTAATGACTGAGCACATAGTATCACTGCATAAATTGTATGCTAGCTTAACAAAAGTTCTGCTTGATTCCTCTAGGGATGTGTGTCACTTTGACTGCCAAATAGGCAGTGCAATCTTATAACATTTCCAAGCCATCTAACCTCAAGCAAGTTATTTAACCTCTGTGCCTGTTCGTCTTTGTATAAAATGGCATGTTCGTACTGAACTCATAGTGTTGTTATGAGGATTAAAAGAGTTCACGTGTCCCGGATCCAGGTGAGGCCGTGCTCCCCTGGATCCGGGTTAGGCTGGGTCCTGGGTCCGGGTGAGGCCGTGCGCCCCTGGATCCGGGTGAAGCTGGATCCCGGGTCCGGGTGAGGCCGTGCGCCCCTGGATCCGGGTGAGGCTGGGTCCTGGGTCTGGGTGAGGCCGCACCCCTTGGTCCGGGAGAGGCCACGCGCCCCTGGGTCCGGGTGAGGCTGGATCCCGGGACCAGGTGAGGCCACACACACCGGGGTCCGGGTGAGGCCACGCGCCCCTGGGTCCAGGTGAAGCTGGATCCCGGTCCGGGTGAGGCTGTGTGCCCCTGGATCCCGGTGAGGCTGGGTCCCGGGTCCGGGTGAGGCTGTGCGCCCCTGGATCCGGGTGAGGCTGGGTCCCGGGTCCGGGTGAGGCCGCGCCCCTGGGTCCGGGAGAGGCCACGCGCCCCTGGGTCCGGGTGAGGCTGGGTCCTGGGTCCGGGTGAGGCCGCACACACCTGGGTCCGGGTGAGGCCACGCGCCCCCGGGCGTGGGTGATGGTGGGTCCCAGGTCCGGGTGAGGCCGCGCGCCCCTGAGTCCGGGCAAGACCAAACCAGAGGGAGTCGGACCTGCATTACCACCATTTGCCCACCATCATGAGCTGAAAAGTCAGTGCCGACATGTACACATAAGGAACTGGTGGATATTGAAATTGGATCTCAAAAGAACTGTTGGTCCAGAAAGAAACTCACTACAGACTGATTCATTTGCCTGTCAGCATAACTATTATTGCTCGTCTCACATTCGGTTCTTATAAGTATATTTCTAGTAACACATGATCTCACTCATCTAGGGGAAATGATGAACAACATAGACTGATGAACAAGAACAGTCCCAGAAACAAGGAGGCATCGATCGGACTGTCGGGCCTCAGAGGGAGGGTAGGAGAGAGTGGGGGTAGGGGAGAGAGATCAACCAAGGGACTTGTGTGCATGCATACGAGCCTAACCAATGGTTAAGGACAACAGGGGGGTGGGGGCATCTGTGGGGAGGGGTGGGGGATGGGAATGGGGGGGATGAGGACAAATATGTGACACCTTAATCAATAAAGAAATTTTTAAAAAAAAGAGTTCACGTGTGGCATGGCAGGTGTGGCTTGGTGGTTGAACATCAACCTATGAACCAGGAGGTCACGGTTCGATTTCCAGTCAGGGCACATGCCTGGGTTGCAGACTCAATCCCCAGTAGGGGGCATGATGTTTCTATCTCTCCCTCTCTCTTCCTCTCTGAAATCAATAAAAATATATTTTTTTTTAAAAAAAAGAGTTAATAACTGCCCTCTTAGCGCAGTAGGCAGCGCGTCAGTCTCATAAAAAAAGAGTTAATGTGTGTAATTAGAACATACTCTGGCACATAAGCATTCAATAATGTTAGCTATTAATATCACTACTACTTTACTACTACTATTCTCTCAGCTGAGACCTGTAACCTGCAGTGGTTCTCAACCTTTCTAATGCCGCGACCCTTTAATACAGTTCCTCATGTTGTGGTGACCCCCAACCATAAAATTATTTTCGTTGCTACTTCAGAACTGTAATTTTGCTACTGTTATGAATCGTATGGTCTTAGGCGACCCTGCTAGCGGTTCTCAACCTCTGGGTTGAGAACCGCTGCTGTAGAGCCTAAGACCAATGGAAAACACAGATATTTACATTACGATTCATAACAGTAGCAACATTACAGTTATGAAGTAGCAACGAAAATAATTTTATGGTTGGGGGTCACCACAACATGAGGAACTGTATTAAAGGGTCGCGGCATTAGAAAGGTTGAGAACCACTGTGCACCAATGGTTCTCTACATTGCCTTCTCACCCCTGACCATAGGAGCTATGGTAGTTACGTTTCTGTTCCCTTTGCCTCACCTTACTCCAGCCCCAAGTCATCCTCTCCCCGCCCCCCAAACCCCATCAGGCCAATCTTGATGCAGAGAAGACCTCCATTGCATCCTTTTCCTACCAGAAGGTGCACAGTCCTTCTTCTATACCGAATCTAATCTCCCTCTTCTCTTTTAGGGGAAAGGCTTGTGTACTCAAGCTCCCTTATCTTGTCTAGCAGACTTGGCCCTTTTCCTGGTGCTCTTGTCCAGGCTTCTGTCCCTTTCCAAGGCAGGTCCTAGCTAAGATTCCTTATGTTAAATGCTGCACTCTTTCTCCAGGACCCTCCCCTGGAAATACAGTTATTGAATTCATATGTCAAGGGGACGAAACTGTTTAAAGTATAAGCTAGCTAGGTAGATAGATAAATGAAGATGAGAAGTTCCTTGAAGGAATAAACCATTCAGTAAATTCTTAGTGTCATCCACAACTCCTAAGATGCTGAATGAACAGATTTCAGACAAAAAGTACTAAAGGAATGGAACTGAATTTCCGTACGTAGTATACTGAAGTGTGTGACAAACTTTCCCCAAGCAATAAAATAATTTCTGAGGTGGGGAAAATGAAATGTAAAAGATTGAATTACTGCCGAAACCGGTTTGGCTCAGTGGATAGAGCGTCAGCCTGCGGACTGAAAGGTCCCAGGTTCGATTCCGGTCAAGGGCATGTACCTTGGTTGCGGGCACATCCCCAGTAGGGGTTGTGCAAGAGGCAGCTGATCGATGTTTCTCTCTCATCAATGTTTCTAACTCTCTATCCCTCTCTCTTCCTCTCTGTAAAAAATCAATAAAATATATTTTAAAAAAAGATTGAATTACTGAGATTATTCTTTTGGAGGATCAACTTCCCCACCTCCATCTCTGAATTGAGTGACAGACTGGACCATCTTTCCTGATTTCCCTCTCACACTTGCTCTTCTTCCAGTTTATTCCCTCCTCTTTATTCATAGTTTCTATTTTTCCTTTCCTCCGTCCCCCATCCATCTCCATCTTCTTTCTTTTATCTATATTCCTTCAGGGCAGCAGAGAATGGGAGCATGGGAAAGTTAGTTTGGGGTTATGGACTATCTTTCTCCACCCACCCTCAGTCGCAAGTGTGCACACTGCCCATGCAATCACTCTTCAAATCAGAGTACACAAGATTTCTCACTTTCTAGTGTGTTTGAATCTACTAATATACCTGAAAAATTATTAAGTTTGTTACAATAAATGGGCAACTTTGTTGTAATGGTCTTTGTTTTTATTATGTAAAATTATGATAAAATATAATTGTCTAATGTTATTTCTAAATATGAAATGTTATGTTATCAACCTATAATAGTATCTATTTTATAATAATTTTAAATGTCTTAAAGGATTAAATGTTTTATTGTAACTAAATATTAACACTATAATGACTCATAGATTTCACATAATGGTTTTTTTCCCTCAAGACATTTAGGAGGTACATAGCCATATATAATGCCACATTAGGTAGTTACAAAGATTCAATCCTAAGAATTTATCACTTAAGATTTTTATTCTAAAATGTTTAATGAATAGCCATGGAATTCTGTTCTATCTTGGAATTATTAACATTTTCCAATTAAAATGTCATATTTCCAAGTTGGTTATAATATAGCATCTTCTAACCTGTCATCTCTGCCTGAAAAACAAGCTTCAGAAATTATAATCACTTTGAGCCAAACGAAGCTATTTTATACACTTCAATAGCCAGTAATTAAGATATGAATCATTGCTTTATTCATATGAATCAATGGGCTATAAATCACTTGACATAGATTTACAAGACTGTACAGATTTAGCACTTAAAGTTTCACAAATAGAATTCACTTTCCTTGATGGAGCAAGAGTTTTCCAAATGTGATGAGGCCATTATTTCAAATTATCTAATTTGATTAGTAAAATTTTAGATGTGGAAAAAAATCTTAGCTCATTAGTCTCATTCATTTTACAGATGAGTTTTACTAAGGCTAGCAACAGAGGGGTTATCGTCCTTTTCCAAGGTCAGGTAACTAGTTAGTGGCAAAACCAAGATCAAAAGTTTTATTTCCATGAATCGATTCTGTCTTTTTATTAAAGATATTAATATTTATATTTTACAGTATACTTATAAAAGTACCAATATATTTATTCATAATGCTTATTTTTTTACCTTTGAAATCACTAAAATGCTTTCAGTTCTCTAAGAGCCTTGTTGATCTTGTTCACAAATGTATTTCCAGCACCTAGCAACAGTTCCTGGTACATAATATGTTCTCAAGAGTTGCATGAATGGCATTGTAATTTATCTCCAAGAATCTATATCTCCTTTTAATCTATTCTCCAGCCTGCATTCAAAGTGACATTATGCAAATCCTAATTCATCATATCACCACCTGCCTGGTCTGACCTCTATCTGCATTTCCAGCTTCATCTTATACCATGTTCACTTTCTCTCTCTCTCTCTCTCTCTCTCTCTCTCTCTCTCTCTCTCTCTTTCTTTTAAAATATGAAACGCTTCACAAATTTGCATGTCATCCTTGCGCAGGGGCCATGCTAATCTTCTCTGTATTGTTTCAATTTTAGTATATTTGCTGCCGAAGCAAGCACCACTTTCTTTCTCTTGAGTTCTCTACCTGTCTTCCTTGTCAATGACTTTCACACCTGCTCTTCTTTTTACCAATCCCTCTGATTCCCACTCCTTTAACCTGTAGTAGACAACTTCTCATCCTTTAGCATTTTCTCACTTACCACTCCTAGGAAGGTCTTTTCTAACTATCCACACCAGGGGTCCTCAAACTTTTTAACAGGGGGCCAGTTCACTGTCCCTCAGGCCGTTGGAGGGCCGGACTATAGTTTAAAAAAAACTATGAACAAATTCCTATGCACACTGCACATATCTTATTTTGAAGTAAAAAAACAAAACGGCAAAAACACCCGCATGTGGCCCGCGGGCCGTAGTTTGAGGACGCCTGATCCACACTATCAGAACTGCCATTACACAATACCCAGCACCATGAGTATTTCTTTTGTGGTACTCATCAAAGATGTGATTACTAGATTAATGTTTATCTCCTCCGCTATCTAAACTAGTTGAAAGTAGGGAAAACATCTTTTTATCCACCATTTCTTCCACAGTGCCTAACACGTAGAAGGTACTCAATTAAATATTTGTTGGAATACAAGTGAATACATTAACAAATGAATTAACTTATTTTTATTATAATACTAGAGGCCCGGTGCATGAAATTCATGCACGGGTAGGGTCCCTAGGCCTGGCCGGCAATCAGGGCCGATCAGGGCCTTCGAGCTGCCAGCCAGGGCATTCCTTCCTGTTGCTGGCCGGGGCTTCCCTTCCCTGGCTGCCAGCTGCCAGCCAGGGCCTTCCTTCATTTCACACTGCTCCCTGGTGGTCAGTACACGTCATAGCGAGTGATCGAACTCCCAGTCTCCCAGTTGAACTCCCAAGGGGACACTTTGCATATTAGCCTTCTACATATATAGACTAGAGGCCCAGTACACAAAATTCGTGCATTCGGGGAGGGGGGCCTCAGCCCAGCCTGTGCCCTCTCACAGTCCAGGAGTCCTCGGGGTATGTCCAACTGCTGGCTTAGGCCCGTTCCCCCGGGGGAGCAGGCCTAAGTCGGCAGTCGGATATCCTTAGCACTGCTGCGGAAGTGGGAGAGGCTCCCGCCACCACCGCTGTGCTCGCCAGCCATGAGCCCGGCTTCTGGCTGAGCAGTGCTCCCCCTATGGGAGTGCACTGGCCACCAGGGGCAGCTCCTGCGTTAGGTATCTGCCCCCTGGTGGTCAGTGCACGTCATAGTGACTGGTCATTCTGCCGTTCGGTCGATTTGCATATTAGCCTTTTATTATATTACTAGAAGCCCTGTTGCAGGAAGATTCCTGCAAGAATAAGGCTTCCTCAGGCCTATTCCTGCAAGAATAGGGCTTCCTGCAGCTGGAGTGAAGCAGAGAAGGGAGCAAAGCCTGCCTTGGCGGGCTTCGCTCCCATCTCCGCTGCCTCGCTTCCCTCCTATCTCCGCTGCCTCACTCCCTTCTCCACAGCTTCATTCCCTTCTGCAGCGCTTGGCTTCCTTCTATGCTGTCTTCAGTCTTCGCTCCGTGCCTGCATATTAACTGCCATCTTTGTTGGGTTAATTTGCATACTCGCTCTGATTGGCTGGTGGGCGTAGAGGAGGGACGGTCAATTTGCATGTTTCTCTTTTATTAGTGTAGACTAGAGGCCCGGTGCATGAAATTCGTGCACAGGGAGGGGGGTCCCTCAGCCCGGCCTGCACCCTCTCCAATCTGTGACCCCTCGGGGGATGTCTGACTGCCAGTTTAGGCCTGACCCTGCAGAATCAGGCCTAAACTGGCAGTCAGACATCCCTCTTGCAATCTGGGACTGCTGGCTCCTAACCACTCACCTGCCTGCCTGCCTGATCATACCTAAACACCTCTGCCTGCCAACCTGATCGACCCCTAACTGCTCCCCTGCCAGTCTGATTGCCCCCAACTGCCCTCCCCTGCTGGCCTGATCGCCCCTGACCACCTCTGCCTCAGCCCCCGCCACAGTGGCTTTGTCAGGAAGGACGTCCAGAAGACGTCTGGTCTAGTTAGCATATTACCCTTTTATTAGTATAGACTAGAGACCCAATGCATGAAATTTGTGAAAGGGGCTCGGCCCTCACAACCACAGCAGCTTGCCTCAGCTCTCACAGCCCCTGCTTTGTCTGGTCTAATTAGCGTATTATGCTTTTATTATTATGGATAATATCAGTGGTGCTTTGTCCAAAGATACTAAAGCCCGGCTGGTGTGGCTCAGTGGTTGAGCGTCGACCTAGGAACCAAGAGGTTGCTGGTTCAATTCCCACTCAGGACACATGCCCGGGTTATGGGCTTGATCCCCAGGATGGGGCATGCAGGAGGAAGCCGATCAATGATTCTTTCTCATCATTGATGTTTCTATCTCTCTCTCCCTCTCTCCTCCTCTCTGAAATCAATAAAAATATATAATTAAAAAAATTTTTAAAGATACAAAAGAAAGTTTCTATTATTTTACTTCTTTCTAACCCATTATTTATAACTTAAAAAAATGAGTGGCATATTTTCAAAATTAATACATTTAAAGAAGGATAAAATAATTTACATCTTTGACATTTGCATAAATTACCCAAGAATTGAATGATTCTTGTACCATAGTTAGTCCAGCTATGAGTGTAAGAAAGTTAAGGTTAATGGTACTAAACAGATTCAGTTAAGACTTGCCACTGTTTATGAACATAGACATTTACCCATATCAAAAATTTAGTTTTCTTATAATCTACACTTTCATGCATTATTCACTGACACTCTTAAATTGCTTTTTCCTCACTATCCCTTGCAAACATTTGGGATATCCCAAAGTTATACTGCCTGCCAGTTTAGTTTTGACTACAACTTCATCTTTGTAGAGTAGTATTTGCTAAGACAACAATTTGAATACTTTGCTTGTCCTTAGCCATATATATGTTGCTGCTGTTTAAATGAATGAAAAAATGTAATTTCTAGTGCAGTTGATATAAAAATGGATCCCAAGTCATCAAAAAAAATGTGGATAGTTGACCTCAATTGTATGCCTATTTGACAAAAGCAGATTAACTGAAGGTTGAATAACAAAAGGAAAAAATCACATAGAAGAAACAATAGAAATGCATTGGGGAAGATATTTAAAAGGTAAGATATAGTATTGCAAATGATATTTCATTGCATAATTCAACTCTGTAAATCCTATACATAGAAAACAATTGTCTGTAGAGAAATATACAATATGTTCTTACATAAATATCAGAGGAGATTATTTCTCCTCCTTTCTACTTTTGGGGCACTTTTCAAATTTTCTATCATGAGTGTTTTGATAGATGATTATTGTTTTCCTGGCTGTTGAACATTTAACTCTATTAATAGTCTGATTTCACTTTTAAGGTGGTCTGTGAAGAGATGTTTACTATAAAATTATTTAGACTTCGCTGTTTGAGAATTTTCATAAAATGTTGGAGGAAAATTTGATAAAAATTTATTTTAAAATGAGAATATCAAAGAAATGTAAATGCAGACTGGATATTTGATGATATTAAGTAATTATTATATTTATATTTGTCTGGTTATAATCTTTAAAAAGATCTTACTATATATTTACTTATTTATTTTTAAAATAATCTTTTTACTGATTTCAGAGAGGAAGGGAGAAGAAGAGAGAGATAGAAATATTAATGATGAGAGAGAATCATTGATCAGCTGCCTCCTGCATGCCCTCCACTGGTGATCAAGCCTGCAACCCGGGCCTGTGCCCTGACTGGGAATCAAACCAGACTCTTGAGACCCTTGCTAAGTTTTTCTTTGGTTGTTCCAAATTTTATTTATATTTTATTCATGTAGTTGACTTAATGGGCTTCCCAATTCCTATCTTTTTTCCTATGGTTATGATATATTGGCTCTGAATATGACACCTTTCCTAAATTCTGGGACAGAAATAAAGCAAAGGAGTGCAGGAATTCATAATTTATGGGATATGAGCTCAAGTTAATGTGGTCCAAAAGAAATTTTAAATCCATGATGACTGAAGGAATAAAATTCTAACAAGCATAAGGGACCAAGTAAACAGTGTGTGAGATGATAAAGACCAGACAGGCAAAGAAATTGCATATTTTAGACAACAAAAGTAAATCAGAGGAAACCTAAAATGCTGGCAATTGTACAATTCCAAAAGTTCTTAACCTTTGCCTTATAGCGAATGAACTAACAGGTATCCTATGAAGTATTTTTTTGAGTTTCTGTGAGGATTATATGAAATATTAGAGCTTAGGATAGTGACACATGAAAAACACTCAATATTTACTAGTATTATTTCTAATAATACTAATTAGTATCAGCATTATTAGTATTATTTCTTTGTCATATATTTATTAGGTACCTGTTATACACCAAGCACCATGCTAGGCACTGGAGAGAAAACTATGGAACAAATTGATGTGGCCTTTGACCTCACAGAGATCAGAGTTTAGTGAGCTCTATCTAGAGTCTAGACAATTTCAAACCCTCCTATTTCCCATGCTTTTCTTTTTGTTACAACTGGAGTTCATAAAGCCATCCATAACAAAGAGGTAATTTTATCTTAATATGTATAAAATAAAAAAACATTTTCCTAATGCATACTAACATGAAAGTTGTGATGCTTAATATAGCAACTGCTGTGGAGAAAAAAATTAATGCTTTATCTCTTATTACTTTTACCTTCTCTTTCACACACAGTTGAACTTATTTTATAGAGGCTATTAAAATATTAGGCTATTTTCTCCTTCATTAAGCATAATTTCCTTTAATTTTTCATTAACATTTTGCATGCTTCCCTTTTTAAAGATTAAATGGAGCTGTTTTGGGTAATCTAGGGTTGAGATGTTTATCAATATTTTCAACTTACATTGTTTTATTTTCCTAATTGAAATCCTTTTCCCTTTCCTTTCCTTTCCTTTCCTTTCCTTTCCTTTCCTTTCCTTTCCTTTCCTTTCCTTTCCTTTCCTTTCCTTTCCTTTCCTTTCCCTTCCCTTCCCTTCCCTTCCCTTCCCTTCCCTTCCCTTCCCTTCCCTTCCCTTCCCTTCCCTTCCCTTCTCTCTTTTCCTTTCTTTTGCCTGAATGTGACTGACCAAGAAGTTGATATGTATTAAATCAATACCCTTGAGTACACCAATGTGAAATTAAAAGCCAAGAATATCCTCTCTAATAAAATGGTAATATGCAAATTAACCATCACTCCTCTACATAAGCCATGCCCACCAGCCAAGCCACGCCCACCAGCCAATCAGGGCGAGTATGCAAATTAACCCCAATCTAAGATGGCTACAGCCACAGAGAGCAAGGTTTCCCAGGTAACAGAGCAAGCCAAGCTTTCCATAGCCGTTGCAGGCCTAAGCCTCCACTCAAGCTACAAAGTTTCAATTATAGAAGGTAAACAAATTCAAACAAATGGCGGCAGAATGGAGCTTGAGAGAGCAGGCCAGGGTTGCCGGCGGCAACAGGGGAAGCAAAGCTTTCCGCACACCCTGGCCGGGCTCACCCGCTTAAGGCTACAAAGTTTCAATTGTAGAAGGTGAATTAACTGCCACAGAAATGGCTGCCGCCCCAGAAATGGCTGCTGCCCCAGGCTACAAAGTTTCAATTGTAGAAGGAAAATAAATTCCAGATACCAGGGCCTTCCCTTGGGTTGCCAGGAGGCGTGGCCGGCCTGCAAACCACCACAGGCCCCTCGCTCAGACCGCCCCACACCCCAAGGGAACCCCCACCCTTATCTGTGACACCCTTCAGGGCAAACCAGCTGGCCCCCACCTGTGCACCAGGCCTCTATCCTATTTAATAAAGGAGTAATATACAGATTGATCATCACTGCAACACACAATATAGCTGCCCCCATGTGGTCAAAGATCCTGCCCCCATGTGGACACAAGATGGCCACTACAAGATGGCCAGCAGGAGAGGGCAGTTGGGAGGCACCCGGCCTGCAAGGGAGGGCAGTTGTGAGGGACCAGGCCTGCAATGGAGGGCAGTTGAGAGGGACCAGGCTTGCAAGGGAGGGCAGTTGGAGGTGATCAACCCTGCAGGAGAGGGCAGTTAGGGGTGACCAGGCTGGCAGAGGAGGGAAGTTGGGGGCAAACAGGCTGGCAGCAGAGTGGTTAGGGGGTGATCAGGCTGGCAGGCAGAAGCGGTTAGGGGCAATCAGGAAGGCAGGCAGGCAAACAGTTGGGAGCCAGCAGTCCTGGATTGTGAGAGGGATGTCCGACTGCCCTCCAGGAGTCCCAGATTGGAGAGGGTACAGGCTGGGCTGAGGGACAACCCCCCGCCGTGCACGAATTTCATGCACCGGGCCTCTAGTCTATACTAATAATAGAGGAATATGCAAATTGTCCAGGACGCCATCATAGTAACAGTAATGACCGAACAGCAGGCTGCGTGGGGCAACCAGGCCAGCAGGGGGGGCAGTTGGGAGCGACCAGGCTGGGGGGTAGGAGGGGCAGTGCGGAGTGACCAGGCCGGCAGGGGAGGTGCAGTTGGGGACAACCAGGCTGGCAGGGGGTAGCAGTTAGGGGTGACCAGGCCAGCAGGGGGGCAGTTAGAGGCTATCAGGCCAGCAGGCAGAGGTGGTTAGGAGTGATCAGGCTGGCAGGGGGGGCAGTTAGGGGTGATTAGGCAGGCGGGCAGGTGAGCAGTTAGGAGCCAATGGTCCCAGATTGTGAGAGGGATGTCCAACTGCTGGTTTAGGCTCAATCCCCAGCAGTCAGACATCCCCGGAGGGGTCCTGGATTAGAGAGGGTGCAGGCTGGGTTTCAGGGACCCCCTCCATGCATGAATTTTGTGCACTGGGCCTCTAGTGTTATCATATAGTAGGTACCTCAAGACAGCACTTCTATATTGTTTGATTTTTTTTAGATTGTGAACAAGGATTACTTTTATAATTTAAAACTATGAAAATAGAACACCCTCAATTGTATCATTTTCTTTGCCAAACCTTTCACTTCCTGTTAATTACCAATAACATACATTCAAGAACTTTCCCATGAAAGTTAAGTGTTTTATCAACTCTCCCCTAATCAGAAAGAAGAAATATGGTTTCATGCTATGAAAATAAGGAACATAAATTCAGAGGCCTACTTCCTGAAAAGTTTTGGAATACCTTAAGGGAGAAACCACAAATAATATATTTATTTACAATTTTACAATTAGAAATTAAATCATCTACCCAGAAACTTTACAAGTAATAATATAAATATAAAAACAACAACAACAAAACACAACTTGAGGTTCAAGTCTATTAATCTCTTCCATTATCTTGTTAGAACTTTAATAAATATATTTACTATCTTAGGTTCCAAGAGAAAAATCAAATATGTGTGTAACAAGATTATTACAAGGAAAAGAATTTTTTAGAAAAATAACAAAACACCTTTGGTGAACAAGCTCTGACTTGACTTCTTGCACATACCTAAAATCCCTCATGACAGACAAGTTTTTATTATTGTGGCACAGTTCCTCTTCCTTTTTTTTTTCTTTTAAATATATTTTTATTGATTTCAGAGAGGAAGGGAGAGGAGAGAGAGATAGAAACATCAATGATGAAAGAGAATCATTGATGGCTGCCTTTGGCATGCTCCACACTGGGGATTGAGCCTATAACCTAGACATGTGCCCTGACCAGGAATCTAACCATGACCTAGTTCATAGCTCAACACTCAACCAGTGAGCCATGCTGGCTGGGCACAGTTCCTCTTCTTGAACCAGGAAAGGGGAATTTAAGCAGAGGCTTTGCTTCGCAGGCTATAGAAATGAAGAGCCAGATTCTAGTTCATTGTCTTTGGCTGCCACCACATTACAGGGCTTCACTTCCTCCTGCTTCACATGATAGTCCTTTTTATATCTCCTCTCAAATGTGGGCATATTCTGCCAGAAGCCAAGGATTCCACTGTGGTCTCCCTTTCCCATGAATACTGAACAGCTCAGGCTGAATCAAAGTGCACTTGGCTCTACTACATTTGCAAAGGATGTGAATCTGCTTCATAATACTGGGTCCAAAAACACATCATTTTTCTTTAGTGTCCTAAATTAGATTTATCTGCTGTTGGGGAGCACATGAGACTTTGGTTGGAAAGTTTGTAAGGAGGACATTCCGAGAAAAGGGAAGTGTGTGGAAGGCCGCCTGCCCTATTTATCGGAATTCTGACTTAGGGGAGTGCTGAAGGCGGTGCCCCTAATTATTCCTTGACCTTTCCAAACTAGACTGTGCACATGCGACGTCCCAGGAGGGGGAGGGGTTATTGGAATCCTTATGCTTAAGTCTTTGGGTGTCCTTGCTTAAAGGACACTGCAAACACATGTGTCGTCCCAAGATTACTTACCCTACTGATTGTATCTTAAAGATAAACTTTATCTTAAACTGCTGCTACAATAAAAGCCTAACAAGGCAGGTAATCAAGCCTGTCTGGTTCCTTTAGCCAGGCAGTTCCTTAGCCCTCTCTTTCACAGCAAATGTTGTGTTGGAGTAATCCATTCATCTGTCGATCAGGGTCTGCTGGTCAGCCCCGGCAGTCTGCCTAAACTTGGTACTCATCAGAATTGGTGGGAAATCGAACCCATCTTGTTAAGCTGATTATACAGGACAATGTTGATAGGGCAGACAGGCTCTACTCCTCTAAGATCATAAACAATCTGGATCATCAAAAGTAATCCAGAAACATCAATGATGAGAGAGAATCATTGATCGGCTGCCTCCTGCATGCCCCCTACTGGTAATCGAGCCTGCAATCCGGGCATGTGCCCTTAACCAGAATCAAACCCGGGACCCTTCAGTCCGAAGGCTGATGTTCTATCCACTGAACCAAACCAGCTAGGATTCATCATTGATGTTTCTATCTCTCTCTCTCCCTCTCTCTTCCTCTCTGAAATCAATACAAACATATATATTTTTAAAAAAGTAATCCAGAAAATGTGTGGGAAAGAATTCTGGTCTTCAGTCCATTCTGATTACCTGTCAGGTGTTAATTATTGAGGTCTGCATGAATTATTTGCAAGCAGGCTTCTCTACTCCTTTCATGCTACACTTGAACAAGAATACCTTTTATTTCTGCCAGTCATGACATTCCCCCAAATCCGTCCTCAGGCATTTCCAAACTACCCCTACTTAGCAGCTGTCCCAGAATGCTGTGTGGGAGTAAGTCTGATATCCTCATTACCCTCAGAATTGCCTTCACTATGTTTCAGGAAAAAGGCACTAGAAGTCAGACCAGAATCTACCTTCCCCTCAAAGGACTGGTCTCTAGCTCTCCCTCTCCTCCTTCCCTCCTCCAGTGATTCTGAAATGCAAAACAGCTATCTTCCTGTAGTACTGATAGGATCGTCAATGTCATGAAGTTTTTCCTGGAAAGGAACTCTCACTCCTATATGTATTTTGTTTAATGCTACTTTATTACATGAATTGTTTAAACATGAGTTGTTATGAGATATTAAATCAAATTAAATTTCAACATTATTTACTTACTGAGACATTGAAATATATCAAAATTTCATAATTATTAGTTAAAAATCACAAGTCTGATATATCATATTTTGTTAAATATGATATACACATTTATCAAACTAAAAAACACAAATTATATAGATTATAGAACTTATTATTACTTTTATTACTTCAAGTATTTAAAAAAGTATTAATGCTACGGATTTATTTATTTTTTTGTTATTTATATACTATTCTCATTATTAGTTCTCATTCCTCTTAGGGATTATCTTCCTAGGGTACAGAAATATTAATTACTTTGAGGATATAGTACCAAATAAAAAAAACCCAGAAAACATCAATCCAAGGTGTCAGCATATTAGGCCAGGTTGTAACTTTTAAATTTCAGCTGCTCATCTTCAGGCTGTACTTCCCTTTTGTACCTATCTTTTTGTGGTCAAGATGACAATGTGAACCTTACAATAAGGTATTTTGGACAGAGCAGAGTCAGTAAGAATAACAGGAGAATAAATCATGGACTATTAGAGCTAGAGAACACCTTAAAAACAGTCTCTGCTACTTCATTTTCTAAACAAGGAACATGAGAAGGAAAAGGAAGCAGATACTGGTGGCAAGGAGACTATTAAACTGGCCTTTGTAATAGTTCATGAATCATGCTTCTATAGTCCTGAACAAGGGTGATAGCAATAAAAAAGAAAGTGAGTGTGAGAGCCAGGGTAAACAAAATTGAAGACTTGTTAGTGACTGATTAGATACAGGAGAATAATATAAAGCTAGGTAGAAGTGCAAGTTTCTATAATCCACAGCATGCTATAGGGAGTTGATTTTATAGCAAAGTATAGTTTATTTCCAGCAGAGCCTAACTTGTTTCTCAAGGCAATAAAATTAGTAAAACCACTGAATGGAGGCACTGCCCTTGTACAAAGCTATCGGATATCCTCAACAGGACTGGTTATCAAATTCATTTTTCTTCATACTGTGCAATAACTTTAGGTGTTTTAAAACAGTGCTACTCAAAGTGTGATCTGTAGATCAGAAGCAGTCTATAAACTATTCTAAGTTCACAATGAGATAAGTACAGAAATTACAAGTTAGCATTTAGAAACTTGAATAGCTTGCTGTGACGTCCAAGTGGATGATCACAGGGTAACGTAACAAAAATACTGGCCTGAAAGAACTGAAAAATAACCCTGGTCCTTCACCAAGGACAGTTTGAGAAGCCCTGTTTTCAAAGACAAGAAAATATATTTATAATACATGAAGTTATAAAAGCAGGTAATAAAACTTTATATTATATGAAACCACTTTTATAAATATATACATTTATCTAATAGTAAAAGTAGAAATATATTTTTAAAAAAGATTAAATAACATAATGTATAAAAAATATTTAGAATACTGCCTGATACAGAGAAACACTCAAGAGGTGTTTGTGACAATGATGATAATGATGACGACACAGAAGACAACGATGCTGGGAACTCTGCAGTTTCCAGTCCTATTCTTGCTGTTTGATAATCATCAAGGATTTTCATTTTATTCCAAAGCTGCTACTGCCACCACTGTGCTTCCTGTTTTGTGTGGGGTTTTCTTGCTGCTGGTGCGGACCCCAGCCCAGAAGTCTCTACCTTGTCATTGTGCCATTCCAAATACACAGTCATCATTAGTCATGGATTCTTCCCATGGCCGCCAAGCCTCATGGCTCTTTCTCTTTTGGGTCAGTTTCAACAGGTATTAACAGGCTATTAAGCTTACCAAGAACCCTTACACTACCTTAGGCTGCTTAATAATCAAAATGCAGAGTGTTGCTTGTGAAAGTCAGCTTACATCTCTCCTTATCTAAATTTATAAAAGAAAACAAGGAGTTTTGTAAAACCCTACCATTTACAGAGGAGGGCGCTAGGTGGAAGAGGCCCACAGACCACATGATTGGTCCATAATTGAATTAGGACTAGTTGCCAATGCTCTTTCTCATACCCCTCATTGTCTTTCACAACTCTATCCTGCAATTCTACAAGTTCCTAGAGATGCCTGCATTGTGTTTATTTTGTCTTCTTGGAAAATACATAAATATCAGGTTTGGTATATATTTTTGTTTTGTGCATTCACTAATTTAATTCTGGAAATTTAGAGAAGTATAGCTGAAAGAAACACAAAAGATCACCTGATGAAGGTTCAGAAGTAAAGTTTTGGTAGCATCTGAGTCTGTTGTCCATCTCAGCTATTGCCTAAATGTATGACTTGGGGCAGGTTACTTAACTTCGCATATCTCCTCTCATATCCTGAAGTAGTAATATTACTCATCTCCCTTTCAGCAATGACTGGCAAAGCATGTGCTTAATAAATGATAGCTATTATTATTAGCACAACCCTACCATTTACAGAGGAGGAAGCTAGGTGGAAGAGGCCCACAGACCACATGGTTGGTCCATAATTGAATTAGGACTAGTTCACAGAGATGCCTGCATTGTGTTTATTTTGTCTTCTTGGAAAATATATAAATATCAGGTTCAGTATATATTTTTGCTTTGTGCATTCACTAACTTAATTCTGGAAGTGCAGTGGTGTGGACCTATACATGGATAGAAAGGGTGAGAAAGAACAAATGCAACTAAGTGTGATTCCTGTGTATCTAATAGATGTGCTGACCACCGGCCAGCCTCTGCCTTCAGGAATTCACAAATACCTGTATTAATGAGCTGGTTTTACAAAATGTTAAAAATCATTATAATTGTGAGTTCCCAAATGGTTGTATCAGGGCTTTCAGTTACAAACAACAGAATCAACTCACTCTAGCTAGTTTTAACAGAAAAGGGTGATTCTCAGAGGCTAGTGCTGCGTGGAGCAGTATCCAAAGCCACCATTAGACCACCCCCAGTGCCTCTGGGAACAATGCGTACAGATACTAACACCAACCTTCACCTCTTATGCCACGAAGAACTCCATGACTCTCAACAGGACTCTGCACAGTGTCTTCTTCCTCTTGATGATTTTTTGAGTCAAAGGTCTCCAGGAGTGCTGCTAATGACAGAATCCAGGGCACATGCTGGGTGTCTGGGATGTGGGAGAGACTGGAAAGTTGACATTTATAGCTTCCAACTTTCACAATGTGGGAAACTACCAACATTTATAAAGAGTGTTCAGCCCTGGCCGGGTGGCTCAGTTGGCTAGAGCGTCATCCCAATATGCCAAGCTTGTAGGTTTGATCTCTGGTGAGGGCACAACAAGTATCAACCAATGAATGCATAAATAATTGGATAACAAATTGATGTCTCTCTCTTTCTCTCAAAAAAAATAAAATAAAGGAATAAAAGATAAAAAATATTGCTGAGTGGTCCCCCATATTTCTCATAAATAGCAGTGCTTTTGGACTAGATGAATCAAGTTTTTGTTCCTGTAAATTAAAAAAAAAAAAGTTTTTCAAAAGATTTCAGAAGGACACAGATATAACAAATGTCCACTATGGCACTCATGCAAGTTTTCTTTGAAATAATGTTCCTTTAATAGGGTCCCAAACTTATCCTATATAATAAAAGCCTAATATGCATATTGACCTAACGGCTGAATGACTGGTGGAATGACCAGTTGCTATGAGGTGCACTGACCACCAGGGGGCAGATGCTAAACGCAGGAGCTGCCCCCAGCCCGCAGGCCCCAGGCCAGCCAAGGTGGGTGCTAGCACCCCCCCCCCCCCATTGCCCTGCTGGTTGCCCCGCAGAGGGAGGCGACTGGTGGTGGCAGCAGGGGGTGCGGCCAGTGAGCGGGCAGTGCCAGGCCGACCAAGGCAGGTGCCAGTGGGAGCCCCCGATTGCCCCACTGGTCACCCCACAGATCGGCCCTGATCGTTGGCCAGTCCTAGGGACCCTACCCATGCACAAATTTCGTGCACCGGGCCTCTAGTTCACTATAAAGCATATGAAGAGTCAGATGATTCACTTTTTATTTAAAAAAAAATATTTTTATTGATTTCAGAGAGGAAGGGAAAGGGATAGAAACATCAATGATGAGAGAGATTCATCAATCGGCTGCCTCCTGTACACCCCACACTGGGGATCGAGCCCACAACCTGGACATGTGCCCTGACTGGGAATCTTCTGGTTCATAGGTCAACGCTCAACCACTGAGCCACACCTGTGAGGTAGATGATTCACCTTTTAAAGAAAATGAAATAAGTGAATATTTCTGGGGAGTTAGTTTAAAACTTTCCTTTTTATGTTTTCCCTCCAGCACTTCCTTTTTATCTCCTATTTTTACCTACTCTGCCTCTTTTTTCCCTTGTCTTTTTCTCTGAATCTATGATTCCTCTAAATGTACTTATTGATAATTTATATAAATGGCATTTTCATTAAATTTTTAAAAAAGTATTGAGTTAATTTACCAATGCTTCCTAATGTTCATTCATTAAAAATATTTGTTAAGCACCTACTATGTGCCAGGCCACTAGGGATATGGCAGTGAATAAAACAGACAAACCTCTTTCTTCTTAGTAGGTGTAGTAAGAATTTTAAATTACTTTAAGATCTTACAAAAAGTGGGATGAAGTTTAATAAGAGAAAAGCAAAATTACCAGTAAATAATTCAATTTTCAACAACAATATATCTTTAATGTTGAGTTTCTTCATTTTGCTATAAATTCTGGCAGTTAGGATAATCTACAACCTGGCTAAAATGAAAGGTTAGCCTAAAAAGTCAGGAGGTATCTTGCTCAACATGGAATGTGTAGGAAATATGTCCTTTTTTGGCATGTCAAGAGCCCCCATAGCAAACTTTGATTAGAGAGTTGGCTTGGTTCCTATCAACTCAGTTTAGGCCTTGAGGAGAACAAAACATATGAACTTGGAAAGGCTAGCAAAGGATAATATTTTACAACAAAAGTAGAGCTTTATTAAAAGTGCCCTTTTAAATATGTTTAGCTCTGGTTGTAGTTCTGGATTCGAGTGCTTTTTAGGGTTCCATTGACCTACTAAGGATTTTTTTCAGGTGGCATTTCCCCATTTAGTAATATTTTTAGTATAGACTCATGTATTTTTTATTACATTCAATGGTTTAAAATCCATCATTATTATTCATTTTGATGTTAAAATCACCCCAACTTTAACCATTGGGAGATCCTTAAAGCTGCCACTTGAGTCCTTTTGACCAGTCCCCTTCATTTTTTAAAAAATATATTTTATTGATTTTTTACAGAGAGGAAGGAAGAGGGATAGAGAGTTAGAAACATCAATCAGCTGCCTCTTGCACACCCCCTACTGGGGATGTGCCCGCAACCAAGGTACATGCCCTTGACCGGAATCGAACCTGGGACCCTGCAGTCCGCAGGACTACGCTTTATCCACTGAGCCAAACGGGTCAGGGCCTCTTCATTTTTTAAGCACTTCTTTATCTTCTAGCACAAAGGGCCAATCCTGTATTTTATCTGCCAGAGAGAGAGAGGGAGACACACAGAGAGAAGCATTGGTTGTGATCAAGCCCCCAACCTGGGTATGTGCCCTGACCAGAATGGAACCCTCGACCTTTCCATACACTGGAAGACACTCCAACTGAACCACACGGGCCAGGGCTGGAGAGTGGGATTTAGAAATCCACACTTAGGTGCTAGAACTACTACTGGCTTGTCCTTGCTTGCACTATACGAATTTGTAATTATCTTCCTTCCCCATTTTTATCTCTCTCCTTTTCTCCATTTTGAGTCAGCAAGGCTTTGGACAAACAGTGTTTCAGCTTTCCATTTGAGAACCTTCAGGGGGCAGCCCTTGTGCAATACAGACCTGTGTCCTCCAGAGTCCGCTGTGCTGCGCCCAGAGCAGCCTCGGCGCGGTCTCCAACCTGGAGTGTGTGCACTTTGCAAGGACACCGAAGAGGGGGGCGCGTCTGCGCTCCCACTTCCTCCCGACGCCGCCTCTGATTGGCTCCTGGGCGCATAAGAAACCAGTGAATGAGCAGCTGGCCCTCGCATAAACTTGCTCGAGGTCCTCGCGTGGCATCGCCCTTTCGTCCTCGTCCGCCCGCAGATCGCCGGCCCCCGGGGGAGGATGAGGACGTCCTGTGTGGTGCTCACCGCCCTGGTGGCGCTGGCCGCCTATTACATCTACATCCCCCTGCCCAGCTCCCTGTCCGATCCCTGGAAGCTGATGCTGCTGGACGCGACTTTCCGGGGCGCACAGCAAGTGGTGAGACGCAGCCCAGCGCTGGTTTTTTCTCTCTCCCTCCTCTCAAGTGGTATTTGAAGGGGAAGCAAAATTTCCGGACCGTGTCCCACGAGAATGCATGTTTTCCTAACGCAGTGAGGCAACTGCTTTTCTTTTTAAGGTGGTTCCATGTGGCATTTTTCGGGGTTTCGCCTTCGCCTCCTTGCTAGCGGCGGGCTGGCTCTCCGTCTCCTTGTCTGCGTGGGCGAAGGAGAAGGTGAAGTTCTTTGCATAGAATTTGACAACTGTTTAACCCTTCGTCTGACCTACACAGCCCCCTCTTTCTTGGTTTGCAAAGTCAAAACAGTCTTTCGCCCTAGCCGGCTGCCCGGCAGCCTGATGGGTCGCGGGTTCGATCCTGGTCAAGGGCATGTACCTCCGTGGCAGGCTCAATACCTGGCCCTGGTCCGGGGCGCCTGCGGGAGGCACTCTCACATCGATGTTTCTGTCTCTGCCTCTTCCCCTCCCTCCAACTCTCTCTCTCAAAGCCAATGGAAAATATTCTCGTGTGAGGATTAACAACAACAACAATTTTGCAGCGTTTTATAAACCTCCTCTCCCCCATTTCATTCTCCGAAAGGGGCCGGCAGAGAGCGATTTAAATATTGTCAGGACAGCTCTGGATAAAACCGGCTCTCGTTTCCAGCAATGCAGCCACCTTAAAAGCAGAAGCCGGCACAGGCGGTGTCCCAACCAACATCCCCAGGCTGTGGAGCTCTCCATTCCCGGGGGCCAGCGGTCTGGGCTCCTCTAAGCACTTGAGGAACCGCTCAGATCTCCCCTTTCATGCGTGGCATTTACCAGCTTAGCCCAAGGAAGAAGGCCAGGAGGCCTGGCTGGCTGCAGGAGAGGCTTGGAGGCCAGCAGCCCGTGTTTGCATGATGCATTTGTTTCCTGCCTGCTCTGCAGCATTTATTTGATGTCCTTGGCTGTGGAGGAGATAACCTTTGCCTGAGCCAGAATACACTGGCTTGCCCTGGCTTACCCTGGTAGAGTAACATTTCTTTCTACTGGATCATGGCTGTCTATTTCTCCTCTTCCCCCCTCTGCCCCCCAAACAGGAAAATATTACTGTCTCTGCTTTATTTTATGGTAAGAGGCCTTATTTTTAGTGCCAGAGACTCTAAAACCTAAACTACCATCTGCAGCCAAGGCTGAGCCCTATGATTGTACAGCATTTCTGAACAGCTTGCTCTATCTAAGCTCCTAACCTTCCTCCAAAATCAAGTTTCCTTTCTCTCCCCAACCTTAGGCTTTAATCTCAGGCTATGTTTGTTAACTTTTTTTTTTAAGAATGACTAGAGAAAGAGGTGGAGGGTGGGAATCATGACTTTCCCTAATATTCCTTATCCTTCTCCGTCCTCATTGTGTGTAGGATTCCATAGTCTCTGAAGCTTTGTCCTATCAAAAAGCTCCTTTACCAGGGCACTGTCGCATATTCCTAGTAGGCATTTGCTTCTCTTGAGTCCAGCCACCTCCTTCACCCCTCAAGTTCCTGCTGTCTCCTAGGAAGTGTCTATGAAGCTACAGATCTTCTTCCTTTCCTCCTGCTCCCTAGAATGTTAAGGAATGACTACCCCCTTCTCCAGCATTGATTTCATGAAAGGCAGTCTTCATGTAGAAAGCCCTGCAATCCCTCTTTTCCTTCAGAAATTATGGAATTTGGGAGTAACATCCTTCAAGGATTCTGGGGTACAATGGTATTTACCTGGAGTGGGTTAAATAGTCTTTAGGAAATAGCAGATAGTAAGTAAGAGAAAACGGTGACTAAGAAAAAGAATAAGAAAAACGGGGGATGGGAGGAAGAATGAAACTTCTATGTTGGCCACAGAGATTAATTTTAGTTTTCAGGTCACCAAAGAAGTCTTCCCCATCATACCTGGGAAAAGCCAGGTTGCAAGAAAAGCCATTTTTCCCCAACAAGGCTACCAACCCATTAAAGTCAAGGCCTTTGGACCCTATGGTCCTTGACAGAAGAATGTGCCCCTAGCTGGTGCTTGGGAATGATAATGTATGTAATGCCAGGTCCCGGATATAGATGAAGTAGCCAAGTATCCTCACCTAGCAACGGAGCTTGGGACTGGCTTTGCACAGAAGGGGCTCTCATCTCTCGCCTTCGGAATTGAGAAATAGAAAAATCATTCAGACCGCATGGAAGCCTCTAATGCCCAGGAAAGCAGTTTTCCAATGTTGTTTCAGATTGTCCTGGGGAAGGACAATGTGGCTTGACACATTGTAATTAGATAAGAGCATGAGTGTTAGAGTCCTGCCTTCCCCAAGCACATCCCAGCCAGACCCCTTACTGATGGTGAGGCCAGGCAATTTCCTAACCTGCTCTGGTCCTCAGCTTTTCCTGTAAACTAAGGCTAACCTTGTAATGTTGTTGTGAGGTCTAGTAATGTACTTAAAGGCCTGAAAATTGTAGTCACTCTTTTAAGAGTTGTCCCGTAGGTCTGCTACGGCTTGTGGAGATTCCCAAGTCTGTGGGATTGCCCAACTCTGTTGAAACAATAAAACAAATGTAAACTGGAAGTAATTGAAACCTGGGGAGCTACCACAGACATTCCAGGGCATAAAGTTTGTTACCCAAATAATTTTAGAGATGATTGGTCCAATACAGAAGCAACTGAAGCTACTTCAGAAGTGAAGCTTGGCCTACTTCCTAACACAGCAGACTCATGCCTCCCCATCAAGAAGAACACAAATACTAATTTTTACTCTATTGTCATTGGCAAATGCTTCGCCCCTCAATCCGCTCTTACCTCCTTTGTTTTGTGCGGAAGAATTATGTTTATTGTACTTTTCTTCCTTGGAGTCCTCCGATATTACCTAAGAAGAAACCACTTGGAATTTTTCTCTAAGTCATCTCAAACACAGCTGCTACAGTAGATTCATCTGGGGAGCTTTAAAAAATCCTGATGCCCAAGTCATACCCTATACCAGTGATAGGCAAACTCATTAGTCAACAGAGCCAAATATCAACAGTACAACGATTGAAATTTCTTTTGAGAGCCGAAAACCGACTTCTGCACATGGGCCACGAAGTTTCAATCGCACTGTACGTGCGCGCCCGCACATGGTATTTTGTGGAAGAGCCACACTCAAGGGGCCAAAGAGCCGCATGTGGCTCGTGAGCCACAGTTTGCTGACCACTGCCCTATACCAACTTTATTTAGAATTTCTGTGAGGTGAGACCCAGGCATCAGTGTTTTTAAAAGCTCCCCAGGTGATTTCAAAGTACAGCATAATTTGAGAACCACTGTGCTTTAAGAGAAATAAAATGCACTGCAGATGTAGATAATGTATTTTCCTCAAACTGCTCAAGTTATGTTGCACATATGTTGCTGGGAATGAGCCTCTCATATTAGCATGGATTAGTCTACCAGATTAGTTGGTTGATATTTTGGCGCTAAGAGTCTAAGGGGATAAAACCCTAGCAAGGCAAATTTCAGTGTTACAGCAGAGCCATCAAATAAGACTTGAGCAGTGGGAAAGCACACACAAATGAAGGTCTGGGAAGGCAGGGAAGAGAGGTTTAGATAAAGATTGGGCATCAGAAAACTAGAGGGACAAAAGAATGGAGTTTGGGGAGGTTCCGATACTGATTTCAAACTGCTGTGCAAGGAAAGAGTTTAAAACCATGGTCGGCAAACTGCGTCTCGCGAGCTACATGCGCTCTTTGGCTCCTTGACGGTGGCTCTTCCACAAAAAACCACGGCCTGGGCGAGTCTATTTTGAAGAAGTGGTGTTAGAAGAAGTTTAAGTTTAAAAAATTTGGCTCTCAAAAGAAATTTCAATCTACTGTTGATATTTGGCTCTGTTGACTAATGAGTTTGCCGACCACTGGATTAGAGCATCATCCCAATAAACCAAGGTTTCGGGTTTGATCTCCATTCAGGGCACATACAAGAAGCAACCAAATGAATGCATCAATAAGTGGAACAACAAATTGATGTTTCTCTCTTTCTCAAATCAATAAATTAAAAAATACACACAACATAGTTATGTATATCTATATATATAGGTATAGAAAAAGCAGAAGGATATAATTTAAAATATAGGGATTTGGGGGGTCATAAGGTTATAGATTCTAGTTTTTCTACAATGATCATGTAATATAATAAATTAAAACTTTTTTGTAATAAGTTTTGTAGTAGGTTTCCTACTTCTAAGGTGGAATTGATGTGCCTATGTATATTAATGCGAATAATTTTTTAGTAATTATTCTATGAAGAAAATCAGGTGTTTTTTTAAAGGCTCTCCCAGTGGTCTGCTTGATGCTCAGTCACTTAGCTGTAACACAGGTGGAAAGCCTACTGTGTGGAGTTTTAGGGAGATGCTAAAATGACCTATAAGAAACTGCAGCCTAGGACAAGCCCTGTTAACATACAGCCATTAAAAAGGTAGGAGCTGACAGATGTTACAGAAGAGGTACAGTTATAGAAACTCAGAGGAAGCAAGGTTATATATATAGTTTAGAAAGGCGGTAAGATGGTGAATAAAGTTAATAACGGCATCTAAAGGGAGTTCAGAGTAAGAGCTTGACTTTTTTTTAAATCTTGATCATCTCTTAGCTTACATGAGATGTGACTTTTTGATAACATATGTAAAAGAGGTTGTTGAGATTGGTATTTCTACTGAACATCCTCCCTCTTTCTTATGGATGTCAGTGCTTTTGGACTAGTTGAGCAAGTTTTTTATTGTCCTGTAAAATGTCCCCAAACTCGTTGAAATCTAAAGTGATCGTACCTGAATATTCTGAGCATGATGTGGTTGTGGTTTAGGTGACAGCTCAGCTGGATGTCTTGCAGAGCTTCAACTTGCTAACCTTTTTCATAACCATTCATGCATGAACTGGGTGTGTGCTAATGGTAGGTAGATTTAACCTGAAAACAATAGTAATAACAAGTTTGTCTACCACCTTCTATACTTGCCATGATACATATTTCTTCAAGTAAGTTAGAGAGTTCACCAGTCACAAATTTTTTTAGCTTATATGGTGGGATTTTTCTTTAAATATCTCTATAGAGAGGCTTTAAGAATAGCTTTGGGACAATATTTATTCAGCGTTAGTTCTGACAGATCAGCAATCTGAGTTGGTCTTTGGTGGATCCAATCAAACATTAAGGTCAGATTGATTCAGCTACCAGGTGTGTTAGATAATGCTCAATTTATAGTTTTTCTTTTTATTTGTCCTAGAACTCTGCAAATATTGTCCCAAGCACAGAAATGCTATCATTATTACTCTATTTAATGGTACATTCCATTTCTAACAAGTGGCTTGAGCTTGATCTATGGTAATTCTGTGAGATGTGAAAGTGTAATAATCATTCTTAAATGTTCCATTAATGCACACTTACTTCTTTTAAAATAGTAATGTTTACTTTTACTGCCAAATGAAACTATGTGAGAACTGTCTACCACTTATTTTCTCCTTCATTTTATCTTTCAGTGTTTCCAAAGTAAAATTAAAATTCTACCACTTAGAAGTCATCAGATATTCAATGAATAGTAATTGAACACCAATGCCAGGGAGTGGCAAAAGGAAAACAAAGAAGACACATACTTAATCTTGAAAAGTTTACAGTCAACTGAAAGGGAGATAAACTTATTGTAATTATAGAGTGGGGACTTGAATGACAGAAGGAGAGTTATGATAGAAGTATTTATGGTTTGCTACAAGGGCCTTAAAAAGGATATCTAATGTAGGCCTGGGCATTGGGGAGTTTCCTTTCACATTGACATCTAATCTGAGTTATCAAGGTTAATGTTTACGGTAAAAGTAGCTAACATCTATTAGGCATGTACAGTGAGCATTTACTCTGTGCCAGATACTGAGCTACATGCTTTGCATACAATTCATTTAGTCTACGCTCTAATTCTATGAGTCGGGTGGGTTTTTTTGCTTTTGTTTTTGGGGATTATTTTCTGGTTTATTGACACATCAAAATGAAGTGTATGGCCTTGGAAAAAACCTGTAAAAGCATGAAGTGAATAGTGCCTCTGCTTAGCAGCCTTTAAGATCTCTGGGTCAGAAAGGAATTTATGTATTATCTAGACCAGGGGTGGGGAACATTTTTTCTCTCAAGGGCCATTTGGATATTTAGAACATCATTTGAGAGCCATACAAAATTATCAACTTAAAAATTAGCTTGCTCTATTTGGTCAAACATTTAATTAACTCACCCCTAATGTCTTGGTAGGGGTAGACCAACTGATTTCTTGGGCCACATACAGCCCATGGGCTAGACCAGGGGTCCTCAAACTTTTTAAACAGGGGGCCAGTTCACTGTCCCTCAGACCGTTGGAGGGCCGGACTATAGTTTAAAAAAAACTATGAACAAATTCCTATGCACACTGCACATATCTTATTTTGAAGTAAAAAAAACAAAACAGCAAAAACACCTGCATGTGGCCCACGGGCCGTAGTTTGAGGACGCCTGGGCTAGACATTCCCCACCCTTTATCTAAACCAACCCATTTTCTGTGGTTTCACCTGACCCCCCCTTGTCTGCCCTTAGAAGCCCAGCTGAGAAGACTGAGGCCTCTAGCAAGGGTTATAACGAAGAGATGGGTGTTCTTATTTTCTTTATCTCCCAAAGGAGGAAACTGAAATGCAAAGGACAGGCTCAAGGAGATAGTTTGTAAGAGGGGAAGTCATGCTTCCCCTCCAGCTTGTCTTATTTTGAGCTCCAGAGCTTGATCACAGTACTAGAATGCCTTTCCTGAGGAGCCAGCTGAGTGAAGGAGGCGGGGAGGAGAGGAGAGAGGAGAAAGAAGGGTGAAAAGGGCACTCCAGCCAGAAGGGACTTTCCAAGGAGAGAGGGTGATACAGCTAAGGAACTACACGTGGTTAGGTTGGCTGGAGCATGAAGCTCAAAAAAGTCAGCGAGATGCAGGAAGGAAGCACAGGTTAGAAGATGAAGGGCTTTGCGGGCCAAGAAAGGAGCCACTGAAAGATGTTTAGTGGGAAAACCACATGATCAAATCTGTGCTTTAGTGTGAACAGTCTCTGTCAGTGGCGGTGCAGAGACTAGAGTATAAGAAAGCAAGTGGAGGTGAGAGACCGCTTAGGAAGCAATCCCGGTGAGAGGTGAGAGCGTCAGCCAATAAAGTGGGACTGGTTTGGAGTGAAGCTTGCTGATGGAGGGGATAGTACGAGTGAGGGAGGAAAGGAGTCAAAGATGACTCCTGGCACAGGCTCTGGAGTAACTGGGTAAATGGTGGTAAGGACTCTGATTTAGGGAAAGGGGCAGGCCTGAGGGTTAAGATAAGAGAGTTTGGATATTGTTTTGAATATCTGTGGGACTGGTCCAAGGATAGCAATTCAGAAACAGCTTACATATACACAAAGCCAGAGTTCAGGAGAGGGGGAGAGAGAGAGAAATTGAGAGAGAGAGTTGGGCTGGAGATAGGAACTTGGGAGTGGTCAGTGAGTGGGTAATGGTGTAAGTAGTGGGAATGAATGTGTATGAAGTGAGAGTAGGATTGGGGGATCCTACCAAAGATACCCCAGGGGGATAGCAGTGGCTGGAGGAAAAGGAGGCTAGCCCTGAGAGAAATGAGACCCTAGAGAACCTACGTTTTTATGATACCTTACATTTATATAGAGCTCCAGGTTCTTACAAAGGGTTTCACTTAGATCATCTCATTTTATTTTTATAATAAACTAGGGGCCCAGTGCAGGAATTAGTGCACCTTGAAAGGAATTGTGGGCTGCAAGGCAGCGGTGGGCACAGGGGCGGGTCTCAGCCCATCCTCCACACCCCCGCCTGGCACCTCCCACCTTGGCCCCAGTTCCCTGTCTGCTGGCAGCCCTGCTCCCACGCACTGACAGTGCTGGCCCTGCTTGCACCTGCTGATGGCGTGGAGAGATTGTGGCGGTGCCAGCGGGGGGTGTGAGCTGGGCCAGCGCCATCAGCGGGTGCAAGCAGCAGCTGCTGCCCCAATCGCCCCTCAGGAGCAGGGGGAGGTAGAGTAGCCCTCAGGGGCGATTGGGGCTAGCAGCCGCTGCTCGCACCTGCTGACGGTGCCGAGCGATTGGCACTGGCAGCGGGTGCAAGTGGCGGCTCTGGCGCTGGCTGCGGGTGCCAGCGGGGCCATCGCCGACAGCAGGTACAAGAGTTGGCTGTCGGCCTCGATCGCCCCTCAGGAGCAGGGGAAGGTGGAGAAGCCCTGAGGGGCAATTGGGCCAGCACGGGGCACTGACAACAGGTGGGAGCGGGGCCAGCACCACCAGAGGCTCGCCCCGATGATAGCGACCGGCACCCGCCTTGGTCTGGCGACCCTGCTCACCTGCTCCACCATCCCGTCGCGCCATGTTCCACGCTCTGCCACCTGTTGCTGACGCCCGCCATGTTCCATGTGTGCCCTCTGGTGGTCAGTGCACGTCATAGCGACCGGTTGTTCAGTTGTTTTGCCGTTCGGTCTATTTGCATATTAGCCTTTTATTGTATAGGATAACTGGTTGGCATTAGTTATTTCCATTTGTCAGGTGAGAAAGGACCATTGATACCCCTAAGTTTACATGATTAGCTATACTGGCGAAATAGGGATTGGAATCAAGGTTCCTAGACTCCTAGTTTCGCCTCTTACTGCTGGGCCAGGCTGACCTGAAATGAAGTCCTCTAGGATGGATTTGCTCCTTTTTGTCCATGGTGTACTTCTCTGACAGGCCCCTCGTAGCCGTGGCCATGTATGCGGGGATGCATGATCACTTTACAGTCACTAGTGCACTGTATCCTGACCTTTTATTGAGCCCCCAGACCCAGCAGTGAAATTAATCTACACCAGTGTTTCCCATTCTTTTTTCATGCCATAGACTTGATTACATTTTTAAAGTGTGTCAGGGGAAACAGAGGGAAATAATGGGGGGGAAATCTATATGGGTTTGAATGACAGAATTCATAAGACTTATAAAGAGAATTATACAATGGTTCTCCAACAAAATGCCAACTTTGATAAATTTGAATAGTTATACAACATGGTTTTAAGTTTTTACTTCTATAAAACCCTCAACCAATATCTGTGGCCCACCTGTAAACCATTCATAACATACCTGGTAGGAATCTCTCCTCTTCTATAGTCTATTGTTAGTGCTACTACATGTAGAGAGATAGTCCTCAAGTTATCTAGGTAGCCATTTAATTAATTGTCCAAACCAGGCCATTTTTGAGAGTGATAGGGCCTGCTATTAATAATCATGCCAACACAACTTTTTTAAACCAGAATTATACCTAGACAAATCTGGACAGGTGCTTGGCCTACATTTATTTGATTTGCAAACATTCAGCAGCATCATGTCTAATTTGTAGAATGATCCTTGTGCTTCCTGTTCTGCTCAAATCTGACTGCTAACCCTCCAGTGGACACCCACCGCCCTTACCCCCTGACTTGCTTTCCCCTAGGATAGCGGCAGAATAAAAGGACTACATTCCTTAGCTGGCACTGAGGGCCTGCTCCCACCTGGAAGTAACACTCTGCTGAGTCTAGCCTCACAGTGTTCCCATGCAGGTCTACTTGCACACTTGTTACCTGACACCTTTCCTCCTCTGTCCCCTCTGCCCCACATGCCCTCCCACTCTCTGTCTTACTTTGGCCAACATCCCCCACATCTTTCAATACCTCCTGGAAAATCATCTCTTTTGGAAACTTCCCCCTTATCTGCAGTCAGCTTTTTTATCTTTAATCTTATTGTTGAAAGTATTACACATATCCTCTTTTTTCCCCCATTGACCCTTTCTAGCGCCCCCCTTCTCTTCCCCACCCCCATGCCTCAGGCCTTCACCACCCAATTGTCTGTGTCCATGGGTTATGCATATATGCATACAAGTTCTTTGGTTGATCTCTTCCTGCCCACCCACCCACCCCTGCCTTCCCTCTGAGATTCCACAGTGTCCCATGCTTCTATGTCTCTGGATCTATTTTGTTCATCACTTTATTTTGTTCATTAGATTCCACATATGAGTGAGATCATGTGACCAGTCAGCTTTTACCTCTCTCCTTTATACTCTGATAGCGTTTTGTTTTTCTTTTCTTTTTTTTGATTTTTTATAAGAATTTATTTGAGCCAAACTGGTAACGTATGCCTGGGAGCAAGATGGCAAATGTTCCCTGTGTTTTGTTTTTCTTTTAAGGCCCTTGTATGTTTCTCTCTTTCTGTTGATATGTACAAAGTCCCCACCAAATCATAAACTTTCTCACCTATTAGAGACATAATTTCTCTCTTACTGTTTCAGGTGTTTCTTGTTTTTTGCTTTGCTTTGGTTTGGTTTGAAGATCATTGGCCATCGAGAACACAGGAATTCATGGTTCCACTTTCTGTCTTCTGTGTTACTCCATTTGCCCCGAGAGGCACCCCTAGTGCTTCAGGTGCTCCTGACTTCGAACTTATCTAAAAATGGCTTTTTGTTGTCCCTTTGCAACTTTTTTTGCAAGCCTCACTGCTTTCTGGTTTCTGGCTTCCTCATAATATTTTTGCAGATTATGCTTTTTCTCAGATTTGTAGTGAATTACGTGCCCGCTCTAGCTAAATGTTAATTATAGTTACAGGCCATCTCCTTAAAAGATTGCTGCTGGTAAATCCCCACATGCATTTCATGTCATTCTACCTTTCCCTTTTCCTCCTGAGGGGATAATTGATGAATGCTCCATAAGAAACTTAATTTGACCTGACCCTCTTCTGTGCTGCCTATCCCATAATGTTGTCCCTGCTCTGGGACTCAGATGACCTTTTCTTTGACTGTTCTGAAGTCTACTTTTCTAAAGTGCAAGTTGTTTGTCTCTCTCTTCCTAGTTTCTGCATCAGATGGAGATAAGGCCACTCTGTCCCAAGGTTCCAGTCCTTTCCATTTCCTGACACAGTTCTTCCTTGTCAGTGAGAAGCAAGTCCAGAGCACCAATAGTGCCTGCGTCCTCGACTGTCTTAGTAAGGCAACTCAATTCTGCTTTTAGGAGGTTATTTGCTTTTAATAGAATAAGATTTCTGGCAGATAACAATGAATCCACTTACTGAATAATAAATATAACCACCTTGCAAAATAGTCGTTAATGTCCTCATTTAACAGAAGAGGAAATAGAAGCTCAGCAAGAGTAAGTAACTGGTTCACAGACACATGACTGCCTAGGGAGGCTGGCTGTGAGCAACGTCTGCCGGACACCAGTGCCTTTTGAACTTTATTCTACTGTTTCCTATCAGGATTGTGCAATCTCCCCTCCTCCCTTCCCACTCCACCTCCTGCACTCTGAAATCTTTTGTACTAGTTGTGTGATCCACATTAAGAGGGTGTACGAAAAAAAAAGAAGAGAAATAAAGAAAAAGAAAGCATCACGCAGGAAAGGAATGTATTATGTATTTACAAATTTTAATTCTGGAGGATTGTTTTGTTGTTGCTGTTTTTAATCCTCACCCGAGGATATTTTTCCATTAATTTTTAGAGAGAGTGGAAAGGAGGGGAAGAGACAGAGAGAAACATTGATGTGAGAGAGACACGTAGATTGGTTGCCTCCTGCACTAGCATCAACCAGGGTCTGGGATTGAGCCCACAACTGAGGTACAGGCCCTTGACCAGTTCAAACCCTGGGACCCTTCAGTCTGAGCGCCGATGCTCTATCCACTGAGCCAAACCGGCCAGGGCTCTGGAGGATTTTAATGTATGTTACACATTGTAAAAGATTCCAGGGTTAAATGAGACTTGGAAATGCTGAGTTAAACAGAGTTCATCGGGATTTGTTTTTAAACTGTAAATGTTTCAGAATTCCTACCATACTGACATGTATTTTGAGTCTTAAAGAGAGAATATATAACAAGTCCAAACTTAATTGACTATCGGTCTTTATTTTACAAAGGAGTTCATAATACTGATGGTATATTTACCAAATTTGGGGGACCATTTTCATAGTGTTAAAGAGCATAAATTTTGAGATCAAGGAGACCTGTTTTCAAATCGCGAGGCTCTGAGCTATGCTCGCTGGGTGACCTTGAAGAGTATTTCACTATGAGTTTGTTTCCTTATCTAGTCATGATATTTAGTCCATAAAGTTATTTGAAGATTGTATGAGTAACGTGTCTAAAGCTTTATTGTTTGTCATCATTATCATGCATTAGTTAATAAGTAAAGCACTTGAAATAGTATCTGGCACGTAAGACATATATTTCTTTCAGATCTGATTTTTGGCAATTGTCTACAGTATACTCCAACAGTAATATGCTGGTTTTTATTTTTTTATTTTCACCATTATTCTTGTCAATCTGCTACTGCTCTCAGGTTTGTGGAATTCTGTATAGGTGTAGATCTAACCTGTTGGCTAGGCTACTGGATTGAAATCCTGGCTTTAGCACTTAGTAGTTGTTGTGAGACTAGTTGGGCAAGTTAGTTAAGCTCTCTGAACTTCAGTTTAGTTTCCCTATCTATTAAAGTGGGATAATGATAGAGCTTCTCTCAAGGCTCATTATGTGAATTAAATGTGATTGTGGATACAAAATTCTTAGCACAGTGCTTTGTGTATAGCAAGAACTAAAAACCTCTTCCTATGGTTAAAATTTCGAGTGCTTGGGCTGATGTTCTAGTGGATATATAAAGCATCGTCAGCAGCAGCAGCATCACTAATTCATACTGTTCTAATCATTTTGCAAACATATTACCTCAATCTTTATAACACCCCTGTGAGGTAAGTACTATTATTATTCCAATATTGTAAATGAAGAATTTCAGGCACAAAGAAGGGTTAAGTAACTTGCCCAAGTCCCACACCCAGAGCAAGAGTTGTCATTCAGGCAGTTTGGTGGAATTAGTGCTCTGAAAGCTGGAGAAATTGTATGTTTTTAGACTGTCACTGTCTTACATCAAAGATCTCTACTGGGCTTTGCCAAGGTATGAATTTGTTTTAGAAATTATGTGTTACCTGAAAAAGAGTTCCTTAGTTAGAGTTGGTGACATGACATTTTTTTTTTAATATATAAAGTGTTTTATTGGACTTCTGTCCTAATAGTGGCCATCTTGCCACAGTGTGAAGGTATGAAGAAGTACTTGCAAAGCAGGATTATTTTCCTCAACAAAGGGCTTTGGATTTGCTCAAATGATTGCCTGTGGGCCCAGAGTTCTGGTCTATAACTATGGAAAAGATGACTTTGATGTCTAAATTATTAAAGGCAGGTGTCCTCAATTGACCACCATGACCTCTATCGTTCATTAACTGAGCAATTATTGTGTGCCAGGCGCTGGGTTATAGCAGTTCACACACACACACACACACACACACACACACACACCCCAGCCTCCAGCCTTCCTGGAGCTACAATCCATGCCAAAATATGTGACAAGTAATCACATAAAGGCAAATGTAGGAAATATGGAGAAATTTGTTGGCAGGTCAGTGATATTAATCCCATAAAGACATGAAATCCCCTAAGGAAACAGTGTTGAGGGAGAAGAGAGGAGTTTTAGAGTTCTGAGAAGAGGTGAAGCCAGCAAAAGAGATACAGCAGTCAGGGAACAAAGAGGAAAATACAGTGTTAAAGAAACCAACAAAGAGCACCATGGGGGGCGTGGGGGGTGGGAGGTCAGTTCTCCTGAGAGACTGAGGAACGTGAGGATGCTAAAAGTCCTATCAGCTCTGCATGCTGGTGGATCCCTCAATGTATCAGACACAAAAGTGTACTCCTAGGCAACTGGCCCTTTTATATGTCAGCATCTCGACTTGTAGCCTGTTTGTTGGAATGATTTCAAGGATTCCTTACAAAACTAGCATTTTGACTTAGGCAGTGTGGATATTGAGCTCTCATTTTTCACGGGAAATAGCCTAAATATACTTTATAGCTCGTGATTAAAACCTGAGATGGAGGTTACTGGTGGACATTATTGATATATTAAATATATAAAATTATATATACCTATATAATAATTTAGTACATTAAAAACAAACAAACAAACAACCAAGGGGAATAAAAAAGTAAAGAAACTCCCCTTCCCCAAATAATTAAATTTCTGTTGGTTGGCTCATCTAAATGGAAATACATTTTAAAATCTGGACTCTTGCCCTAGCTAGTTTGGCTCAGTGGATAGAGCGTCGGCCTGCAGACCAAAGAGTTCTAGGTTTTTGTTTTTAGTTTTATTTTAGTTGGCTGGAGCCCAATCTTATTTTAATCTTTTTTTTTTTTTTTTGGTGGAGGTGGGGGTTAGAGATACTTTTATAAAACCAGAACAATCGCCTTAGCTGGTTTAGCTCAGTGGATAGAGCATTGGCCTGCAGACTGAAGGGTCTAAGGTTCGATTCCGGTTAAGGGCACATGCCCAGGTTGCAGGCTCTATCCCTGGTAGGGGGCATGAAAGAGGCAGCCACGGATTAATGATTCTCTCTCATCATTGATGTCTCTCTCCCTCTCTGAAATCAATAAATATATATATTTAAAAAAACAAAAAACCATAACAATCATATTTTGGATATAATTTTAAATTTAATTTTACTTGAATTTCACACACAAAAAAAGAGAAGTTGATAGAATTGCTGAATTCATATAAATACTTCCTCTAGACGAGAGATACTTCCCCTAAAATATCCCTTCAAGATTTAAAAAAAAAACCGAAACTGTGAGAACATTAAAGGTTGAAGTCATTATGATTTTTTCCAAGGACAAATTTTCATTTTTGTTTGCATAGACTGCCTTCTTGCTGTGAAAGAGGAGTTCGTTGGCCCAGCCACACTGGCACGAACACGCAGTTCTGAAAATACTGAAGCCCTTCTGTGTTAGTAAATCTCAGCCGCTGGACTCTCCGCAGGGCTCTCCCTCTCTCCTGGCTGCCCCATCCCACCGCCAGGACCAACCCCAACCCCCATCTCCTCGGGGACCCAGAGAGAGCTACAGGGGAAAGGGGACTCTGGTCCCATCTCCCAGTCTCCTTCAACACTCACCACTTGGCCCCAAGCAGCTTAGTTTCCTTCTGTTTTATATAATGGCTGTCAGGTAAGGCTTTGTTTGCAGAAAGTAGTCAGTGTGAAAACCCTTTGAAAACCCCTGCTCAAGGTCAGCCCTCAGGCCCTTGCAAGTTTGCACAGTCTGGGATTTCCAAGAATGGAGGCCTTTCTTCCAAACATACTAGCTCCTTATGAAGTCAAGGGCACGTCTGCATCCTGGTGTAATTACCTTCCATCCAAATGGGCAACAGACACAGGCCTGCAGGTATGGAGAGGATCCCTGAGCTGGCTCCAAACCAGATGAGGCAGAAGGTGCTGGAGCCCAGGCTCAAGTGGAGGCGGCAGGAAGGGAGTGGGCTTTGCTCCATGCCCAGCCCTGTGCCAGGTGTTCATGGTCCAGATCCTCCCCAACCCTATGAGAGGTGTTTCTTTGCTCCCTTCCCCCCTCCCCCCTCCTTCCCTTCCTTCTGGATTTACTGAGCACCTGTCTCTGCCAGGGGCTGGGGTACAAGGGCAAAGCTAGCATCCCCAAGACCTCACAGCCCCTTGAGAGCATCATCAAGAAAACAGCTTTGACTGGGGTGGGTGCAGGATGCAGAGGGAACCCCAAGTGACTCAGGGAAGGTTCTCCAGTGGAGTTAAAGCTGAGCTGGGATTTGAAGGATGAGGAAGGGCATCCGAGGTGGAGGGAACTGCATGTGCGAAGGCAGGGAGGCAGGAAACAGCCCGCCTGGTCTGGGAACTGTGGGAGAGCGTGGAGACCAGGTCCAGGAAATCTGCTGGGTGAGGTTGGGGTCCCAGAACCCACTCTGTGGACCCTCTGCCTCCTTGACCTTTGCTCCCGGTTGCCTGGCCAGGGAGAGCCCCCTCCCTCGCCCTTACCTGCACAAAAGAAGGCTTTGAAGCTGGAGAGAGGGAGTGAGGAAGGAGGGGCCAGCGGGTGTGTATTTTTGGATTGCTTCTCAGAAAACTCTTCCTCTTCCTCCTCCTCCTCCAACACTATGGCAACCAGGCAGCAGCTGGGGTAGCCCCCTGTGAGCTGGGCTGAGTTGAGGGGGAGGTGGGCTGAGGCTAGGGACCTCTGCTGTCCCTCTCTGAGCCTCAGTTTTGGCATCTAGAATATGGGCATGACACCCCAGTTGCTGGCTCCTGTCAACCCTGGTGCTTCAGGAAGCAGAGTCCCAGGCTGGACTCATTGGGGGGAAAGCCTGGGAGGTAAGGCGGCTGGGGAGTACCCTGCATCGTCCGGCAGCTGGGGGCTCGGTAAGGGGAGGAGTCCCTGAGCCACGTAGCCTGCACTTCCCACCAAGCAGCCTGCTCTGGTGTGCCCACTGCCGAGGAGACCCAGTGGAGCGAGGAGACCCAGTGGAGCGGGAGACAGGGCTGAAGCACAGACACAGGGATGCATCTGAGCCCCTGCAGTGAGAGGTCTAGGGGGTCTCCCCTGCCGGAACACAGGGCTCTGCTGTCACCAGGACCTGGTCAAAGCCCCAAAAGGAGGGTTCTGGGTTTGATTCCTGTCAAGGGCACGTTTCTTGGTTGCAGGCCCGGGCCCTGGTCAGGGCTCCTGTGGGAGGCAACCAGTCGCTGTGTTTCTCTCACATCAATGTTTCTCCCTCTCTCTTCCACCCTCCCTAAAAAACAATGGGAAAATATCCTTGAGTGAGGATTAACAAAAAGTAATAAAACAAAACAAAATAAAATCTGGACTCTTAAGAGTCTAAGTAGCTTTTCCTGCATGCTTCAAAATGAGGTTCACATCAATGAATATTAAACTTGCTCCATTGCAGCCTGATGCTTTTAATTCTATAGTTAGCAGTGTACCATTGAAATGCACTGCTATACTTTCCTCAAGGACAGTGGGCCACTATTTTACAGGACACTCCATGTGCCAGATTTGGGTCTTAACAGCCACAGAAGCTCCTAATGAACAAAGCCAATAACTTGTCAGTCTTATTTCTTCGTGTAGCCCATTAAAATTGCATAATTCTGCAACTTAAATGAAGATATATCTTAGATGGAAATAAAAAAAAACATTGTTAATTGGTTATGTCTACAGGAGGAAACTGTTTAGAAGTGATTTTTCAATTACTCTAAAAACATTAGCACGATTTCTTTATTGCATAAAAGTATATATTTGAGAAAATTACAGACTTTTAACTGCTTAAAAAGTTGGACTTCATTTGGGATGTCTTTATGTCTGTATGCCATTCTCTCCCTCCCCACCCAACCCCATTTTTTTTTTCTTTCCATTTTTAGGTTTAAGGGAGTGGCAGGCAACCATGGGTAGCATTTTTAAGTTCTATACACCAATGATCCTTGAAGTTGTTGCAATAAAGATCGGTTCCTGTGGTTTTCTGATCACGTGGAAGAACCAGGTTTACTTGGGGTCATTTTTGTGAACATTGAAGTGAGGCTTAAATAAATGTATAATGTTGTCTTCTGTTACATCTCTTCCTGTTTCTGTTCATGGAGGAAAATCATGCATTATTCATGCTCTAAAATACCGACGTATGTTCAGCAGGCATGTATTGGTCACCTGGAATGTGCCAGACCCTGCAGAGACCTTGAGGTACTCATATTCTAGTTTGGAAAATCCAAGAAGTAGACAATTCCAACAAATCCTGCTGAGTGCTGCAGTTTGTGGTCCATAGTAGGCGCCATGGGAGCCCAGCCCAGGAAGCCTCTGGGAGTCTGGGGAACTCAGGCCCAGGGAGGGACCCAGAGCAAGTGCAGGCTGAGCTGACTGAAAGGACAAAAAGAAACACGACAGGCAGCGAAGGAAGGGCATTTCAGGAAGAGAAAACAGCAGGTGCAAAACTGTGAGGTGGGAGAACATGGCCCATCCAGGGAACTAACTGCTTCCACTGAGTTTCTGACCAGTAGAAAATAAAAATTTGAAGGAGATCTTCACATAACTGATTGGTGGGCGGAGCTAATCCCAGCCTTGTTTTGTTAAAAATGTATTTCACCATTTTAATTATGGTAACTTTAAGTAAGCTAATAGGAGGATTATGAAAGCCCACAACCATTGTATGATACTGGTATTTCAAGAATTAGCACCACTTGGCAAATTAAGCTTTAAACTTCTTATGAAAAATATTCTGTTTTAATTAAGCCCCCAGAGTGGCATTTATATTTTGGTGGCCAAATATGTCATTTGATTGTGTGGTTTTAGTGGCTTTTGGTCTGAAACAAAAACTGAAGCCAGTCTTTCCTTGCTGTGCCCCACATGCTCTGCCTCAGAAAGTCATTCCTTGTTGAAAGCTTGACACAAGCACTGCAGTTGTTGGCAGCCATGGTGCCTCACGTGAGTCAGAAGCTCCTTGCATGTTTGTCAAAGGGGTTGGGTCTTGGGCTGGAGAATATGACCTCTTGTTTTAACCACCCAGTCTGGTTTCCCTCTCACCTCTATTTTCCTCTCTCGCTCCACCCTGTTCTTTCCCTCCACAGAACACGCTGCCACTCATGATTGTCTGTTTGTTTAATTACTCCAAGTAATTTGTCTCCCGAAGTAATTCTGTCTCCCCAGCCAAGCTGGAAGCTGTGTGAGGGGAGGGAGCATGTCTGTGGGCTTCACCCCTGTGGACCCAGCTCCCAAAAGTACCCTGTGGACCCAGCTCCCAAAAGTCCACCAGGAGGATGGACCACATTTTTACTGCTTATGTGTTCCCTTCTGTTTGTAATGGAGCATGTGCCATTTTAATGCAGATATTCCCCTACTACCAGAAACAGACTATTTAGGTACTTGCTATTATAAATGATGTCACAGTGAACATATTTGTATATGTAATTTTTGTGTGTGTTTAAGATTTTTCCTCAAAACTAGAACTACTAGATCAGAGTACAAATATATTTGCAGGTCCTTATTTCCAAGTTATTCTCTTATTTCTATGGTTAATAACAATGTGAGAGAATGCCAATTGTGCTATACTCTTCCCAGCCTAAAATATTGTAACTGATTTTTAAAAACTTGTTAACTTAATAGCTTAAATCAGTACTCGGTTTAATTGTAATTTCTTTGAAAACAGTTGACATTAGAATTCTTGTTCATTCCTTCAATGACTATTTCTTGTACATCTACTTTGTGTTAGCTCTATCCTGAGGAAAACTAGTAAACAAATGCAGTAATTCCTGTTCTCACCCTCTATTCTTACCCTTAAAGGAACTTTCGTTTAAAAAAATACTTGAGACGTTAATTATTTTTGCAAAACTTATACAGCTGGTGAACAGCTAAGAAGGGATTCCAACCCAGTCTTTTATTTCAATCCCATGGTCTTTCCAATCTGCTACACTACCCTGTGAAGGGAAATATAAGTGATTTTTATTTTTTAATTTATTTTATTTTTTAAAATATATTTTTATTGATTTCAGAGAGGAAGGGAGAGGGAGAGAGAGAGATAGAAACATCAATGATGAGAGAGAATCATTGATCAGCTGCCTCCTGCACACCCCTTATGGGGATCGAGCCTGCAACCTGGGCATGTGACCTGCTGGTTCATAGGGTGACACTCGACCACTGAGCAACACCTGCTGGGCTATAGGGGCTTTTTAGCAGGGTGCCTGTTCTTCCAAGTATCTTCCTCTAAACTTAATCTAATTATAATGCCATTGCTAGTACTCAGAACATGTATAAAACTTTTTTTCAGAAATTTCATTCCAAGCCATTTCATGAGGTGCATGTCACCATCAGTTCACCTTGTTTATGAATAAAATACAGTCCTTAGCTTCATTATACACCTCTTTATCTAGAGGAACTTTGGCTTTTCCAGAAATCAAATTCAACCCCAGGGAAAGAGGATTTGTTCCCAATAAGGGTACACAAAAAAGTGAACCAAGCTCTCTGAAACAGTTGGATCACACATATGAATTCCCTTCTTTGCAAGGGTTTGTGCTCTGGATGTTGCTTTGGTTTTCAGTTGGTGTGAGAACTGTCAGCTTCCACTTTCAGCATGGATTGTAGGGCCATGCATGTCCACAGCCACTGTGGGTACCACCAAGTGTTTAAGACATATGTCAACCTCAAGGAGAAGGGCAAGTGACCCTTCACACAGTATTGAGCATCTATTATTATAATACCCAGCTATAAGTAGCCCACTTCCTTGTATCCTTGTGGGTGAAGGAGACAGCTTGGACTTTTTTTCATACTTATATCATACTAGAGGCCCAATGCATGAAGATTCATGCAAGAATGGGCCTTCCTTCCCCTGGCTGCTGGCACCGCCTTCACTCCGGCCGGAACCGCCTTTTCCCTCTGGCCTGGAGCCACCTTTCCACCTTCCCATGCTGCCCAGAGGCCTGGAGCGGCTGGGGTGGTAAGGAAGGCCGGCGTCCTGCCGCGCACCCGGCCCCTCGGTGCCTGCGTATGCAAATTAACCCACCATCTTTGTTGGGTTAATTTGCATACTCACTCCTGATTGGCTGGTGGGCATTGCGAAGGTATGGTCAATTTGCATCTTACTCTTTCATTAGTGTAGATTATATTCTCTGTGACATATTTCCCTTTAATCTTTTCTTCTAACACAAACAAAATTAATAATCTCAGAAAAATGACTCTTTATTCTCCATTTTTTTAAATTCCCAAGTTGTTATAAGTACCTCTGACAAGAAGACTGCACTCAAATCAAGGAAGAGGAAATCTGTGTATTTTGAAGGAAAGGGAATTTTTAAAAGAAACAAGTACACCCTAACTGGTTTGGCTCAGTAGATAGAACATTGGCCTGTGGACTGAAGGGTTCCAGGTTTGATTCCGGTCAAGGGCACATGCCCAGGTTACAGACTTGATCCCCAGTAGGGGCCATGCAGGAGGCAGCCGATCAATGATTCTCTCTCATCATTGATGTTTCTATCTCTCTCTTCCTCTCCCTCTCTGAAATCAATAAAAATATATTTTAAAAAATAAAATTAAATAAAAATAAAAAAAACAATTGCATCAGCCTATGAAATCCTTGGGTGGATCCATGAATCCCATGCAGATTCTCTATAATCCCACAGCCATTGCCATTGCTCCTTAATTAAACTGTTTCTACACATCATCATAATTCAAAATGTAAAACAAACAAAACAAAAAATCAAATATTCTGATTTCATGTCTTAGTTTTGTTTATTATTGTCCACATTTGGGGATACAATACTGTCAATCATGCATATAGTTTGTATGAAAAAAAAAAGTGATTTAAACAGCCAGCTTGAGAGCCAGAGACTGACCTGTAGATATGCTAGTTTTGGCTGACACCATATATTAAAAAATTTAAAGTTCATTGCCAATACTTAAGATCTCAGATATTTTACATAATAATCTGGGTTTTTTGCTTTAAAAAGTCAGATCATCTGGCAACATGGGGCCAGAATTTCCACATCATGCAGTCACCTGGGGAGAGCAGCGACTTCTTCCTTATTCGAGACATTGTTTCTCCAGTTTACCACCAGCCTCCCCACTCCCTGGTGTATTACACCTGTTTTATTCATTGCCCTGGCCCTTGAAGACATGAGTTTATGACCTGTGTTCTCTAGTTACATTCATTTAATGTTTTACTTAATTAACAAATATTTATTGAACAACTTTTATTTTGCACAAGTGTTCTAAATTATTTCTATGCTTGAGGGGTTCTGATTTTATTTGGAGAAACAAGACATAATGGCACAGTAAGTAAAATAATATAGGAGCATAAGCTTAGAGATGTTAGGAGGCCATGAGTACATGGGTGATTAACAAAGGCTGGGAGCTTAGAGAAGGGTGAAAACAGAATTGGAGTAACCTTGGGAGGGTTAAGATCCAAGCTGTACCTTGAAGAGTGGGTCAGAATAGTATTGCAGGGAGGGTAGGGAAAGGGAGTCCTGTGTGGTAGGGGAAAAGGAAATAATATAAAATATGAACAAAAGCAAGCTGGTAGGAAAGCACATGCGTAGGAATTGTGAGCAGGCCTGTTTCGTTGGATAAAGGAGCTGTTTAGAAGAGTATGGGCTGCCATTCATCAGTGAAACTATCTGACCTCCATCCTTTAATTCTCACCATCATTGTCCATTCACTTCACAATTATTCTGGAAATGCCCAAACAGAAAGACAGCAGCTTGTGCAAACACTGGCCCTTTGTGCAAACCATGTTTCCCACTGTCTTAAACCTCCTTTGTGTTACCTCTTCCTAGCTCTCCCCCCGCCCCCCTTCCCAGGAAAAAAATAGAAAGGAGACTAATTCTTGGCATAATAGGATCTCTATCTGGGAAAACTTGGAGAACTTGAAAAGGAAGCATGGAGAGGATGGAAGGGCAGTTTGGCATGTACCATCAAATCTTTGGAGGGGTCCAGGTTCACCCAACCCTTTGGCCTAAAGACTGTGGCCCTCCTCTGAACAGTCTCACCCTCAAATCGCCTCCAGGACACATTGCTCTGGGCTTGCTCCTCTAGGTCCCTGGAGGCCCTGAGAAAGATCCCTAGGATGGCTTTACATGCCTATGCCCAGTGTTTCGTGTTTCACAGATGTTGTGCAACAGAGGAAACCCAGCATAGGCCTATGTCCTGATAAAGCCAAGCATCCACTCTTCTTCCCTTTCCCTTAGGTGTACACTGTGTGAACATTTGTAGTCCATCTCGGGGCAAACGGTTGCATATTGGGTGTGCTGAAGACCAGAAAGCATTGGGTCTAGCAGAGGAGAGATAATACTTAGCGTGTAGGCCCTGGTCTGGGACTCGGAGGGTCTGGGACTCGGAGCAGGATTGGAGCTCTGGCTCTGACTCCCAAATAAAGCAGGATCTTGTTAAGTGATTCAAACGCAGATTCAGTTTTGATTTGTAGAAGAAGGGAGCTAGGCTAGGCACAGTCTTCCTAAACCAGTTTTAAGGGAATTTAATAGGTGTGAAAAGATGAAAGACTGAGCAGAGTAAAATAAATTCCTGTTTTACTACTGGGGCTTGTCATTGTCTTTAAAAAGCTGATGTGGCCCTGGCCAGTTTTCTCAGTGGTTAGAGCATTGGCCCACGAAACAAAGTATCCCGGGTTCAATTCCAGGTCAAGGGCACATACCTTGGTTGCCGGCTTGATCCCCGGCCCTGGTCAGGGTTCGAATGGGAGGCAACCAGTTGATGTGTCTATCTCACATAGAGGTTTCTCTATCCCCCACTCCCTCTTTCTAAAAAAATTCAATGGAAAGAAATATCCTTGGTTGGGGATTAAAAAAAATAAAAAGCTGGTGTGCCCTGTGAACCTGTGAGAGAACTGATAGGCAGTATTTCCCAAGCTTAGTTAATCACAGGATTAGAGCCTTTCACTGTTCTCTGTGCAAAATTACCTCCTCAAACTGCTGTTCATGGAACACAGCTTGGGAAAAGCTGCTTTGTAGTTTTCCTTCCAGCTCTAACATTCTAATATTCTAAGCATGTGAAAAGGCAACAAAAGCCTAGAAAGCCAGAGATGCCAAAGAGAGCTCGGAATCAGGTTAGCAGGTAGTGAGGATTTACAATAATGCTGTTGAAACATGGACGTTCTGGCTGTAGGTTGGGGAGGCAGATGGAATAATAAAGTGGAAGTGTTACTCGATGGGGTCTGGGCCCGACCAGGTCTGCCTTGGGCTGGCCTGGCGTGTGTGGGTTCTTGGCTTCGGGCAGGAAAGATTTCACATCACAACGTGAGTCTAGGTGCTTTTGAGAGTGCATTTATTAAAGCTGGGGACAGTGAAACAAAGGAGGGCCTTAGGGTAAAAGAAGTAACTGGAAAGAGCCTAGGTCAGAGCCTGCTTTGGCTCTCTAGAGACTTTATAACAGTGATGGGCAACCTTTTGAGCTTGGTGTGTCAAACTTCGCCAAAAAACAGCATAACTCAGGTAGTGTGTCACTTTGAGGAAAAAACATTATTTCGCGATATTTATAGTTTAAATAACATAAATGTATAATTGTTATATATAATTGTATTTAATAAACCTCAGCGGCCGCGTGTCATCAGAAATGGCTACGCGTGTCAGTGCTAACATGTGTGTCATAGGTTCGCCATCACTGCTTTATAAGAAAGAAGTGAGCCACACTAGGCTGCGTGAACTCACTGAGAAGTGAAAGTCACAGTGACAGAAGTGAGTTAGGGCAGGACTGCTTAGAGAAAAAGGGGGATCTTGAAGACAGGTTCAGGGGGTTAGCCTGGGACAAGCTCCTATTGCCTGCTGCTCCCCTGGTTTCAAGGGGACCCTTAGAGTTTAGAAAAAAGAAAGTAAAAAAATCCATGCATCAGAAAAGGCTTGGGCATGCTTGAGAGAGAGCCCACACGGGGTCCTTTGTCTTGAGGCTTCTGTCTCCCCTCTGTTGTGGGAATCCTAGGGGAGGTCTCTTAACAGCATATTCATTAGTTGTCCTTCAATTTGTTGATTTATCAAAATGAGTGTATAGAAGGGTCAGGGTCATTCTTTGGTGAGTTTCATCTCTAAAAAATGTCATTGAAGAGGGACTGGGAGGGAGGTGGGTCTGCCTCCACATGGTCTGGAGTGTGTAAACCATTTGCTCCTAAGTGTCCTTGGTTAGGGAAGCTAAGGCCTTGTGATTCACCTGGTGTCTGTAAATTGCTCAGATTGTTTGGCCTTGTTTCATGATTTTGTCTCAGTTTCCCTCATTCCACTTCCCAAAGAATTTTCCTAGCCTCTTACTATCCTGCCTCAGAATAGAGGAATTAAAATAACAACAACAATAGCAAAATAACACTAATAAGTCTAGAATTAAGCCATTTTGCTATGAAGGGGGAGAGATGAACCGTTAGAGTCACAGAAACTTTCTGAGATAAATTGAAACTTTTTTCCATGGAGATGTAGTGAAAGAACCTGGAACTATGACTGCAGACCTGCATTCTAGTCCAAACATGTCAGTGACTGGATGGTGTGGGGCTGGTCACCTTACCTCTCTGGCATCAGTTTTCTCAGTTTGTAGAGAGGAGAGTCTATATACCCGTGGGCTCTTTAGGTTTTAGAATTGCACAACTTTGTTTACATCCAGTGTAAGTTAGTCAGGATTGAGTTTTTCACCAAGGGGTTTGGTGAGGAAAGATGTCTGAAGAAATGAGAGCTGAGACCTAGACGAGACAGAATTAGGTCAGAGAGGCTCCTTTACATGCTCCGTGGGGATGGATCTTTACTGGTTCTCTCTGAGACCGAGTTCTGGCTACTGGGAGTTCTCTACAGAATTGCACACAGACTAGATAGTATCTGTTCAGTTGGCTTCTTAGGTTAACATGGCTTAAATTCCCACCTAAACCCACACGACATCTGAACTAGATTGAGTAGTCATTACATCTCCTAAGAAATGTATTTACTGGATTAACTTTCACCCAGATTTATGGTTTTTTTGTTTGTTTGTTTTTGTGCCTAGATAATTGCACGTTAGCGAGCTGTTTCCAATTTTTGTTTACTTGTAGTCTTGCAGCATTTTCTAGATTTGATTTTCTTGAGTAGTTGCTAAGGTAAAATTAGTTTTAGTGATCTCATAATTATCAGACATGGTAATGTATGTCTTGGTAAATAGTTTCAGATATATGGGAAGCTCCAGTGTGTTGTCAAGCATTATAAATATATACTTCTAAGTGTGATTGTGGACACGCATTCGTTCCACAAGGGCTTGGTGCACACCTACTGTACGCCAGGCAATGCGCTAAGTGGTAGGGATGAAGCAGTGAAAACATGCATTGTCGTTATCCTATGGTGTCTGTCTTCAAACAGAGAATTGTCTTTGTAAACATTCTCTCCCTCATTCACTTTTATATAATGACTAGAGGCCCGGTGCACGAATTTGTGCATGGGTGGGGTCCCTTGGGGTGGCCTGCGGAGATCGGGGGCCCAGCTTGCGCCCCCCGCCTCCCAGCCCCATAGCCCAGCCTGGCACCCTGCCTTGGCCTGGCGCCAGCCCCTCACCTGCTCCACCATCCTGCCTACAGAGCAATTAATCAGGGCCAGGCCCCCCACCGCCGCTGCTGGTCGCCATCTGCAGGGTGATCGGCAGGGCGATCGAGCCCCTGCTCGCACCTGCCTTGGCCTGGTGCCGCCCACTCACCTGCTACACCATCCCGCCACAGTCCTGCAGTGCCTCCCCTGCTGCCCGCTGCCAGTGCCGCGTTGCTGACGCCCGCCATGTTCCACACTGCCCCCTGGTGGTCAGCACATGTCGTAGTGAGCAGTCAAACTCCTGGTCTCCCAGTCGAACTACTGGTTGAACAACTGCCCGAGGGGACAATTTGCATATTAGGCTTTTATTATATAGGATTCTATTCAAGTTATAAAAGAACGATAAAGTGGTAACTTTCAGTGAAGCTTCACAGAAAGGAAATGTGCTTTATCACCTGATTTACCTGTTGACCTAAAAATAAAAGGCCAAAGTGAGAGGCAACAGCATTTATTTGAGATAAAAAATAATAGCGCCTGGCTGGTGTGGCTCAGTGGTTGAGCATCAACCTATGAACCAGGAGGTCATGGTTTGATTCCCAGTCAGGGCACATACCTGGGTTGTGGGCTGAATCCCCAGTAGGGGCCAAACAGGAGGCAACCCATCAGTGATTCTCTCTTTTAATTTAATTTAATTTAATTTAATTTAATTTAATTTAATTTAATTTTATTGTTTAAAGTATTACAAATAGTAGTACACATGTCTCCTTTTTTCCCCCATTGGCCTCCCCCTGGCCTCCCCTACCCTCCCCCCACCCCCCAGAACATGCCCTCACCACCACCACCACCACCCCCCCCCAGTGTCTTGCGTCCATTGGTTATGCTTATATGCATGCATACAAGTCCTATGGTTAATCTCTTACCCCCTCCAACTCTCCCCTGCCTTCCCACTGTAGTCTCTTATTGATGTTTCAATCTCTCTCCCTTCCTCTATGAAATCAATATATATATGAATTATATGTATATGAATTATATGTATATGAATAGCTATTCAGGAAGCTCTGATTCAGGCAGAAACACAGATAGTGATGGGATTAGGAGGCAAAGGCAAGGGGTATTTGAGGAAAAAGGAAAGGGGAACAATTACATCAGTGAAGGAAGGCATTTCCATAGGTGCAGATAAGCTGATATAGTGATGCTAATTCTAAAGAGGGTTTAAAATTTTCAGTCTGGTAGTCATATCTGCTTTCTTATCTTTGCAAATGATTGTTCAGGACACAGTGTTGCTTTAGGCCCAGTCCAAAGGTTGTTTTGCTTTGTTTTAACATTTCAAAGTTTGAGACATAAGATGTACAAGGCAGTTCCCCTGAATGGCAGCTCAGACTCCATTTTGAGGTGGCTCAGTTTATATTATTACTAGAGGCCCAGCGCACGTGGTTATGGTCCCTAGGCCTGGCCTGTGATCAGAGCCATCTTCCCCAGCTGCCGGCAGCCGGCCCTGCCACCCACCCCCACCCACCCCTGGCTCCCTGTTTGCCATTAGGCAATCTGAGCCTGCCATGGGGCGGGGTGCAGGGGGGCGGGGGGCGGTGGGAACCAAGAGGTGGTCAGTGCGCCTCATAGCGACTGGTCAAGTGGTCTTTCTGGTTGTTCTGCTGTTTGGTTGATTTGCATATTACTCTTTTATATATATAGTTTTTAAAATATATATTTTTTTATTGATTTCAGAGAGGAAGGGAGAGAGAGATTAGAAACATCAACGACGAGAATCATGGATTGGCTGCCTCCTGCATGTCCGCAACCTGGGCATGTGCCCTTGATCAGAATCAAACCCGGGACCTTTCAGTCTGCAGGCCGACTCTTTATCCACTGAACCAAACCAGCAGGGCTATATTATTTTTTATATATCCAATACATAGTATGAGAGGAGGACAATGTTTAATAATGCTAATTTTATTAACAGCACAGTGGGAAATAACCTTATACTTATGTTTCTTTATAAATCACTGGCTCACACACAATTCAAAACCCACAAAGAAACTGAGTCTTTACATTAAAGTTTTCTTACTGAAAATTCTATATATGTCTATGCGCAAGCAGTAAAATTTAACCATGCACCATTTAACATTTATTCAGCAAAAGTAATAAAGGCACAACTAATGCAAACAACTAATGCAAGTAGTAATGTCCTGATTGCCAACACAGGCTTCCTCGAACCCATCACTCTCCTCTGAAGTGTAAAGCTGATGATCTCTGGGTTATAAAACACAGCATTTTTCTGGGATTCTGCTTTCTCTGCACTAGGGAATTTCAGGGCTAACGGAACTAAGGAATTAAGTACTGAGAATATGTTCAGTTTTGACTTTCATGTGTAGTGTGATAGTATGATGAATGGGTCTCAAAATGGAAATCTTTACTTTGTACCTGCTTGACAGTCATTATAAGCCTCAATTTCCAATCCTCTCAGAAGAGATCATGAGAAAAAAAAAATTAGTCTCAAGTTTAACTCTTCTTCACACTACACATGAAGGGTGTATAGCTAAGTGCTAGAGTCAGGTGAATTGTAAAAACTAATAATTTACTAACCTACTTATTGTGCCAAACTCATTTTGTCTTTTCAGTTGGAGTTTATCTCTTTTAGTGGAACCAGACTCTTGCTTTCCTGGGTTTTGTACTGGGGATGAGGGGTGGGTGATGGAGGGGAGGAGTAGATGTTCTTAGAAAGTGTCATAAAGAGGGAGCAGGGTGGAGGGGGTTCAGCGGGGGAGGGGGAGCATCTGTAATACTTTCAACAGTGAAGATTAAAAAGCAAGTATCATAAAGACTAGATTCAAAGTCATCAAATAAAGACTATTTTAACACATTGAAATACAGTGTCAACCCTATTTCTCTCAGGGCCAAGTAGTTCATCCCAACTTACCAGCAAGCCTTTCTCTTCTCTACCTTGTAAGTTACCATACTCTGTTCCCTTTTGGAATGTGGTCTCTCGTTTTTCTCGTTTTGTTTTTTGTTTTTTGTTTCTGGCAAATTATTATTTGCTTCCAGAGACCCAGCTCAAATATCACCCATGCTGTGAACATGTTGCAAACTCCTCTGAGCAGAAATTGTTACTTCTTTCTCTGTGTATGTACCCAGGATCCTTTTCCTACTATTGCCATGCAGAGTATATATCCACCTCATACTGTCACTGAAGGATGGAGCCCATCTTTTTACTTCTGCTTGCCTCTGTACCAGTTGTGGTATCTGATACACAAGTAAACACAAATGTTTGCTGAACAAGCGGATAAAAAATAGATACGGACTCTTTTCCTTGTGATGGGCTATCTAACCTATGAATTCACAACAGTTGGTTATCTAACCTCTAACTATAACCAATATAGTTATCTGTTGTATAGATATTTTGACTTAGACTTCATGTTAGACCTTAAACACATTCAATCTACAGCGAAACATCTGAACAAGGCTGTGCGGTGTAGATTGCTTCAATTTCCTGAGTTTGTTAGATCGGAATCCTCTCCTGGGCTAGATTTAGAACCTCCATTGTCAGCGACCTCCAGATCCTGTGGCTGCAGCCTGCCTTCCTTCCTGAGCCTCTGGGACCGCTGGGCCATCATCTCTCTTAAGGCCTCAGGCCAAGGAGTGACTGAAACTTCTGGCTGTAGAAATTCTAATTGTTGTAAAGCCACGGGCTTTTGTACTAAAGCCAGTTTGCTTAGGCCCTGTTGACAGAGGCAATCTGGTCCTGTTGACCGGCCCAGCAGATCTGCTGGCACATGTACTGCTGGTCGGGAAAATGACCAACTTCCCTTCTCCACCCCGATTTTAAACCTTTCACTCTGAAGTGCTCGAAACCCGTGTGATGGGAGAGGCTCAGCGTTAAATAATGGTTGGGTTAGTGATTTTATGCTGAGCTCTGAGTAATGGCCTTCAGAGCGATGGGGCAGTCGGCTGGGTCCTGGTGCTCACTCTGTCACTTGGAGCTTATGATCCTGGGCAAGGCATTGAGCTTCAAGTGAGCATAAAATGAGTGTAATACCTGCTCTTCCTCTTTCACAGGTTCTTTGAGATTGAAACAAGGGAAAGTTCAAACGGTCATAAACTGTAAAGCATTGTACAAAAGAGTCATTCTTGTGCTTCTTAAAATTGATTATGTATTTTATATAGTATGCATTCATTTATTATAATCACATTCGGAAGGTACACAAAGGTGTCTTAATTTAGAATAACTCATCTGACTCTGGCTCTTCCGACATCTGTAGGTGTCTATAAAAATCATTTGCCTATGACTTTTGAGTTTACCTGCCACTTAAGAAACCACTTCTCAAAGGTCACATCTAATTTGCTGCTTCTTGCACTTTACATGAAAAGAGTAAGGTTAATCTCCATTCTGGAGAAGCCTGTAGAAGGAACACACTTGTGAAGTCAGGCAGAGGGCGTGAGTGGGCAGGCTCTGAGTTGCCATCTAGCCGAAGGAAGCTTGGGAGGTTTGTTGAGGACTTGAATTCCTTTGTGCTGCCTTTAGTCAGCTGCTATCTGGAACACTCCAGTGAAAACAAATGCTGCTTGTCCCGGCGACCAAGGGAGGCGTTTAGCAGCTGCAGTGGCCCCATGAAGGACATTTGTTGATGACCAGCTCTGTCTGAGGCACTGGAAAACAATTGATTGCCAAGACTCAGGCCTTATCCCAAGGAGCTTACAATCTAGTTACTGCTATTATAGGTAACAGAGGTGTGAGTAAGAAAGAACTCGAATTAATTTTTTCAAGTCTCATTCCAGCTGTCATGTGCGTGTGTCTGGAAGGTAGAAAGTGAGATGGAACAGAACCGAGAAAGGGGTGAGAGAGAAAAGGCCCAGAGAAGGCTGAGAGAGAAATGTGCTGCTGAGGAAGAACTGGAGGGAAGAGAGGGGCGGGGGGTGTGCCTCCTGGGCCCAGAGTGGTCAAGGCTAGAGCTGCTCTGCTACGGCTGCTGACCCTGGGGGAGGCATGTATTTTCCACGAGCCTCAGTTTCCCCTTATGTAAATATGGGAAATTACATGTGCGTTCCAAATGTAAAATCTTCCCGTTTTATGATATAGGTTTGAGAATAAATTGACTGGTGAGTGGCAGTAGAGGGTGATGGTTAAGGTTTCTGGAACCAGAAAGCTTCTGTTCAAATCCAGCCCACTCCTTTCTGCCTGTGTGACCTTGGGCAAGTCACTGGACACTGTTGGTCCGAGATACTTCCACACTGAGAACACTGGCTGGCAGACAGCACATGTCAGTATGTCTGAGCTATTATTATACTCCTGGACAGGTCTTGACAGAATATGCGAGGCTTTTGGAACTAAGCAAGTACTTTGTCTTCTGTGTGATAGTAAAAAAACAAACAGGTTTAGGAACTGGAAAGAAAAAAGCTTATCCTTTTTGTGCTCCCCCAGATTGAATTGGGAGGGAAAGAACACACGGAAGGCTTTAGGGTAAAGGGATTAGGGTGTCGATCCCTCTGAGCTCTTTCCTTTGTTGTAGTTTACCTTGTTAACTGCGTGGTGATGAGGCTTTTCTTTGTAGCTTGTAATGAAATCCTTGGATACAGAACTAAACAAATTTGAAATTCTATAGTAGAGTCATCTCCTCTGAGAACCCTACTGTGCTTCCCAGGTTGTCTTAACGATTCCCCCCAGTGCCTTGCTATATGGACAAGAGTGCTGCTATGCCCCACACAACTCTTTTGGTCCCTGCCTACTCTCAGAGTGTGGGAAAGAAGGTTTCTTTAACCAAAACAGTGTTGAATAAAAGAAATAAGGGAGGAAGGGCAGGCCTCCTCTCTCTGGAGGCCCTGAACTGGGGAGAGAGAAGGGCAGGCCTAACCAGATGGGAACCTACCCAAGTCCTGAGCGAGGCTCCTGCCAGTTCAGGGCCTCCAGAGAGAGGAGGCAACAACAGGGGATGTGGATTTACTTCTCACGTGTGTTCTTTCTTCCCTCTGGGACCCTGGGGCCCAGAGAACTTAGGAACTGTGCCCAGGTCATGTAGCCAATAAATGATAGAGCCAGGACTTGGCCTTGGTCTCTGTGCAAGGTCTGGGCTCTTTCTTCTCCCTCCTATTTCCTTTAGCCTTTCTAACCTTGTTCGAAGAATTTCAAGGCAGGATAATGAAAAGTGATTCTTCACATCTTCGGAGGAAGCCTGGAAGATGGGTGTTTATATCACTTAGAGGGCTCTGCTCCCTTGAAGTCCTTGTGTGGCGAGCCGGCAAGGCCATGGCACACTCAGCCCCATGTTGGGCGCCATATGTGCCGAGCCACCTCAGCCAGGTTTGGCGAGCCTGAGAGGCGGTGGTGAAGGATTGAGAAAAGACAGACAAGAGAATGAAAGCTGGGTCTGGATGGGACAGTGTCCTCTCTGATGGAGAGCTAGCAACAGCGCCACAGCCTGTAAGCCGTCTTTTTATGTTATAGGCAGATTCCACAAGGCAAAGTAAGGGTGTGGTCAAGATGTTTACAATGTTCCAGTCAACTCAATTACATGCACCTGAACTCTATCAAGCCCACATCACTCAGGCACATGGGGACCACGTGTTCAGACCATAGGCTATAGTTGTGCTGGGAGGGCTCTGCCCTCCAAGCTGGGACTTGCACGTGGCAATGAGAGGACTGTGCCCTCTCATTAGTCTGAGGCTTGAACCTGTCCAAACACTGTAGCCGCTCTCCACATCCTTGTATATCTCTCAGCTCAGGACATGCAGCCAGTGAGTCAGCGTGGCTCCCAGTGGATGTGAGAGTGACCTTGCCAGTCACTACAGCTAAGCTCAGGTAGTGAGCCTTTATTCTATGACAGTCTGAGATGCTATGAAGGCCTTACATAAGCAAATAAAAAGAGCATTATGAGAATGGATATCCTAAGTTCTATGCCGGGAAGGCTTTAAAAAGCACTCTAAAGTAGTTATGATGATCACCCTAATTTTGCAGGTGGAGAAACAGAGGCAGAGAGAGGTTTGGTGACTTGCTTGGAATCACCCAACTAGTAAAGTGTCAGAGCCAAGATCAGACTTTGGCCGAATGACTTCTTAGTCCACACCCTAAACTAGTATGTAGTGCTCTGGATGAGCAGGGAAAGGGGTGAAGTAGAGAGGCAATGGAGTGCTGGGAGGGGACGGGAGAGGGGGGTGCTTCGGGGAAAACCTGCTTTGTAGCTCTTGCTAATTTCCATGATGTAAGTACTCCCACCACGGCCAATTTCAAGCTGCTGACCTGATGTCAACTGACTTGTAGATGTCAACAGTTGATTTTTATGACCTGGAAAGAGTTAGTTCCAGCACACCACTGAAGGCCATTGCCAGCAAAAACAGCAGGTACAGGACAAAATAAAGTTATGTAAGTTATACTTGAGTACATGTGACTCCCGAGAACTGGAAAGTACAAGGGTTGGGGTGGTGAGAGATGGGGTTGGAACAGAGAGTGGTATCAGACTGGAATGTCAAGTGCAGTGTGTTTATTTTTTTCTGCAGGAAACTGGAAGTCAATGGAAGTTTTTAAGTAGCCAGGTAATGTGAGCAGCCTTTTAAGTTAAGAACTCTGATAAGCAGTAAACATTAGGTTATAGAATTCAGGTTAGTAGGCAAACACAGGAAATGATGAGCATATAATCAAGGTAGAGTTGGGTGGGTGGAGGCTGGGGGTAGAACAAGATTCAGAAATGGTTGGCAGGTGGAATTGACATAGCTGGATGATTGATTGGATATCATGTGAGGGAGAGAAGGAGCTGAAGAAAATACAGGTGTCCCCTGCTGTGCCACTTTGCTTTTACGAAAGGCCTACATTAGTACCTGTTTTCGCTAACCTAAAGGAAGGATTTCATTTTTATGAAAAATGGTAAAAAGCAAAAACAGCATTCAGAGTTTGTTTTGCAGCGAGCCCTCATGGAGGTAGCACACACCCCGAGCAGCGAGAGTGGCACCCCAGGAGTTACACTCTGTATCCTAGCATCAAGCCACCATAGCTTTGTACTGTGCCTGTGAGCATCTGGGCTTTTTCCCGATTTATGTTGTGCATCCATTAGCAAAATGTGTCCTGAGGTATTATTAGGAAAGCCTAAGGGAGCTTGTAAGGCTGTTACACTTAGCGTAAAACTGGACTAAAAATATGTTTCCATTTAAATTAATGGTAATTGCTTCTTCGCTTCATGCCATTTCAGTTACTGGAAGCTTTCATAGGGTGCTCTACTTTCAGATGGCAGGAGAAACCCGTAGAAGGATTGTTCCCAGCTTGAACACTAGAATTATGGTCAGATCATGAATAAAGAATGGAGTTGCTAAGTTGGGGGTGGAGAAGAGAGGGTAGAACATGTTCATTTCCAAGAGCTTTTAGGCTAGATCGAGCATGTCAAACTCACCCCCGGCGGGCCCCGCGACATGCTTGGGCTAGATCCTGGAGATGGTTGGAAATAGGCACCTGCAGCTTAAGAACCACTGATTGGGAACTGGGGAGAGAAATTTGGAAGTCACCAGCATATGGACAGAGGTCCTAGCCATTCCATTTAATAGGCTGCTAGTTAGTAAGCACTTCCTGTTTGCTAGGCATTGTGCTGTAGAAGTACATTGGTTTCCTCAGGGAAAGCAGGAGTTGTGCAGTTGAATAAAATTAAAAAATGGGACCTTGAGGAGCACCATTATTAAAGGGCCAGTGGGCAGGAGAGGAAGAAATAATCAATAAAAGACACCCCCCCCCCAAAAAAAAAAGAGGTATTAATTATTACTATGGCAAGAGAAAGCAAGACTGGAGAAGTTAAGGGGAAGAGAGTTTCAAGAAAGAGCAAGTTGTTAGATGCCTGCAGTGAGGCCAAGCATTGGCAGGGGGTGATGGGGCCATTGGTGAACCTCATAAGACAATGGGGTCGGAGGTATCCGGCCGGAAGCCAGATTGTAATGGGTTGCCTTCAAAGAGGTCAGCCTTTGAAAAGTCGCTGTCTTTAGGGTAAAAACAGAACCAATCTCAACAGAAAGCACGTTCTCTTTAGAGGTAAATGCTCTCAGCTTTTCTGCCTACCAACTCTAATCTCACCTGCCATTGCCTCCCAAGCCCGACCCTTTTATCTGTCTCCAGAACCTATCTCCTCCTTCTTCCTCCAGGGGCTCACTTCACTTATTATTTCTTTTTCTCTTCTGGAACCTTTGTCTCTGCTTGTTTACAGGCTCTTTCCCTACAAGCATGCTCAACTTTCATCTTTAAAAAAAGGTTTTCTGGTTTTCTTTACTTTTCCCCTCAGCCTCTTGTCCTTCTGCCTTCTCTACAACAGTGAAAGTACTCCTCCACATTCACCATGGATATTTCTTCACTCCCACTCATTCTGCAACCCATCACAGCCTGGCTTCCAGCCAGGTATCTCCAACTCGGCTGTCCTCATTAGGTTCACCGATGATCCCATAACCCCACTGTCAACACCGATGGCCTGCTTGGCCTCTCTGCAGGCATTTAGCAGCTTGTTCTTTCTTGAAACTCTTTCCCCTCAACTTCTCCAGCTTCTTTTTTCTCTTGCCATACTAATCATTAATGCCTCCTCTTTTTTTGCGGGGGGATAGGGATGGGGAAGGTCTTTTAAGGATTGGTTCTTTCTCTCCTGTCCACCGTCCCTTCAAATGTTGCTGTTCCCAAGGTTTCATATTTTATTTTGTTCAGCTTTACAATTCCTGCTTTCCTTGAGCACATTGACTCCCCCTCTCCAGTGGAATTTACCATATTGCTAAAAGCCTTCAGAAATGGTGATCAGATAGCCGGAGTCAGGTTGGGTCAGAGAGCCAGCCCCAAGCAAGTGAAGGAGTGGTTTTTTATTTTTGTAATCTGGGTAGGAGTACGAAAGAGGACTTCGATGTCTTCCTATTCTCACTGGAGGAGAGTGGTGCTGAACACTTGTAAAGCAAAGTGTGGGCGGGGGGCAGAAGGTGAAGTGTGGAACACCTGTCCCCCACACAAATATCTGTGTGCCTTTCCTCCCCCTCTCCTCCTTCTCCCAACTACTGATCATTCATTAAAACTCAGTTACTACACATCGAAGACCGTCTTCAGGCAGCCTCTTCACACAGCCGCTGTCTCTTCTCTCCTAGGCTGGGCCACATACCTTTCTACTTTAAGGTATACATCTCTATTTTTGAAGTTTCTGCATCATATCATAATCATCTATTGTGTCTAGTGTGTTCCCACTTTCAGGGCCTGTGAAACTTTCCCCTTAACCCAGGAGTCCTGGCTGGTTAAATAATTCAAATCACATACTGCAGCCTAACAGGAGAAAATAAAATTTTAACACATGTGCATGGGGAATTCACATAAGCACGAAATTCCAAAGATGGGCAAAATGAGGTCTATATGTCATTTTGGACTAAGGAGGGGGAGGTAGGCAATTCACAGGGAGATGAGAAAAAGCAAACTTTTCATAAACAAATTTTTATAGGGCCACCCAGAAACAATAAGACACAAAGAGGAATCTAGAACAGATTTTTGCTTGGATTCTCCCTGTCTGCTACACGTAATTCATATATGCTAAGGTGACTATGTTAAGGTTCCCTTCCTGAAGCAGATTTTTTGTTTGTTTCTTTTTCATTTTTATCTGAATCTCTTATTCAGATGAAAGAAAGAAGAAAGAGGAGGGGAAAAAACAATCATCTTGAGTTTGCTGGGCTTTAATTTTATATTCAGCTTGAAATAATCTGTATGCCAGGGTAGCATGTTCTGGGGAGATTCCCTCCTGGCCTCCCCACCACCTTTGTATGTTTCTGGGAAATAAGCCGTTGATCTTTAAAACTTCATCCTGTACCCATAATGCTTTAGACCAGTCATGACCAAATGGGTTCTTAATAAGTGGTGGTTGAGTGAATTAGCTGACTTGATTTACTTGGTGATTCTCAACATTGCTATGTATTGAAATCACATAGACAGCTGAAAAAATACCAATGCCTTTGGCCACACTCGCTGAGATAATTATTTAATAGGAGTGGGATGGGACTCAGACACTGGTAAGTTTTAAAACTTTCAGATGAAGCTAATATACTGCCAACTTTGAGAACCATCAGATTAAATGAATAAAGTAATATACTAGTGCCTGCTATATGCCAGATGTTTCAATAAAATTTTCACAACTAACGGCCTGCTTGGTCTCTCTGGAAGCCAGGCTGTGATGGGTTGTGAAATGGAAGGAGATGAGATTTTTTGTTGTTGTTAACACACAGAAAAAGCACAGGCTCAGAATGATGTAATAACTTTGCATAAATCACAAAGTTGGTAGGAAGCTCTGGGGGACCCTATTCAGAGTACACCGGATGCTCAAGGCCACTCTGAGCATGGGAATCCTGATCAAAATGTTGAAGGTTGAGTTGCTATCACAGGTGCACAGCAAGGCCACAACTATTGCACTGTACACTGCACAAGCGTGCCCTTCTATAACCCAAAATAGTGAGTTCACATTTCAGAAAGAAGTCTCTTTTATCTAAGTAGTATAAAGCTGTCACTGACCAGCCAGAGGCAGCTGCTCCTATGTGGGGCTGTATTATGGGAAAGATGTATTACTGACCAGCAGGCTGCTGCTGTGGGTACAGATGTATTGCTGACTAACAGGCTGCTGCTGTGGGTACAGATGTAGGAAAGATGTATTGTTACCTAGCCGGTATACAGCTACTGTATGAGACTTTACTTTAGAGAACTGTTTTGTCTAGTGGCTCCTTGTTAGCAATGGCTGCATGGCCCCTGGCTTCTACAATGAAGACTCTCATATATACCTACAACCTCTCATGACTTCTCTATCAAATACCCGGTGTCCATGAAGGTCCAGTCCCTGGCAGAGGAGCTGAGTTACAACAGAAGCAGAGCTAGGCTCTGACTCTGTTGCCTTGCATTGCCTTTTCAGCTTCCCTCCAGCGGTGGGGAACCCATCCAGTCTCATCCATTCTCTCAGAGGTGGTGCAGTAGCCAACTGGCTGAAGTGTGACAATTGGAGAAATGTTGCATTAGCAGGAATGAGGTTGGATGGGAATTAGCCCTGCAAGGGAATGTCTGTGTCACAACTACCCGGTCTTTCATATTTGTAAGACATTTGTGCCTTTTCTTTCTGGGCTGCTAACCCAGTCTTGCCTCCAGGTTTCTTTTCTCTGGAGCATAGCCATTCCACTAGCTAGTTGGGCAACGCTTTCCACTTCCCTTCCCTTTTGATTTCTGAAATGAGCCTATATATCTAATTTTCCTTTCTAAGTCACCTGCAGTTTCTTTTAAGATTCTGATGCTCATCTTTGATGTTTGTAACACTGTTCTCCTTCGGCAAGTCCTAAATGATGTATACTTATTACAAAGAGATCTTTAAAAAATCAGCATTTTGGAAGAACTTTATAATATCTCAGATTCACTAGAAGATATACTGGAATCTTACAAGTTAACTTAAACATAAATTATAAGTTAGCTTAAAGTTGCTGATGGCCAGCCCTGGCCAGGTGGCTCAGTTGGTTGGAGTGTCATCCCTCGCACTAAAGGGTTTTGGGTTTGACCCCTGGTCAGGGCACATACGGGGAGCAACTGATCTACCTAACTGTTCCATTGGCTTTGCATGGGACAATTCTAAAATGAATCTTATCTTACCTTCCCTGAGTGTTCTGCCCGTGTTCTCCGTTTCTCATACTCCAGGTGAAAACCCTGGGCATCTTTGAATCTTTTCTCTGTGTCCCTCTACCCTGCCTACCTGCCTCACAGCCCCTCCTCTCTATGAGCAGTTGCCAAGGCCCATCAACTCTGACTCCGTGATCCTTCTGATGTTCCCACCCCCGTGTTCTCCAGGGGCAGACCCTCATTTTCTCTCCTGCAAACAACCACCTGACTTATAGCAGTTGCCTTTGCCTCCAATCTCTTCTCTTAAACCACCCTATTGGGTATACACTTCAACTGCATAATTCTTCCTAAAGGATAATCTCATAACAACAGTAAAACAGTGTCCCACAATCTTTGTTGTTTTACCGTTGAACACTAAGGTCTACACTTGAGAGCATTTACTCTGCCAGCAGCTTTCCTGCTGCACTTCCAGTCAGACCGGATAGTCCTCTCTGCCAGAAGTTGCTGCTGGTGGCCCTTAGTCCAGATTTGGCCTTCGGGCATGTTTTGTTCGGTTCCCAACTTAAAAAAAAAACACTAATCTGAATTGATGCTTTAAAATCAAAGGAATTTTTTTCAGAGTTAAAGTCTCAAAGCAAGTACAGGGAACTGTGAAAGCTTCAGAAAAGATGGGAATTTGCGGAAAGGGAGGGAATAAGGCAAGACTTAAATTCTTACCTATTTTACCCACCTTTTTTTTAAAAAAAAATATATATATATATATTAGTATACTGGTTTCAGAGAGGAAGGGAGAGGGAGAGAGAGATATAAACATCAATGATGAGAGAGAATCATTGATCATCTGCTTCCTGCATGTCCTACACTGGGGATCGAGCCTGCAACCCAGGCATGTGCCCTGATCTGGAATAGAACTGTGACCTCCTGGTTCATAGGTCGACACTTAGCCACTGAGCCACACAGGCCAGCTACTCCCCTTCCAGAGGTTAATCATGACCATAGATTTTCATGCAGATAAATGGTCCATGAAAATTTGTTTTTCTATAATAGGCAGAAGTAAAGCAGGATTTAGAGAGGAGAATTTAAAAACTGTTTGACAGAATGAAATGAGCATCACTGAAAAAGGTGGAGAACCACTGACATAGAATACAGCCTTTGAATCTAGGAAATGAAGCAATAGAAGCTCTAAGCATTTAATGTGGTTGGCTCATGCTGAAAGTTGACCACGTGCTAAGTTAGTTACGTGTGTGGGTATCAGTGTACTGTGGCTTTTCCCCAGCCTCCCGTCCCTTTTGACATAAGCATACAAATGAACTTTTTAGAGATAATTATTTTACATCTCTTTAACCTGAAATAATTTTAGAACTTGATCATCCTCATCGTCCTACTTACAAATGTACATCAGGGGGGAAAACGGTTATCTCAGTTTCTCAAGAAAAATTGCACTACCTGTCCCCCCAGGCTGACCCCAGAAGCTGCAGCGATCTTCTGGATCAGAGGTATAATACTAACATTAACCCTATAAGGCTTAGTGTGTACCAGCCACTATTCTAGGTGTTTTTTTTCTTTTTCTTTTTCTTTTTTTCTTTTCATGAACACTGGCTAGTGGATTTAGAATACAGTGCTTTCCAACTCTTTTCATGGCAGCCATATGTATTCAATAACAATATTTACATGGGACACTGGGATAATGGGCTCAGGAGTTTGGCTGCCCAGGGGCTGAGGGGTTCTGGGTGACAGTACATGGGTACACTCTTCACGGTGTGCCGTGCACACTGTGCTGGGAAGCTGTGTGATGGGGTATTGCAGACTTTATCTAGTCTAATGCCAGGGTGCTATCCAGCATCTAGAAGGGTTCAGGAATCTGGATAAGGCGCTGCGCGTAAATTAATAAAGAGACTAGAAATATAATATAAATTTGTAATCCATGGGGGAGTCAGAGGAAGCTTAGCTGTGGTAGCTAACTTCTCTCTATCTCCGGACCCAGGGCTCTTTTTATTCCCACATTTTGCCCTATAGCAAAGTAGATATACATATCAAAGGTAAGTTTGGTATAGAGTAGGCATTGTCAGGTTGGGGGAAATGCCCTCCTCTGTTCAGCTGTTTAACCAACAGGAGGCAATAACATGTAAATTGAAATGCCCTCAGCTGTCTGGTAACAGGTAATAATATATGCAGATCTTTAGGTTTGGGGAAATGCTTTCGGCTATTCCAGTAGGCAATAACATGTATTCAGCCCTGCTGAATATAGAAGCCCATCAACCTTTGGAGGACTTCTTGCATTTATTATGACATGCTGGAATTAGCCTCCAGCACTAGTCCTGATTTCTGCTGGTAGCATTGCTTCCTGGATCTTAGGATGGCATTACATATTTTGCTAATCATCAGTGTTTTATTTCATGGTCTACAGGAGGGCACTGTTACTCTCCAGCTACTCCCCTTCCGGCGGTTAAGAGCCGCTTGGAGGAAGTTCACACACATGTGCATGACTGGTTTCCAATCACTCCGACACCTCTGAGCCTCTCTAGTTTGACCGGTCTCTGCTGCTTCCAAATCTCTCTCTTATAAACAAGCAAGTAAGTCCTGTAGGGAGGTCAGTTTCCCAAGTGCACGCAATAGGAAGAGCCCGTATAAGAAGTGAAGAGAGAGGAGTGCATTCCACGAGGTCTTTGCTGAAGGGATGACCTGGGTCTCTTCTCTCTATGCTCCTTCTCCACCCAAATAACTTTCTGTGAACATTTAATACGGAGCTCGATGCCCTCGGGGCTCAGAGGGGAAGTGAGGGTGCTGTATGTTCTTTGCACATTTCTGAAAAGATCCTGGTTGTGATCCTGGTTTAGCTTGCTTCTAAATGCTAGGGTCGCAGTCGACTCTGCTCTTCCCTCTCATACCTTATTCCTTTTCCCTACTCTCAGACAGACAAATATGTACATTTAAAAATACTTAAATATAAATTTTCCTCTTACTTGCATTTAAATAAGGTATTTTTCCTCCACTCCTTCAATGCTTTTGAACTGCGATGTGCTGTTGGAAGAAAAAACAAAAGGACTGGATCCTGGAATTCATGAGTTCCAGGTTTCAGTCCCAGAACTGCCACTTACCCATCTCAATGGGCAAGTTTATTTCATTTCTATGCCTTTGTGATAAGAGGGGACTGAGGATACCCGTCCCAGTCTCCTCTCAGAGCTGATTTTGAAAAATCAAAGGGAATCTAAGGCATGAAAATACGATGTAGGCTCCAAAAGCAATTTGGTAAATGCAGTTTGTTACTGTATTAAACGGGGCAGCAAGTCCTTGTAAGAATTTCAATACTGAGCGTTGGTGAGTGTGGCTCCGGTGATGACAACATTGACCCGTGCCCTCCCTCTGTATTCCCTCCCTCACCCTGCAGAGTAACCTGATGCACTACCTGGGCCTGAGCCATCACCTGCTCGCCCTGAATTTTATCATCGGTTCTTTCGGCAAGAAAAGCGCCTGGTCATCTGCTCAGGTGAACGTGACGGACACTGACTTTGACGGCGTGGAAGTCAGAGTGTTTGAAGGGCCTGCAAAGCCAGAAGAGCCCCTGAAGCGCAGCGTTGTTTATATTCACGGGGGAGGCTGGGCCTTGGCAAGCGCAAGTATGTGCTGGTCCTCTTAAGGTTCTTTGGGGTAGTGGTTGGCCCTGGGAGAGAGGTGTGTGTGTAATTGAGTCTGACTTTCTCTTTGGGTGAAGAGAGGGGGACCGTTTGACTTGGTCCCTGTGGGCAGTCCCAGTTGCTCCTATTATCCCAGCAGAAGTATTAGTGGTGAGTCCTTTTCATGCTGGTGTGTCCTGGTTTGGATGATTATACCCTACATAAAGGTTTTTGCTTATTTGCTTATTGGTTTGTTAATTAAGGTAGACTATTTTGAAAATATTTCCTGGGACCTAAATCATAGACTAATTTATTACCAAGTGCTGGCAGTAGCTTTCTGCACCCAAATAAGGTGGGATTTCGTTGGGCCGGAAGATGGGAATGATCGGCAGCTCTTTTGCCAACTTGCGTTTTGAAGACCCCTTTCTATGAAATAGAACGGGTATTCCCGAATGCACATGTTAACTCATCTGCATTTCATCTGCTTATGAAACCAAGGATGGAAATATAAAAGTGTGCCACCGTGAAAAGGAAGTGCTCTGACAGAGTTCAAGAATGTTCTCTTTAGTGTAGAATTACGGGATGGAAATGTCACGCTGCCAGGTGGAGCAGCGGGCAGAATGCAAACCAGGAAGAAGGTGAGGGCCTTATCTCCACCTGCGATTTTCATGGAGCCACTTCCTCATCTTCAACCCAGAGCTTTGGCATCTAGTTCTAGTTTGCTTGTTTGTTTTGTTTTAATAACATTTTTTTTTATGAGGGGAAGGCCAAAAGTATAGCTCTTTATAGTAATCCCGTTTCATTTAACTCCATATTCATAATTTATTCTTTAATCGTTGATTTGTTGACGTTTTCAAGAGATGTTTACTGAGCATGTGCGTTTGCCTAGGACTGAGAGGTTTCCTGAAGGGCAGGGCTGCCGGTACAAAAACTCAAACAGTTGCATGCAGACCGGTACCTGTGGTCACTCTAATGTGTGCTAGGTGTTGGGATATAAAAATGAATAAAACAGAATCTTTTTCCTAGAAAGAATGAGTCTGTACAGTGGACACTTGTCAGTGAGACATTACACTGGAGGCCAGGAATGGTGTAGATTTTAAGAGCCAACCTGGCCTTTTCCATATTAATTTTGACTGATCACTATTGTCAGAGGAAGCATCAGGCTGAGGGAGGTGTGTAGATGGTTATGTTGTTATTAAACTTCTGATCCTAACACTGCCTTGGAAAGCCTATGGATAAGGTGATATTTTGGCTTTTTGTTGGCACAATCTGCTCTTAATATATCGGGAGAACAGCTAAGGGATTGATTTTTTTTACATAATAAAATTGCTTCTGTCACTGCAAGTCTTTGGATTCTCTTTCTAAGAACTGCTAAGAGTTCTTAAAATTTTAGTTTGTTATGTGTTGATTTAAACAAAATACCACATTCTTCAAATTGGTGATTTTCCCGAATTGCAGTAAATGGGGGTGTTAAAAGAGAAAATTTTTATGGTTCTCAGGAGAAAACTGCTTATTGGCTGTGATTTTTGGAAAGGCATACATTTGAAGAGCTGCAAAATCAGAATGAATTTGGTGCATTTCATAGAGTCCATTATGAAACAAATGTCTAGTTAGTTAAAAACACATTCAAAGGCAATCTAATATAGATTCCCTGTTATTTTATAGCAATTGCATTTTAACAGAAACCAATTTAAATTCTGCATTTGTATACGTAACTGTATTAAGGAGATGTATGGTCACATTTGCTTTTTATTGTTAATAACTTAAGTTCAAGTCTAAAAGGGATTCACAATTAGCAGAATTTAAGAACAGACAGTATTAGATAACTTGTTTAATAGTGATTGCTCCTTTGTTTCCTTTAGGAATCAGATATTATGATGAACTGTGTACAGCAATGGCTGAGGAGTTGAATGCTGTCATTGTCTCCATTGAGTAAGTAATTAATACTAGTCATAGAAAAAAATTTAAGAAAGGATCCTCAATAACTATGTAGTTACTTTATTTTACAAGTGATAAAATAAAGTCTAAAATAAAGGCCCAGAGAGGTGAGGTGACTTTCCCAAGGTTACACAAAATGATTTCAGACATAACTTAGAATTTCTCGCTTTATAATGCCTCAACTTATTTTTTTTTAAATTTTAGTTTTGGAAACTTCTGGAAAAGGAATTAATTAAAATTGAGAGGTATATACAGTCAGTTATCTATAGCATATAAGCTTGATTACTGGCTTTTTATTTTTATTTTTTTCTTGATTTCAGAGAGAAAGCAAGAGGGAGAGAGATAGAAACATCAATGATGAGAGAATCATTGATTGGCTGCCTCCTGCACACCCTACACTGGGGATCGAGCCGGCAACCTGGACATGTGCCCTGACCGGGAATAGAACTGTGACCTCTGGCTCATAGGTCGACGCTCAACCATTGAGCCACGCTAGTTGGGCTGATTATTGCTTTTTTAAAATTAAAAACCAATCAGCATTTTGAGAAAATCTCTCCTGCAACCAAGAGTTGTAAAAGTGATTCTCCCGGACTCAGGTTCTGTAAGTCAGACCTTGTGAACAGTAATGAGTGCAACGAATCTTCCTCGATTTAGTTATTATTATCATTATTAGTAGTGATATTAGTATCGATCTTTTGAGTTGCTCCTACCAGTTATGTATTAGCCATCTTTCTGGGAAACTAAGTAGAATGGGGATGTTTATCACAGATGTGGGGACAGTGATAATGTAAAACCATGGTACCTCTTCTGTGGCGGACCTGGTGCAGGTGCTATTGCACACCTGTCTCTCCTCCAATCCATCTTTTTCTCATGTCATCCTTTCAGCTAGGCCTTCCTTGACACCCTATTTAAAATTGCAACCCTTCAATTTATATAGATTTCTAGTAAATGTGGGCTCATCTATAGTAATAGAAAAAAGAACAGTGATGGCTTGGGGACAGATTGGGGAAGCGGGTGGTGGAAGGGATAGGTTACAAAGGGACAGGAGGAAACTTGGAAGGGTGATGGACGTGTTTATTATCTTGATTGTGGTAGTGGTTTCAAGGGTGTATATATATGTAAAAATCTATCAAATTGTACATTTTAAATATGTGTACTGTGTACTTTATTTTATGTCAATTATACCCCTAAAGAGCTCTAAAAACACTTAAAAATGTAAACTGATAGTAAGTAAAAATGCTAATAAATAATGAAAATTTCAGATGCAGACACAACTCTACCTACCAGTTCTTCCCCCTCCTTTCACAGATAGAACCGCATTATTAAAAAAAAAAAAATTGCAACCCACTGCTTTGTTTTTCTCCAAAACTGTCAACATCTGACAGATCATAAATTAAACTTATTATGTAGTTACTATACTGAATGGAAACGGACAGTGTACGTTTCATAAAGGCAGAGATTTGGGGGATTTTTTTGCTTCTTTTGTTCATTGCCTGGAAATATTCTTGGCAGATAGTGGGCATTCAATAAATATTTGTGGGATGAATGAATTGAGTCTTGCTTAATTCTCATATAAATCATCCAGATAAGTATTTTGATATTTTCCTCACAGATGAAGAAATTGATGCCCGAGAAGTTAAGTAACCTGCATGAGGTCCCATAGCTAGCTAGTCACAGTGCTGGAGGGGGGAACCGAGCCAGGCCAAACCGTTCCGAGGCCCGGCATCAAGCCAGTACTGAGGAAGCTGAGAATGCTCAGTAACAGTGTGACAACGTCACGGCACCATCAGCCACTCTCCAGGCCCTGAGCTTACCCAGCTGTCCCGGTCCCTCTACCTCTTTCTGCCAGCAGATTTCCCTCCTCGCCCCCAACCCAGATCTGAGACCTCAGAGAATCCTTTCTTCTGCAGCCCTGGGAAGGGCTGGTCTCCCGAGTCCTGTGGGCAGCCCTGACCCTGTGCCCAGAAGCCTTGGAGCCACATGGGGTGGCGCTGTGGCTGCTTCCTCAGCAGCTTGGCCTCTCCGTGAGGCCTCCCAGATCACTCCAGGGACCTCGGGGAAGTGTTGTAATGCAGGAACCTTCACTTAAGTGATTATTATGTCATCTGGCCCAGGCAGCTGGCCAGAGGAAACCAGGGCTGTGTAAGCCGCTGAGCCCCAGTACGGAGCAAGGTCCCACAGCTCGGTGTTGGGGAACCAGCCTCGGAGTCTCTTCTGTGGTTTCCTGTGCAGCCCCAGCTCCTCCAGGCCTGGGGGAAGGAGGAAAGTTGGCCCTGCTCTACTTGGCACCACGAGGATCCTCCACCCGGGCCTCACCCTCCAGGGCTTCGATAGAAGCAGTTGGCAACATGCCTACGTTCTTCCGACACGCCCTTCCCCACCTGTCAGCATCTGGTTTAAGTAAAACAGGTGTTCTCGGGCTTATCATAAAACACACAAGGGTGGATGAGAGGCTTTTTAAGATTTTTTTTTTTTTTTTAAGAACTAAAACATGGAGGGACCACTTCTATATTTGACTTCCCATAGGGCCTAATGTAGCTTCCAGAAGTTATCAGCCGGGAGGCATCGCAGCCGTGGGCCATTATCATTACTCATGACTGCGTGACCTCAGGCAAGTCATTTAACCTCTTGCGCAAAGTGGGGTTAGGATTCTTTTGTGTGTGTCTCAAATGTGAGCTGCTGGGACAGAAATCATGCCTTCTTTCCTTTGGGTCCCCATCACCCAGTGCACGGCTTAGCACGTGTATGTGAAGCAAATATGCTTTGAGTTGGGTTAATGACTTCAGAGAGTTGTCAGGAGAATCAGTTTGGACAGTTGAGATAGAGGGGCTTCAGATACCCAAAGACAGTCGGGAGGATTAGTGCTGGAGCCCACAGAATGGAAAGGCCCAGCTGACAAATCGATTTACCAACACGTGTTTGGAACTCTCAGCACTTTTCTTCGCAGAAATGATGAGCTAAGATGCTTAGGATCCAGGCCAACCAGCCCACAAAGAGCTGCATAACCTATGCTCTAGTTGAGGGATAGCCAATATCATATGATCATGATGTTTCTCTTGGACAGTATCGTCTGGCTTGGAGTCATATTTTCTCTCACTGCTATATCTTTCCTCTTTCTTTTATCCCGTAAATATCTATTGAATTTGTATTATGTGCCAGTTTCTATGTTAAATTCTGGTGGCATACAGTGTGAGTAAGACAGACATCATTTCTGCCCTCATGAATCTAGGTGAGAAAATAAACCTTGAACAAGTCATGCTAAGTGTGATAAGTGATGTGAAGTAGAAGGTCGGTAGTAAAGGAGGAATCTAGTAGGTAAGATCTTACCCAGTTTGAAGGGTCAGAAAAGGTGTCATAAAGTCATCTTTGAATCAAGGTCCTAGGGATGAGTAGAACCTAGTTAGACAAAGTGAGTTGGTCCTGGAGGTCCAAAGTGGTGTCATGAGAGGGCTTGGGAGGAAGGAAAGGAGGCAGAGGGCATTTAGGGAATAAAATGGGAGAGAAGACAGATAGAGGGACTCACACTGCTGACGATGACTAAGGAAAAGAAGAATTAAGGGTGGGTGATCCTGAGAGTCTTGGGGAAGACAGGGCCCCTGGCTTTCCTGGAATCCCACCTTCCCCAGCAGGAATGCTGTCTCGATAGCTGCTCCCTTATCTTCAAGGCCCACGGGAGCGGTGGTGGGGTCACAGCTTCCTTCACAGGGGTGAGGCCTGGGGGAAGGTTTACTCTGAGGAAGCTGGTAGGCAAGGGTTGGGGGCCCGCGCTGACCATGGGATCCCCTCACGTGAGGAGAGCAGCAGGAGTTGGAACTGCTCAGTTCGTGTTGCTGGCACTGGCTCAAGGTTCTGGGGAAGCAGATAAAGGCCCTGAGGTATGAAAACAACAGGCTGTGCCTTCTACTCAGTAGCTTCTACAACACTACACTGTTTTACAAATCAGTTGCCCAATACGTGTTCATTAAATCAATGAAAAAGTTTATCTTTTCAACTTAGAATACCAAGGATACATGGATGTAGCCTCACTTTATATGATCTAGGAAGGTCCTATTTTATATCCATAAACTTATTTTCATAACGTTCACTGCAGTTTAGCTGTAATATGGTATCTTTCTTTAAAAATGGTACCTCTTTACCCATGGTTTATATAATAAGACACAATACCAGTACCATGAAACAGGAGGGAAAAGGAAGATTTGATTTCCTTTTTTTTTTAAAAGATAAAATGTAAGCTAACACAGCATGTTGTTAAATTCTATTTAATACATTTTATTTAATCCTATGAGTTCTATTAAGTTCTGGAAAGCACTTATGTTGCTTTCTTGGGTGAGGAAAACAGTTTCAAGTTGTGTTTTGCTTTCAATGAAACCTTTACTATACTCGTACGCTCCCCACTTTAGATGGTGATTTCTTCCCTCTCCATCAGATGTCAGGTGGCAGTAACAGGACCATAAAAAAACCAAAAAAAAAAACAAACAAAAAAAACAAGAGAAAAGGCTTCTTGGAAGAAGTCAGTCCTTTTAGTCTCTTCCCTATCATTCACGTGATGAATCCCCTTTTTAGTCATTTCACTCAAGTCTTTCGGCTTTGTTTTCTACTATCAAAAATCCACCGGTTTCTCTTTTGTGGTTTTGGTTTTTTTAGAATTTCTGGGGGAGGCGAGGGGGAGACTGGAGCTTTACAAAAAGCCTGCACTGCGGCTACAGAGCACCTGGGACTGCAAACCACAGCGGGGCTGGGAGCCTAGTTTGCCCACGCCTGAACCCTAGAGCTATGTTTAGCTTCTGAAATGACAGAGAAAGGAGGCCAGAGGGACCTGGCACCGAGCCTGCTTGGACTTCTGCAGCCACCTGGGGGAGTGTGCTGGCTCCCTATTTACCTTTGAGGCGAAAGGGGAGGTTTGCATCTGAATGGGAGGAGGCAGTTAGATAAAGGCGGAGAGTCTGGGGAGCTCCCTGCTGTGTAGGGAGATAGGACTCCAGAAGTCTTAGTTGGTGAAGGTAGCATCAGAGAGTCGCATCCTTGGAATGGATCACAGTTCTGGTGCAGCATCCTGACACGTCAGTTCTTGTGGATGCGATTCTTACCCAGTCAGCCAAGCCTTTGCTAACCCCAGCTCTCCCTTGCCCAAGGACCGTAAATATATCAGAGCTCTCTCCAGGGGCCAGTTTTGAGAGTAGAACCAGAAAGGAGGACCCTTCCTCAATCTTGATGCACAAACCACATTTTCAGAATGAAAAGATACATGATCCAGCATTCCCAGTGCTTCCACATTTGCAGTTTTAGTGTAGGTTCTTTTCATGGAAAGGAAGCTTCTCCCTGTTAGGGGAATAGACTTCCTCTGGAGACGTCTCTCACAGAGAGCACAATACGGATGCAATTATTGATCTGTTGAAGATACCTTCCCTATGAATGAGAACGGTAAGCTTTTTAAAATATATGTATTTTTTTTATTGATTTCAGTGAGGAAGGGAGAAGGAGAGAGAGATAGAAACATTAATGATGAGAGACTCATCGGTAGGCTGCCTCCCACACACCCCCCTACTGGGGATGGAGCCTGAAACCCAGGCCTGTGCCCTGACGGAGAATCGAACCGTGACCGACAGGTTCATAGGTCGACGCTCAACCACTGAGCCACACCATTCAGGCGAATAGTAACCTTTTTGTATTCTCAAGATGAATCTATTGAGCTCCTCTTGGGAGATAGTGAAAAGGAGGAAAAAAAGAAGAAAAAAAGGAATGAGATTTTTATCTCACTCCTGCCGGATCTCATAGGTGTATGATTTCACTCTCGAATGTCACGCGTACCTGTCACCTAACTGGCTGCCCATGGAGAGCACTCGGTGTCCTTGTCTGCAGTGGGAGGTTGGACACAGTGTTTCCCGGTTGGGTGATTGGAGGGAGAACGCGTTCCTGTGTCACTAGAACAATAGTGACATTCAGGGCTTCAGCCTCCGCGGGCTTGTAGCAACTTACATTTCCCTTCAACTCCGGGAACTCCGGGGCTCGTGTGCAGTAACCAGCCTTTGACGGAAGGAGCAGCTTGTCAGGCTTTCTGAGCACCCTCTCCCTGCTGCTTAATAAAGTGGGTGCCGCCTATTTCAGGCAGGTGTCCATCCAGCTCTCCAGTACGTCATCCTGACTTTCCATCTGCTTCCAGAGATGCCTGCGTTACGACCTGACCTGTCCTCGGGGAGACTTGTAGGGCTTCCAGGAAGGGGGGAATTACTTTTGGCTGGGCTCTCGGAAGGTTTCACGGAAGAAGTGGCATTATTTGAAATGAGACTTAAAGGATTGGAACATTGGCTGAGGCGTTGCTGGGTGGGGGAGGGGGCCATCGGGGATGGAGAGAGGGATCAATGCACTGGGACCCGGCTCAGAGAAGAGTCTCCATGTGGCTGGACTCGGTGGTATTTCTGAACCTTGGCTGCACATTAGACTTGCCTGGGGGAATTTTTCTTCAAATATAGATATGCTGGGCCCCACTCCAGAGCCGACGAATTGGAATGTTTTGTAGAGGGGCTTGGTGTTTCTGTAAAGCCCCCAGGGTTACCCCACAGTGCATGCGGAGTTTGAAACTGAGCTATGCATAGAACGCAGGAAGCTTGGAGATGTACCAGACGGGTAGGTGGGTTAGGAACAGTCTCTGTTTTGATGTTGTTAAAGCCATATGGCTTATTACTTTTCTCACCACCGAGAGTGTTATATGGAAAAGAGGTAAACCTTTAAAATTGTATTGGGAGGAAAGAAAAGTATGTTACTAAAGACTGTCAACATAAGAAACCTCCAAACCTGCAGAGAATTTTTATAAGCGTTGATTGGAGCCAGAACTGATGGCAGTCACCTGGAAGCAAGATGTCCGATGCTCCAGAGTGTCAGTTTGCAGTTTCTTTTATGCATTTGGAATTAAGGAGGAAAGATAAGAAAGGTGACAGGAAGGCGGGAGAAAGCAAGGCCTGGTTAGATTACAGGGTAGTTAACAAGATTATGTGCTGTCTTGAGGGTGGTTACACCTTCCAGGGGTCTTTTCTGGCCTCTCAAAGGTGAGTTAATCTGGCCTCTCAAAGGTGTGTTAACCTAGGTGCACAAGAACAATGGACTGGGCTGGCTTAAAAACTAAAGAAGTTATATGCCTGGGGCATCACTACCCCATGACTTGCCCAGTTAGGGATTTATGATCCTATATAATAAAAGCATAGTATGCAAATTATCCCCTTGACGGGGAGTTCGACCAGGGGGCAGGGCTGGCTGGGGGAAGGGAATGAGGCCCTGGCCAGTGGGTGGCAGTGGTGGCAGGCAGCTGGGGGAAGGGTGGTGGCCAGCAGCCACTAGGGACCCTACCAGTGCACGAATTTCATGCATTGAGCCTCTAGTTTATTATAACACCCCTTTTCATCCACAAGATGTACCATGTGCCCAGACACTGTGCTTGGTGGTTTGTTTTGAGAATATTGCAAAACCATTGAAATCATGAGAGATGTTCTAGGGTGTCAGAAATCTACACTTTTTAAAAAAATATATATTTTAATTGATTTCAGAGAAGCAGGGAGAGGAGGAGAGAGATAGAAACATCAATTATGAGAGAGAATCATTGATCATTGCCTCCTGCATGCCCCATACTGGGGATCTAGCCTGCAACTGGGGCATGTGCCCTGACCAGGAATCGAACCATGACCTCCTGGTTCATAGGTCAACATTTAACCACTGAGCCATGCCGGCCAGGCAGAAATCTACACTTTTGAGAACTTACTGCTTTGGTAGGGTAACGAGAGCACACACGCACATTAGTAAAAGCCTGTGAGTGTTGAAGAAAATATATTTTAAAAGGGGGAATACGACACACATGGGTTTTGGAATCTGTGTGCATTCAGATCACAGCTTGGGCACCTACTAGCTGTTGTAGACAAGTGACCCTTCCTCCTTGAGCCTTCCATGTTCATCCTTACACCCACAGGTTTGCTCTGAGATTCGAGTGAAACAGGCCCGCAGAGCACTTGGTGAGGTGCTCGCCTAGCAGGAACAACATGACTCTTATAGAGTGTACTCGTTTATTAACTTGATTAAACCGCATCCCTGAGTGGACAGTAGGTTTTGTTCTGGTGGGAGGCGTGCAACAGTAGTAGATAGGCAAACGCTGGCATTGCAGAGTCATCCATCCCAGCAGTGAGTTGGGGAAATTGAGACTCTATTTGCTAGAATTCATCAGGCGCTTTTAGTCAAGATCTATAATTTTAAAATAAAATAAAAAAAAGGCAGAATCCTCTCAGTACTTTGTAGGGACATAGATTTGAACCAAAACAGGCAATAAATATATTTACACATGCTTTCTTGGGCTACACCACTCATAAATGTCCTCCTGATTCTCAGTTTCCTGTGTCTGGATACAACAGAACTTTTGTTATGCTCCTCTGGTCCATTTCAAGCTCCTTTGAAGGCTCATCTTACACAAGGTGACCTCAGCAATATCTAGTTTCACTGTAGTCCCCAGTCTGTGCAAATAGTGTCCCTTCTTATTGAATTAGAGAATGCTTCCAGCTTGAACAAAGGTAAAGGGAAGGGTGGGGAGATAGGTTTTTATGGGCGCTGGGAAGACTTTTTATCATAACCTATCTAAGCATGTTTAATCTGAACCAGTTACTAACTGGCTGATAAGATTTGAGGTAATAGCATTTTTTTTTTTTTAGGCTAACCCATTTTCTCTTTATTCAAAAATCACTAGGGCCTTTTGTGAAACAACATCTGAAAATTGAATTCATGTGAGTGTGTTAATAGAATATGTTCTGACTTCCTGGGCTATCAGGAAAATAGTTTATCATGATATATGGAATCTTACTGAGACCAAATAGCCTTTATTTTCACAACTTGAGTCATAAAGTGCATTTGTATTTATTTCACTGAAAGAATTAAGAATTCTGCTGTAATACTGGAGTTAAAATTTTGAGACCTCCCAGAACCATGTGAGATGTCTCCACCTAGTGGACAAAATGATGTCATTATATTTCTTTCACCAGTTATTACCAATGGAATGCTATAGCAGTAGCTTTAAGACTAATGAAAATCAACTAGAGAAAAAACCACATTTTTGGGTATTACTTAATCACCACAGATATGAACAGTAATAAGTAAATCAGAAAACTTAATTTATCTGTTATAAGGCAACCACCAAGGGAATTTTTTTTTCCCAAGGGAATTTCTTATTGCACCTAGAGTTGTTTAATGTAGTCATTCCTGAATGACCAGATCTACATTTCTGTTTGTCAAAGTATTTCACAAGTATTTGTCCATTTGACTATCTACACTGAATGTGAAGATATTTAGTTAAATAATTGGATTTTACTAGTATATGGGGAAATAAATAGCCTTATATAGAGTAGCTTAGGAAAAATTAGTTTCTGAAAATAAGAATGCTAATTTGAAGTGGAAATCAAAAGACCTGAGTTCTTAACTATTAGATTTTATATTTTTTTAAATTTATCTTTATTGTTGAAAGTATTACAGATGTCCCCCTTGTTTTTGTTGTTTTTCCCATTGACCTCCTCCCCCCCACACCCACTCATCACACTATTGTCTGTGTCCATGGGCTATGCATATATGCATATAATAAAGTATTAGATTTTAATTAAGTGGTTTCTATTCTACCTTGTTTTGATGTGTTAGACTTACTCACAAGTAAAGTAACTTGTCTGTGCCTCAGTGTTTTTATTTGCAAAATGAAGGTAAATTAATACTTACAAAAGATTTACTGGATGGATGATTATGTGCCTAGCACCGTGGCATTGCAGATGCCCCCCTTGTTTTTGTTGTTTTTCCCATTGACCTCCTCCTCCCTACACCCACTCATCCTGAGCCTTCATCGCAAGCCACATGCGGCTCTTTGGTCCCTTGAGTGTGGCTCTTCCACAAAATACCACGGCCTGGGTGAGTCTATTTTGAAGAAGTGGCATTAGAAGAAGTTTAAGTTTAAAAAATTTGGCTCTCAAAAGAAATTTCAATCATTGTACTGTTGATATTTGGCTCTGTTGACTAATGAGTTTGCCGACCTCTGGTCTAGCACATTGATAGATACAGGAGACACAATGATGAACAAAACACAGTCCCTGATATCAGAGAACACACTCTTTAGAGGAATACATAAAGAAATCATTTCAAGATGAGACAATAACAGTAATATGCCCCAGCACATAGAAGTATCAAGGAATAGTAGCTAGCTCAGCCCCAGAAGCAAGTGGAGTTAATAGTCAAGGAAGGCTGCCTGGAGGAGGCCAAACCCTAGAGTAAGGATTAAAGGATGAGTGAGAATTAATAAGCAAGGAAGGAGGGTGGAGACTGAGAGGATTCTCCAAGATGAGACTACCAAATATGGGTTTGTAAGATGGCAGGGGGCGTTTGACAAAAACGGGTTTGGGGGACTCTTAAAGGAATATGAATGCACAGAGTAGGAACGGAAAGGGACTCTGATCTTGCAAAGAGGGGCAGTCGGAGAAGCCCAGAGGTGTCTCAGAGGGCCTGCCCTGGCCGGCTGGCAGTTTGGCTTCCTTTTAGCTGGTTGACAACTGGCACTTTAGTTTAAGCCTTCCAGAGAGTGAATGTGCTGCTTGTAATGTCAGACTGGTACGACCTCTTCAGTGGAGTACAGTTTTACTACATTTAACAAGTATATCATGAAGATTCCCATATGGACTCATTAAACAGGGCCGGTGAAGTGGTTAATGCTGCTGAGTCACCTTTTAAACCAGAAGTGTGGTGAAGGGGATGCTGACTTCCAGAATGAAATTCCAAATCCACTGTGGTTCTATCCATAGCTGAATAATCGACAGCTGCCTTTTACTTTGAAGTTTTGTTTCTGCATTGGTAGTGGTGGTGTTTGGGTTTGCTGGTTGGTAGTAAAAAAAAAAAAAAGAAGAAGAAGAAGAGAAGGAGGAGGAGGAGGAGGAGGAGGAGGAGGAGGAAGAAGAATTACTGATAATATAAAATCATTACATTTTAAAACTAAGTATTTGATTTGCAAGAAAATGAATGGTTTATTTTTTTATTCAATTCCTTACCTGTTTATTTCTGGCATCAAAAGAACCAGTGCCTTCTATGGCCTTAAAGACTCAGTGATGTCCTTAAATGAATACAACTTTTGTCTTCACAGATACAGGCTAGTTCCAAAGGTTTATTTTCCTGAGCAAATTCACGATGTTGTACGTGCTACGAAGTACTTCATGCAGCCGGAAGTCTTACAGAAGTATTCGGTGGACCCAGGCAGAATTGGCGTTTCTGGTGACAGTGCTGGTGGGAATTTGGCCGCTGCCCTGGGCCAACAGGTAACTGACTGCTCTGAGGTGCTGGCAGGAGGAGGGTGCATGGTAACATCCGAAAGACCAACACACTCTCCACTACCCATGGCAGAGGCTTAGCCAGGTGTGCTGGCCACTGTGTGGCCAGGTTACTCAGATGGCTGGACCTGGAGAGCTCAGAGGGCTTTCTTTCTTTCTTTCTTTCTTTCTTTCTTTCTTTCTTTCTTTCTTTCTTTCTTTCTTTCTTTCTTTCTTTCTTTCTTTCTTTCTTCCTTCCTTCCTTCCTTCCTTCCTTCCTTCCTTCCTTCCTTCCTTCCTTCCTTTCTTTCTTTCTTTAATTTTTATAAAAATGAATAACTATCTGCTGTCTTTTCACTCAGAGGTACCTCATTAAATCAGATACTGATTTTCATTCTCTATTGCCAACACTTTTTTTTGATAATTTTTTTTATCACATCATTACGTGTTCATGACATTTTTGCTAAAATATTTAAGTGCAGCCCGGCCAGTGTGGCTCAGTGGTTGAGCGTCAGCCCATGCACCAGGAGGTCACCAGTTCGATTCCTGGTCAGGGCACATGCCCAGGTCAGAGGGCTTTCTGAAGTAAGAGGGGTCACTGAGGGACATGTCATCTCCGAGTCCGTGTGCAGGCTCTGAGTACAGTCAGTACAACAAGAAGCCAATTTTAGAGGCTCCCGCCCCCACCCCTTGCTCCTCAGGGGATGCATGGAAGTTAAGGATCTCCTCCTTTTCCATGTTGGACTTCCAAAGGTAGAAACATTTTAAAAGTTTTCTTAAATTCTGCCTGGCCGGCATGGTTCAGTGGTTGAGCGTTGATCCACTAGTATGAACTAGGAGGTCACGGTTCAATTCGCAGACAGGGCACAGGCCCTGGTTGGGGGCTGGATCCCGACTGTGGGGAGTGCAGGAGGCAACCAATCAATGATTCTCTCTCATCGTTGATGTTTAATTCAATTCCTTATCTCTCTCCCTCTTCCTGTCGGAAATCACTAAAAATATATTTTTAAAAACTTAAAAAAAATTTTTTTCCCTTAAATTCCAATTGCCGAGATTGGTTCCTTACAACTTAGAGCCAAATTAAAAAGTGTCTCTCAATTTCTTTTTAATATCAAAGAAAATATTAAATGGCTCTGCCACTTTAAATGTAATAATAGATCTGAGCTTTACCTGGTTAAAGTCTCTAAAAACAAAATTTGGGGCAGCTGTATAAACTCAACGACAAGTACATTTTCTTCCTGTTAGGGATTTGACAAGAGACAGATTCTGAGCCATCCTGCATTAAATGACAGCAGGCTGGAGGGCGGGAGGAAGAGGTAAGAGGGGATCTGGTACAGAGCCTCAGGGCCAGTCCAGCAGCAGACTGCTCACATTCCTGAACGGATGCTGAAACACTGAATCAGCTTCCAGGTGGTGATCTAAGATATAATAAATAGCCGATCACCAGGCACGACTGCACCCTGCTTATGCGTGAACTTTCCAGATTGGGGACCACAACCGTACCTCAGCTAGCACCTATCCTAGCACTTCCCCCTGCTTCCCCTTTCCTGCCCCCCTACCTCTGTCCAGTGTAAATTCTTTCAAACAACGTATGTTTTCTTCCTGGAACCCATTGTATAAAAGAGCCCTGTCAGCCCGGCTGGTGTGGCTCAGTGGTTGAGCGTCAATCTATGAACCAGGAGGTCGCGGTTCGATTCCTGGTCAGGGCACATGCCCTGGTTGAGGCTCGATCCCCAGTGTGGGGCATGCAGGAGGCAGCCGATCAGTGATTCCCTCTCATCATTGATGTTTCTCTCTCTCTCTCCCTCTCGCTTCCTCACTGAAATAAAAGAAAAAAAAGAGCCCTGTCAGCTCCAGGACAGTGGACACATTTGTGTTTCCCACCTCGGCCTGCAGCTGGAGTTCAGACTGCGTGTCCAGGACGTGGGCCTCTCTCTGCTAGCACATGGCTCCATAAACCTTCTCTTCCAGAGAAGTTTTTGGCTGCCAAGGTTTTTGTTTAACGTATCAAATAACTTACAAATGGCCTCTCTGCCTTCTCATCTCCAAATGTGGGGGCTATTTTCACGTAGCCTCTGCCTTTTTATTTGGGGGGTACCTTGGTTTCCTCCCCTTCTCTGTAATTAAAAAACTTGATTCTCCACTTGGCATTGGCAGGTTTGCTATCCATGTGTCCAAATGCGGTAAGAAGGCCTGGTGCATTGGGGAGGCTTTAAAACCAGACAGAACTGAGAGGGTATCCAGGCCCCCTTTGGGAGCTACGGGGCTCTGGGCAAGTCCTTTAACCTCTCCGAGCCTCGGGAAAATGAGGATTGTATCATCTGATTGCGGGGCTGTTGCCAGGACTTAGAGAGAAGATGTCCTTATACAATTCTGGGCACATATTAATGGCACTATTTCCTGTTCTTTTCCTCTCACTTTCCCAGAGCAGTTCCATCTTCCCCGGGGATGGGATTCTAAAGGCCAGTGTGAAACAGAATTGTACAGCTAAAGTTACCTGGAAGATTGATTAGTTGCCCACAGTGAGCTAATGAGCTGTCTTTTAGGTGTTACCTGAAAAATCAGTCATTTGAGACACTAGAATCACAACATGAGGTGGTGCATTCTCATTTGGGGGAGGAATGGGGGAACTGAGATTTGCTGAGGTGAGGGGGTCCTTCCCCTCCCATTTCGACCTCACTCTGGGGCACGTGCTCATTAAGCAGAATGGAGGGTACATGGCCAGCACCATGTAAAACCTCACTCTCACCAGCATGACGGCTGAGTGCTTGGCCGAGTAGATAACCCGAGGCCCTGAGGAAACACTGGATTCCTGACATCTGTTCATTTCCTGCCTTTCGCCTTTGGAAGGGTCAGACTTGTCTTTTCTCCCTAGGGAGCCATTGCTTTTTGGGCCTTGCAGGGAATACAAAACTAAATAAGGTTCACACATTATCACACAACACCCAGTAAGGATGTGCTGAGTGCCAGTGGATAGATACAAGTAACATGTTAATGCCGGACATTGGGCGTCATTTAACGCCAGTTGTCTTGATCCAGCATCTAGAAGGGTTCAGCAGTCTGGAGAAGGGCTGTGCGTATATTAAATAAGAGTCCAGAGATGAAACATAATTTTGAAAGGCATATTGGGGGAGGCAGAGGAGCTTGGCTGAAGAAACCAAGTTCTCCTTGTCTCGGGACCCCTTGCTTTTTATTAACACAATTTGTCCTAAGGCAAGGGGGAGATATACACTTCAAAGGGTAGGGTTTCCTACAGAATCCATTGTCAGATTGGGGAATTGCCTTCGGCTCTTCAGGTGTTTGGCCAACAGGAAGCAATAACATGTAGATTAAGATGCCCTGAGCTGTCTGGCAGTAAACAATCATCCTTTTCAGGTTTGGGGAAATGCCTTTAGCCAGTCCAGCAGGCAATAACATATGTGACTCAGCCCTTGTTGAGTTCCTGAGTTCCATCAACCTTTTGATGAAACTCTTACATTATGACATGCTGGAATTGGCTTCAGGCAACATGTTAATGAGGGTTTAAAGACCTAAGAGATCATGTACCTTTGCAGTTTTCATTTAAAATTATGAGTTGCAAACATCATACCTTTGTTGGTCAGTGTCCAGCAGCTTGATCAGGTGGTAGTGGTGGCTGGTGATTTATTTTTTTTAAACTACATGAATACCATGCTTGCTAGAAATTTAACAATTGTATGCTTTTGACTGATTCAAAGTAACACCTTTTATATATATCTATAATAATAAAAGCCTAAGTGACCATCGCAACCAAATGAACGGACGACCGAACAGGCTGTGTTGGGCAACCAGGCTGGCAGGGGGGTTAGTGAGGGGCGACCAAATGACCGAACAGCTGGCTATGTGGGGAGACCAGGCCCGCAGGGGGCAGTTGGGGGCGACCAGGCTGGTGGGGGGGGGGCACAGAGAGGCAACCAGGCCAGCGGAGGGGGGCAGTGAGGGATGACCAGGCTGGCGGGGGGGGGGGGGGGGGGGGCGCAGAGAGGCAACCAGGCCAGCAGAGGGGGGCAGTGAGGGGTGACCAGGCTGGCAGGGGGGGACAGTTGGGGGTGACCAGGCCATCAGGGGGGCAGTAAGGGGTGACCAGGCCAGCCGGGGGCAGTTAGGGGCAACCAGGATGGTGGGAGGGGTAGTTGGGGGCAGCTAGGCCTGCAGGGGGGGCAGTTAGGGGCAACCAGACTGGTGGGGGGCAGTTAGGGGTGACTAGGCCAGCAGGGGGGGCACTTAGGGGTGACTAGGCCAGCAGGGGGTAGAAGTTAGGGGCGATCAGGCAGGCAGGCAGGTGACCAGTTAGGAGCCAGTGGTCCCGGATTGTGAGAGGGATGTCTGACTGCTGGTTTAGGCCCGATCCTGGGGTCCCAGATTGGAGAGGGTGCAGGCTGGGCTGAGAGGACCCCCCACCCTCATGCATGAATTTCATGCACCGGGCCTCTAGTACATATATATAATTTATATCAGAGAGGAAGGGAGAGGGAGAGAGAGATAAAAACACCAATGATGAAAGAGAATCATCAAATCAGCTGCCTCCTGCACACACCTCCCACTGGGGATTGAGCCTTCAACCTGGGCATGTGTCCTGACCAGGAATCGAACCGTGAACTCCTGGTTCATACAAAGGTTGATGCTCAACCACTGAGCTATGCTGGTTACACCTTTTTAAGGTGTGGTTTCTGTAGAAGGAACCATGCAAAATAAAATAACATGTTTGCTTCTTCTCCTCCAGTTTAGTCAAGATCCCAACTTGAAAAACAAGCTCAAAGTGCAAGCTTTAATTTATCCAGTCCTCCAAGCTTTGGATTTTAACACACCCTCCTATCAGCAAAATGTGAACACCCCAATCCTGCCCCGTTATGTCATGGTGAAGTACTGGGTGGATTACTTCAAAGGCAACTATGACTTTGTCCAGGCCATGATAGTGAACAATCACACTTCTCTTGATGTGGAAGAGGCCGCTGCCCTCAGGGCCCGCCTAAACTGGATGTCCCTCTTGCCCGAGTCTATCACCAAGAACTACAAGCCTGTTGTGCAGGCCACCGGCAACACCAGGATTGTGCAGGAGATCCCTCAGCTGCTGGATGCCCGTGCTGCCCCACTCATCGCCGACCAGGAGGTCCTGCAGCACCTCCCCAAGACCTATATTCTGACCTGTGAGCACGATGTGCTAAGAGACGATGGGATCATGTACGCAAAGCGCTTGGAGAGTGCAGGTGTGGAGGTGACCCTCGACCACTTCGAGGATGGCTTCCACGGGTGCATGATTTTCACCAGCTGGCCCACCAACTTCTCCGTGGGCGTCCGGACTAGGAATAGCTACATTAAGTGGCTGGATCAAAACCTGTGAAGGAGTAGAGTTTCTAGAGTGCTTGTGCCCTTCTTGACCTCCTGCACCTGCTTTGGAAAGACGTGTTCTTTTTAGTCGACTCATTTCGCCCTATTCCCTGTGAATTATGGAATCTCTATTCCCTGCTTTATGTTAATTTAATTTTTAAAGATGCGTTGGATGAACGGAAGTGCAAAAACATCTAAATCTGGTTCTCCAGGTGGGCCAGTCTCTCTGTTCTTGTTTTAGCCAAACTGCTGCGAATACCCATCACTGCAGAGAGCAGGACTAGGAGCTGGAAATAGCTGTGGGTCCTGCCTTCATCAAGAAGTTCTTTTTAGAAGAAACGGGTCCACCTCTGGAGGATACAGTAACCTTTAATGAGTTAAGAAAGTGTGGGCTCTCCTTCAGTGTGCTAGAGTTTACTTTGAGTTCAGAGCACTATTAAATGCATGTACCTGAAGGTCAGCGCTGGGTACCAAGGGCCCTCTGTCCTTTGTGGATGGATGGTTTTGTTTCCTATGGGAATTTCGGCAAAAGTGTTCTAGCAAGGACAAGTTTCTCAAATGACGTTCTTCCTTTAGAGTGTTGATTTTATGAGATAGCTATCTATAAGTCCAGTTGGATTATGATGATACTTGAATGTTACTTTCTACCACTATTATTAGAAAATATAAGACTGCATGCATTAGATGTCTATACATTGTTGGGGTTTTTTGTTGATGTTGTTGTTATGCCATCTCCTAGGGGGGGAACTTGTGGGACCAAATTTATTTAAATTTAGAATAAATTTCCCATTGTAGAACAAGTAAAAACAAATGAACCAACCTATTGTTTTCATAATGAATACTTCTGACATAAATTACCAAGAGCAGTGCATATATATTTGGCATAGTCAGAAAAAAGGATAGGTTTAATATTAGTTAAATTTAGGAAAAACATTGGGGAGGGTCTAGTTCAGTGGTCGGCAAACCCCGGCTCGTGAGCCACATGTGGCTCTTTGGCCCCTTGAGTGTTCTAACGCCACTTCTTCAAAATAGACTCGCCCAGGCTAAAAACCGACTTCTGCTCATGGGCCACGAAGTTTCAATCGCACTGTATGTGTGCGCCCGCACGTGGTATTTTGTGGAAGAGCCACACTCAAGGGGCCAAAGAGCCGCAGGTGGCTCGTGAGCTGTGGTTTGCAGACCACTGGTCTAGTTTATTCTTGAAAACAACCTTTTCACTCTCATAGCTTTAAAATGGGGCTATTTTGGTATATATATAATGTATTGTTTATTTTTTTAAGTTATTTAATGTTCATATATGTAGCTAGATTCAAGATTTTTTCAGAATAAAGTTGATAATGGTTATTAAAAATAATATTTTTAAAAAACTACCTGAGAATTATATCCACATGTTAATTTGGATATAAAAGGTAAAATAGCTATTAATACTACTATTCACTAGGCCTAAGTATTTTGATGTTCAAATGCATATACAAATTAAGATCATTAGAAATTAGTAAAATCATCTAAATTGATAGTTTATAGCTTAGGCAAGACACACACTGCTCATTTCTGCTCTCAATGGTCAAAGGAACACTAGCTCCTATTCTTCTGGGTGAAGGGCAGACATCGGCACCTGGTGCCTACACTCTCATCTCCTTCCATCAGGTCTGGAAGTGTTAATAGCCCGAGTTTAACTTGATGTAAAGCCTTCACTGCCAGTGGCAACATCTTGGCATGACAGGGAACTCCAATCCGGGTGTGAGTTGAGTACCTCTGCTCTCTTTCCTGCCACGCGTATGTCTCCCCCAGTCCCTGCCTCTTTCGGGGACTTGGGAGAGTAGCAGTCCAGCCAAGTAATGATACAATTTAATAGATTTATCAGGGGGAGGAAGTAGGACCTTTTACTCATTTGAAAGATGGGCATTTCCCACTTCTGGCAATGAAATAACAAATGAAAATTGGCATAGTTATTTTTTTATTTGTTGTACAAAACGGAAGTAAATGCAACAGTGTGTGTATAAAAATAGTCATACCAATTAGTGTGCTAATGTACTCAGGCAAGCCACTCAACCACCTCTGGGCCTCTTTTCTCTTTCCTGTAAATCAGAGAATTGATTACTTGATCTATGAGGTTTCTTCAAACTATAAATTCCAACCACTTTTGTAAGGCTGACAAACTGTGTGTATTGACCTCTTCTTCTACAGCGTTTTTTTGTAGGTCATTTATTCCATATACACAGACACATGCTTCATCAAAGCTATTTTTTCTTAAAAATTAGGATTTTAGTTCTTACTCTCTTACATCCACCCTCCTTGTTTAATATTATGTGTTGTTGTGTGTTTTTTTTTTTACAACCTTTGAGGTTATCTACCTCTAATAAAGCAAAGAAAATATAATATATGCACAGACTTCCTTAAAACGGCATCTCCTCCCCCTAGGATTATAAGCCAAATCCAGTAGTAATTGTAGACAGCAGATGATTCCAGATTTCTAAAGGGATCGCTCAGATGGAAAGGGAGTGAAAGAAAAAGGGGTAAGCACTGTTTCTGATGAAATACTTGAGTTTCATTAAAGCTTTTATATGCGTGATTTGTCTAATGACTTGCACTGTGTCTCGCCTCAGTCCTCGAAATTCTCCTTGTAGTAATAACAGTTGTGAATCAGGATACACAAAACCACTAGATACAAGAGAGGCTATAAAGCAACCAAACATCCGAGTGCTAAGAACTCCTCTGGGAAGCCTACAGACTTTATGTTGAAGGTGTTTTGGTTTGGGGTGAGTTCATTTTCTTTTAGCTTTTGTTCTTTATTATTTTTTTTTTTAAGTTTATGCTCTGCAGATTGATATATCAATGCTGTGGCTTTGTTTTGTTTTCCTAGTTTATGAAAAAGTTGATAACCTTTTTTGTAATATCGTTTGTGAAATATGAACATAAATATATGAAGAAAAAAGTCGAAGTGTAGCAAAATATAGTGAAGTGTAAATTAGTCTTCATGTTTTATCATTGATTTGTGAAGAATTTAAGACTATTATATAATTATCTCGGTGGATAAAATATTTTATGCATGACCTTTTAACCTTTGACTTGCTTATTTCCCATTGCAAAGGGGAAAGGAAAATTTTATGAAGGATTTTAGCAGCACATCTGTTTTATAAGATGAAAATCCTGTATGGAGGTAGGAAAGTGTATGTCTGTTTTGACTCATGTTTGGAAATAAAAATGGCTCCGTCTGGTAGTGTGCTCCTCGTCTCATTTTCTGGTTCCCAGCTCTCTTTCTCTCTGTATCTCAGATTCCTAACCACAGTTCTGCCCAAATCTTCTGCCCACTGGAGTCCTCCAGCTGCCTTTCAAGAGAGGTGGTTCAGTGGTCTCCTTGATGACATTCATTTTATGTCTGGCTACAGTATGTGTTGCTCATATCAGGGAAACCTGTCAAAATATAGTTTTTCTGACTCCCCACTTCAGCAGAGTGTGGGATGGGGTGTTTCTGGAAGTCATTCCTCTGCTGGGTGAGTCAGCAATAACTTAACTGAAGCAGCTGAAAATCACCTGAAGATACTTCACTAAACTCAAGCTAAAACGCACTCCCAGATTAATGTTTCCTTGACTGAATCACTGAATCACAAAAATGCCTACAGCCCCCACCCCACCCCAAAGCCATCTAACACTTGGGGAATTGTGATGGAAGAGAAAGTGGACTGGAAAGAGTCAGTGACAGTAACCAATAGCAGTTAAAAGTGTGCACCTGTGAATGGGACCCCTGCCTAAGATTTAAATTCATTCATTCACCCTCCAAGACGCCTCTTCTGGGCCATCCTATAGCCCCACCAGTGCCACAAGCCCCAAACTGAATGCATTACCTTCTCCCCCTGCACTGTCATGGCCTTCTATAGTCCCTGCTTCACTTATTTTACCATCTCCTATCCAGTTACCCAAGCTAAAACTATGACAGTTTACCTCCTAACCCAGTCTTCCAACTCATAATCAACCCCCTAGTCTAATCAATTCTACTTCCTGAATATTTTTCAAAATCCATTCCCTTCTTTCCATCTCTGGACACACTGCTCTAGTTGAGTCTCTTGTCACTTCTTGCCCAAACAATTGCAATTACTTTCTAACTAGTTTTCTTATCCCAAGTCCTGTGCCCCTCGAATACATGCATGCCACAGCTGCAAAAAGGAGAGCTTAAAACTCAAACCTGACATGCCTGGCCTGAGTGGCTCAGTGGTTGAGCATTGACCTATGAACTAGGAACTCATTATTTGATTCCCGGTAAGGACACATGCCCCAGTTGTGGGCTTGATCCCCAGTGTGGGGTGTGCAAAAGGCAGCCAATCAATTATTCTCATCATTGATGTTTACATATCTCTCTCCCTCTCTCTTCCTCTCTGAAATTAAAACAAAAACAAAAAAACAACAACAAAAAATCCCTCAAACCTGGCTGTATATTTCCAAGCTAAAGTCCTTCAGGCCCTCAATAAGGTTCAGTGCACTCAGGGTTCTGTGCACAGCTCTCCCTCAGGGACTTGCCCCCACCTACTCTGCAGCCATAGTCCTCCAAGTACAGCCAGAGTCCTCCAAGTACAATCTGTGCACCCCTGGGGGCTCACAAAATCAAAAGTATCTTAATAATAATACTATGATGTTATTTGCCCTTGTTCCCTTTTTGCTTTAATGAGTGCACAGAAGGGTTTTCCAGCTGCTTCTTGACATTTGGCCTTGCAATAGATGGGGTGCAGAGGCAGGTTTGAGAATCCAGTGGGCTCCTGTTAAGCCAGACATGAAAAGTTTTGCAAACAAAGTCCCACCCTTCTCACTCATTTGTGTTTAGAAAATTTAGGGCTTCCCATGAAATATAGCTTAGGGCAACATATAGTTAAATCTATACATATAAAGAGGTAATATGCTAATTTGTCTGTTAAGGTGTCCAAGCTGGTGGGTGGGGATGGGGTAGGGGACCTCCGCCCCCAGAGCAGGCGTGCCCCGGCTAACTATACGCTGCCTCTGAGGCCACTCCCAACTGGTGGGCGGGGACCCGAGTGGCCGGCCAAGCCTGAGTCCAGTTTTGTCGGGGCCAGCGGGAGCCCGAGGCCACCCCAGACCCCGCAGGTCCCGGGCTGGATGGTGGCTCAGCGGCAGGTGGCGTCTCCATGCAGGGCGCCCAGGGGTGGCTGCCAGGGGTGCAGGGCCTGCGGTGGGCTGCTGTGCCACCGCTGCTGCTGGGCGGGAGCCCGCTGGCCTGGAGCCAGAGTGGGCGTGCACAAACTGCAGAGCCTGCTAGCTCCACGTGCCCCGCCCCGCCCTGACCCCGCCTGCGCCTGCCACCTGCCACCTGCCTGATGGATCTTTCATAGACATAAACAGGATGCTAATGGGAAACCTGTTTATTCCAGATGGAATACAACAGTGGGTAGAGTGGCTAAATGCCATTTACTGTCAGGCAATCGCCAGCAGAGGGCACCCGTGACAGTAAATGGCATTTAGCCACTCTACACACTGTTGCCCTCCTCCCCGGTGAAGGAATGGGGAGGAGGGCACTGGGTGCAGGGAGAGGACCTCAGCCGGGTCCTCCCGGCGTGGGGAAGGGGCCCGGCCTGGGCCGGGTGGGGGGCTTAGGAAGTCTGGCTGAGCAGGCGCTGGTTCATACCAACTGTTACTCTGCCTTCTTCCTCCAGCTCTCCAAGCCAACCCCCCTGCCCCACCTGCCCCACCTGCCCCGGGGAATGGGCTCCAGGCGACCTCCCCGAGCACAGACTGTGGGCCCGGCCCGGGTGGGGGCCGGTGAAGAACTACCAGGGCAGAGCTGCTTCGGTGTCTCGGTGACCTTTGCAACCGACCCCAAGTAGGAAACCGAGAGGGGAGAGGCCGGGAGCTGTGGATTCCCAGCTCTTTAGTCACTTGAAAACAGCCCCGCCTGGAATGTGAGGCGGCTGTATGTTCAGCTGAGAAGTGAGGGGGCTGAACCCCCCTCTCGCTGGGCTCCTGTCGGTCCAAGGCCCCAGTGTCCACCCCTAGAACGGAAAAACGGAGGGAGGGGCCTGGAGGAAGGGAGGACAATGGAAGGAAATGTGTATGGACTTTCCCCAGCCCTCTCCCTCTTTCCGCTGCCTACAAAAGCCCCGGGCTGGCCACAGTTCTGTCTCCACCTTTTAGTCCCCATTTCCAACCACAGAGGAAAGAAATAAGGAAGGAGTCCATGCTGCCTCCAGAAAGTATCTATATACCAGATCAACCGTTTGCCTTATGCAGAGGGAGGCCAGACTGCGGCTTAGGCCCGCTCCCACCGGGGAACATGCCTAAGCTGTCAGTAGGACATCCTGTGAGGGCTCCCGGACTGGGGGGTGGGGGGGTGGGGCCAGGATGAGGGACCCCCAACCCCCTCCTCCGTGCACGAATTTTCGTGCACCGGGTCTCTAGTATATCAATAACTATGTTAAAAATTTCTGTTTTAATTGCTAACATAGCAATCATCAGGAAATAAAGTCCACATGAACAAAAGCTCTTTGGGGGTGCTCAATGATTTTTAAGAAATAAAGTCCTGAAGCCAAAACACCTGAGAAGCTCTGTTGTACAGCCTCATCTCCAGGCAAGCCCTGCACAGAGTGGGATGCTGAGCTTATGAAAGTTCTGCACACCCACCATGTTTTCTCTTACCTGATCCCTTCCCTCTACCTGGAATGCCTTTCCTTGCCCTGCCTTGTCTTCCTTTTCCCAGCCTCCCTCAGGAAGCCTTCCTAGCTCCTCCCTCCCCAGGATGACTTAGGTGTCCCTCAGGTCTCCCTTTGCAATCAACACACACGGCAGGGTCACTGTCTGTGAGTGGGTCTGATTCCCCCACAAGACTCTGAGTTCCTGATGTGGGCTCATATCAGCATCACCTCTGTGACCCCCATGCCTGCCACAGAGCCTCTCACGGAATAAGCAATCAATCCTTGCTGAAAACTGCTATCTTGTCACAATGAAGCCATAGTGTTATTTTTATAACATGTAACATTGTGCCTGAAGCTGTGATATTTGCTTATTTTTATTCTTAACATAAAATCTCGGGTATTCCCCCCCCCGCCCCCCCCTTCAGACATATATGTATTTAAACCAATGCATTAAAAACCTCACTTGGCCAACAAATGAAATTTTGAAGCCAATAGAATATATTTTTTTAATTCCAGGCAATCGCCAGCAGAGGGCACTCCTGACAGTAAATGGCATTTAGCCACTCTACACACTGTTGTATTCCATCTGGAATAAACAGGTTTCCCATTAGCATCCTGTTTATTTCTATGAAAGATCAATAACAAGTCTTTTCATCATAGAATAAATTAAATTGGGTATTTTTTTTTAAATAGAGACTTTAAAATCCTCATGTAAGTACCTGAGAGAAAGGTCTACATTCATAAAACAAAGCAAAACAAAAACAAAATAGGATTCACGCTGATCTTTTTTTAAAGCATGACTCATCTCTCGGCCCACCAAAGTCCAAAGTGCTTTGCCCTTGTTTTTTCTTTTATATGTTTTTATTCATGGTAGATATTTGCTATCCATTTGGGAAAAGGCTAACAGAAAAAAATGATGTCCTGCATTTTTAAAGGACCATTTAGTGCAGCAAAAACTATAGGACCTTTCTTTGCCCTGCCTTTCATCGTATTTGCTGGCATTTTACAGGCACTCAACACTGGATGGATCCTTATGTGAAGAAACTTCCTTTGAAAACAACAAGTAAGGCAGAGTCAGTGGCCTTCAAAAGCTAAAGCACATTTTTAATTCAAACAACATGGGCAGCGACATCTGCAGGATTGCCATGCTTTCAAAAACAAATATAATATGTTCCCTGGTTAAGGGGAAAAAACTTGACATTCAGCTCATGTGGAACAGAGGAAATCACATGAACTAGAATGTAGGAAACTACAATTCTAGTTCTAGCTCCGCCAGCAAATATCTCAGTAAATTTACGTAAGTTTTCATTGATGCCTTCATTTCCTCAATTTAAATGTTATATTTATCTAAACGTTACATTTATCTGTAATCCACAAAAATACTCGGAGCAGCTTATTATTAAACAAAAAAATACAATGAAATGGTTACAGAAATAGGAGCTCATAGCCAAGGAAAATAACAATATTATGCCGACAAGAAAAACCAGTTGTGGTTGACTTCTGGTTTGACTCTAAGCACTGTCCACAAAAGAACATCCAGCCTATAGAAATGTTTTGCGTATTTTTTATGTTTTTACTAGAGGCCTGGTGTATGAAATTCATGCACAGGGGGCGTCCCCTCAGCCCAGCCTGCACCCTATCTAATCTGGGACTCCTTGGGGGATGTCCGACTGCCGGTTTAGGCCCAATCACAATTTGGGACCACTGGCTCCTAACTTCTCACCTGCCTGCCTGCCTAATCACACCTAATTGCTCGCCCCTCACTGCCTCCCTCTGCCGGCCTGGTCACCCCTCACTGCCCCCCTGCCGGTCTGGTTGCCCCCAACTGCCCCCCCTGCTGGCCTGGTCGCCCCACGCAGCCTGCTGCTTGGTCGTTTGGTTGCCCCTCACTAACCCCCCTGCTGGCCTGGTCACCCCACATAGCCTGTTCGGTCGTCTGTTCGGTTGTTTTGGATGCGATGGTTGCTTAGCCTTTTATATATATAGATTTTATTTTATTTTGTTTCTTTTGTTGTTGTTTTTTCTTTCTTTCTTTCTTTCTTTCTTTCTTCCTTTCTTTCTTCCTTTCTTTCTTCCTTCCTTCCTTCCTTCCTTCCTTCCTTCCTTCCTTCCTTCCTTTCTCTCTCTCTCTCTCTCTCTCTCTCTCTCTCTCTCTCTCTTTTGTCTTTCTTTTTTTCTTAGAAATGTTTTTATAAGAGTTCATTTGGGCCAAAATTTTGAGGACATGCCCTGAACCAAACTTCAATGGATTGAAAAAATGCTCTGGGGATGGACAGTTTTGCAGTTTATTTTATACATTAGAATTAAAGGAGAAGACGTAAGGAGGGTTACATGAAATCCATTGGTGGTAGATTAAGGAAGCGGGAGAAAGCAAGTAAGGTAACCTCTGGGACTGGATAAAATATAAAATGATAGACACATACTTCTTTTACACTGGTGGGTAGAAGAAGTTAATAATTAACATTTACAGCACATCGAAATGGTATGCAGGGAACCACATACCAATTAGGGGATCTTTAATCTCATGATCTGGTGATTTTGTGCTCCAGTGCCTATGGAGGTCCCTAGAAAAGAAAATTACTCTGACATTGCAAATGCATGTTCTCCTAGATGCATAAAAACAGTGGGCAGGGTTCACTTAGGGTACACATTGACCTTGGCTAAGGAAGCTATAGGCCTGGGACATGACTACCCACCATGGCCTGCCCTGTTAGGAATCTGTGATCAGACCATCCTGTGTGGTTACTTTGAGTCACCATGTGGCACTGTGATAGCTTGTCAGCTTTATTACAGAGCACCCTTCTCATTCACAGCATTCTGGGAGTCAAGGAAAAAGTTAAAATGTGAACGGTGATTCAGTCATTAAGAGGCATTTGAGTTTCTCAGGGGTGATGGTCTGTCTCTATCATTGAATCTAAAAGAAAACCCCTACATGAGATTAAAGGCAAATGTCATCAATTATTTAAAGCAAATACAGCAAGAACTCTCACATAACTACTTATGTGGTGAACCTCAATGAAAATTGAGGACAGGAGTTTAAACCTCAGTGTATCTGTATGTCAAATCAGCCCTAACTGGTTTGGCTCAGTGGAAAATATTGTTAGCCTGCAGACTGAAAGGTACCATTCTGGCCAAGGGCACATGCTCAGGTTGCAGGCTCAATTCCCAGTAGGGGGCGTGCAGGGGGCAGCCAATCAATGATTCTTTCTCATCATTGATGTTTCTATCTCTCTCTCTCCCTTCCTCTCTGAAATAAAACACACACACACACACACACACACACACACACACACATATACACACACACACGCATGTCAAATCAATGAAAGTGGTGATGCTTGACCTACTGTCTGCCTCCAAGGATTATCTATATATATAAAAGCCTAATATGCAAAGTGTCTCCTCAGGAGTTCAACCAACCTGGAGTTCTATCACTTACTATGACGTGCACTGACCACCAGGGGGCGGTGCAGAATGAAAGAAGGCCCTGGCTGGCAGCTGGCAGCCAGGGAAGGGAGGACTTGGCTGACAGCCAGCAGCTGCTAGGGACCCTATCCATGACGAATTTTGTGCCCTGGGCCTCTAGTTTTAGAAATAAAGCTACAGAAGGTCATTTTAAAAAGTAATGAGTTAAACAAATGTTAGATATTATTAAATATGTCCCTCTAGCTTTATTGATAATAATATGATCAGCTTTCTCTTCCTTTGTTGCTGCTGAGGGGGAGGGGGGGGGACAAGGGGACATTATAGGTACATAGGAAAATTATTAAAGATTATTTTATACAAGACACTGTGAACTGGTTACCTCTGGGGGATGCTAATAAGGCCTTGGGGGAAGAAAGTTCTTTCTACTTTGGTTCCCTATGAAAAAAATTGATTTTTAAAAATAATGACTATGTATTATTTAATATATATTTTAAAAAGGCAATTTGCTCATAAATAAAACCTATACAGGATCTGCAAAATGACTCCAAATATTGATTTTAGTTTTCTCTTAGTCATGATTTAGTTCATCTCTTTGAAAGTCATCAATTGCAAAAAAACAGACACTCACTCAAGCTAGCTAACATGAAGAGGGAGCTTGTTGAAGGATACAACCAGAAATCTGGATATCTAAGACCAAAAAATGAAGGAAAGTCTGCTCTCAGGGATCTTGGTACAGAACATTCAAGAATGCAGGCTACATCCTCTTTCCCTGTGCGCCTAATTTCTTCTTCCTTCTTATCTTCCCAAATACCCAGCTTTTCTCAGCAGATAGGCATTTTTAGCTTGCTTCTTATTTCCAAAAACGACCACCAATTCTGAGTAAGGTTAAAGTCCCCACTACTGACTTTCTATAATTCACCATCTCTGAAACCAGGGCTTCTCAAATGTTAATCAGCATATGAATCACCTGGGGATTTTGTTAGAAATTCTAATTCAGTAGGCTTCAGTGGGTTTGGGGACTCCCAGGTGCTGCTGGTCTGCAGACCACACTGAATAAAGTAGCAAAGCATTAGTTCACTTTTATTTTCTTTGATACTATATTTTACATTTACTTGGTCTTAACAGTAAGAATATGTTTTGTGTGTTTTTGTTGTTGTTGTTGGTGGTGGTTTCCTTTAAAAAAAATTAAAGTATGGTTCACATACAATAATATAATTCATGTATACAATATAGTGATTCTACATTTATATACTTTACAGTGTGATCACCATAATATATCTAGTAATCATCTGTCACAGTACAAAGTTATTGCGATAAACCAGAAACTCAAGTTTAGAAACCACTCAGCTCCGAATGGTGAGAAACCACACCAAATAGACAAGAAACCCAAAGGAAGAGCGTTCATCCTGTGGAGGCTGTGAGCTCTGAGGAAGACAGAGTTACCTCAACGACCTGACATACTGACAAGAAAGAGAGGGTTGAGTGAATCCAATATGGGGCCTGGGCATTGGGAATTTTGAACAAGCTTCATGCATCATTCTGATGCGTCAATGCACTCCTGTCTGAGAACTACTAGACTGGGGAAAAAGTCCTTTGCAGTGGAGTGAGGGTTGGGAGATGGCGAACGGGGTTCTTTAGATTAAAACACGGATGTAACCATAGTATGTCACGTTAGTGGCTTTCACACTTGAGCATGTATCAGATTGCTGACCCTACTCCCCAGATTTTTGATTCAGTAGGTCTGGGACTGGGCCCAATAGTTTATATAGATATATTTAAATTTTTTAAAAAATATATTTTTATTGATTTGAGAGGAAGGGAGAGGGTGAGATAGAAACATCAATGATGAGCCGAGACTGGTTTGGCTCAGTGGATAGAGCGTCGGCCTGCGGACTGAAAGGTCCCGGGTTCGATTCCGGTCAAGGGCATGTACCTTGGTTGCAGGCACATCCCCAGTGGGGGTTGTGCAGGAGGCAGCTGCTCGATGTTTCTGACTCTCTGTCCCTCTCTCTTCCTCTCTGTGAAAAATCAATAAAAAAAAAAAAAGAAACATCAATGATGAGAGGGCATCATCAATTGGCTGCCTCCTACCTGCCAACCCTACTGGGTGGGGATCAAGCCCACAACCCAGGCATATGCTCTGATGGGAAATTGAACCGTGATCTCCTGGTTCATAGGTCGATGCTTAACCACTGAGTCACCCGGTCCAGGTAATAATTTATATTTTTATAAGGTTTAATTTATAATTTATAAGGTTGCAGGTGACACAGCTGCTGCTGAAGCTGAACATGTTGTGCAGGTCCCTGTGTTCTGTGATGCTGCTACTGATGATCACCTACCTCAGAAACATGGCTGGTGAAAAGAATACATGTAAATATTTATGAAATAATCAGAACTATAAAAATGTCCCATAGTAGTCAGTGAATTACTCAGAGAAATGAATAAAAGATGGTTTCCATTCAGGTCTTACACAACAGGTCTATCAGTCCGGGTCCTGGCAGGAAAGAGCTTGCACACATACAGTGGTTCATTTGAAAAGCACTGAGCAAAGACTCTCTTTCCTCCCTCCCTCCCTCCCTCCCTCCCTCCCTCCCTCCCTCCCTCCCTCCCTCCCTCCCTCCCTTCCTTCCTTCCTTCCTTCCTTCCTTCCTTCCTTCCTTCCTTCCTTCCTTCCTTTATATTTTATTGATTTCAGAGAGGAAGGGAGAGGGAGAGAGAGATAGAAACATCAATGATGAGAGAGAATCATTGATCGGCTCCCTCCTGCATGCCCCCTACTGGGGATTGAGCCTGCACCCGAGCATGTGCTCTTGACTGGCATCGAACCCATGACCGACACTCTATCCACTGAGCCAAACTAGTTAGGACAACAGCTGTTTCTTTATCTAGACCTGGTCATACGGAGGGAGAAAGTGATCCTCTATTCCAGGATTGGGTGGCTGTGTGAAGAAAGCATGGCACCCACTGTCCTTAGGTGCACCATCAGAGAATGAACCAAGGGAATAAATTCCCTAAACTTCATCCCCCTTCGGCCGCCCATTCTCCTGCCTGTCCTTTCCATGTTCTGAACTGGAAGTGAGGGAGTCCGTCGTGCAGTCCATATTGGTCAGACACTATGGGCCCGCAGCAGGAGAGAGGGGTGGTGGTGGTGACTAGATCTAGAAACAGAAGACACCCAGCTCACGGGTCTGTAGGCAGCACCGCACATCTAGTGCTTTTGTAGCCTGGGGTTTAGCAGCACAGTTAATAAAGGAAGGTAGATGTTTTCATGTGCACACAGGCACATTTTAGCTCTTTATGCTCTCTGCAGTAATTACACTTAAAAAATAATAGAGGTGACGTTTAATTTAGGATGGCACTTAGCAGAAATAATAGGTGTGGCTCTATTACAACAATGAGCCCTAGTGGTTTTCCCGACTCAGAATTTATAAGCACAATAATTAACTAAAATACACTACTAGCCTTTCCTTTTAAAGGTGAATTTTAGGTTCAAATGATTTTTTTCCTGCCTACTTCCTGCTTCGGAGCTCTAACTTTGGTTTATGGTAGGCTAAAAAAAGGGGGGTGGGAGCTTGCAAACTCTCTTTCCAACAGCAAAGGGATGCAAACTTCACCTAAACTGTCCATTTGTTGGTCAATCAAGAAAGAGAATTGTGCTTCTCATCTATGGTCATAAGGACTATCCAAGTAGAGAATGGGTAAAGGATGATACATTCAGCAAAATATTGGGTCTCAAAATATCTACTTCTCCACTTTTCCCATGGTCTACCATCCACCCATCCACCATCCACCATCCATCCATCCATCCATCCATCCTCCTCAGTGCCTGCCACAGTGCCAGTCACAAGGCACCTCCTAGCCCTCAGAAGCTAACAATCTTATGAAAGAAATGGAAAAGTTAATGGTATTGATCTAATTATGAAACAGCTAAAAGTGTTTGTAATAATCCCTGGTTCACCATAGATGGTACCTTATTTAATCCTTACTCAGCTTGGGAAGTAATTTTTATTTTCCTGATTTTACAGACAGAACGCAGAAAAGGAAGATTTACATAATGGAAGTTGATCTGAAAAAGAGAAAAACAGTATAAAAAGAGGAAATAAAGATCACCAACAGGCAACAGACACTGCCACATAACTTCACTTAGGCCTGGCTCTGCTGCGACCCCGTTTCCGAGACTATTACCCACCAGATGCATTTCTAGGGTTGAGTTTACATCCATGCCCATTATAATTAAGCTGGGATCATTTGTTCCAGCTCTGCTGAGAGGGAAGGGGGTGCCAGGATAATGTGATAAACAATGTTCTATCTGCCCTCTGGTCAGCATTTGTTCTTTTCACTGGGGCCATAATGAATGTATGCCCCAAACAAGCACATCAAGTTCTATGTAGCCAAATTAAAACACCCTTCAAGTAGTCCCAACACCACGTTTTTATCAGTCTCCAAATTGGCATGACCTAATAGGGAACACTTTGTAAGCAAGAGGGAACAATTTGTTGTCCATCAATGAAGATTGCCCTGTGTCCTCCTTGTCTTACCAAGTTTGATACTCCAGACACCCAGTGTAGACTCAGGGTCTCTCAAAATCAAAGCGCATAACAGAGGAACATGGGGCATACACAGTATTAATACCATAGACTGGTTGGATTTTCAAAACTGTATTTAAAATTGTGGATACACTTTGGTGATTTTAAAAGAACACTGAATATATCTTAAAAACACTACATTTAAGCAAGTCTGTTTCACCTTCCATCTACAAACAATTTTCTTTGTTAACTAAAGTACTAAGTGCAAAATAATTATTTTTTGGAACAATGCTGTGTAAATCCTGAGGGAATTACTAATGATAATAGATATGATGTATCAAATGCTTATATATGTGATGAGCACATCACAAATATGTTTCCCTGACAACCTGTGACAAATTGTGCTTTCTGGGTAAGGAAATTAAGAAGTTAATTCGCTTATCCAAATTCCAATAGCTAGAAAGTGTCTGAGATGGGGCATTTTAATCCAGTTCAATTTAACTCCAAAATCTGATAATGTGCCCCTTTATCACATCACTGTTCCCCAAAGAAGGTAAGTTTTATAGTCTAGGCTCCAACTGTAAGAGCTGCATTCATTGTTGTTTTTTTAAAATATATTTTATTGATTGTTTATAGCAGGCGTCCTCAAATTACGGCCCGTGGGCCACATGCGCGTGTTTTTGCCGTTTTGTTTTTTTACTTTAAAATAAGATATGTGCAGTGTGTATAGGAATTTGTTCATAGTTTTTTTTAAAACTGTAGTCCGGCCCTCCAACGGTCTGAGGGACAGTGAACTGGCCCCCTGTTTAAAAAGTTTGAGGACCCCTGGCAGAGAGGAAGGGAGAGGCTAGAAAGTTAGAAACATTGATGAGAGAGAAACATCGATCAGCTGCCTCCTGCACACCCCCTGCTGGGGATGTGCCCGCAACCAAGGTACATGCCTTTGACCGGAATCGAACCTGGGACCCTTTAGTCCGCAGGCCGACGCTCTATCCACTGAGCCAAACCAGTTAGGGCTGCATTCACTGTTTTGGGTCTTGGGGGAGATCCTGTTAAAACAACTTGTGTTAGTTAATTTTATGTGTCAACTTGACTGGGCCAGATAATTAGTCAAATATTATTCTGAGTATGTCTGTGAGGGTGTATTATTTAATTTTTCTTTCTTTTTTTAAAAAATAATTATTTTTTGTTAAAAGTATTGCATATGTCCCTTCCCCCTCATTGACCCTGTCTAGCCCACTCTCCCCCCTCCTATCCCTAGGTCCTCACAATCCCAATGTCTGTGTCCATGGGCCATGCATATATGCATACAAAGTCCTTGGCTGATTTACCTCCCACCCACCCACCCACCCTCCCCTGCCTTCCCTCCACGATTCTTATTTTATTTTACATTATAGTTTACACTCAATATTATTTTGTATTAGTTTCAGGTGTACAGCATAGTGCTTAGACAACCATATATTTTATTTTATTTTTAATTTCTTTATTGATTATGATATCACATAATTGTCCTCATCCCCCCATTCCCATCCCAAACCCCTCCCCACATATGCCCCCACCCCCCTGTTGTCCATGACCACTGGTTAGGCTTAACCATATATTTTAAACAGTGATTCCCCTGCTATTCCTAGTACCCACCTGGCACTATACATAGTTATTAGAATACTAGAGGCCCGATGCATGAAATTCGTGCAAGAGTAGGCCTTCCTTCCCACACCTGCCAGCACTGGCTTCCCTCTAGCACCCAGGACCTGAGCTTCTCTCTGGCACTCACAGCCTCAGCTTCGTCTGGAAGGTTGTCTGGAAGGACATCTGGAAGGACGTCTGGTCTAATCAGCATATTATGCTTTTATTATTATAGATTATTGACTATGTTCCTTATGCTATAGTTTTTATCCCTGTGACTATTTCATAACTACCAATTTGTACCTCTTCATCCCTTCACCTTTTTCACCCAATCTCCTAACCCCCTTCCCCTCTGGTAACCACCAGTCTGTTCTTAGTATCTAGGCACTTAGTAACCACCAGTCTGTTCTTAGTATCTAGGCACTAAGTATCTAGATACTAAGAGCAGACTGGTTATCTAGATACTAAGAACAGACTGGTTTCAATTTTGTTTGTTTATGTTGTTCATTAGATTCCGCATATAAGTAAAAATCATATAGCATTTGTCTTTCTCTGACTGACTTATTTAACTTAGTATGATACTGTGTGAGATTAGCATTTGAACTGAATAAAGCAGATTGCTTTTCCAAGTGTGAATGGACCTATCCAGTCAATCGAAGGCATGACAAGAACAAAAAAGCGAATCCTCCTGTGAATAAAAAGGAACTCCCCTCAGCCTGTCTTCTAGTTGGGTCATTGGTCTTCTCAGCCTTTGGACTTGGATTTGGACTGGAACTTACTCCGTTGGCTCTTCTGGTTGTCAGGCCTTAGACTGGAACTACACTACTGGCTCTCCTGGGTCTCCAGCTTGTTGACTGCAGATCTTAGTAATCCTCAGCCACCATAACCACATGAGCCAACTCCTTATAATAAATCATATCATATCTAATAAAAGGGTAATATGCAAATTAACCGTCACTCCATCACAAAGACGGTGGTGCCCATAGCCACAAGATGGCAGTGCCCAATCCTCTCAGCCTCGCCGGAGTCTCACAGTCCTGCGGGGGGGAGAGGGTGGGTGGGCAGCCACTGAGAGCGTTCCACCCTGTCCACGGAGGGCCTCTGGGCAGGGGGCATGGAGCAGCCGGGGTGGGGGGGCAGAATGTGGATGGGCCTCAGGCCGGGGAGGACAGTTGGAGCCATGAGGCCATCAGGGGAGGGCTGTTAGGGGGCCATGAGGCTGGCAGGGGAGGGCAATTGGGGGCCATGAGGCCAGCAGGGGAGGGCATTTGGGGGTGATCAGGCCAGCGGGGGAGCAGTTGGGGGTGAGCAGGCTGGCAAGCAGAGTGGTTAGGGGCATCGGGCGGGCAGGCAGGTGAATGGTTAGGAGACAGCGGTCCCAGATTGCAAGAGGGAGGTCCGAGTGCCAGTTTAGGCCCAATCCCACAGGGGCATCCCCCAGCAGTCGGACATTCCCCAAGGGGTCCCAGATTGGAGAGGGTGCAGGCCAGGCTGAGGGAACCCCCCCCCCCCCCCCCGTGCATAAATTTCATGCCCTGGGTCACTAGTATATACATATATACATATTAGTATACATATTTGCTATTGATTTTGATTCTCTGGAAAACTCAGACAATACACAACTCTTCTTGTATTCTGAGATCAGGTAATCGGCCAGCTGTTTCATCTGGTCCATGTCCAAGTTTTCAACTTCCTCATCTGTGGTAATATTCTGGAAATTCCCAGAATTTCCTTGTTGGCAAAATTTATATCTGCTTACTTTTGGTGTTATAAGAGTTTCAGGCCCTAACAGGTTTGGCTCAGTGGATAGAGTGTAGGCCTGTGGACTGAAGGGTCCTGGGTTCGATTCCAGTCAAGGGCATGTACCCAGGTTGCGGACACATCCCCAGTAGGTGGTGTGCAAGAGGCAGCTGGTCGATGTTTCTCTCTCATCGATGTTTCTGGCTCTCTATCCCTCTCCCTTCCTCTGTGTAAAAAAATCAAATATATATATATAATTTTAGGAAATTAAAAGTGACATCATCCAAAAAAAAAGAAAAAAGAAAAAGGCTGAAGCCTACTTTTTTATTTAGTTAAAAAGTTTTAAACAAAATTTACTTTTTATTTTAAAAACTTTTAAAAATTCAATTTATTGGGGTGACATTGGTCAACGTGATCATATAGGTTTCAGGTATGGGTTTCTATATTATAAGATCTGTATATTGTACCATGTGCCCACCACCCAAAATCAAATCTCCTGTTACCATATGTTAGGATACCCATCTTTCCTCACCCCCTTCCCTTTGGCAAACACCACACTGCTGTTTGTGCTCACAAGTTTCAGTTTTATATCCCACATATGAGTGAAATCATATGGTTCTTAGATTTCTCTGACTGACTTATTTTTCTTAGCCTCAGGTCCCCTGGTCCCGGTGCAAGGGCATGAGGGCACGATGACCATTTGCATATTAGCTCTTGACTATATATGACTAGAGGCCCGGTGCATGAAATTCATGCACAGGGTTGGATGTCCCTCAGCCCAGTATGCACCCTCGCCAATCTGGGACCCATCTCACAATCCAGGACTGCTGGCTCCCAACTGCTCACCTGCTTGCCTGCCTGATTGCCCCTAACTGCTTCTGCCTGCCAGCCTGATCACCCCCTAATAACTCCCCTGCCAGCCTGATCGAAGCCTAACTGCTTCCCTGCTGGCCCAATTGCCCCTAACTGTCCTCCCCTGCAGGCCTGGCTGCCCCCAAACTGCCCTCCCCTGCAGGCCTGGTCCCTCCCAAGTGCCCTCCATGTACGCCTGGTTGCCCACAACTGTCCTCCCCTACAGGCCTTGTCCCCCACAACTGCCCTCCCCTGCAGACCTGGGTCCCCCCCAACTGTCCTCCCCTGCAGGACTGGTTGCCACCAACTGCCCTCCCTTACAAACCTGGTCACCCCCAACTGCCCTCCCCTGCCGGCCATCTTGTGGTGGCCATCTTGTGTCCACATGGGGGTGGCCATCTTGTGTGTTGGAGTGATGGTCAATTTGCATATTATTCTTGTATTAGATAGGATGGCTTTTATTATGTTAAGATACTTTCCTTCTATTTCCATTTTATTGAGCATTTTAATCATAAATTGATGTTGTATCTTATCAAATGCTTTTTCTGCATCTATTGATAAGATCACATGATTTTTATCCTTTCTTTTGTTAATGTGGTATATTACATTGATTGATTTGTGTATGTTGAACCATCCTTGTGGCCCTGGAATGAACCCACTTGATAGTAATGTATTATTTTTTGGGTGTACTTGATTTGCTAGTATTTTGGGTTGTATTTGATTTGCTAGTGTTTTGTTTAGGATTTTTACATCTGTATTCATCAGAGATATTGGCCCGCAGTTTTCTTTTTCTTTTTTTTTGTTGTCCTTCCAAGGTTTTGGTATCAGGGTTATATTGGCCTCATAAAATATGTTAGGATGTATTTCCTCTTTGTGAATTTTTTGGACTTATTTTATCGTCTTCACTTTCTATTTCTTGAATTAATTTCTCAGTGTCCATTTATGTTGGTGAAAGCTGAGACCACAGTAGCAACACAGCCAGGCTTTATAAGCTCCGTTAGCCTTTACTTCTCTCTTCACACCTGTAAGATTTATTCTAATGAGCCCTGATGTACATTGGATTTATCAATGCACACTCCTTCCTCCTCCTGATTTAACTGGTAATAACACAAAAAAACAACAGGACCAAATTTTGGGCCGAATAATTGCAGGGGGCGGGACGGGGAGGGGCGGAGCTCAGGAAGCACAAAACCTTTCAGACCTGCACAACCTATGATGGAAAGCCACAGCTTGACTTAAAAACGAACTACCTTGACTCCCTAAACACAAATTCTGAGCTCACATACATCCAAAGCTAGCTTTTAAAAATCATTATTATCATTGCTTTCCTTGCTTTCTCTCTCTATTCAAGGAAAGCTTTTTAAAGATTAATAAAGTGTCAAGGTTTAATATAAAAATGTTAACATAAAATATGTTAAGATGTATTTTCTCTTTGTGAATTTTTCGGACTTGTTTCATCAGCTTCACTTTCTATTTCTTTTTTTAAAATATACTTTATTGATTTTTTACAGAGAGGAAGAGAGAGGGATAGAGAGTAGAAACATCGATGAGAGAGAAACATCAATCAGCTGCCTCTTGCACCCCCCCCCCCCCCCCCCACAGGGGATGTGCCCGCAACCAAGGTACATGCCCTTAACCGGAATCGAACCTGGGACCCTTGAGTCCGCAGGCCGACGCTCTATCCACTGAGCCAAACCGGTTTCGGCCTATTTCTTGAATTAATTTCTCAGTGTCCATTTATGTTGGTGAAAGTGAAAATGAACTCTCATATTACTTTAGACTCCACCCAGTTTGGGGGAAATTCCAGATTAATATCTCACCAGGTCTAGAGAAATGATTAATTGGTCGGTTAACCATAAGGAACAGTTTCTAGATTTCTAAACTTGCTCAACTGAATTCAAATGCCTTTCTGTCCTTATTTAAGGATACAGGTATTCAAACTAGTCTATTCATTTTACTATGTGAATATATATATAATACGCATAATATATATATGTTTTTATATATAATTATCTTGGTAACTAATTGTTAAACAATAATCCTTACCTCTGGAGAACTCAAAGTGTGATTTCAGCTATTACTTTCCTGTCTTTGGAAGGGAGGGAGAAATCAAAACTGAGTTAGAGGTCATCGATTAATGTGGTCCAGCTTGAACAGAAACAGCTGCTTCCTTTAGATGTTGATTTTGTAGGAAAACATACAAAGTTCATATACATGGACCTTGACTGCTTTAAGTTCCTTCCTTATCCAGTGGGCGTGAGAGACTGGCAGCTGAACCCTGGACAAGTATTGACGAACTCTTCCCTCATCCTAGCCTAACTAGGGAAGGGCGGAGGAAGATTATCTTCTTTTATAATGCTTTGCATGTCTTGTCAAGATTTACTTATCCTGCTTTGTGGGGAGAAGAACAGTCATAATCATAAGGATTTGGCTCTATGTAAAAGCTGATGTTCTTAACCCCCAAGAGCCTATTTGAATAATTATCATTCAAAGAAAAAAGTGTATTAGGTAAAATAAATATATAGATATTTAATTTGTAAAGAAGAATGTATAAAACTATTTTTCTGTTCTCTTTTAAGAAAATGACTCACTATATCTTTACAATGTTTTCTTATCTTATAATAAACACATTAAAGGGACGCTTTTCTTATTCTAAGACCTAAATCATTTTCCTGTGGGTTTTTTTCCCCTTTCCCCTTTTTCTACTCTCCTTTCTGCATCTCTACTCCCTTTGATTTTTCTTCTGTTTCTGAAGGTAGAATCAGAAAAGGAAAGATAAAAACTAGATGTGTACTGACCACACTTGTAAGACTTCTCAAACATATTTATAGTGGAGTAAACAAACACGAAAGCTATAAGCCCAAGCATGCCTAAATTAGCTGGCAAAATTTGCCTTAAATATTGTCAGTTTATTCTGAGAAGGATTGAAGTAAAACAAGGGCATCCCTGAGATGCTTTCTCTTTGCGTGTAACTGAGTGTTTGTGCGGAAGAGTGACTGGGTGTGAGTTTTTAATGCACATTTCTTCCGTGTTTCCCTGCCAAGTTCTGGATGTCTAATTTCTTGGAATTAGCCACGTTGAAAAGAACTTAAGTTTCGTTTACTCAACATTCACTTTCATTTGACCTCAGTCCAAATGGCCTCTTACTAGTAGAACTTTACAGGAGAATTCTAACCTTCTCATTTTACATACACAGAAAATTAGGACCAGTGGCTAGCTCTAGCTCTCCTGAGCAACACACAGTACTCTTTTTTATGACTTTATTCTGGTTTTATACTTTTTTAAAAAATTAAACTTAACATCTATAACTGTACTTGAAGCAATCTAGGAGATAATTATACTAAGCAAGATGATTGTGTATGAACAAAAATATATTCAAAGAACAATTTAGATTAGTGTCTCCCACCCAGTGAGATGTGATGTTCAAAATCTTTAATAACTGGCAGAGCACCTGCACTGACCCAACTGACGAGGATACCAGCTGTAAACACCTGGCCTTGACTGAGATGAGCGGTGGGGAGAATCCACTTTCTGGGCATATACAACATTAGTCTATTTCCAGTTGGTGTGGATTCTGAGGCCTGGGGGTTGCAGGCTTTTGATTTCTCGAGTAATAGGTTTGGGGGTTTCACTGGCAACAGATCTCCTTAAAGTCTATTAGCCTTTGTTTATTTATACTTGTTCAACCCCACAGACCTTGACTAGTTGTGTGTTGTTGGTGTTGTTGTTAATTCTCACACAAGGAAATTTTTTCCATTTATTTCTAGACAGAGTGTAAGGGAGGGGAAGAGACAGAAAGAGAAACATCGATGTGAGAAACACATAGATTGGTTGCCTCCTGCATACACCTCGACTAGGGTCAGAGATCAAGCCTGTAACTGAGATACATATGTGCTCTTGACTGGAATCGAACCTTCAGTCCATAGGCCAATGTTCCAATCACTGAGCCACACCAGCTAGGGCCAGTTGTGGTTCTTGGATCAAGAGCTAAATCTGAGGAATTCTGTCACATAACATCAGGTTCTAGTGCTTCATCCACTTATAAGTCTTCAGCACTCAACTTGGCCATACCCTAGGTTGGAGACAGTTCACCTTATCCTTGCCCCATGTTACATTTCATAGAATGGTTGCGACAATGAGGGTAATTGTCATCTTCAGCGATAAAAAAAAAAAGCTCAAAAGGATGTGTTAGGGGCTGGAGAATCACTCAATCTTATATTCAACCACATTTCACAGCCTTTGCTTCTGCTAACATTAGCTTGAGGCAGAGAATCCAGCTTTTTCACTCTGCAAAGCTTAAGCCCATCTGCAATTCAACCATATTGGATTTATGGCCATGGACAAAATGTATCTTTCTTACAAAAGCTGAACTTTCAGGAAGGCTGTGTTTTATAGAAATTTGTCATTTGTCTGGCTATACTGAAGTTTGTAGGAAGTAGACAACACACCCTAATATCCTTATATTTCCCCATAGAACCACCACCATCAAGGCTTGGTACAAAGTTGTGCTCTGGTTTTATTTTTAAAAACAGGTGGGGGTAAAAAACAGGTGGGAAGAAGATCCTATCTAATAAAAGAGTAATATGCAAATTGACCATCACCCCAACACACAAGATGGCCACCCCCATGTGGTCAAAGCTGGCTGCCCCTATGTGGACACAAGATGGCCACCACAACATGGCTGGAAGGGGAGGGAAGTTGTAGGTGATCAGGCTAGCAAGGGAGGGCAGTTAGGGGTGATTGGGCCAGCAGGGGAGGAAGTTGGGGGGACACCCAGGCCTGCAGGAGAAGGCAGTTGGGAGGGACAAGGCCTGCAAGGGATGGAAGTTGGGGGCGATCAGGCCTGCAGGGGAGGGCAGTTAGAGGTGACCAGGCCAGCAGGGGAGGACAGTTGGGGGGGACCCAGGCCTGCAGGAGAGGGCAGTTATGAGGGACAAGGCTTGCAAGGGAGGGCAGTTGAGGGGGACCCAGGCCAGCAGGGGAGGGCAGTTGGGAGGGAACAAGCCTGCATGGAGGGCAGTTGGGAGAGACAAGGCCTACAGGGAAGGGCAGTTGGGGGAGACTGGGCCTGCAGGAGTGGGCTGTTGTGGGGGACCAGACCTGCAGGGGAGGGCAGTTAGGGGAGACCAGGCTGGCAAGGGAGGGCAGTTAGGGGTGACCAGGCCAGCAGGGGAGGGCAGTTAGGGGCAATTGGGCTGGCAGGAGAGGGCAGTTAGGGGTGACCAGGCTGGCAAAGTAGGGAAGTTAGGGGTGACCAGGCCAGCAGGGAAGGACAGTTGAGGGCAACCAGGCCTACAAGGGAGGACAGTTAGGGTGACCAGGTCGGCAGAGAAGGACAGTTAGGGGCAATCAGGTTGGCAGGGAAGCAGTTAGGCGTCGATTAGGTTGGCAGGAGAGTGATTAGGGGGTGATCAGGCTGGCAGGCAGAAGCAGTTAGGGGCAATCAGGCAGGTGGGCAGGCAAGTGGTTGAGACCCAGCAGTCCTGGATTGTGAGAGGGGTGTTCGACTAGTCGGACATTCCTTGAGGGGTCCTAGATTGGAGAGGGTGCATCCTGGGCTAAGGGACACCTTCCTGTGCATAAATTTCATGCACCAGGCCTCTAGTATTTTATAAGTTATATCTGATAAAGGATTGTTATCCAAAATATACAAAGTTCTTAAAACTCAACATAAAAAAAATAAACAACCTGTTTGGAAAATGGGCAGAAGACCTGAATAGACACCTCACCAAAGAAGATACACAGCAAATAAACATATGAAAAATTGTTAAATGTCATTAGGGAATTGCAAATTAAAATAACAATGAAGTACCACTACATACCTATTAGAATGACCTAAATCAGCAGTTCTCAACCTGTGGGTCGTGACACCTTTGGGGGTCAAATGACCCTTTCACAGGGGTCACCTAAGACATCCTGCATATCAGATATTTACGTTATGATTCATAACAGTAGCAAAATTACAGTTATGAAGTCGCAACGAAAATAATCTTATGGTTGGGGGTCACCACAACACGAGGAACTGTATTAAAGGGTCGCGGCATTAGGAAGGTTGAGAACCACTGATCTAAATCCAAAACACTAAAAGCACCAAATATTGGGAGGCTATGGCTAAGGAGCGACAGGAACTCTTATTCATCGACAGTGGAAAGGCAAAAGGGTAAAGTATCTGTGGTAGTCAGCTTTGCAGTTTCTTACAAACTAAACACTCTTATCATAACAGTCATGCTCCTTGGTATGTACCCAAATGAATTAAAAACTTATATCCACCCAGACTCCTGCACATGGGTGTTTATAGCAGCTTTATTTCTAATTTCCGAAATCTGGAAGTAACCAAGATGCCCTTCAGTAGGTGAATGGATAAGTAAACTGTGATGCATTCATACAGTGGATGTTATTCAGCTCTAAAAAGAAGTGGGCTATCCAGCCACAGGAAGACATAACGGAAACTTAAATGCATATTACTAAGTGAAAGAAGCCAGTCTGAAAGGGCCACTTCCTGTATGATTCAAATTATACAGCACTCTATAAAATGCTAAACTATGGAGACAATAAAGAGAACAGTGGATTAGAGAGGGTGGAGGTGGGAGGAACGAATAGGCAGAGCAGAAGATTTTTAAGGCAGTGAAACTATTCTGTATGATACTGTGTGCCAAAACCCACAGAATGGACACAGCAAGACTGAATCCTGATGTAAACTACAGACTTTGGGTGATAAGGATATATCCATGCAGTAACAGTTCTAACAAAGGTAGCACTATGGTAGGGGCTATTGGTAGTGGGGGGCATTGTGCATATAGGGAGCGGAAGGTGTATATGGGAACTCTCTCTACTTTCCGCTCAATTTTGTTGTAAACCTAAAACTGCTTTAACTTTTTTTTTAAAGGGCACAGTTTAGCCGGCTGCTGTGCTAGCACCTATGAGGAATCAGCACGTCTCAGCCAGGCTGGAGAGTTTCACTGCCTCCTGACAGGTGCTGTCTCGCACCAGTCCATAACTTAGGGTCTGTCTTATGTGAAACCTCATTTGCACACACTAACTTCTAGAGTAGCTAGAACCTTTTGAGTCATTCAGAAACCCATTGTAAACTGACTTAATAAAAAAATGAGAATCTCCTGCCAATGTAGCTGAAAAGTGTAGGAATGGAACTAGATTCAGACACGACTAAACCCAAGTGCTTAAAAGATGCAGTTAGGCTTGGCTGGTGTGGTCAGTGGTTGAGTATTGACTCATGAACCAGGAGATCACAGTTTGGCCTGGGTTTCAGGTTCAATTCCCAGTAGGGGGTGTGCACGAGGCAGATGATCAATGATTCTCTCTCATCATTGAAGTTTCTATCTCTCTCTCCCTCTTCCTTTCTCTCTCTGAAATCAATGAAAACATTAAAAAAAGAGATGCTGTTAGATATCTATCTATCTATCTATCTATCTATCTATCTATCTATCTATCTACCTACCTACCTACCTACCTCTAGACTCTTCTGAGTAAGCCATACTTAGAAGAAAGAATACTCCTTTCTCAAAAAAATTCAAGCTGCTATCTCACTTGGTAGATGTAGCCACTAGCCCATATAACAACTGTAGTCCATTGTTTCTAAAAGTTTGTGTTTGTGTCACTGGTGCTCCACATGCTAATTTTGGGTAGTAACAAAACATTTATTTGAATTTTAAGAATTGTGTGAATTTTCATGTGTATTAAAAATAACTAGGGCATCGCCTTAGCTGGTTTGGCTCAGTGGATAGAGCCTGCAGAATTGGCCTGCAGACTGAAGGGTCCTGGGTTCAATTCTGGTCAAGGGCACATGCCTGGCTTGTGGGCTTGATCCCCAGTAGGGGGGTGCAGAAGGCAGCCGATCAATGATTCTCTCTCATCATTGATGTTTCTATTTCTCTCTCCATTTCCCTTCCTCTCTGAAATCAATAAAGAAAAAAAAATAACTAGGGCATCAAAATTTCTTATTTATTCGGATGAGGCTGAAAGAGAAAGAAAGGTAAAAATCCCCTTTACATGACTAGAATGAATTTCAGGTTATGATGCTCAGGCATACATGCCAATGTGTCAAACCTTTGGTCATCTGAATTATCCACTAAGACTTTTTCTTCTCCATGTAAGCAAAGTGTTGCACAGGCAGAGAAATCTAGTCCCTGTTGCATACTGAGGGGAAATGTTTGAGGTAATTTAAGTCCCTCAAGAATTCTGGAAAAGCCCATTTCAGGTAATTGCTCATAAGGCAGCTTTCGAAATGAAGTCAAATGCTACAAATGGCATTCGGGTTTTGCTTTCCATATTGCAGTTGATAAATGAATGATTTACTCTTGTGGAATGTGAGACCCACTCAGTCTTATCTTGTAGCACCAAGAGGAGTTTGAATGACTGAGATATATAAGCCCTTGAGTGTAGTGTTGAAAATCTTTATCCCACTGAGAAGAAACAGTGTTATCTTATATAATAAGAGGGTAATATACAAATCGACCAAACAGTGGAACGACCAGTCACTATGACGCACACTGACCACCAGGGGGCAGATGCTAAATGCAGGAGCTGCCCCCTGGTGGTCAGTGCACTCCCACTGCGGGGGATGGGAGTGCTCCTCAGCCACAAGCCAGGCTGACGGCTGGCGAGTGCAGCGGCGGTGGCTGGAGCGGGCCTAAGCCATCAGTTGGACATCCCCTGAGGGCTCCCGGACTGCAAAAGGGTGCAGGCTGGGCTAAGGGACACTCCCCCTCCCCCGAGTGCACGAATGTCATGCACTGGGCCTCTAGTTTTAGTATAAAGTAAAATTAATTACATGACTGGCTCATCCATAGCTAAGCTTCTGGTCAACCAAAATTATGTAACTGATTCTTGATCCTTCTGATTTGTTCTTATGCAGTTCAATTTCCAAGAAAAAGCAAGCTTTTTCCGAAGTTTAATTACTTCCGAAGTTTAGTTCAAATTCTATTCCAGGAAGAATTTTTTTCATTTCCTTTAAATGCTTCACTTTTGTTTCTCTGTGGTTTCACTATGAGAAGTATTCCAACAAAATCAGAAATGAAAGAGGTGAAGTAACAACCTATCCCACAGAAATACAAAGGACTATGAAAAAATACTATGAACAACTCTATTTTAACAAAATGGACAACCTAGATGAAATGGACATATTCTTAGAAAAATACAAGCTCCCAAACTCAATCAGGAAGAATCAAAACACCTAAATAGGCTGATAATTACTGAAGAAATTGAAGCAGTGATCAAAAATCTTCCAGCAAACAAAGCTCTGGTCTGGACAGCTTTACAGGGGACTGCTATCAAGCATTCAAAGAAGAACTAAAATCTACCCTCCTCAGACTATTTAAAAAAATTCATGGTCTAGGAAGTGCTCCAGACACAAGGCCCATTTAAAAAAATCTTCACCTGAGGATATTTTTTTTCCATTGATTTTTAGAGATAGTGGAAGGGGAGCAGAAAGGAGAGAGAGAGAGAGAGCGAAGAGAGAGAGAGAGAAAGAGAGAGAGAGAGAGAGAGAGAGATCGACCTGAGTAAGATAAATCAATTGGTTGCCTCCCACACACATCCGTACTGGGACTGGGGAACCTGCAACCATGGTATGTGACCTTGACCAGGAATGGAACTCTTGACCCTTTGGTCTGAGGGTTGATGCTCTAACCACTGAGAAACTGGCTATAGTTCAAGGGCCATTCTTATATGGCTAAGTAGGGATTGAAAATCTGCATGCACAACAATGACTTTTCTGACACTTTTTATTATTATTCTTTACTAGAGGCCCGGTGCATGAAATTTGTGCACTGGGGAGGGTGTCCCTCAGCCCAGCCTGCACCCTCTCCAATCTGGGACCCCTCAGGGGATGTCCGACTGCAGGTTTAGGCCCGGGGATCGGGCCTAAACCTGCAGCCAGACATCCCTCTCACAATCCAGGACCGCTGGCTCCTAACCGCTTACCTGCCTGCCTGATTGCCCCTAACTGCCCCTCTGCTGGCCTGATTGCCCCCAACTACCCTCCCCTGCTGGCCTGATCACCCCCAAGGCTTTTATTAGTATAGATATGACCCTGCACAGAAAATTTTACTAACCCTGCTTTACAATAAGGGCTTGACAATTGAATCATTGGGACCAGACACCAAGATTTCCTTTCTTTGAATAGTGGAGGGAATAATTATCTTGTCTTTAAGTTGCCCTGAAATTAAAATGAGATAATGACTTAGAAAAGTATAAAAGCACCATATAAAAACAACTGTCTTTTTCATGTGCTGAAAAGACAATAAAGTGGTAAAATGAAAAACACTATTTTTATTCTCCCCCTTTCTTCCTTTATAGCCTTTATTTAAACTTTGAAATTTATAAAAATTTCACTCCAATTTTCATTTCTTTACATTCAATATTATTTTGTATTGATTTCAGGTTTTATATTAGTTACAGAATAGTGGTTAGACAATCATATACTTTACTAAGTGTTCCCCGATATTTCCAGTACCCACCTGGTATCATACCATCATTACAACACTATTGACTATATTCCCTATTTAAGTGACAATGGGTTTACAGGTTCCTTCCAGTCTTTCCTTTTCTTCCTCACTTTCCCCCTAATTTTCCTTATATAGTATCTCAATTGGCCATCAAAGCTCAGTGAAGGCACTGGGACAAGCCGGTTAGCACTGGGAGCTTCTCTGAACCATGTCAGTCAGTCCGGTACCCTGCAGTGTGGCACCCCTCCACTGAGGTGGCACCACCCTCAACACTCCCCTCAAGGCTGCGGGTCCTTGCCCCTCTGCCCGGGTGTCCTTCCATGCCCCTTGGTCCCTGGCCGGGCCCACCCGAGTCTTGGGGCCACTGCAGAACCTCTCTCTCTGCAGGTGAGGCAGATCCCTGCCCACCGGTCCCCTGCCCCAGGCCGAGCCCCCTCTGGTGCACCCCACCTCGCCAGGTTTTTGCCTTTGATTTATGGCATTCGTGACAGCACACTCCTAGCAAGCCTGGTACCCAGAGGGGCACAGGGTCAGTTCTTTGCCCAGAATGGTAGAGGTTACAGTAGCATTTGCAGATGTTGCACAGAGCCTGCTGATGAAGGCAGCGCCTGTGTGGGGTGTCCTCATAGAGGGATGGGGAGGTGCTGTTCGGCACCCCTTGGAACACCAGTCTCCTGGCCAGCCGCTTTGCCAAAGCTGTGGCACTCGCCCTGGAACCGCCCCTCAGGCAGCCCCCGAGCCAGGCCTTGTGCCTCTCCTTCCACATTCGGCCTTCATCCATCCCTCTCTCCTGCAGTGCTTGGGCTCCAGGCCCGAAAGAAAAGAACCAAGACCAAGAAGGACAAAGCCCAAAGGAGGTGAGTCTTGGACCCCCACATCCCATTCTCTGGATTTCTTGAATGGGCACCCTGTGGCCCAGCTACATGGCCACCCGGCTGCCTGGTAGAGTCTGTCTCCGTGAAGCTGTGAATCTTTGGCCAGAGGCCCTGTCTGGGTCTCAGCAACCCCACGCCTACGATGTTCCCGGGGCCCCACGGGAGTGGCTAAGCAGGCCCAGCCACTCCTCCCCTGAGCTGAGATGTTCCCTGGAGCCCCATGGGAATGGCTAGGTGGGTGGCCATGCCTCCCCTGGGCTGCGATGTTCCCTGGAGCCCCATGGGAGTGGCTAGGCGGGTGGCCATGCCTCCCCTGGGCTGCGATGTTCCCAGAGCCCCACGGGAGTGGCTAAGCAGGCCCAGCCACTCCTCCCGGGGGCGGTGATGTTCCCAGGGCCCCACAGGAGTAGCTACGCAGGCCGCTGCCCCTCCCGGGGCCTGTGATGGACCCGGACCATGGGGGTGGTGGCTGGCGCTGCCCACCCCACCTCCCAGGGCCCCGATTGACTGGTACCTTGCCAGCGGTGTCTGGCACTGCCTGCCAGGCCTCCCCCCGCTCCCCGATGAACCTGGACCCCCAGGGGTGGGCCATGGCACTGCCCACCCTGCCTGCATATGCAAATTTACCCACCATCTTTGATGGGTTAATTTGCATACTCACTCTGATTGGCTGGTGGGCATGGCTTGGCATAGCAGAGTGATGGCTAATTTGCATGTTTCTCTTTTATTAGTGTAGATTGCCCCTTCACTGAGAGCTGGTTTGGGAACTGCAACAAGAAGTATAATTCCCAACCCACTTTCAAATCCAGCCGTAACTCTCAGATCTCCATTTTCTCTGTGTATACCAAGTGTTCTTCCTCTTCTTCTGCCTTTCTCTTGACTGCAAGCCTTGCTCCTACTCCTCTTTCCTTCATGCTCTAAACATCGCCAGCCCAGGCCTCTCTCCTGGGTTCCAGACTGAGATCTCTAACTGCCAACGCGTCATCTTGGCTGGACCTCCCTCAGGTGTCTCCGGATATCCCAAACTGAATTCAGTATTTCCCCCTTTCAATCGGCCTCTTCTGTGCTTGCTTTTCATTGAGTGGCACTTCGTTCACTCATCCTGCCCCAGAAGTGTCCGCAGACTTCCTGACGCGTCTTTGACACCTCTATCTAGAGCTCTTCCTGTGTCAGAAGATTTCTGCACACAAGCTCCCCTAGTTACAAGAAAACCATGTCTCAGAAGCCAGCGTATGGTCAGGTTGTGAACTGCACAACCTTAGCAGGTGCCATTCAGATGTTAGACAGACCTTTTAAGTCTCTGATACTATGGAACTGTTCCTTAGATTTTCTGTGTTTTATGACATCAACATTTTGAAGAGTACTGACCAGTTATTTTGTAGAATTAAAACCAAGGGTCCTATGACTTTGATTAAATTTAGCTTTAAATCCTAGTTCTAGGAATCCTCTCTGCTCTCCCCTCCCTGCCTCTTCCCTCTTCTCCTCTTCTCTCCTCTCTTCTCTTATGCTCTTTCTCCCTCCTTCTGACCTTCAGAGGCCTAGCCTTTCCCCCGGAGAATCAGCAGCCCCTGAGGCAGCAGAACACAGTAGCCCCTACCTGACTAATGGCCACATGGTCAGGACTTGTGGAAGGCTAAAGATAACATCCTGATTTAAGTTATGTTTCTGTTCCCAAGCCCTCAAGGGAAATAACTCCTTGTCTACTGTCCTATGACTGGACAGAGGAATGTCGGAACAGACCTCAGAACTGTCCTCAGGACCTGAAGAAATGACTCACTATCCTCTCCTCATCTCTGACAATCAGCTCCCAGAATGACCCGGAAGCCCTAACCCACAGTGTCTTATGATTTTTTTCCCCTATGTAATCTGTAGCCTACACACCATTGGGGCGTTTGGGCTTTTGAGCATTAGCTTCCTGTTCTCCTGGACAACACCATTCATGAATAAAATAGCCAATGTTTCTCCAGGCAATTCTTGGTGTCTAGTGTTTGGTTCTATTAGCTCTGAGTGGATGAACTCGTTCTGTTCTGTAACAGAATGTCCCTCAATTTGGGTTTGTCTGATGTCTCACCATTAGATTCAGATTATTCGTCTTTGGCAGGAAAATCACTAAAGTGTTGCTGTGTTTTCAGTGCATCATGAGGCACAAGATATTGACTTGTCCCTGCACTGATGATGTTAACTTGGCCAGTAGGCTAGAGGGGTGTGGTAGAGGTTCATTTCTATATATTTCTTCTTTACATTTCAGTTTACTTCTTTAGGGCTTACAAAGGAGACAACTAATAGATACTTTTTATAAACTAAAAGTAAAAAAATATTAGAAAATCTTCCAGCAGAGAGTACATATGAGAAAGTATTATGTAAACTGGAAAAGTGCCTAAATCAAGATAAAGGATTACTATACATTTTAGCAATGATTTTACTTTTGACATTTCCCAGGAAAAAAAATTATTTAATATGTGAAAAGGTGAGCCTCCCAGCTTTTTCATTGGATTTTGTCAGGTAAAACATCACATGAAAGTAGCATCAACCCAAAGTCAAATGCCCTAGAACTCCTGATGAAGAATGACTTTTATTTTCTTTAAATCCTTTGATTTCAAGTCATTCACACATCCTTTAGATAAATGACTGAGTTTTAATGTATTCTTCTATGAGGGAGGGAGGGGGGAAGAAGGGAGAAAGAGAGACGGAGAACTCAGGGCTCCTGAGTAGTTGGGAAGAACAGATATAAAATGCAATGCACTTAGCATAATGCATACTACCTGGCAAAGTACATATGAAAAAGACTGATTATTGTGAAAATAGCCTCCATCAGAACTCCCTGTGGGGGAGGTAGGATACATATTTGTTATTGTCTCTATTTTAGATTTGGTAACTTTTCTCCAAAACCCTATAAATCAAGCCAGATATGGAGTTGGTGCCTGCTTTTGGGTTACCAATTTATTGCTCTGCCTTCTACATTATGGCCATAACCTTGTGTTTTCTGCTTGAAAAACAGCATTTTACATTTATATGCATATACAGTTTTTACTAACATTTTTTTTTATAGATTTCACTCAGATCAAAAGTGATTATGCCAAAGATAATGGCCTGTATTTAATATCAATTAAGTAATTTTGTTCTTTATCCCTCTTGTGGAAAACAAAGTTCCCAATGGCATGAAAGGCAACCTGAGTGTGACTGCAAAACAGAGTCATATATCCGTGTTGTAGGCACCAGCAATAAACATTTCTCCAGTCTGAATTCAGGGGCATGCTCACCGATCATAATGGCAGAATGCAAAGCAACATTTCTTTTATCCACAGCAACCTTCCTTTGACCAGGGATCATACCAACATGTATGATTCATTCTGCTGAAAACATCACTTTGGAAAACCTGTCGGAGAGATCAGTGAGTCTTCCTGGGGCATTCAGTTTTCTAATAGCAGCTTTATGTTTATCAAACGGTTCCTCAGTTCCAAATATTTAACATAATGAATACACCTTGCCATAATGTAAAGAAAGATGTATTAGTTTCCTTCCGTTGGCCATTTTCTTTGGTTTACTGTTATATAGTCCAGAAATCAAAGGGAATCAGAACATTGCTAAATAGTTAAACAACTAAATTGCCTAATAATTTGAAAAGGGCACAGTTAGTAGGAAAGAATGTTAGTAGAAGCCTCCCAAGGCAATGTCTGTTCTTGGAACTTTTCTTGCTTTAGGGGACCCAGGAGCAGGGTAGCAAATCCATCCAATACTACCCTCCAAACTCTCTATTCTCTCTCTCTCTCTCTCTCTCTCTCTCTCTCTCTCTCTCTCTCTCTCTCATTCCTTTTTCCTGAGTTATTCTTTTTTTGTGGAAAAAATATTTAACATTAATCTTTTAACTTAACCTTTTTCAATTTAAAAGCGAAGCCTGGATGCTCACAAATCAAAATAACCTTTAGGAGAAAACCTCTTTGTTCTTCCTTTGATGTGTAAATGAAGATAATACTGTACTTATTTTTCTTTTCTTTAGTGACACAGGACTGCTATTAATTGAATTCTAGATTAACTCATAGTGTCTTGGTTTTCATCACCAAGGCTAGTCTGTGGCCAAATTGTAAAATGGGTAATGTTTTGCTTCATTTTTCTCCCTCTCAAAAATATATTTTCCATTTGACCCCATTGATTCTATTTTTTTGGGTTGTGTAGATTTTTATCTATGTTGAAAGTACTGACAAGATCACTCCGGATTCAGGAAACTAAGAGAGCTCCAGATAAGATGAATAAGATGAAGATAAGAGATCCACACTAGGACACATTATAATTAAACTAGAGGCCTGGTGCCCAAAATTCATGCACTCAGGTGGGGGGAGAGGGTCCTTCAGCCCGGTCTGTGCCCTCTTGCAGTCCGGGAGCCCTTGGGGGATGTCCGACTGATGGCTTAGGCCCGCTTCCCATGGGGAGTGGGCCTTAGCTGGCAGTCAGACATCCTGGAATCAAACCCAGGACCCCCTTCAGTATGAAGACTGATGCTCTATCCACTGAGCCAAACCGGCTAGGGCCTGCCTTAGAATTCATGTGGTGTTCTTCTGTGTGCATGTCTGTGACCCAATTTCCTCAACTTTAGTCATGTTGGATTGAGGCCAACTCTAATGACTTCATTTTAAAGTAATTATCCCTATCTCCAAATAAGGTCATATTCCCAGGTACTGGGGGTTAGGACTCCACCATAAGATACGTGGGGGATACAATTCAACTCATCAATAACAGTATAACAGTATCCCTAACTTCTCACCTCTCCCCAAAGAAAATATTACTGAGAATCCTGTGGTTCAACTTCCTGTCCTAGCTTGTCTCACACCCGCATGTTCATCTCGGGTTCTCCTGCCTGCTGCTGGTGTGTGTGTGTGTGTGTGTGTGTGTGTGTGTGTGTGTGTGTGACGTGTGTGTTATGTGTGGTGTTTTCCCCCAAAATGAAGAACAATACTAGTATATGTATTTCTTCTAGTTAAAATTCTGGAGTTTACCCTCAGGCATTATAAAAGAGCTGTTGGTATTTGAAGCAGCAGAATATCTTCCTAGACTGAGATTTTACTTCACAGAGGGGTGAGTAAGGAGCAGCAAAAAGGCTCCATTATAAACACCTTAAAAATAGACCAGAAAGGAACCGAGGATAAGGGGCAGGCTGCAGCAGGCAGCCAGGGGAGGGAGGGACTTTGTAAGAAGTTCAAAGGCCTAAGTGAAAACTAATGGACCATGGTGTTTGGGCAAAAGAGAGTGCAGATTTCTATGTTACAAGTATATGTTCATGTTGACCAATGCCACCCCAATCAATTTAATTAAAAAAAAAACCCACAAAAAAAGCGTGACAACTGCTTAGGGAAAGGACTGTTAGATTACCGCCTCTGGTTTCTGCGGATTTTGAAAAGGCAACCTCAGTTTCCTGAGCATGTTTTCTAGGGGATCCCTTCTAGGATGTGAGGTGTGTCCCCACAGCAAAGGAGCCCACAAGGTGGAGGGGGGTGGGCAGGCTGGATGGTTTGGGGAAGTTACCCTGTGATTGCTGGAGTCCAGAAAGTCAGCACTGCAGAGGGGCCTGCACCGTTTGGGGGGTCAGAAAAGTTGCAGGGTATGGGGATGAGCTGTGGATAGCTAATGGCGCCTTTTCGGATGGATCAGGAGACTATTTCTTGCCAGTTCTTTGATCCTAAACTCAGGAATACTGGACTAAGCATTAGCTGCTGTCATTTCCATGGGTCATGGAGAGGTGGTAGCAGATGATCAATTTCAGACCCGCCCTGGCCTCTGAAAATGCCCATCGTGGCTAAGGAGTCTGCCCCACAGAGGGAGCACTCTGAGGGGAAGGCTTTTGCTCTGGGGACTCCTGGGTCCAGCTGGCAGGAATGTTCCTCTGCCCTTCCAGGGGACTGGCTCATGTCTGCACCTCTGCTAGATGTCACTCAGGGGAAACCTTGCTCTACACCGCTCCAGAGTCGCTCCTGTTAGAAAATTGCCTTTAATCTTGTTCTTTCAATTCCCATGAACAGAATGAGAAATACAAGAGCAAAAATGAACAAACTCTATCTCGGACAAAACCATACAACCCAGCCCTGCCCATGGGGGTACATTACCCACAACTATGTTATAAAAGATTATAACATCAGTGATGTTGAATGAATGATAATGAAAGAAAAAATGGTAGATGACCGTGTGGCAGAGTTTCTGGGAAAATATGTCTGGTGCTATTTCTACTGGCCAATTAAGATGCTCTTTCCTCCCCAAGTTTCATTCTTATCAATTCTTCTAAAAGTCTCCAGTTGCATAAATGTAAACAGTGTCATGGAGATTGGCTACGCAGGGACCACTGAGATAGAGCAAACATTTGAGGAATGTGAGGGAGAAAATGCAGGGAGGGAAAAAGAAATTTTGGGGCAGTTTTGTCTCTTTCATACTTTTAAAAAAACAAAGAATCTGGGCAGAGAGGTATTGCGGGTAGGAGGACAGTTTGAGCCGACTTTCAGGCACCGAGAGACCCTGGACCAGGCTGAGGTGGGCGAGTGTGGTGGTCAGGAGGTCACAGTGAGGGTGGAAGGCAGGGGATGGTCCTGATTCCTGAGGACAGAATTCTTAGCCACCCAGTGTTACTATAGGTAGCTAGTTATCGGTAAATAGGAAGAGGAGTCAGACATTATTGAACTCAATGGCCTGGGGAACATGAGCCTGTTTGCTACACCAGCAAGCTACAGCTTCACACATTCCAGGGGATCCCAGCATTGCCCTGCCAAGGATTGACACCTCTCCCTTCCCCTTCCAGTACCAGATTGGCATCAGATTGTGTGGGGAGGGAGCAGGGGGAGGTAAGCACATGTGCAATTTAGGACTTCTGGCATCCAGAACTGTAAGATAATAAATTTTGTTTAAGCAATCAATAAAAAACAAACAAACAAACAAACAAACAAACAAATAAAATTCTGAAATTGTTCCCTTGCAGGGCTCTATGCTTATGATGCCCTTTATTTTCCCTCTCAGTTTTTATTGAGTTTATTAGGGTGACATTGGTTAATGGGGAATAAATGCTGACAGAAGGAAACTTGACTTTGGGTGGTGAATATACAATTCCTGCCTGCTGCTTTGTGTCTATGATCTGGTTTTCTCTCTCTGGCAGCTCTAGAATCAACATCACTTTGGAGGATCTGTTTGGTAATCAACTTCACCTTCCATTGGAGGCTACAACAATGTGGGTGCAGCCTCCCCTGGATCCATACTCGCCAGTCCATGGACATGTTCATTGTCAAACCCATCTGGGCCAACAATCCCCACCTGAGTCAAAACCTTCAACCCACTACGACCACTTATCTGGAGAGAATCTACACTAATAAAAGAGAAGCATGCAAATTGACCATCACTCCGCTATGCCCACCAGCCAATCAGGAGGGAATATGCAAATTAGAAGGACAAAGATGGCAACCTCCCCGTTGCTCCAGACGCGGAGTGGCTGGGCGGGGCAGGATGCCTGCTATGAGAGGGAGGGTGGGGGGGAGAGGACAAAAGCGGGTAAGGGGGGCGCGAAGGGATCTACAGGAGTGGCACTCCGGCCGCAGCAAAGACGAAGACTGCACTCTGGCCTGAGTCTGCAGCAAAGATGAAGATGGCAGACTCCAGCTGGAGTCTGTAGCAAAGACAAGAAGACAGACTCTGGCCAGAGTCTGCAGCAAAGGTGGCAGACTCCAGATGGAGCAAAGGCCTGGGTCGAGTGCCAGAGGAAAACCGGTGCTGGAAGCCAAGGGAAGGAAGGCCTATTGTATGAATCTCTTTGTGCAATGGGCCTTTAGTGTGAACATAAAAACTCACACGGTGTGAGGAAGTAGGAAGTGAAAAAAAGAAGTAGGCCAAAGGGTACCATCATAAAAACATGTATTTTGTTATACCTCATATGCTATCATGCTCTTGGAAGACTGGATGTTGGAGAGTTCTGCAGCTCAAAAGCAGCCCCCTCATTTTCAGAAATGCAGAAGAAAAAGGCAAGAAGACCAAGTCATATTCTCTCAACCTTTTGGAAGCTCTGGTTTAAGAATTAATGCACTGTACTTGGAAAGCACAATTTTCACTTGTCATTTAAGGGTGTTGGTACATTAACCTTTTGCACTCGGATGTCGAGTGTGCCTCGACATGGTTAGCATCGGTAGCAGCTCGAGAAAAAAGCAAGCGAGTGCAAAGGGTTAAAGGCTAGGAATAAAATAACATAAAATATATAATTACTTTAAAAAAATTGATCCCTTTGTTCTCATTGACACTCAGTATACCAAAGCACAATTAGAAATGGCATTTTCTGAAGCCAGCCCTGAGGTTGCCATGGTTAAGAACAATTTTTTTATCGTCACCTAGAGAAGGAATAAAGTATCAGAAACATGTGAAGTTTATTAGGTTCTAAAAACTAACATAGAGATTTTTTTTCCTTTTCTAAAAATGACAATTTAATGGAAATTGAACCTTCTCTCCTAGACCATGACTCCCCACAAGGGTCCCCATTTCAAAGAGAATCGTAAACATATTTGAAGAGGTGAGGGTGGGGTGGGACCTTGGTTCTTTTTGTTGATACAGAAAAGATTTTAAGATCAACAAAATAAAAGTAAAGCAAAATGGGGTAAAGCAAATGAGGAATGGGTCAGTCAAGAGAGAAACAGAGAGACAAAATGGCAAGTGCTCATGGCCCCCAACTCCTGGTTTTAAAAGAGGGGTTTTCTGGGTGGAGCCTTTCATTCCCATTCAGGGATTATTGACAGAAACTATCTTTCTTCTGGGCATGACTTTACCCATAATATATACAGAAAAACACATGGGGGAGGGGGGGGGCGGGTCAAAACCAAAATGCAAATTTTATTATAATTAGTCTAAACCTTAGTAAGGTTGCATTGAGGTAATGTCATTTTCCTCTGAACCTGACTGCTGGCGGCAGTCTGCTGGGCTGCCCATAGAAAGGCAGTCTGAAAGTAATGTTGATTTGACCCCTGTTCAGGTACCCCAGGGCAGGTCCCACTACAGCCACTCATGTCTAACTTCTTACCTAACAATTTGAAGTCAGGGAAGGTCCATAGAAAAAGTAGGCTTGGGTTGGAACTCTATATATGGGCAGAACTAGAGGCCTGGTGCACAAAATTTGTGCACAGGGTGTGTGTGTCACTCAGCCCAGCCTGCACCCTCTCCAATCTGGGACCCCTCGAGAAAGCCAAGCTCCTGCAGCCCAGCCTGCACCTTCTCACAATCCAGGACTGCTGGCTCCCAACTGCTCGCCTGCCTGCCTTCCTGATTGCCCCTAACCGCTTCTGCCTGCCAGCCTGATCACCCCCTAACCACTCCCCTAACAGCCTGATTGATGCCTAACTGCTCCCCTACCAGCTTGTTTGCCCCTAACTGCCCTCTCCTGAAGGCCTGGTCCCCCCAAACTGCTCTCCCCTGCAGGCCTGGTTTCCCCCCAACTGTTCTTCCCTGTAGGCCCAGTGGCCCCCAAGTTCCCTCCTCTGCTGGCCTGGTCACCCCTAACTGCCCTCCCCTGCAGGCTTTATTGTCCCCAACTGCCCTCCCTTGCAGGCCTGGTCCCTCCCAACTGCCCTCCCCTGCTGGCCATCTTGTGGTGGCCATCTTATGTCCACATGGGGGCAGGATCTTGGACCACATTGGGGCATCCATCTTATGTGTTGGAGTGATGGTCAATTTGCATATTACTCTTTTATTAGATAGGATAGAGGCCTGGTGCACGGGTGAGGGCCAGCTGGCTTGCCCTGAAGGGTGTCCTGGATCAGGGTGAGGGTTCCCTTGGGGCATGGGGTGGACTGGGCGAGGGGCCTGTGGTGGTTTGCAGGCTGGCCACGCCCCCCGGTGATCCAAGTGGAGGCCCTGGTATCTGGGATCTATTTATCTTCTATAATTGAAAGTTTGTAGCAGAGGCTAAGGCAGGCCAGGGCTGCGGGAGCTTGGCTTCCTCCATCACCAGGGGCAACCCAAGCCTTCTGCTCTCTCCAGCTCCTGGCTGCCGCCGTTTTTGTTGGGATTTATTTATCTTCTATAATTGAAACTTTGTAACCTTGAGTGGAGGCCTGGGCCTGCCAGGGTGTGCAGAAAGCTTGGCTTCCTCCATTGCCGGGGAAACCCAAGCCTCCTGCTTGCTCAGTGGCCACAGCCATCTTGGTTGGGTTAATTTGCATACTTGCTCCTGATTGGTTGGTGGGTGTGGCTTGTGGGTGTAGTGGAGTGATGGTCAATTTGCACATTACTCTTTTATTAGATAGGATAAGTCAAGATAAGTAGACAAGATAGAGCAATAATGAGGAAACATGATGGTTAATATTGCATGTGTGTAAATATCTCCATAGATAAAGTATTTGAAGAAATGAAGAGAACAATTTAGAAACCAAAATTTGGTAAATTTTGGTGGGTGATGGTTATCTACTCTGCACAACCTTTTGGAATAAATAATTAAGGCAAGTATCTGGGAATATTTGAGATCTTTCTTCCCAGCTATGTCATCAGTTTGGCTCAAATAAATTCATAAAAATTCTCTACCAATATGGATGTTTCTTAAATTGACATTTCTTGGCATTGCTGGCAGGATTTTGAAGAAGCCTACCCAGGACCACCTTGTGTACTTGGACCCGGTCTAGGTACCAGCATGGGCCCATTGTGTCCCACTGGCTCCCCACTTCAGATTGGATAAACTTGGAAAAGACAACAAATAAAGACACTCTCCAACCTCATTGTTGGGGACCTTATCAGACATCTAACCATAAAAGGATACCTATCTTTGCCTCCACCTACAAGAAACATCAAAGATTCCTGTAGGATGAGAAGTTGTTGACATGCGAGGTAGACAGGTATCCCAAGATACTGACAAGGCGTGTATACCTATAGATTGATGTTGAACTCAGAAACCATTTTGTTTGTCTTTACCTATCTGCTAATTATATTAGTCATAATAATAGTTATACTTGTTCTTTGGATTTTTCTATATAGTTTAACTACTTACGATTACTGAACATGTATAAGATAACTGTTAATACTCTTTTTATGGCTTATGCAAAACACAGAAGGTCATTTGACATGACTGCCTTCCATCTACCTGCCTTTTCCTTTCTGGGAAAATTTGGCCTCAACTCACATTTCATGCTTACAGTATTGCCCTATCCTCAAAGGTCAATAAGAGAATGTTGGTACTGAGACTTCCTAGGAATGAGACTTCCTGGTACTGTGAGACTACACTATGCAACCAAAAGGATGATCATTGATGTGTTCTACAGATTCATTTATGATGAAAAGGGGCTTTATGGAAAGTAACTTTACAGGATGATCTGATCATGGAATCCTAACTGGGAAGGTCATGTTGAGTAGTCACATCTCAGGCCTATACCCTCCTCAGTAAAAGATTATCTTTGCTGTAAGCAAGCCCAAGCCCTGCCCGTTGTTTCTGTGCATCTAGGTTAACACACCTTTGAAACTACTTTTTCTTTTCCAGATCCATAAGAAGCTTAGCAACCCTCAAGAGAGCATGTAATCGTATTAACTATCCTGTAATCCAATCCCTGTCTTGCTCTCTCCCACCTTAATTTAATCTTCCTTACATTCCTTCCTTAATGCCAAATGTACAAAATAAACTGTAAAACTATTATTCTTTGGAGCAAAATTTGAGATCTTGCTTCCTGGTAATGTTGTCAGTTTGGCTCAAATAAACTCTTATAAATTTTTTTTTAAAAAAGCAAGTATCAGATTTTAGTCAACTCAAATATTCTAAATACCTTTAATTTCATCAGTGAAAACTCGTTTCTATCATTTGTCAGGCTAGTTAATAAGCTGCTAACTTCTTCAATAAGAAACCATGTGTAATTACACCAATTAGCAAACTGTAAGCTTTCCCCCGCCCTGAGGTTCATATAACAGGAGCATTTGAAATTACTGCTGGAGTTTAGAATATTGGTTGATCATCTGAACTATGCATTCCCTTTTAGGGCGACAGGATGAGTTCATGTTGACATGATTTTAAAATAAATTGCAAAAAACTAAAAATAAATAAATTGTAGATATCTTAACACATTTTCAGACCCAATCACAAGTATTTCCATTGTAAAAGGCTATCTATATTAATAAAAGGGTAATATGCTAATTAGACCGGACATCTTCTAGATGTCATTCTGGAAGTCCTTCCTGAGGAAGATGGGGGTGGGGGTGAAGCCAGCTGAGGTCCCTGGGTGCCTGCAGGCAGCCGGGGTAAAGCCAGCCGGGATCCTGCTGTCTGCTGGTGGTGGGAGGAGGGAAGCCTGGGTCCCAGGTGCCAGAGGGAAGCCGGTGCTGGCAGCCAGGAGAAGGAAGGCCTACTCTTGCACGAATTTTCATGCATTGGGCCTCTAGTGTTAAATAAAACTCCTTTAATGCACTATAGGCACTGTTATTTTCCAAAGGGGTGATGGGAATTGCGGTGGATCCAATATGCAGCATACCCTGAACTTAGCTGACCATGGAAGCCTTTTAGGTAGTCTATCTCATGAAATCAGTGTTTCTTAGAAATCATTTGGAAAAAAGTCAATGGGTGTGACACTTAAATAGATATCCTATATAATAAAGAGCTAATATGCAAATGGTTGTCACACCCTCACACTGTCTAGCTGTAATGGCTCAGACACTGGGGAGAGAGGAATGGGGACCAGCCAGGCACAAGTGAGCTTGTGAGAGAGGAATGGAGACCAGCCAGGCTGTGGCCTGGGAGAGGGACAAGCCACCCGCCTTGTGGTCCCGGGAGTCAGTGCCTGTGGCTGCGGCCCTAGCAAAGCCACCTGCCTATGGTCCCCTGTGGCTGCAGCCAGCCTGAGTGAAGCCGGTCCAGGACCTGGGTGCCTGCAGCTGGCCAGAAGAGGGAATCCTGGGTCCCGGGTGCCAGGCGAGGCAGAGGCAATTAGGGGCAATCAGGCCAGCAGGGGAGCAGTTAGGGGCGATCAGGCAGGCAGGCAGAGGGGTTGGAGATGATCAGGCAGGCTGGCAGGTGAGTGGTTAGGAGCCAGTGGTCCCGGGTGGCAAGAGGCAGTCAGACATCCCCTGAGGGGTCCTGGATTGGAGAGGGTGCAGGCCAGGCTGAGGGACCGTCCCCCCACCCCCTGTGCACAAATTTTGTGCCCTGGGCCTCTAGTGCAATAATAAAAACCTAAGAGTGGGAAAGTGAGAAATTAAAAAAAAACATTCAGACATTTAAAAGAGAGAAATGGAACATTAGTATAATTTTAGTAACTTAGTAACTTGCCTGTAAGATAGACAAAGCCTTCAAGAGATATGCATAATCCAATGTGATGTTATATAAAAATCTGGAGGAGTTGTGACCTATCCAGACAGGAATAGTATGAAAATAATCGAGTAAGAAATCCAGACATGAACAGGTTAGTGAAATTAACTTCAATCAGCTGGTGAAGCAATGTGTGTGCGTGCATGTGTGCGCGCGTGCGCGTGCGCGCGCGCGTGTGTGTGTGTGTGTGTGTGTGTGTGTGTGTAAGATCATATGTGTGGCAGATTTAGATCTGCCTCCTTTACAACAAAACTCCTCAAAAGAATTGTCTATTCTTACTGACTCTGCTTATTCTCCAAACATCCAGTGTTGCATTGAAACCATGCTTGTCAAAGTCACCAACTGCTTGTAATTACCAATTCAAGTGGGTGATTTTTAGACTTTGAGTTAGTTTGGTATGTCCTATGTTTTCAAAAGTCATCTCTTGCATCTAAATTTCCACATTTATTGGCATAAAACATTTCACAGTGTCCTCCTATTATCTTTTGAACTCTAAAGCAATTCCAAATTAACTGTTGATCTCCACCTATGTCACTGTGAACACTTTTTTTAGGAGCTTTTAAGCCCCTTAAAATTTGCATTTTAATATTCACCATGATACTTTTCCATTGATTCTTTGCAGCATTTTCAACACTACAATATTACTCTACAACTTTAGTTGGCCATTAAAGGTTTCAAAAATACCAAATAAATCGCAGAAGAAAAAGGTAAGAGAAAGCAAAGAGTTCAGGACAGCATATCAGAGTACTCATTGCCTAATAGTCTGGTTCAAATAAACAACCGCATCTGAACACAAACACTTACGGAGATAGCAAAAACTCTCTCTGATTCCCCACTCCTATCCCAACATGCCAAGGTCTTAGAGATCCACTGCTTCTTGTTCTTATCTTCTTGTTTTTCTATTACTCTGTTGTGAACCAGAGCACGTCTTCAGTGGCACTAAACTCTTCTTTCTTCAGCTCCCACTGCCCTGCCCCTGAACCCCTTTGTGGGCTGGCTCCATGCTTCATGATGTGAAAAACAATATATTGGTTAGAGAAAAAACACTGATATAATAAAACAGTGAATACAAAATACCCTTGTTTTAATGATTGGACAGATATATACCTATGAATTTGCATAATTCACATATATTCTCTCCTGCTGTGGAACTATGGATTTTTTTTCTATTCAACTTTGTGTCTTTGTTTGTTTTACAAATAGTATGGTCATTATGTATTACTTTTGAAATCATAAAAATACACTAAATACTATACACACACACACACATACACATGCACACACTCATTAGTGAAAAAGAGACCGGAATATGTTCCTACACCACTTAGCTCTGCAGAGAAGGCCCTTTGCTTCCCCTCACAGCTTTTCACAACTCTTGACATGGGTCTATTTTTGTTAACAAGTGGACAGATCATCATGGATGTCAAACAGATTATTATTGTCTATGCTTAAATCAAGGTTGGTAGACAGTTAATTCAGAGAGGCAAGATGTGCTTCTTCCCAGCTGGCTGAAGTACCATTAGTGGAGGAAAAGCTTTCACAAGGGTAGCCTTCTTTCCTGGGTAACCTTCTCAGTAGTTTGGGGAGGGCATAGAGCCAGCCCACAAAGGGGTTCAGGGGCAGGGCAGTGGGAGCTGAAGAAAGAAGAGTTTAGTGCCACTGAAGACGTGCTCTGGTTCACAACAGAGTAATAGAAAAACAAGAAGATAAGAACAAGAAGCAGTGGATCTCTAAGACCTTGGCATGTTGGGATAGGAGTGGAGAATCAGAGAGAGTTTTTGCTATCTCCGTAAGTGTTTGTGTTCAGATGCGGTTGTTTATTTGAACCAGACTATTAGGCAATGAGTACTCTGATATGCTGTCCTGAACTCTTTGCTTTCTCTTACCTTTTTCTTCTGCGATTTATTTGGTATTTTTGAAACCTTTAATGGCCAACTAAAGTTGTAGAGTAATATTGTAGTGTTGAAAATGCTGCAAAGAATCAATGGAAAAGTATCATGGTGAATATTAAAATGCAAATTTTAAGGGGCTTAAAAGCTCCTAAAAAAAGTGTTCACAGTGACATAGGTGGAGATCAACAGTTAATTTGGAATTGCTTTAGAGTTCAAAAGATAATAGGAGGACACTGTGAAATGTTTTATGCCAATAAATGTGGAAATTTAGATGCAAGAGATGACTTTTGAAAACATAGGACATACCAAACTAACTCAAAGTCTAAAAATCACCCACTTGAATTGGTAATTACAAGCAGTTGGTGACTTTGACAAGCATGGTTTCAATGCAACACTGGATGTTTGGAGAATAAGCAGAGTCAGTAAGAATAGACAATTCTTTTGAGGAGTTTTGTTGTAAAGGAGGCAGATCTAAATCTGCCACACATATGATCTTACACTCACATACACACACACACACACACGCACGCACACATGCACACACACACATTGCTTCACCAGCTGATTGAAGTTAATTTCACTAACCTGTTCATGTCTGGATTTCTTACTCGATTATTTTCATACTATTCCTGTCTGGATAGGTCACAACACCTCCAGATTTTTATATAACATCACATTGGATTATGCAAATCTCTTGAAGGCTTTGCCTATTTTACAGGCAAGTTACTAAGTTACTAAAATCATACTAATATTCCATTTCTCTCTTTTAAATGTCTGAATGGATGTTTTTAATTTCTCACTTTCCCACTCTTAGGTTTTTATTATTGTACTAGAGGCCCAGTGCACAAAATTCATACACGGAGGGAGGGTCCCTCAGCCCAGCCTGCACCCTCTCCAATCTGGGACCCCTTGGGGGATGTCCAACTGCCTCTCCCAATCTGGGACCACTGGCTCCTTACCGCTCACCTGACCGCCTGCCTGATCAGCCCTAACCCCTTTGCCTGCCTGCCTGCCTGATCACCCTTAACCACCTCTGCCTGCCTGCCTCATCACCCCTAACTGCTCCCCTACCAGCCTGATCACCCCTAACTATTAGTCTGTAGACAGAAGCTGTCTCTGGAGGCTTTGAGTCTTAGGCCTGATCCAATTAGTCAGAAACACAGCCTTTAACACTGCCCTCCACTAGAGATTGAGAGGTATAGACTATCTACCTAAACCATAGTTACAAATCCAAACAGACTACCAAAATGAGGAAACAAAGAAATAACCCCCAAATGAAAGAACTAGTGAATTCCCCAGAAGAAGAGATAAATGAAATAGAGATAAGAAATTTATCTGAAACAAGAGTTCTGAGTAATGATGTTAAAAATTCTCAACAGTATGAAAAAAGATATAGTAACTATGAAAAAAGAACAGTCTGAGATAAAGAATGACATAACACAAATGAAGAACACATTGGAAGGAATACACAGCAGATTAGGGGAAGCTGAGGATCAAATCAGTGAATTAGAAGACAGAGTTGATAATATCACTCAATTAGAGAACCAAAAAGAAAAAAAACAATTAAAAAACATGACGACAGCCCTGACTGGGTTGGCTCAGTGGATAGAGTGTCGGCCTGCGGACTGAAGGTCCCAGGTTCAATTCCAGTTAAGGGCATGTACCTTGGTTGCAGGCATATCCCCAGGAGGGTGTGGGCAGGAGGCAGCTGATCAATGTTTCTTTCTCATTGATGTTTCTTACTCTCTATCCCTCTCCCTTCCTCTCTGTAAAAAATCAATAAAAATATTTTAAAAAACAACAACAACAGGAGGAAAGCTAAAGGGTGCTGTGGGACAATGTGAAATGTAACAATATTAGAATAGTAGGTGTGCCAGAAGAGGCAGAAAGGGAGAAAGGAATAGAGAAGGTGTTTGAAGAAATAATGGTAGAAAACTTCCCAAACTTGGTAAAGGTAAAAGTCACACAAGTTCAGGAGGCATAGAGAATCCCAAACAAGATGAACCCAAACAGACCCATGCCCAGACACATCATAATTAAAATGCCAAAAATTAAAGACAAAGAGAGAGGCTTAAAGGCAGCAAGAGAAAAGAAAACTGTTACCTACAAAGGAGTTCCCATAAGGCTGACACCTGATTTCTCATCAGAAACTCTACAGGCCAGAAGGGAATGAAATGAAGTACTCAAGGTAATGGAAAGCAAGGATCTGAGACCAAGATTTCTATATCCAACAAGGCTGTAATTCAAAATAGACGGTCAAATAAAGAGCTTCCCAGACAAAAAAAGGCTAAAGGAGCTCATCACCACCAAATCCAGCATTACAAGAAATGCTAAAGGTATTGCTGAGAAGAAGAAACAGAGAGAGAAACCTAGCCATACAGAATTAAAATGGCTATAAATAAGTTCATCTCAATAATAACTCTGAATGTAAATGGATTAAATGCTCCAATCAAAAGGTGTAGGGTAGCTGAATGAATACAAAAACATGACACAACTATATGCTGTCATGCAAATGGAAAAAAAAAAGTTGGAGTAGCAATACTCATATCTGACAAAATAGACTTTAAGTGCATCATGCTAAACGAAATAAGCAATTCGGAGAAAGATAAATATCATATGATCTCACTCATTTGTGGAATATAATGAACAACATGAACTGATGAACAAAAATAGAGCCAGAAGGAAAAAATATTCTAGAATATAATAGAAATAATCCTGCCCTAACTGGTTTGGCTCAGTGGATAGAGCGTCGACCTGTGGATTGAAAGGTCCCAGGTTCGATTCTGGTCAAGGGCACGTACCTTGGTTGCGGGCACATCCCCACTAGCAGGTGTGCAGGAGGCAGCTGATCAATGTTTCTCTCTCACAGATGTTTCTAACTCTCTATCCCTCTCCCATCCTCTCTGTAAAAAATCAATAAAATATATTTTTTAAAAAAGAAGTAATCCTGCTATTTGCAGATTTTTAATATTTCCTACAACTTTTGTGATATCATAGTATGTTAGTACAGTTTTGGTAATATTATTATACTTAAAATCCTTTTATTCTTGAAATATTAATGTTTATCTTGAAATAAAAAATGTAAAATCAATAAAAATATTTATTTTTTTTAAAAAAAGAAGGAAAGGTGAAGGGAAAAAAAGTTTAGGTGTAGAATTTGGATTAGTGTTAGAATTAGGGTTTGGTACAGGTTTAGGTGTAGGATTAGTGTTAAAGTTAGTGTTTAAGATTAGGGTTTATAGTTAGAGTTAGTGTTAGGTTTAGTGTTTGAGTTATTAAAAAAAGAAGAAGAAAACCCAATTTTTCAAAATGAGCAAAAATTTGAAGAAAAATGTTATCCAAAATATTCTTACATATGGACATTCAGACAATTTAGAATCAATGTATTTATTTTTCTTTATTGTTAAGAGTATTACATATGTCCCCTTTTTCCCCCATTGACCACTTCTATCCCGACCCCCACCCCAGGCCTCAACACCCTATTGTCTGTGTCCATGGTTATGCATATATGCCTACAAGTTCTTTGGTTGACCTCTTTCCATCCACACACCCTCCCCTGCCTTCTGCGATTTGGCGGCTGTTTCCATGTTACTTTTGTACAATAAATATTGTCTGACTTAACATGGTATTAAAAAGACACACAGGGTATATTGGCTGGGTCATCAGTGTTTTATTTTTATTTTTTACTAGAGGCCAGTGCACGAAATTTGTGCACTTGGGCGGGGGGGGGGGGGTCCCCCTCAGCCCGGCCTGTGCCCTCTTGCTGTCCGGAAGCCATTGGGGGATGTCTGACTGATGGCTATGGTCCTTGGTCTTAGAGAGTACTTTGTGAATTTGACCTCAAAGGCAAGGGAAGTAAAATGGAAAGACAATGAGTGGGACTACTAGTATATCAAACTAAAAATCTTCTGCACAGCAAAAGAAACTGGCAACAAAGCAAAATGGCAACAAACCAAATGGGAGAAGATATTTGCCAACAACACCTCCGACAAGGGGTTAACATCTAAAATATATAAAAACATATACAACTCAACAACAACAAAAACAAACAAACAATCCAATTAGACAAATGGGCAGAAGACCTGAATAAACACATGTCCCAAGAAGACATATCAAGGACCAACAGATATATGAAAAGATGCTCAACTTCACTAGCTATTAGGGAAATACAAATCAAAACCACAATGAGATACCACCTCAGATGGCCTTTTAATTGTACATCTGTAAAAAGATCCTTTTCACCAATTAAAACTGATATATTTGAGTCATTTTTTTTCCCCAAATTTTTTCAGAGTGTGCTTTGTGGGGAAACAAGTTTATCAAGATACTCCAGCACTCACAAAGGGAAAAACATGGTAAAAGATTATGTGTTAAATGGCTTGAGGAACACTGCATGACTCGCTGTGCAAATAAAGCCATGAAAGACTGAGGTAGCAGTGCCTAGTAGTTAAATGCCCCTGACAGATCTGTGTTCAAATCCTAGCTGAGCCACTACTCACTAGTTACATCATGACTTAACTTTTCCCATCCTAAATTTCTTATATGTGTGTAAAATTGATTAGCCCATATCTCATAAGTACAATGCAAGAATTAAAAAGCACTTAGCATGTGCCAGGCATGTGGCAATCTGCAATAAACCATAACAAGTAATTATATAGAAATAAGAGCCTTGGGTTGCAGGGGAGGGGCAGAGGACTGTGTAATTTTCTTGCCAACAGAACCTTTTTTCCATTTACCTAAGACCCAGGGAAAAACCATGAGCTGCATTTTACAAAATGCTGACTTAGTGAAATGGAACCACGTTTACTCATTGACAAGTGGAGAGTATTAAGTAAGAATTTGAACTGGGTAAACATTAAGCAAGAAAACCTCAATGACCTTGGCGGGGTAGCTCAGTTGGTTAGGGCATCGTCCCCATGCACCAAGGTTGTAGATTTCATCCCCGGTCAGGGCATGTACACACAAGAATCAACCAACGAATGCCTAAATAAGTGGAACAATTAATACACATAACCTCAGGCAAATATCCCTAATGACAATCCAGAAGTCTCTGCCTTAAAAAAATGCAGTCATTATTTTAATCTTAAAAAGTTAGCTTCTTCTCTGCTCATATTTTCCAAATCAACATCAGTTTTCCACCATGGCTACACGATATTCTGGCCAAAATATTCTTGACATTTTTAATGTTGACTTAATAACGTGTTATGTGCTGACTTTAACAACCGCAATCCTGCTGCACCTCAGGTCTGGGTGACCCTACTTTTACAGCATCCCTGCACTCATGAGAGGATCCCAGAGGGCTCATGGGGACTAGAGAAGAGGCTCTGCTGTCAGGAGGAAGGGCTTGGACCAGGATTCAGCCTCAGGGGGAGCAGTAGCCAGAGCCAAAAGCAGCCAGGCCAAGGCGCATGTGCTTTGTTTCCTAGGGACAGCAGGCTTCAGACAGAATATTTTTACAGAATTAAGACAATAATACAGCCAAAAGAACAATTGGAGTTTCTCAGAAAAGGAGACTCAATAGATATTGTATTAATTTGCTAGAGCAGCCATACAGAACCACACACTGGGGGGCTTACAAAACAGAAATGGATTTTCTCACAGTTTTGGAGGCTAGAAGTCCCACATCAAAGTGTTGGCAGGTTCAGTTTCCCCTGAGGCCTTTCCCCTTGGCTTGCAGATGTGTCCTCGCAAGGCGTTTTCTCTCTGTGTACCCAGCCCTGGTGTCCTTTTCTTTTCTTAAACGGACATCAGTCCAACTGCATTAGAGCTTTGTCCTTACAACCTCATTTAACATCAATGAGCTCCTGAAAGGTCTCTCGCCAAAAATAGACCCGTTCTAAGGTACTGGAAGTTGGGTTTCAACTAAGGGAAGACAATTCAGTTCATAACAGGAATCACTATACAGCAAACATTTTTTTAAAATATATTTTATTGATTTTTTACAGAGAGGAAGGGAGAGGGACAGAGAGCTAGAAACATCGATGAGAGAGAAACATCGACCAGCTGCCTCCCGCGCACCCCCTACTGGGGATGTGCCCGCAACCAAGGCACACGCCCCTGACCGGAATCGAACCCGGGACCCTCCAGTCCGCAGGCCGAGGCTCTATCCACCGAGCCAAACCGGCCTCGGCAGCAGCAAACATTTTTTGACATACTTCCATAAATGCTATTTCCTAAATAAGATCTATTACCAGTGAAAGAGTTGCATCTATGAATATTTACTTCTGTAGTGTACTGCGTGATTGTTCCTCTCTGTACGCCTAGGAAAATGCTCCAAAGGCTATATAAGTCATATTCAGACCTTTGTACGTGGAGAAAGAGCGAACTCGAAGCCTGAAAATCAGGTTATGGTTTTCCCGTCTAGCCGGAAAATCTTACGAAAGTTATCTCATCTCCTTAGGGCAAGGCAGATTTACCCTGCAGCATTCACTTGAGGACACAGTTTTTCTTGAAACCTTTCTTACTGAGAAGATGTGGAAGATCAATGGGCCTCACTGTTCTCATGTAGTTCTTTGTCACCATATCTCATATCCCATGGCAGACAAAGTAGCGAACACGTGGGAAGACTCCAAGCTTCTGACCTAAAAAAAGATAAACAAGTTAATAGAAACATGGAACTTTTACAACAGAAATTCTCTGATTTCAGCAGAGGAAAAAAGAAACACAAAAGATTTATTTATTTTTTTTATTGGCACAGACGGTGTGGGTTTTTATCCCTACCATTCCTAGTGAAATGTCTCTTTAAAGAAGAGTGTTTCTCCCAAGTTATTTTTCTTGGATGAATCATCTTGCAGATTATCTGTGTTTTGACGCCCTTCACATGAGCAGATAGATTGAAAGCACTAATGTTTAGATCTAAATAAATGAAGTTTTATACATATTCATGACTTGAAATAGGAAAGAATTTCCTCAACAAGACATAAAAAGCACAAATCATAAAGGCGTAGATTAATAAAGTTGACTCTATTAAAATTAAGAATGCTTATAAAAATACATCATTAAGAGAGTTGCAAAGAAAATCACAAACATACAACATATATAAATAACAAAGAACACATTAGAATATATGAAGATTTTCCTTGAATCAATGAGAATAAAGCAATCCAATAGAAAAAGAACATTAAAAAATTTGACATTAGCATACAGAAGATGGAACCCTAAATGAACAATAACATATCAAGAGAGAAGAAAATGCAAATTAAAACCATAGTAGTTTCCCATTGTACACTGTGCGAGTGGTAAAAACCCCTACAATACCACATGTTGGTGAGTAAGGAGTGTGATGGGAGTTGTTTTACTGCAAGTGAGATTACCAGTGGGTGTTAGCATTTGGAAACTTGCCCTATAAAGTGAAATGAATGTAACCTACAATCCACACAAGTGGGCATGTGCCTTAGGGGCCATGTATAAGAATGGTCATGGCAGCATAACTCTGCAAAAAAATGAGAAACCACCCAAAAGTCTTTTAACAATTGAGTGGATACATTGTGGAAAAGTTGTACAATGGAATATTAAAAAGCAATGAACATTTTAGCTAACTATAGCTTCTTATATCAACATGAATGAATCTTAAAAATAATAAGGTTGAGTGAAAGGAGAAAGTCACAAAAGAATATTTACTGTATGATTCCATGTACATAGAATTCAGGTAGTAAAACTATTTTTTTTTAAAAGCAAAAATCTAAAGATTATAAAAGTCAAGATAGCTATGACAGTGCACAGGGAGTGTCCAAGTTACTGGAAGAGATGGTAGACCTTGTTCTGGACCAAGGTCTTATAATAGTTAAGGTTCTTTTTGATAACTTGGTTTATAATTTTATGGCTTCTAGTTTTATGATTATTGCTTATGTTTTGCATATATATGTTATATAGTATGTCTATCTGTATATTTTACATCACAAAAATGATTTTAAAAGGAAAAAAAGGCAAGAAATTCTATATAGTGGAGAGGGGACTGACTTGAAGCCAAGAGATACTACTGTAAATTCAAATGTAAAACAAAAAAAGGTTTTCTGTAAACCTTGCAGCCACTCAATTTTTTAAGAGTCAAAAGGGTATTTGGAGCAAGGGGAAGTGGAGGAGCAGATAGTGTTTTAAAGTTCTCTGGATAACGTCACTGAATACTTTAGAAGTCTGGGAATGCTTTAGTGCCATTACATTGTCTAGGCATCAAGCACCTTCTAAATATCAGATTCTTCACCACATTGTTTCTTGTCATCGTAACACATCTATGAAGTCTGAATCATTATACCTGTTTCACTGGGAAGAAACCTGAGGTTCAGAGAAGTTAAATGCCTTGCCCAAATTAATAGTCAAAAAAGACGGTATACCAGAGTTACTTAAACTTTACTGTGCACACGAATCTCCCGAGATCTTATTAAAATGCAGATGCTGATATAGGAGGTCTGGGAGCCTGAAAAACTGCACTTATAATAGGTCTGGGGTTACTGATCCGCAGACCCACGCTGAGGCTCATGGCTTCTAGAGCCACACTGCCCAGAACCCCAATGCCATCATTTCATAGTTTTGTGTCATGGGACAATTACATTACTTTTTTCATCTGTAAAATGGGAGTGATAAGATTTAGCTCATAGGGTTGTCATGATGTTTGAAGTTACAATGATCTATGCAGGGTTTAGCAAGGGTCTGGCACTTAGTAAGCATTTAATAATATTAATTCTTTTTAGTTAGTAATGAGAATGTTACTGTTACTAAAAGGAGCTAATAAATTATACCAGAAAGCCTTCAGCACAAACATTAGAAAAACGTGAGGAACTCTGCCATTCTGACTCCTTTTATGCAACTCGCGTGTCCTGCCAGGTCTTGTCATCTCATGTTTCTTTATAGTTAGGGTACTTAATATTCAGAAATAATAATCTCCCTATGATCTCCTATGTGGGAGGAGACATACTTTTCTGGGAAAACAGCTAAGGCTGGGAATCCATCCAAGTGCTTAAAACTGCTGACCAATTCCAAACTGACACATACTTTTTTTAATAGAACCATTCTGAAGTTAAAATGTCACTTTACATGAAATCATCCTATATAATAAAAGGTTAATATGCAAATTGTCCCCTTGACCAGGAATTTGACAGGGCGTTCAACCAGGGGGTGGGCAGGCCAGACCCCACCCATGCACAAATTCATGCTCTGGGCCTCTAGTTAACTATAAGTTTTTCTGGAAGAAATGCAAATGGGAAATTTTATTTATTTATTTATTTATTTATTTATTTATTTATTTATTTATTTCAATTCTCATCCAAGATTTTTTTTAAAAATGGCGAGAGAAGAAGGGAGAGGGAGAGAGAGAGAGAGAGATAGAAACATTGATGCGAAAAACATCCATCAGTTGCCTCCTGTACTCATTCCCAGGATGGAACCTGCAACCTGGGTATGTGCCCTGATGGGAATCAAACCTGAGACCCTTCGGTGCAGTAGACGACCCTCCAACCAACTGAACCACATAGGCCAGGGCTGGAAAACATTATTAACAAGTTCCTCTCTTCCTAACCCTTTCTCAATATTGCTGTCTCCCTCTAGTAACCAAGGTTAAAGCTATGGTGTGGTCTTTGTTCATTCCTTTCCTTTATCCTCTTCCTTTTTTCATTTAGTCAACCTAGGAGATTACATTCAGTAAGTTTAGGAAGGATCTTACCACCACCAATAACCCTTGTCTTCTGTCAGTGGAGAAACAAACTGATTAGCTTTGTTGTAAATACACTTTCCAATGAAAACAAACGTGTGTCCCCATTGCTTGCTTAACAAGAATTGTTTTTGTGCCATAAAACAGGTAGTCTTTTTTAAAAAAACATTTTTATTTTTTTTAAAGTTTTTTTTTATAATGTATTTTTATTGATTTCAGAGAAGAAGGGAGAGGGAGAGAGAGATAGAAACATCAATGATGAGAGGGAATCATTGATTGGCTGCCTCCTGCATGCCCCATCGAGCCCGCAACCTGGGCATGTGCCCTTGGCCGGAATCGAACCCGGGAGCCTTCAGTCCGCAGGCTGATGCTCTATCCACTGAGCCAAACCAGCTAGGGCAAACAGGTAGTCTTATGACATCCAATTTTAATTGAAATACAAACGTGTCAACGTGGACATATTCAATTTTAAAAGTAATGTGAATAAAATATGGAACTTTCATTTTAAAAAAGAAATTAATATTTATTTTTTCACTAGTGAAACAAAATACAGTAATAACTTGGCAGGTTTTACTCCTCAGTACTATTCATATAGAATTTTATTTTTTCCCCACTGAACTGGTAAATTGATAATTTCTGTCTTTTCAGAAAACGCACTCTTCAGTAATGGGTTAGTCTTGGTATTGTCGAAAGAAATGTTTTTCCCCATACCTAGAGCTATTTTACTACTAAACCTAGGAACTATTTGATTTTACAGTAACTGTATTATGTGCATGGATGATATGCTCATCAAATTCCAGTAGTATTGACAATCAACATAATTCTTTTAAAAGAGACTCATTCATCTGTTATTAGAAGGGGATGACTGAAAAGCAATAAAAGTCATACTCAGCTGTTACAGAAACCTGCTCTAACTGCTTTCATTGAAAGATGAACTACAACCCAACCTGCTTAGCTCAGTGGTTGCAAGTCAACCTATGAACTAGGAGGTCACTGGTTAGATTCCCAGTCAGGGCACATGCCTGGGTTGTGGGGTCCATCCCTGGTGTGGGGCGTATAAGAGGCAGCCAGTCGATCAATGATTCTCTCCATTATTGATGTTTCTATCTCTCTTTCCTTCTGTCCCTTCTCTCTGAAATCAATAAAAATACATTTAAAAAATAAAGAAAAAATAGATGAACTACGAGTAGGTCAGTACAGGACTCGGTTGCAATCCTGACACTTTGTTTTCACTTGTCCTAGTACTGCAGAGGCTTCTGCCATCACCGAAAATATGACTGCCAACAGCCAGGGTCACATGACAATTTTCATGGGCCCCAGGCACTTTTGCTTTTGGGTCCCTTCTTCCATAAAAAAAAGATTTACAATTATATTTTATGGCTATATTGGTAGAAAGAAACATATAATGCAGGTTTGATTTATTATTATACATTCATTATTATTATATTCATTTTTCTTCTGATTCTACAAGAAATTAAAACATGTTTTGGGACTCCTGAAAGTTCTGTGGGTTAGGCTCTGTACCTGCTGTGCCCTGCTTAAAGCAGCTGGCTTCCGCTGAGACCTGTAAGTACTGGGCACTGTGCTAACTCAGTTACACGCATTGTTTTATTTCACCGCCACACAATGTATGACCTAAATGTGTTATTCCCACTTTACAAACGAGAAAATTACAGCCCAAAGAAGTCCCTGAGAAATAACCACAGAGCCCAGAACCACATCCAGGCCCCCGTGATTTGAAACCTTTGGCTTTCTTTCACAAACAGACCCGACTGCCTTCCAAAAGTTGAAAGCTCAAGAGGTCGCTAACCCAGAATGATGCAGGTACCAGGCTACACCAATAGTGATGTGTCAAACAGACTGTTTAGACTGAGCTTTGAAACTCAATGCTGGCTTCTTCACTGGCTATTTACCCTACGATCACAAACCACAGATGGACTTTTGGGGATGTAGATATTGGATGTGATTCAAGGACAATCGATTTGACTATTCACATAACCAAAGCCTTCTTTGAGAAATAAACAAAATATAAAGTTGCTGGAATTTTTAAATCTTAAAAATGTTAGCATCTTATAAATAAACTAGAGGCCCGGTGCACGAAATTCGTGCACGGAGGGGGCGGTGTCCCTCAGCCCAGCCTGCACCCTCTCCAATCTGGGACCCCTCGAGGGATGTCCAGCTGCCCGTTTAGGCCCGATCCCACCATGCCTGGACATCCCTCTCACAATCCAGGACTGCTGGCTCCCAACTGCTCGCCTGCCCTGCCTTCCTGATTGCCCCTAAATCGCTTCTGCCTGCCAGCCTGATCACCCCCTTAACCATTCCCATGCCAGCCTGATTGATGTCTAATTGCTCCCCTGCCAGCCTGTTTGCCCCCAACTTCCCTTCTCTGCCGGCCTGGTCACCCCTAACTGCCATCCCCTGCAGGGTTGATTGCCTCCAACTGCCCTCCCTTGCAGACCTGGTCCCTCACAACTGCCCTCCCTTGCAGGCCGGGTGCCTCCCAACTGCCCTCCCCTGCTTGCCATCTTGTAGTGGCCATCTTGTGTCCACATGGGGGCAGGATCTTTGACCACATGGGAGCAGTCATATTGTATGTTGGGTTGATGGTCAATCTGCATATTATTCTTTTATTAGCTATGATAGAGGCCTGGTGCACGGGTGGGGGCCAGCTGGTTTGCCCTGAAGGGTGTCCTGGATCAGGGTGGGGTTCCCTTGGGGCATGGAGCGGCCTGGGCGAGGGGCCTGTGGTGGTTTTCGGGCCAGCCACGCCTCTGGCGACCCAAGCAGAGGCCCTGGTATCTGGAATTTATTTACCTTCTACAATTGAAACTTTGTAGCCTGGAGCGGAGCCAAGCCTCCTGCTCACTCCGTGGCTGCCGCCATTTCTGTTTGGATTTGTTTACCTTCTATAATTGAAACTCTGTATCCTTGAGTGGAGGCCTGGGCCCGCCAGAGTGTGTGGAAAGCTTGGCTTCTTCTGTTGCCGGGGAAACCCAAGCCTCCCTTCTGGTAGCCATCTTGGCTGGGGTTAATTTGCATACTCGCCCTGATTGGATGGTGGGCGTGGCTTGGCTGATGGGCATGGCTTGTGTAGCAGAGTGATGGTTAATTTGCATATTACTAGTTTATTAGAGAAGATGTGACATAAATGTGAGTGCTATTCCCACTTTACAGATGAGAAAACTGAGCCTAAAGAAGTCCCCGAGACTTTTAGTTAAGTTCACTTTGGAGAATGAAGACATTTGCATTGTCATTGTGTAGTCATCATATTCCAGGCATTTCCCTTTCCATCTCCCCTCTCCCACCTCTGCATCATTCCTTGCTGAGTGATTTTGGTGAGCAAAAGCATCTGATCCCTGTGCAGAGCAGTAGAGAAGCCTTGTCAGAGTGGGGTCCAGGAAAAGGAAATGCAAGAAACCTACTGGGAATTAATGAAACAACTTCCAGCTTCCAAAACCCAAAGTAAAAGAGATAGTTATCCAATTCAGTCAAGGGGACAAGCAAAACAACTTTGTTGGAGCTTCCAATGAGTACATCTTGTCAGACCGATTAACCTTAGTTCCAATCAGACATTGTACCCTCCATTAGTTAGATAATGGAGATGCAAACAGATCGTGTGCCTTTATTTCCTGACCAATTACACAGCCCTATTTTTCCTCTGTGTTCAAAAGAAATGATCTAAAAGCTTTTAAGGTACCAGTCAACAAGGTGCTGAGATACATGGACTGTATAAAAATTCTGATGTTCTCACATTTCTTTGTGGGGAAAATATCCTTTAGCCCAGGATACTGGTGTGTGTGTGTTTTTTTTTAACTTTATTTTTATTGTTGACACTGTAACAGATGTCCCATTTTCTCCCCCTTTGCCTACTTCCACTCAGTGTCCTTCCTTCCCTCTGGCCCTCACCAAACTGTTATCTGTGGCTATGGGTTATACATACATGTTCTCTGGCTAATCCCTTCACCTTCTTTCATCCAGTCCCTTTTTCTCCATCCCCTCTGAAATTTGTCAATCTGTTTGATGTATCTATCCCTCTAGTTCTATTTTGTTCATTAGATTCCACATATAAGTGAGATCATATAGTATTTGTCTTTCTCTGACTGCCTTAATTCACTTAGCATATTAATCTCCAGGTCCATCCATGCTGTCACAAAGGGTAAGATTTCCTTCTTTTTTATGGATGAGTAATATTCCACTGTGTAAATGTAACACTCATCTACTGATGGGCACTTGGGCTGTTTCCAGATCTAAGCCTAATCGACCGTTACGACTGGTCAACCATTATGATTGGTCAACTGAACGACCTGTTGACTGGTCACTATGACGCGCACTGACCACCAGAGGCAGATGCTCAATGCAGGAGCTACCTCCTGGTGGTTAGTGCACTCCCACAGCCAACCTCCCATGGCCGGCTAATCTCCCGTGGTCCCTCCCCCTGGCTGGCCAGCCCCGATCAGCCCCGATTGGGACTGGGCAAGACAGCCCCCAATAGCTCCAATCACTGTCCAGGCCAAGGAACCCCACCCATGCACGAATTCATGCACCAGACCTCTAGTTGTAAATAATGCTGTTATGAACATAGGGGTGCATATATTCTTTCTGATTGGTGCTTGGGGATTCTTAGGATAAGTTCCCAGAGGTGGAATTGCTGAGTGAAAAAGCAGTTCCATTTTTAATTTTCTGAGGAAATTTCATACTGTTTTCCACAGTGGCTGCACCAGTCTGCATTCCCACCAACAGCACACGAGGGCTCCCTTCTCTCTACATCCCATTAGCACTTGTTTGCTGACTTATTGATGATAGTCCTTCTGACAGGTGTGAGGTGAATGATGTTTTGGAGACAAGTGGAGATTGTGTAGCTGTAGTTTAGATTAGAAAGGAAAAGTAAATCTAGCATTTGGGGTGGGATTTTCCCCTTTAGACAATAATCCCTTTAAAACCAAGGCGGAAGTCATTGTGGGTGGGACTCTTCCGTAGCTTTGTGAGTGGAACAGGACTTACATTTTGGTTACTTTCTTAGTTCATATTTATTTTTTAGTTAAAATTCTACCTGTGTGGGAGCATAGATAAGGTAGCTCTGCACGGGAAGACAAAATGTTCTTTCCTGAAGAAAGGAGCAAGGTCGCAAAACCCACTGAAACATAGGAGGAGCATCGGTGAATTTGACAAATTTTATAAACATTTCGTAAGTGCCAGCTTAACACTGAGATGCTGAGTTACTGAGATAAACTCAGAAGGTATCTGCCCTCAAACTTCTCACAGCCTGTGTGGCAGGTGCTCAAGGCTTAATCCTGATAGCACAGCAAAGGGGCTAATGTACTGAGAAGCCAGGCTAGCCCCCAGACTTCCTGCACTGATAGGGATATTAGCAGCTTAAAAATGAACTTTCTGACCTAGGGTCCTTCCCCAGATTTGTCTGGGACACTGACCAGTAATGGTATCCAGGACCTGGGTAGGCTGAACTGTCATAGGGGTAAGTTATGGAAACTCCTCACCTTCTCCAGCACAATTCCCATTTCTGACTGAAATATTTCAGGCCTGCCTTTCAGTCCTGGTGTCTGCCAATGAGGCACTGCCTCTTCCAGGAAGCCCTCCAGGCATCCACTTATGCTCATTTCCTTTCCACACCAATGCCAGTTCATGGAACTCCTGCCAGTCTCTCTCTCTCCCGCCCCCATCCTTCTTTTCCAAACATGTACTGCTTATTAAGTTTCGGGAACTCATAGCACTAGGAATAAATAACAAAATGTGAGGAAGTCCAGCCTATAATTAAGTGCAATAAAGTATCACAGTTTCCCTGAAGACAAAGGGCAAAAGGTACAAAGGGTAAGAGAGAGGAGGTGTTTATGCTACAAGTATGGGGAAAATGATAGAACAGCCTTTGTTACACTTGAATTGCTTTCTTCCTCCTCCCATGAAGTAAACTTTCTGGTCCTTGTTTATATCATTCTCTCAGGGTTAAACTCTCTGAACCTAACAGTGTTCTGGACTAAAGGTCTAATGCCTAAGGCCTGGAGGAGGGGGAGGAAAATTCACTCTCATCTCATTTGCCTCCTCAGTTCTACTCCAAATGCCACATAGTCAGAACCCCAACTGTACAGAAGACAAATCTGGACCAGAGGTGTTAACTGGCCTGCCCTAGAGCTCACAGCTCATAAGATCTCTTTCTGAGGTGCATGACCAAACTTGTTTATCATGCATGATAAACATGACCATGCTTACACAGTCTTACGGGGCCACTTGACGTCTTCCTACTCTCGTAGTCCGTGGCTCCTCTGCTGTACAAGAAACCATCTCTTAGGTGGTGAGAGAAGGGGGCTGCAGTCAGTGCAGCAGGGGCATGGCTAGCTTCAGCTTTCCCACAGGCGTGCCAGCATGGGGTCCAGGGCTGGGTGGGCCTGCACCCTGCTGGGTGGGGAAGGCCCAGCTCAGAACTACTTCCTCAGAAAGTCTAATAGTTTCATTTCCACTGCTTTTGCTTCTGTTTTTTATTTCTAAAAATACATATTGCTGTTTAACACATTTTTAAAAAATTAGTGTGAAGGCGCCACTTCTGGATTCATAGTGCCTCTTGCTTCCCGAAGCCCCCTCCTTTCTGAGCTCATCTCAACTTCTGCTGGATTCACAGCAGCCCCAAGAGCTGGTAAGGGGGTTGTGTCAGTCTCCGCCCCATCTCTATCACACCCCACCCAAACATGACAAGGAAGCAAATCTTATTGAAAACACCCACTGTGTCTGATAGGCAAATGCACCCACCAGATGAGTGCCCTAGCTATCCCCCCGTAATGCTATTTTCATCAAAGGTCACTCAAACCAATTTCCTGCTGAAAGGCTCTACCCTCAATGCCACAACTTAGTCACCTTGGAGGCTTCTCTTCCCACACGAGATACCGGTTGGTGGTATCTTCAGGTGTTTGTAGTTATTAATGGCTCCCTCTATGACTACCAAAAGCAACCCCGTTTGGGAGATGCACTATCGGGTTACCCTAGGCATTGAGTACACACTGTGGGCCAGCTCTGTGATAGATCCCAAGGCTACAATGATACGTAAAACAAGAACCTTCATTTGTAGGAGCTCACAAACACAGGAACCTTATCCGTAGTTTGTACAGGGACATATGGGCAAGTATTATCTCAGATGGTTCGCCCCAACCTTCCTTTTTCTTCTTGGTGCTCTCAGTTCTGGTGAACGAGTGTCATGGGGGCGTTTTCTCAGCCCCCCTTGGCCGCCAAGCCCTTTTCCCTCAGTGTCCCACAAGAAACCATGTGCCCCCTTAGAGCCCTTTGTGGATACATATTACCTTTCAGTGACTCATGGAGACATTCCTATGTGGCCCTTCCATGTCCTACATGGACCTCTATGCCCATCCATTACCTACATAGATGTCCTCATGTGTTCCATGAGTGTCCCTTGTGAACAATTTCATGTGCCTCTCTGTGCCGTGCCAGCACAGCCAAGGGTTCAGCAAGCCTGAGGCGGGGCAGCGAAGGATGAAGAAAAGAAAGACAAAGAGAATAAGCTGGTCTAGGTGGATCTTCTGTGCATGACTGAGACCACAGAAAAGATCCAGAGGGCAAGCTGAGCCTTTATTTTATAGCCAGAGGTAAACAAGGTAGTGGTCATTGTAGTTACAATGTTCTTATGAGTTTCACTTGTTTTGGCAGCACTTGCTGCACCTCCCACAGTCCATTAGCTACCCAGGAAGGATCTAGGGAGTGTCATAAGGTCAAGCTTAATTATGCTAAGAGGGCTGTGCCCTCTAAGCTGGGACTTGTTTGTGGCTTTGCCAGCAGGTCAGTCTGAGGCTTAACTCTATAACCGCTCCCTACACCTCTCCAGTGTCCAATGGACTAGTGTGTTCTTTTTGTCTCATGTTGGGGCCAGCAAGTGAGTGGCACCAGGCTGGCCAAGGTGGGTGCCAGTGGGGGCCCCCACGATTGCCCCGCCGGTTGCCCTGGAGATTGGCTCTGATCGCCTGCCAGGTCTAGGGACCCTACCCATGCAAGAATTTCATGCACCGGGCCTCTAGTAGAATCATAAAATGATTGGGTTGCTAGGGATCTTAAAGACCCCTTAGTAAGTCCTATTGCTTGGTTAATAAGAAAACTGAAGTAACAAAATGCGAATGTTTTGGTCAAGTTTGTACCCCTAGAAAATGGCAGAAAAGCAAATAAACATCAATAAATCATAAATATACATTAATACAACAATAGAATGAACATCTATTGACGCCCTTTGCTATTTCACCCACATTACAATGAGGCAGAAAATTTTCTGTATTCCTCAAATCATTTATTCCTCTTCATCCTTAACACACACTAGATTGGATATGTGTTTAGACACCTCTGCTTATCCATCCACACTTCGCTACTCAAAGGAATACTGATTTAGGCTAGAAATCCAATAGTTATCAGGACAACTGGGGACCCGGAATGAAGATGCCAAACTGCCACCAGGTGAGTCTGCTGAAGAAATGCAAGGTGTCTGTTCCCTATTTATAAGGGAAACCACAGCTCTTATAATAAAATCCTATGTAAGAAAAAATTTAAAAATTCTTTACAGATCTTCACAGGACACTAGCAGTAGCAACAGCTTCTTCTTTTTCCTCTCTAATTAAAGGTAAATGGAAACAACCCTTTTGCAAAATTAAGTGTTGGGAAAATTGGACCTTTTAAAGCAGGGGTAGAGGATGTCCTGCACGCAGGCTGTATAATGCCCGCGAAATCATTTGATCTGGCCCTGCCAAGGCATGAGGAGTGAGTTAATTAAATGTTTGACCAAATAGAGCTAATTAATAGGCAAGTTTTTTGTGTGTGTGTGTGTGTGTTTTTTTTGTTTTTTTTAATAGGCAAGTTTTTAAGTTGATAATTTTGTATGGCCCTGGAATGATGTTCTAAACATCCAAATGGACCTTGGCAGAAAAAAAGGCATCCCAATCCCTGTTTAAAGAAATTCCCAGGTAGGCAGGTAAGGCTTTATAGACCATAGTAAAGGACTGAGATTTTGTTTGCAGACAAAGAGAAGGTTTTTATGAGTTTTAAGCAGTGGAGGGCTGTAATCTTATTCACATGAACTTCAGGGCTTGGCAAGGTCTTCCCAGCACAGGGAGACGGGATTCCTCCTTCCTAGACCTATGTGAGGATTCCGAGGGTCCGGAGAGCTATTTGCCTTGGACTTCACATTCACAAAGGGCCTCTGGTGGAATGTTTGATGTCATCTCCGTATAAAATTGAATGTATAATCTTTCTATTTTCTTCTGTACAATTCACCTGTGTCCAAAAGGAGCTTACATTTTATTTATTTATATTTAATTTTATCTTTATTGTTGAAAGTATTATAAATGTTTCCCCTTTTTCCTATTGAGCCCCTCTACCCTACACTTGCCCCCTTCCCCCACCCCCCAGGCCTTCACCACACTATTGTCTGTGTCCATGGGTTATGCATATATGTATAAAAGTCCCCCCGGTTAATCTCTCCACCCCACCCCCAACCCATGCCTTCCCTCTGAGATTCGTCAGTCTGTTCCATGTTTCTATGTCTCTGGATCTATTTTGTTCATCAGTTTATTTTGTTCATTAGATTCCACATATGAGTGAGATCGTGTGATACTTGTCTTTCTCTGACTAGCTTATTTTGCTCAGCATAATACTCTCCAGGTCCCTCCATGCTGTCTCAAAGGGCGAGATCCTTCTTTTCTACAGCTCCAGAGTATTCCATGGTGTAAATGCACCATAGCTTTTTTTATCCACTCATCTACTGATGGGCATTTGGGCTGTTTCCAGATCTGAGGTATTGTATATTGTCCTTCTATGAACATAGGAGTGCATATATTTTTCTGATTGATGTTTTGGGTTTCTTAGAATATATTCCTGGAAGTGGGATTATTGAGTCAAATGGCATTTCCATATTTACGTTTTTTGAAAAAGTCCATACTGTTTCCTTAATGGCTGCACCAGTTTACATTCCCACCAGCAGTGTACTAGGGTTCCCTTTTTTCCACATCCTTATCAGCACCTGTCTTTTGTTGATTTGTTGATGGAAGCCATTCTGACAGGTGTGAGGTGGTACCTCATTGTCGTTTTGATTTGCATCTTTCAGATGATTAGTGACTTTGAGCATGTTTTCATATGTCTCTTGGCCTTCTGTATGTTGAGGTCATGTTTTCTTATCCATTTAGCTACCTTATGTCTTTGAAGCATTTACATTTAAGGTTATTATTAATAGGTATTTATTTATTGCCATTTTCATTCTTTATGACTGTGTTCCTCTCTATCTCTCTATTTTGTCTTCTTACAACAGACCCTTTAGCACAGGGGTCCTCAAACTTTTTAAACAGGGGGCCAGTTCACTGTCCCTCAGACTGTTGGAGGGCCGGACTATAGTTTAAAAAAAAACTATGAACAAATTCCTACGCACACTGCACATATCTTATTTTGAAGTAAAAAAAACAAAACGGCAAAAACACCCGCATGTGAGGCCATGTGCCCCTGGGTCCAGGTATAGCTGAATCCCGGATCCGGGTGAGGCCGTGCGCCCCTGAGTCTGGGTGAAGCTGCGCCCCTGGGTCCGGGCGAGACCAAACCAGAGGGAGTCGGACCTGCATTACCACCATTGGTCCACCACCCAGAGCTGAAAAGTCAGTGCCGACATGTACACATAAGGAACTGGTGGACATTGAAAATGGGTCTCAAAAGAACTGTTGGTTCAGAAAGAAACTTACTACAGACGGATTCATTTGCCTGTCAGCATAACTATTATTGCTCGTCTCACATTCGGTTCTTATAAGTATATTTCTAGTAACACATGATCTCACTCATCTAGGGGAAATGATGAACAACATAGACTGATGAACAAGAACACACCCAGAAACAAGGAGGCATCGATCGGACTGTCGGGCCTCGGAGGGAGGGTAGGGGAGGGTGGGGGTAGCGGGGAGAGATCAACCAAAGGACTTGTGTCCATGCATACAAGCCTAACCAATGGTTAAGGACAACAGGGGGGTGGGGTGGGGGATGGGAATGGGGGGATGAGGACAAATATGTGACACCTTAATCAATAAAGAAATAAAACAAAACAAAACAAAACAAAAAAACACCCGCATGTGGCCCGCGGGCCGTAGTTGGAGGACGCCTGCTTTAGCATTTCTAGCAGAGCTGATTGGTGGTAATAAACTCTATGAGCCTTTATTTGTCTGCGGAGCTCTTCATTTCCCCTTCAATTTTGAATGCTAGCCTGGCTGGGCAGAGTAGTCTTGGACTCAGTCCCTTGCGTTTTATTACTTGGTATACTTCATGCCACTCTCTTTCGGTCTGAAGTGTTTCTATTGAGAAATCAGCTGACAAGGCGGGTGCCAGTGGGGGCCTACCGCTTCAGGGATTAGTGCTATCAGAATTGGTGCTGTGATCAGGATTAGGGGGTGATTGGTGGTTCAATGGGTATAGTCCGTATAAGGTACCTGGTTAGGTACTCAGGTATGTCCAGGCCGCAGGTTACATCATACTCCACCCACCAGTTGGGGGAAGGGAGGATCTATCTGTTCTACGCGAATGAAAAGGATTCTGGTTGCCAACTGAAAGGATAATAGAATCCGGCCAATGAAATTCAGTCACTTCTGCCTTCAATGGACCTTTCACATAAGGTGAGAGTCTTAGCATCTAAAACCTTTTAGAGGTCAGTTGTTCTCAAGATTGGAATCATCTGGGGAGATTAAAAACCTGTCAGGCCCAGACCAATTACATCAGAATCTCGGAGGTAGGACTCAGGAATCAAAATGATTTAATACTGCCCTAGCCCGTTTGGCTCAGTGGATAGAGCGTTGGCCTGCAGACTGAACGGTCCCAGGTTTGATTCTGGTCCAGGGCACATGCCCCGATTGTGGGCTCGATCCCTAGTAGGGGGCATGCAGGAGGCAGCCAATCAATGATTCTCTCTCATCATTGATGTTTCTATCTCTCCCCCTCTCTCCTCCTCTCTGAAATCAAGAAAAATAAATTTTCAAAAAAGAAGCTCTAATTCTAAGCCAAAGCATGTACCCAGGACGTAAACACACTTGAAAAAGACTTTAAACGTATTGTTAACGCAAAAAAACTGAATGATGAGACAGAGGGCCGGAGACCAGGGCACAGGCTTTATTAGAGGAGAAGGACCCCTGCCGGGCTGCCTCCCAAAGGAAGAAAGCACACATGCAGGGGTGAACACACCTTTTGAGGGGAGGAAAGGGAAGGGATGGGGCTTAGGGTACTCAGCACACGCTGATTGGTGGTTTCATATAAGGCACATGGTTAGGCACTTAGGGACTTAGGAATCGAGGGCTTAGGGTATTTGGCAGGTGCTGATTGGTGGTTCAATGTACAGTCCATATAAGGTGCCTGGTTAGGTGCTCAGGAATGTTTGGGCTGCAGGTGCAGTTTACGTCATACTCCATTCATCAATTGGGGGGAGGGAGGATCTATCAAAAACCATTGAAAACTGTAAAGAATTTTTGTGAGTTTATTTGAGCCAAACTATCAACATATGCTGAGATAATGCGCCGGAGAATGGCGGGTTACATCTAGTATTTATACATTGCAATCAAAGGAAGGGACGTAGGTGGGTTACATGAAATCCATTGGTGATAGATTAAGGAGGTGGGATAAAGCAAAGTGGGGAAACCTCTGGGATAGGGTAAAAAGTGAAATGATGGACATATGCTTCTTTTACAGAGATGAATACAGGATAGTTTTACATAATTAACAGTTGACAATTAACTTGATAATAATAACAATGAGGGAACCGTCCTGGTGCCATTTGTTGTGCCTTGAGGGGTCCTGAGAAAAGGGAACTTACAAGTTACCCATACATTTAGCAGATATGTTATCTTAGAGGCAAAAAGACAAATGGGTTTAGTAAAGATCTAAGTTGATCTTGGTCAGGGAAAATACTGGCCTGGGACATGACTACCCACTATAACCTGTTTGTAGTTAAATATTTAATTTTCAGACCATCTTTTGTGGTTATTTTAGGTCTCTTGAGTTTGCAAGACTGCCATGCAGGCCTCCCCTGAGCTTGTCAGGTTAGCATGTGGCCCCTCTCGTCCACAGTATATTCAGTATATTCAAAGCATATCCCCTGGCTGCCGAGCAAGTTGTTTCTTCTCACTGCCCCAGCAAGTTTTAGTTTCGTTTTCTTTTCACCCGCCAAAGCACTGAAGAGCTCCACCCAGATCTTGTTTTGTCTATTTGCAGGGCAACCCCGAGTAAGTTGGCTGCCTTGTGGCTTGCTCCTGACAGACCATGACTGCAATAATGGCCCCAGAGAAGTCCAGTCCCGGGCTGAGGTGCTGGCTGATCCTGACCTTCACCGTGTTCCTGCAATGTGTCTGCGTGGCCATGGCTTACTTGTATTTCACCAGTGAGATGCGGCAGGTCAGTACAATGCCTATGGATTCACAGCAGCTGTCAGCACCCTAATGTTAACTGCCTCTCCTTTGCCTCTCTGCTTGCTCCTCTTTGAAAACTTGACAGTGAATGTTTCCTTTCTCTGCCTGAGAGGTATTTTGGTTTTAGATCTGTTGCATTTGTGTGTTGATAATAGTGAGACTATAAAGGACTAGCATTCTGCCTATTCCTTGGCCACAGGCATGTAATGGGGAAAGTCTGTAATACAGTGGTTATCAGCTGAGCTCACATTTTACTGCTCATCCGAAAATAATTGAAAATAAAACTGCCATTCTATGCCTGTGGATGGTTCAGGTACAAATCCAGGTGCATTTGACAGAGAGAAAAAACAAACAAACAAACAGTGCATTTCTCAACTATATAAAACATTTGGAACTATAAATTCAAAATTGATAAAAATAAACCAGCTCAACTTCTTAGCTTCGTATATATTCTTTGACTAATTGTATATTATCAAAGCCTGTGAGTTGGAAGGAAATGTAAACACCCACATTTTATAGATGAGACTAGAGACCAGGATGGGTTACAGAAAATGATTGTCAGAGACTAATGTCTGGGCAGCAGAGAGGGTCAGTACTGCCACCTCAGAATCTCTGAGCCAGCCGGCAAAGGAGTCTACCATGCTGACTCAAGCCCTGCCACGGATACTGGTTGGTCCTTGCCTAGACGATGCCACCAACCGCAGTCAGGCAAACCCATTTCACAGAACCAAGGGCTTCTGGGACAGAAGAGCAGGCTCCTACTGCACAGATGATTAGCAAGAGGAAAGCCCAAGCCTGAGATGGAGATCTGAATATCATGAGGTGGAAAGGAGGTGTCATCATTCATTTTTGAAAATGCTATGCATTTTCCCATGAGTCCAGTTAGCAGCATTGAACAAGGTCTGTAGAAACACGTGGGGATGGGGTGGGTGGTAGGGGTTTTCCTTCTGGGTTTCTGGTCTCAGAACTTTATTATTTATGCATAAAAATAACTAGAAGGAAAAAACACCAAAATGTTGGCCATTGTGATCTCTGGATGGTAGGATTGTGGTAGGGTGCTTTTTCCTCTTTTATTTTTTTACATTTTATAAATTTTCTACAGTGAATGTCATAAAAATATCTATGCTATCTATACAACCACTTTCACACAGACTTAAAGAACATGACATTTTTACAGAGTCTTAAGAGAAAACAACCATACACAAAACTGCCCCTACACAGTTTGATCTCAACCCTGTAAACAAAAGAGAGATTATGAAAAGTTTAACTAGGAGGTGGGGTTCAGTGGTTTGGGTGGGGCTTTTGTTTTGTTCTGCTTTGCTTTTAGAAAAGTGTTCCTTACTTCTCTATATTTTCTAGGTTGCCTGTGTGTCCTCAATGTCCCTAGGCCTCATTGAATTTGAGGTAACAATAGCACCACATTCGCTTGTCAACCTCCCTGCCATGGATACCTAGGACCTTCCTCAATTTTCCAGGTTCTCCCTCCCAAACAAAGTTTTTCTGAAAAATTTCCAGAGGCTGTTCAGAGGCACTAGTCAGCAGTGAACTCTGCTCTGGCCCCTGCTCTGTATCCACCCATCTTCAACTCCACTTCCTTTTAGAGATAACATTTCCTGCTCCTCAGCAGCTCTCAGCTCATCCTTTCCCTGCCCCTGCCCCATGCTCTGCAGCTTCCAACAAGAGTTGAAATTGCTCTCTCCCTTCTGTGTCACATACATCTTTTATCCCAACAAGTCAATAGAAGTTTGTGAGCCTTTTTTTTGTTGTTGTTTGTTTGTTTTGTTTTTAGTTTCATCAGGGCAGTGCCTAGAAAAGTTCTTATATTTCTAAACCACATGCGATTGAGTTTCTTCTTTGGAAAGGCTTTTCAGCTTCCACTGAAATTGCAGATGCAAATACACTGAGTGGCCGGATTATTATGATCTCTGGATGCATAATAATCTGGCCACTCAGTGTATATCCTATATGATAAAAGGCTAATATGCAAATTGTCCCCTCGACCAGGAGTTTGACCAGCAGGTAGGCCGGCCAACTGTCCATGTCCCCTCCCCCTGGCCAGGCTGGCTGGACCCCACCCATGCACAAATTCATGCACCGGGCCTCTAATATATACTGAGTGGCCAGGTTATTATGCATTCAGAGATCATAATAATCTGGCCACTCAGTGTAGACGTCTACAATAGAAAAGTACGGGGTGAGCAGGGGCAAAGAAGCATCTAATTCCATTGTCAGCTCAGGGGGCCCCGGTGGTCACTTCCACGACATTGACCAGAAGAATGTTTTCCTCTTGTAATTAAATGAAGAAAGAAAATAAACATTTAAAAGCAAATGAATGCCCAATGCCAGAGTGTGTGGAGGAGTGAACTAACTCAGGTTTATGTTTTTGCACTTGAGGGAACTTGGTCAAATGTTCACAGAGTACTTGGCTGAGTACAGGACTGCATGACTCTGGCTGGAACCTCTCAGAGACAGTTAAGTCATTTTGGTTTGGAATAAGAGGGTTATCCTTAAGGGTTTTCCTTCCTACATGCTTTGGAATCTTCCTAAGTTCAAGTAGCAGGAAAAAACAAAAAGGCCATTGTACTGCAAAATGACTTATTTTTAACCTCAATAGTTAAAAATAAAGCCAGGCAATGAGACACACACACACAAAACAAAACAAAACAAAACAAAACAAAACCCCAACAACAACAAAAAGAAACACAACAAAACTCTGCAACCTTGTGTGAGTTTCCTGTTTTTGTAAAATCAGTATCAGCCTCAAGTGCTCTGCATGGTTAGGGATTCGTGAATATGTGCATGCTTGTGTGCGAGCGTGTAAGGGCGTCTGTGTTTAACATCAAGCAAGGACTTTGTTGATAAATAGTTATTTGGCACGCTAAATAGTTATTCTCAATCAGGAGGAGGTAGTGAACCTTCAAATCTCTGCAGGTAAATAAATGCCTAGCAAGCGTGGATATTTAATGAGTCAGCTTTCAGTTTTTTAGTGGCGATGGGGTCACACTTGATCATCCAAGGAGAGTAGAAATCACAATAGTCAGAGTCTGCTCAGCCAGCCAAGAAACAGATCAAGAGACAGAACATGAGTTGGACCCCCGAGCGGTTTGGCTACTTTGTTAGTTAGCACCCTTACATTTAAACACATTCTACTGCCCACTTTGTGTCCTAGGTGGGTTGCCACCTTTAGAATGGGATCCACACTGTGTCAGAACTGCACAGCACCTCAAGATCACCACAGTGAACCAGCTCAGATCTCAGAGGAAGAACAGACACAGGAGAGCAGCAGACATTTGTTGAGGGACACACAACTAATTGATGGCAGGGCCAGTCAAGGACATTGTGACTCAGGATGCCTGGCCCACACCTGTGATGTTTCCTCCGTATCCAACAGCTTACTTTTATTCAAAGGACAAAAGACGGCGGGCCTACTTTAATTCCAAGCCATGAGCGTATCCAAGGTGCCAAGAATTCTCCGAATCTCTCATCAGTGTCTGTAGTTTTAACCTCTAAGTGAACAAATGAGCAAACAGCACCTGTGCATAATATTGTGTCATATTCCATCTCGTCCTAGATGCAGGACAAGTACTTCAAAACGAGCATTGCTTGCTTCTTAAAGGAAGATGACACCTCTTGGGACTTCAGTGATGAGAACATGAACAATCCCTGCTGGCAAGTAAAGTGGCAGCTACGACAGTTTGTTAGAAAGGTAGGTGGACTCTCGGGTGATTTCACCAGCTTTTCATAGAAGGTCGGAGGAGAGGGGATGTTTAAGATCGTCACGTCTAGACTGTTCGTTTTGCAAAAGGGGAATCTGAGGCCCAGAGTGCCTACGTGATTTTCCCTAAATTCATAGAACTGCAGAAAGGCAAACAGCACCAAACAGTGGGCCTTCATCAACTTCCGGTCTGTAGTTCATGCCTCTACTCTTAGACAGTCTCCCCATCCAGTCTAATCTTTGTATCTTACATTGTGGAAATGGAGGCACAGGCAGAGCAATGTGCTCAAAGTCGGACAACAATGAAAGTGTGTGTGGCTTTTTATTCAGAATATGAAAGAGGCAATTAATGGTGTTTTATATTCTTCCCACATGTTGATCTCAAAGAGGAAAGAGAAATTGAAGTTGATATCTCAATTTGCAGTTAGCAAATGACAAATTATAGTATTTTCTGTCTATGCAAGTTGCTAAAACAGGATCTCTAGCAGAACCATTATGTAGCTAACAGGTTATTTTATAACTAGAGGCCCAGTGCACGAAATTCGTGCACTGGGGAGGGTGTCCCTCAGCCCAGCTTGCACCCTCTCTAATATGGGACCCCTCGGGGGATGTCCAATTGCAGGTTTAGGCCCGATCCCTGTGAAATCGGGCCTAAACCTGCATTTGGACATCCCTCTCACAATCTGGGACTGCTGGCTCCTAACTGCTCACCTACCTGCCTGATTGCCCCCTAACTGCTCCCTTGCTGGCCTGATTGCCCCCTAACTGCTCCTCTGCGGGCCTGGTTGCCCCCAAATACCCTCCCCTGCTGGCCTGATCACCCCCAAGGCTTTTATTAGTATAGATTGTTACATAATTGTAGTTTCAGCCACGTGACATGTCAAGTTAGGTTTCTTCTCTCGGGTTCTTCCTTCTTGGCAAGAAAGCATTTAGTAATATTTACTTTCAAATTCTTCAGAAAAGTCAGAGGAGGACACAGATATGGAAATACTCTGAAAAGAAGTAAGCGCCAAGATTGTTTAAAAAATCCTGGGGACATTCCCAGCACAGAAGGAGGAAGTGTTTTTCTAGCATGATTGTGAGTCCAGGATGTGGTGCTCAGCCTGGCTTCTCATAGAGCCAGTGTTTTGTTGGCAGTTAGGGATCTGATTTATAAACCTCAACAGTCGTCCCCATAGAGCCCAGGCATCACCCACAATGCTATTGTTTTTTTTTTGTTTTTGTTTTTTTTTTTTGGTTAATCCTCACCTGAGGATATTTTCCCATTGATTTTTAGAGAGTGGAAGGGAGGGGGAGACAGAGAAACTTTGATGTGAGAGAGACACATCAATTGCTTGCCTACTGCACATCCCCCAACCAGGGCTGGGGATTGAGTCTGCAACCCAGGTAGGTGCCCTCCACCGGGATTGAACCCAGGACACTTCAGGCTGAGGGCTGACATTCTATCTACTGAGCCAAACTGGCTAGGGCTTATGATGCTATTTCTATGAGAAATGAAATTATTAGATGTCCACCTGGGAGTCCTGCAAACACCTGCACTGAGTGGCTGCCCTGGAGGTGTGGCCTGGGCAGGGCACCCACTGCATGCATGAGCAGCTGTGACTTCAGCACCCCAAGTGACAGGGACCAGGAAAGGCCCAGGGTTGGGGAAGGGTACTGAGGAATCTAGGAATGGGACTCCACAGACCCTGGGGGTCAGGGGGTGGTAAACTAACAGGTTTGGGGACCGAGAAGGGGGGCTGGACGCTGGTGCTGGAAAGTGGGGAGATAAGAGAAGTGGGGATGGGTTTCCTGCTACTCTTGCTCTCCCTCCCATGCTCATGCCCTGCCCCGCAGCTAGACTAGAGGAAGCTGGGAGGGTCACAGAGGAGTGGGTAAGAGTGCAGGGGAAAAGGATGTCCCATTTTTCCCAGGGACCATTAATTAAACAGACTATTTCCAGTGAACATCCTATACCCATTACATATATCATCTCCTTTAATTCTCACAACAGCTCTATGAGGAAGAAATCATTATCCTTTTCCTCTTTTTTAAAAAACAGATGGAGTTAAAGTTTACATCAGTTAAGTGACTTGAGAAAAATTTCCCAGAGCTAACAATTGACAGGTTTGAATCCAGGCCATCTGACCATACTGTAATTATTATTGTACTTTGTCTCCCACACTGTAGGAATTACCCTCTCTCCTTCCTGCTGATCCTCCTTCTTCCTTTCCTTCTGTTCCAGAATGAGAGAGAGAGAGAGAGAGAGAGAGAGAGAGAGAGAGAATATTGCTGAGGCCACCTCTCACTTTCCCCGCCTGTATTAGTGCCCATTGGACTACAGGCAGTCCCCTGATCACCTGGAGTCAGGGCTTGAGGCAGATGCAGAAGCAGCGAGCTTCTGACTTGGGATGGGAGTACAGGGGGAGGGAGTTTCTGGAAGTTGCCCAATTAACAACAGTGACAGGAAAGGAGGGCAGTGATGGGAAAAAACCCCTGGTGACAGAAGCCAATGGAGGGGAATTTAGAAGCTGTGGATGAGCCAAGACAAGACCTGTTTAATTCATAGAAAGGCTCAGTGTTTGCTCTTTCTTACAGTTTTTTCCCTTACAGTTTTTTCCCACTGGTGAGCACAAAGAGGGTGATGCTAGAGTTTTAGTAAAGGTATGGGAACTTGGTAAAATACTTTTATGTTAAGAATGCCTCGGCCACATTCTCAGAAATGAGAGCAGGACATGGTGTGGTCAGGTCACACCTTGATGAGCTGTGGTTGTCTGTGGGCACCCAGAGAGAGAGGCTTGGGGCTGTCCAATCACTTAAAGCCCCTGGACTCCATTACACAGAGCCCTTTACACACACACACACACACACACACACACACACACACACACCATAGAGGAAATGAGGTGACATGTCCACCACATCCGCCAGCCACAGAGAGGTCTGGGCAGGACTCGGCTGACCTAACGTGGCAGGTGGCTCCTTTCTCCTGTGCTGCTCCGGATGTGGACTGTCAAAGACTTTATCCAGAAACAGAAGTTTCCCACACAGAGGACCATTCTTTGATCACCACGTGGGGATGGCTGCTTCAATATTCACCCTGCTTCCTAGGTTGTCATCTTACATAGAAATGTCCTGTTAGACGTCAGTAAAAAGAGCCATAGACATTCTATAGTCAGTTTTAAATTTTTAGGGAAATTAACAACCTTTATTCAATACTGTTTGCAGATAAGTTTGGGAACCTATGCGGAAACCATTTCTACAGTTCCAGGTAGTATTTTTATTTTAACTTTCTACTCTCCACTTCATGGCAGGGTGAAGGCCTCTCCATCCTCTTCCTTTCTGCTCCATTCACACATCCTACCTCTGCTCAGCTGCTCAGCATTTCAAGCTACTTGATTCTGTTTCCCTTTTTGCATTGAGAGCTACAAAGCTCAGAACCAACCCTGTGGCCCACCTATGGCCAGAACTTTTTTTTCAGCTGAATCTTATTGGATTTTCCTTTCCCCTCAATTTCTTTAATTATTTATTTTTTAACCTTCTAATGTGTTGTAAATAAGCCATATAAATCCTTTCTAGAACTGGCTGAAAGTAAGATAAATAAGGGCCCCACGTTACCCATCCCCTCTGCTTCTGACCACCACAGGCATTCTATGCCTTTCCTTATACAGAAACGCCTCACTCCCTCATCCCTTCCCAACCATCCCTCCTACCCACCCACAATTCTCATCTTATGGCCACAGCCATCTCTCTTCCTGTTCATGATCAGCAGGCTTCTCTTGACCACACTCCCTGCAGTGCTGTTGCCCAGGCTGGCTTCTTTTGTCTCTGGCTGTTCATATAACGGGCTCCTTCTCATTCTCCATCCCCATCACCTAATTGTCAGACCTTCCCTGGCCACCTTTCTAAGTAAGTTCCCTGCACCCTGTTATCTCTATCACACTTACCTTGTTCATTTATATATATATATATATATATATATATATATATATATATATATATATAATCTCTATGTCTGATTCCTTACTAGGTCAGAGATTCACAAAGACAGAACATGTGTCTGTTTCTCCCACCTCTCTATACTCAGCACCTAACACTGTGCCTCAAACCTAGTAAGTCCCTGCCCTTGTCTGTACCATCTTCAGTGTGTGTGTGTGTGTGTGTGTGTCTGTGTGTGTGTATTTTGATTGAAACAAAATTCACATAACAAACAATTAACCATTACTGAGCACAATTCAGTGGTAGTGAGTGCATTTACAATGTTGTGCCAACACCATCTCTTTCTATATAGAAGGTTCTTTTTAAAAAATATACTTTTATTGTTGAAAGTATTACAGATGTCTTCCATTTCTCCCCTTTGCCCACCTCCACTCAGCTCCCACCCCAACTCAGGCCTTCACCTCACTGTTGTCTGTGTCCATGGGCTTTGCATATATGCATATAAGTTGTGTGTGTGTGTGTGTGTGTGTGTGTGTGTGTGTGTGTGTGTGTGTGTTTTGATTGAGATGAAATTCACATAGCAAACAACAATTTACAGAGCAGAATTAAGCTCAGCCGGTGTGGCTCAGTGGTTGAGCATCGACCTATGAACCAGGGGGCCATGGTTTGATTCCTGGTCAGGGCACATGCCTGGGTTTCAGGCTTGATCCCCAGTGTGGGGCATGCAGGAGGCAGCAGATCAATGATTCTCTCTCATTGTAGATGTTTCTATCTCTCTCCTCCTCTTCCTTCCTCTCTGAAATCAATGAAAATATATTATAAATAATAAACAAAATCAGAAATGAAAGAGGTGAAATAACAACAGACCCCGCTGAGATACAAAGGATTGTTACAAAATACTACGAACAACTCTATTCCAACAAACTGGACAATCTGGAGGAAATGGACATATTCCTAGAAAAATATAACCTTCCAAAAATCAATCAAGAAGAATCTAAACAGCTCAATAGGCCAATAACTATGGACGAAATTGAAGCAGTCATCAAAAAGCTTCCAGCAAACAAAAGCCCGGGGCCTGATGGCTTCACAGGAGAGTTTTACCAAACATTCAAGGAAGAACTAAAACCTATCCTCCTCAGACTATTCCAAAAAATTCAAGTGGAAGGAACACTTCCAAGCTCCTTCTATGAAGCCAGCATCACCCTAATACCAAAACCAGATAAAGACAACACAATGAAAGAGAATTACAGACCAATATCCCTCATGAACATAGATGCCAAAATCCTCAACAAAATTCTAGCAAATCGGCTCCAGCAGTACATCAGAAAGATCATACACCATGATCAAGTAGGATTTATCCCAGGAATGCAAGGATGGTACAATATCCGCAAATCAATAAACGTGATACATCACATAAACAAATTGAAAGATAAAAATCACATAGTCATATCAATTGATGCAGAAAAAGCATTTGACAAAATCCAACACCCTTTCTTGATAAAAGCTCTCAACAAGGTGGGAATAGATGGCTCATACCTCAACATAATAAAAGCTATATATGATAAACCCACAGCAAACATCATACTCAATGGACAAAAACTAAAGACGTTTCCCCTAAGAACAGGAACAAGACAGGGATGCCCACTCTCACCACTCCTGTTTGACATAGTACTGGAAGTATTAGCCATTGCAATTAGACAAGAAGAAGAAATAAAAGGCATCCAGATTGGAAAAGAACAAGTAAAGCTGTCTTTATTTGCAGACGACATGATATTGTACATAAAAAATCCGAAAGACTCCGTCAAAAAACTCATAGACTTAATAAATGAATTCGGCAATGTAGCAGGATACAAAATTAACGCCAAGAAATCTATGGCCTTTCTATACACCAATAGTGAACTTACAGACAGAGAGACTAAAAAGGCAATCCCATTTACCATCGCGCCAAAAAAATTAAGATACCTAGGAATAAACTTAACTAAGGAGGTAAAAGACCTATACACGGAAAACTACAGGACACTGAAAAAAGAGATAGAGGAAGACGTAAACAGATGGAAGAACATACCATGTTCATGGATTGGTAGAATCAACATCATTAAAATGTCCATACTACCCAAAGCAATCTATAGATTCAATGCACTCCCCATTAAAATACCAACAGCATATTTCACAGACCTTGAAAGAACTCTCCAAAAATTCATCTGGAATAAAAAAAGACCCCGAATAGCCACAGCAATCCTGAGAAAGAAGAATAAAGTAGGAGGGATCTCAATACCAGATTTCAAGCTGTATTACAAAGCCACTGTTCTCAAAACAGCCTGGTACTGGCACAAGAACAGACATATAGATCAATGGAACAGAATAGAGAATCCAGATATTGACCCAAACCACTATGCTCAATTAATATTTGACAAAGGAGGCATGAACATACAATGGAATAAAGACAGTCTCTTCAATAAATGGTGTTGGGAAAATTGGACAGATACATGCAAAAAAATGAAGCTTGATCACCAACTTACGCCATACACAAAAATAAACTCAAAATGGATACAGGAATTAAACATAAGACGGGAAACCATAAAAATACTAGAGCAATCCACAGGCAGCAAAATGTCAGACATATGCCAAAAGAAATTCTTCACTGACACTGCCCCTAGGGCAATGGAAGCTAAAGAGAAAATTAACAAATGGGACTACATCAAAATAAAAAGCTTTTTCACAGCAAAAGAAACCATCAACAAAACAACAAGAAGGCCCACTGCATGGGAGAACATATTTGCAAATGGCATCACTGATAAAGGTTTAATCTCCAACATCTACAGGCAGCTTATACAACTTAATAAAAGGAAGATAAATGATCCAATAAAAAAATGGGCAACAGACCTAAATAGAATCTTTTCAAAAGAAGACAGAAGGAAGGCCAAGAGACACATGAAAACATGCTCAACGTCACTAATTATCCGAGAGATGCAAATCAAAACAACAATGCGGTACCATCTCACACCTGTCAGAATGGCTATCATCAACAAATCAACAAACGACAAGTGCTGGCGAGGATGCGGAGAAAAAGGAACCCTCGTGCACTGCTGGTGGGATTGCAGACTGGTGCAGCCACTGTGGAGAACAGTATGGAGTTTCCTCAAAAAACTGAAAATGGAACTCCCATTTGACCCAGTAATCCCACTCCTGGGAATATATCCGAAGAAACTAGAAACACCAATTAGAAAGGATATATGCACCCCTATGTTCATAGCAGCGCAATTCACCATAGCTAAGATTTGGAAACAGCCTAGGTGCCCGTCAGCAGATGACTGGATCAGAAAACTGTGGTACATCTACACAATGGAATACTATGCTGCCATAAAAAAGAAGGAATTCTCATCATTTGCAGCAACCTGGGAGGAATTGGAGAACATTATGTTAAGTGAAATAAGTCAGTCAATGAAAGAAAAATACCACATGACCTCACTCATTTATGGATAATAAAGAACATTATAAACTTGAACAAAAAGATAGATACAGAGACAGTAAAGCATCAAACAGACTGTCAAATTACAAGGGGAAGGTTAGGGAGAGGTGGGGGAGATAAGAGATCAATCAAAGAACTTGTATGCATGCATATAAGCATAACCAATGGATGCAAAACTCTGGGGGGGTGGGGGCATATATGGGAGTGGGGTGTGGGGAGGGCAATGGTAAGATATGTACACATATAATACCTTAATAAAAAAATTGGAAAAAAAATAAATAAAATAAATAAATAAATAAAAATAATAATAAAATAAAAAAAAAAAAAGAAAATATATTATAAATAAATAAATAAATAAATAAATAAATAAATAAATAAATAAAAAAAATAAAGAGCACAATTCAGTGGTAGTTAGTGCATGCACAATGTTGTACCAACACCATCTCTCTCTACATAGAAGGTTCTCCATACATATATTTTGATTGAATAAATACGTAAAAAAATTACTGGAGTAAATTGACTACTTTTTTGCACCTGGTTCCCTATAGCCCCATTTTCCCATATTAATCGCCATGCAGGCCTGAGTACATATACTGGAGCACATCAACCTGGCAGAGAGGGCAAGACCTTGTCCCAGGGTCCAAGCATCTGATCATTTCCCCAAAGGCAAAAGTGGTAGTGAGAGTGTTGAGCACCCCAACTCTTGTGATGAGGGACAGCAGATCCATCATCTACAGTAGATGCATGTACTATATTCAGTATTGGAAGAGAAATATTATATTTTACTCATCCCAATAAGGGATAGAAATCAGGTACTTCTCAGTATTCCAAGACATATCCATGACACTCAAATATACATATTTGCAAGTTTCCTTCCTGGGATGTGTTTGCTATAGCCAGTTGGAAATTTCCTCTCTTTAGAATTTGCTTTCAAAGCTTGGCTTTCCCATATCCTTTCAATGACTTCAAATGCAAGATATCTATAATTGGATTTTGTTATTGAATACTTAAAAACAAAGTGGTGAGGTCTAGGACAGGCAAAGCATTATGAATTATTTAACAAGGGAGGTTATAAGTAAATGGACACATCAACCTTGAAAGATGAGAATAATATATCAATGACTATGCATCTCCATGCCATGCTTGGTCTTCAGTGCCATATAGATGCCCACCCATCCTGAATAAGCAACAAGTAATACAAAATTAGAAGAAATGAGAAGAGATTCTAATGTCCCATTCATTTTCCCCTATGGAATTTTATCACCTCTTAGTTTCCTCTTCTACTGGCCTAGATTAAGGCTTACTGTTCTCAGTCCTGGTATAATAGTCTGATTAACTTGCCAGTCTCCAGCCCTCTCATCTTCTATCCATCCAACCTCACTCTGAGAGATAGATTAGCCTAAAGCACAAAACATATCTCTTCACTTCCCTGACCAAAACCTTTCAGAGTTTTCCCACACCCTATAAAATCCAAATCTCTTAGTCTGACATTCACATCCTCTGTACTTTGGCTCATCATTCAAACGTGAAACTGAATTCCTCTCATGCCTTTGTCCCAGGAATGCTGTGTGCACCCTGCGTTGAGCCTCTTCCCATTCTATGGGACCCCAAGCCAGCCCATCTTCACCCTGTTCAGATCATCACCCTTGCACTTTCTTGGGCCTATTTGCTTATAATTCTTTTTTCTTGTCCCTGGAAGAGTGCCTGTCATAGACACGATGGGCACTTTGGTTTGTTTAAGTGAATGGAAGGGGCCTTAGCACAAACACTCCCCTGGCCTCAGCTTCCCAATAAGTAGGAATCTTTCCCTCTGAATAGCCATCACCCTTTATTTCCTTTTCTAACAGATAAATTTTCACTTTCTAATTCATATCTTCCCCCAAAGACTGTTTAAGTCCCTTAAGGACTCAGCCAGTGTAATCAGTGATTAATCTTTGCTGCCTCTGTAGGGCCTAGTGCAGTGCCTTGTGTTTTAAAAACCAATGTACGCACGCTTGGGAAGTTCAAACTGATTTTTTAAGAGTTGTTTGTTCAATCTGTAAATTTTTAAGTACTTGGATGCTGGTCAATAAGTCATTTGTTTGTTAAAATGTAGTGAATCCGTGATTTAGATGCTCAGGTACTGATTATCGTGATCAGTATGTCAATCCGTGTTCCTTTGGGGAGGTCAGGGGAGAGGAGGGGAATGACTGTTAGATGCCAGCTTATAGCATCTATGGACAATGGTTACCACTGCTACTCCTTTAAGAATCACTAGTAGCTAGCACATAGGAAAAAATAGAGATGATGAAATTGGTATCATTCTATATATAACTCAAAATGGAAACTTGCCAATACCTGGTCATTTGTGCACTTTAAATGACTCAGCACGATATTACTGCAGGTCCACAGTTTTTTGTTTGTTTGTTTGTTTGGGTATTTTTAGAAAGGGCCGTAACCTTCCTTTTGTTATATTCACCGTAATGACTTCTGAGATGCTGATAAATTATAACCCACGTTACTGCTTATTCTTCCCATCTAAAGTACTTTGCAAGTTAAACATAACTTGAAGTACACTGATCATCACAGTGAACTGTAGGCTGTTTTTATGAAAAGCCATATGATCAACTTTGGAAGCCCAGTGTGCTCACAGGGCCTGATTGACAACAGCTGTGAGCTGCAATATGAGAGGTAGTTGGACAAGTGCTGATGATATGTTGTCATTTCTCTTTTAGAAAAGCAACAAGATGGTCCTCCGCTAGTGACTAGAAAAGGACTTCAGAGAGTAGCAGCTCACCTAACAGGGAAAACTCAGAGCATGGCCGCACTCCCAGTTTCAAGTAAGAGAAACAACAAATATATGGTTTCAAAGGAAGGCAATGGAAGACTATGTCCCAAATAATGTATTCTTTTAACTTGTACCTAAAATGTGTATATAGCTATCTACAAAATGCTCAGCAGGAATCAGATCTCAGATTGACTCTTTTCAGAAGCAAGATGATCAGACAAATAGCAGTAATAGTAATTACTGCCCTAGCATAGCTGGCCTCAAAGAAATGATAACGTTGGAGAATGTCATATTTGAGTTTCCCATGCCCCCATTTTTGCTTTTTTTCTTCTTAAAGTCATTTCTCTTTCTCACTTTGACCAATTTTTTCTCTTCAAAATTCTAAGTCCATCATTTGCTTTCACCATGAGTCACTGAGCATTCTTGTGACATTATATTTGGTTGAACCGTAGGAAGTTGCCAATATTTGACTATTTTTTACTTACAAAAATGTCAGTTTCACATAGTTTAACCAAATAGGTTAAACCTAATTTTTAACTGTCAGAGCAGATGTCCACAGAGTGCTGTAGTTAAGTGTGCTGGTCTTATAGTCTAAATACCCACTTTGGAATCCCAGCCCTCCTTACCCAGACATATGTTTTGAGCAAATTACTTAACCAAACTAAGCTTCAGTTGCTTATACAAAATAGAGATAATCTTTAAACAAAGTAGAGATAATCTTTCCTTCATAAAAGAGTAACACATGCAAAATGCCTGGTGTATTGTAAGTACTCATTAAGAAGTCCCTTTTATTATTGGGAAAGGTTTTGTCCCAAGTTAAAGAAATTTCAGGCAGTTAATGGATGAAAGCATTATTGGGGTGTTTTGAGAGGTTTGTTTATTGTTCTTTTTTTTTTCTAGGTAGTTGCCTTGCTATCATATTCCTGGACTTGTGTTTTGTAAATAATTAACATGTTTTGCATACGAGTGAGATCATTATTCCAACATTAGTGTTTACTGCTCATCAACCAATGTGATAGTTATTTTAAACTCTTGAAAAACCTAAATTTCATATCATTCATGGAGATGAGCCCAAAGTTTAAATGAATATCATATTTTTCAGGACCCCTTTTCATTCAGTCTCTAGGACTTAAAAGTCCAAAGATCCGGAGCTCTTTAAATCTGGGATCTCTTTGCCAAACCTGTGCTCTGTCTAATTGTAGACTAGAGATGCCTTCAGTTGGGAGGGTGCCTTTGACTGCTGAGAAAGACCAAGGAGGGAATCCAAAGTGATCCAAAGGAATAGCAAGAAGTTCTGAGCTCCAGGCTTAAGAAGTAGATACGTTTCTTTTGGTTTCCCTATATACTGTTCATTTGAGCTCACCAGCACAGGAGAGAGGTAGGGGCTCGGGACAGAAGTTCTGCCCAGGAAAAAGATTGCCGTCTGAGCGAATCATCCCCTGTGCTGCTATTCAGAGATAAGTGTGGCCGATGTGGCATGAGTGGCAGAGGAGGTACAGAAAAATAAGGCACTCCTAACAGGCCACAACAATACAGAAGCCTTCAGATTTCGCTATGACTAGAATTTAGAATCCTTTTAAGATTAGAGGAGCAAGAAGTTTTATATTTGATTGAAATCCTTTGCAGTACCCACCAAAAATAGGCTAGCAACAGCTGTTGGAAGCACCTTGCTTTGCTACAAACTCCCTTTTGTAAACTTTCTTTCTCTCTAACCTTCCTCCAGACTCCAGGGATGAAAACATTTTGGGCCATAAAATAACCTGCTGGGAGTCATCAAGAAGAGGACATTCATTCTTGAGTAATTTTCACCTGAGGAAAGGAGAGTTAGTTATCCAACAAACGGGTTTTTATTATATCTATTCCCAAACATACTTTCGATTTCTGGAACCTGAGGATGATTCAACAGTAGGGAACAGAAGGAAAAACAAACAAATGGTACAATATATTTACAAGTTCACAGCCTATGCTGAACCTATACTGCTGATGAAAAGTGCTAGGAATAGTTGTTGGTCTAAAGATTCACAATATGGACTCTATTCCATCTATCAAGGTGGAATATATGAGCTTCAAGAAAATGACAGAATTTTTGTATCTGTAACGAATGTGCAATTGGTTGACATGGACGAACGAGCCAGTTATTTTGGGGCCTTTTTAATTGGCTAGATGATCTGCACACACACTATATATATCATATGTACACACACTGAGTGGCCAGATTATTATGACCACCTGACGTTTGTAGGCAAATTAGCCGTACACTGCATCGTATGGGATATGGAAGCCAAAGGCCTGTTCGAACACCTTTGCTGTCTGCAGTTACCAAGATAAAACGTCTCCAATTCGCACAGGAACACAAGGATTGAACAGTCGAGCATTGGAAAGAAGTCATGAGGTCTGATGAATCATGTTTCCAGTTGCATCATGCAGATGGCAGAGTGAGAATTTCGTGGAAACAGCATGAAAGCATGCACCCCACATGCATGAGTACAACGCTTTAAGCTGGTGGGGGCAGTGTTATGGTTTGGGGCATGTTTTCCTGGCATGATTTGGGCCCTTTAATTCATGTGGAACAACGTCTGAATAGCACAACATACCTAAGCATCGTTGTTGATCAAGTTCATCCTATCATGTTGATGGCGTATTCCAATGGAGATGGCTTCTTCCAACAAGACAATGCACCATGCCACAGTGCTTGTATTGTGCAGGAGTGGTTCCAAGAACATGAGGGAGACTTTACCTTGCTTAGGTGGCCCCCAAAATCACCAGATCTCCATCCAATTGAGCATTTGTGGGATGAAGTTAAAAGAGCCATCAAACAGCTGGTTCCACAACCATCAGATCTCACAGAACTGGACAGTGCTCTTCATCAGGCATGGTGTCAGATTCCTCGAATCACCTTTCAGCATCTCGTGGAGTCAATGCCAAGAAGAATCACCACAGTATTGAAGCCAAAAGGTGGCCCAACAAAGTACTGATGGGGTGGTCATAATAATCTGGCCATTCAGTGTATATCCATCTATTTATCTATCTATCTATCGGTAGATAGATACATAGATAGATAGATAGATAGATAGATAGATAGATAGATATACACTGAGTGGCCAGATTATTATGATCTCTGAACACATAATAATCTGGCCACTCAGTGTATATTCTATATAATAAAAGGCGAATATGCAAATTGTCCCCTCAACCAGGAGTTCAACCAGCAGGCAGGCTGGCCAACTGCCCATGTCCCCTCCCCCTGGCCAGGCTGGCTGGACCCCATACATGCACAAATTTATGCACTGGGCCTCTAATATATATATATATGTGTGTGTGTGTGTGTGTGTGTGTGTGTGTGTGTGTGTGTGTGTGTAGGTATATATATATATATATATATATATATATATATATATATATATACTAAGTGGCCAGATTATTATGCATTCAAATATCATAATAATCTGGCCACTCAGTGTATATATATCAAACGATTGCTTCCTCACACACCCAGACCAGAGATCAAACCCAAAACCTATTATGTTCCCTGACTGGGAATTGAACCTGCAACCTTTTTGATAAGCCAGAAGATGCTCTAACCAACGAAGCCATCCAACCAGGGAAACACATTACCCTAACCTGAGGATATTTTTCCATTGATTTTTTTTTAGAGAGAGTATGGGGCGGGGGAGACAGAGAGCGAGAGAAACATCAATGTGAGAGAGACACATGGATTGGTTGCCTCTCACATGCACCCCATCCAGGCCAGGGATCAAACCCACAACCGAGGCAGCTGCAAAGTAGCAACCCTGCATGAGTGTATTTCCATCCACATTGACCAGGCTAGTGTCCAGATCAGCAATGCCTTCTGGGAGCTCTACCACCTGGAACATAACATCCAGCCTGATGACCAGATGCCAAGCGACATGACCACTGGGGAGTGGGAGGGAGATAACTTCTTCAACACCTTCTTCAGTGAGAGGCGCTGGCAATCATGTGCCCAGGTCAGTGTTTGAGGACCTAGAACCCACAGTCATTGATGAAGTTTGCACTGGTACCTATTGCCAGCTCTTCCAATCTGAGCAGCTCATCACAGGCAAGGAAGATGCTGCCAATACCTATGCCAATGGATGCTACACCATTGGCAAGGAAATCATCAAACTCGTCTTGGACTGAATTCAGAAACTAACCAGTGCACAGGTCTTCAGGGCTTACTGGTTTTCCACACCTTGGGTGGAGGAACTGGTTCTAGGTTCATCTCCCTGCTGATGGAACATTTCTCTGTCAATTATGGCAAGAAGTCCAAGCTAGAGTTCTCCATCTACCCAGCCACACAGGTTTCCACAGCTATAGTTGAGCCCTACAACTCCATCCTCACCACCCACACTACCTGGGGCTCTGATTGTGCCTTCATGGTTGATAGCGAGGCCATCTACGGCATCCATCATAGAAACCTTGAAATTGAGCGCCCTATTTATACTAACCTGAATAGGTTCATCAGTCAAATTATGTTTTCCATCATTGCTTCCCTGAGATTTGATGGAGCCCTGAATGTTGACCCCACTCTGCTGAGACCTGATTCCAGGTAGCATCTGGGACAGACTAAGTTGTGTGGCTCTAGGACAAGGGACATTTTTCTCTCTCATGCCTGAGCAGTGCAGAGCCCTTCACACAGCCAAACCTTGTTCTGTTTGGGCCCAAAGAACTCTTCTGAACTCACCCTGATTACTCCCTGAAATCCTACCCGACCACAAAGTTTTGTGAGCACTCAACAGGCACAGAGTATCAATCTGGTGAACATCAGTCATCCCTACTCATTGCGAATCTACCTCATGCACTGGAGTATCACCAGATGCTCTTTCAATGTCTGAGCCTAACCAATGGACACAGACAATAGGAGGGGAGGTGGGGGGCTGTGCGGGGGGGGGCAGGAATGGGTGGGGAGAGGTCAATGGGGGGGAAATATGTAAAACTTTCAACAATAAAGAATTTTTTTAAAAGAAATGCTGATACCTGGGCTTCGCCACAGACCTACTGAATCAGAATCTTTGGAGAGGGGCCCAGGAATCCTTTTGTGTTTGTGTTGTAATTTCCCCAAGTGATTCTGTTAGCAGCTAGCTGGGCACATATCCACCGGCAGGCAATTGAAAATCATGAATACAGCTTCTAGAGTTGAGAAAACTAAATTTCAAAAACTCTGATTTATCAATTAAGACCCTGAGAAAACAATGTATCAGGTCACCATTATGGTTAGAAATTCAAAATTACAATTCACATGCAACGTTTCAACTGCATAATTTGTTTAAAAATAGGGATGCCTATATGTTCCATTCTCTGCTTTAGAGATGAAGCTCAAGATACAGGAGGCACCTATGAAGTGGATACCTTAGAATGACAATTTTATGGCCAACTGTTAATTCTTTCCTAAAGGGCATGAGTACTGAATATTGGTTCTTTTTGAAAAGTAAAATCTGAGGCGTTCTGGCCCATTTTTATTGGACTCTGCCCCATGAAACCACCTCGCTTGAAGAATAGAGGAAAAAACTGCTAGTGCAGTTTTATTAGGATGGATCTGGGCAGAGTAAGGAGTTTTTTAAGACATTGACCCTTGAGGAGAGGCTAGCTCAGCAGTTTGAGAGGGGCCTTGGCAGGCTTGAGTAGCATCATGGAAGGCAATCCTTACACATACCTTGAGCTTCCACCAGGTGGCGAGGTTCCCTTATTTTCCTCAAAGCCATTTTCTAACCAAATTCTAAAGCAAAAGTGAAGGAGAGTGGACCATAAGTAACCAGGGCTTCAGACAGAAGGCCTTGGGTCAAATATGTGTACTCACTTAGTTCTTAGGAGCTCCGCCACAGAGGCTGGGGTGTAGGAGGCAGAGATAATTTTAGTAGTTATGGTATAGCCTCTCTGTGTCCCAGACAGTAACACCCACTTTGCATTTCCAATTCCTACTTATTCTTAAAATCCCCTACAAAGTCATAGCTATGTCAAAACTGGAAATGACTAGTTAAAATGAACACATAAGTAGAAAACAGGGTGCAAGCACTTCCTATTTTGAGAAACATCAATGTACAAAACCCTCAAGTCTATGAAACATAAATTTGAGAGATTGCTAAAGGGTCTTTGTTTTAAAAAGAGATCCATCACAGACTGCCTTAAACAGTAAGTTTCCTTTGTGCCTTAATAATTTGATTCAACCTATTAAATTCAATGTTCTCCTGATTGCTTTGTGAACTGAGTTGAAGGTATCTTGGTATCTTCAGGATGAATTGTGACACTGATTTGGTTTCTGTATCATTTGCTTCCCCCTTTTGCAGATTTTTCCCTTCCCTACAAGCTCCTTAAACCATCTGCCAGCAATACGCCTTTTTTTTTTTTTTTTTTTTTTGTCTCCCAGTCTCCTCCAGGAAGGGTCAGATGATGGATGAAGTGAGACGTGACCTGGATTTGGTGCTGTGTGCACTTGGTCAGCCTTCTGGTTGGGAACACCTTTCACTGTTGGGAGATAACAACAATGTGGAAGGGTAGGAGGAACCATCTATTGAACACTTCCTCTATTCTGGATGTCCTTCCGGACAAAGCCATGGTGGCAGGGCCAAGGCAGAGGCAATTAGGGGCAAGCAGGCCAGCAAGGGGGGGGGCAGTTGGGGGGCAACCAGGCCAGCAGGCAGGCGAGCAGTTAGGAGCCAGCAGTCCCAGATTTCGAGAGGGATGTCCCTGCATGGATCAGGCCTAAACTAGCAGTCGGACATCCCCTGAGGGGTCCCTGATTGGAGAAGGTGCAGGCCGGGCTGAGGGGACTCTCCCCTACCCCTCGTTCATGAATTTCGTGCACTGGGCCTCTAGTTTTAAAATAAGCATCATGCATATGACAGCTATTTGCACATTACCTGATATAAGAGCAAGCATGCAAATAATTCTTTTATTTTCTCTTATATCACTGATTTGTAAATTTTGGGTACTCTTTTCTCAACAAGATACCTATACAAGTGTTTGTTTCTCTTAAGATTCTGTTAAGAGTTATTTTCTATAAAATTATATTTCTTCATGACAACAGTGATGTAGTGAAAAAAAAAAAAGAAAGAAAGACTGGACTATAAACCAAACAAAGGGACTCCTAGGCAAGTCAGCAATTTGTCCTCAACCCACTGGTGTATTGGGCAAACAATTCTAGGTCATGTAGTGCTGCCCAACTTATTGCAAGATGTTTAGCATCCTCAGCCTTCAGGCGCTGTGTGCCTGTAGTAATTGCTTACTCCCACCAAGAGTAGGCTTTCATAGTCCTCTTGCCTTATAAATTAAGGATTTTTTTTTCTATTCAAGAGCTCATTTTGGTTGCTATGACAAAACAACACAGACTGTGTAGCTTATAAACAACAGAAACTTATATCTCACAGTTCTGCAAGTTGAAAAGTCCAAGATCAAGGAGCCAACATGGTCAATTTCTTGTGAGGACCCTCTTTCTGGTTCATCTGGTGCCCTCTCTCTGTGTCCTCACATGGTGGAAGGGGCCAGGGGTCTTCTGGAGGACTTGAAGGCACTTAGCCTGTTATAAAGGCTCTGCCCTCATGATTTAAGCACCTCCCAAAAGCCCCACCTCCTAATGCCATCATCTTTGGAGATTAGGATTTCACCGTATGAATTTGGGGGTGGGGGGCGGGGAGTAGCACAAATATTCAGACCATAGCAGCTAGATAGAGGGCCTTGGTGAAAACCCTTAAGGTATGAAACTTATTTTCCTCACTAAGCACATAACTACACCATAAAGTCTTTAGACTTAACATTTGAGATTCAGAGAATTTTGTTTTGTTTGTTTGTATCTTCTCTCATTTTGCTTTATTTCTTTTTTTGTCACAGGTTTTTCTATTCATTAGTCATTTTAAAGAACACAATTTTGGTTCTATTAAGCATTCCAATTGTTTTTTCCCCCCTTTATTGATTAAGGTAATACATATGTGTCCTTATCCCCCCATTGCCCCCCCCCCTCCCACTCATGCCCTCACCCCCTGGTGTCTATGTCCATTGGTTAGGCTTATATGCATGCATACAAGTCCTTTGGTTGGTCTGTCCCCCTTACCCTCCCCCTCCCCTACTTTCCCTCTGAGGTTTGATGGTCTGATCGATGCTTCTCTGTCTCTGGATCTGTTTTTGTTCATCAGTTTATGTTGTTCATTATATTCCACAAATGAATGAGATCATGTGATATTTATCTTTCTCTGACTGGCTTATTTCGCTTAGCATAATGCTCTTCAGTTCCATCCAGGCTGTTGCAAATGGTAAGAATTCCTTCTTTTTTTACCACAGTGTAGTATTCCATTGTGTAGATGTACCACAGTTTTTTAATCCACTCATCCACTGATGGGCACTTAGGCTGTTTCCCAAATATTAGCTATGATAAATTGTGCTATTATGAACATAGGGGTTCATATATCCTTTCTGATTGGTGTTTCTAGTTTCTTGGGATATATTCCTAAAACTAAAAATGGAACTCCCATTTGATCCAGTTGCTTTTATTTTAATTCTCTATTTCATTGTTTCTTCCCTAATGAATATATTTTCTGTCTTTTCCACTTTTTTTTTAAATGACTTTTTCCATCTTCTTGAATTGAATAGTTAGCTCATTTGTTTTTAGTACTTTTTCTTAGGGAGATGAGGTCAATTCTGTAATGTTCCTCTAAGTATTATTACTGTCTATCATACATTTTGACACATAATATTTTTTTTATCAATGAGTCCTAAATTTTATATAACCTGCCTAAGGAATTACTCTTAAAATTATGTTTTATCTCAGAGGTGTTTTTTTTAATTTATGAGATACATGAAAATTTTAAACAATATTTTTTCTATTGACTTGCAAATTGTTTTAATTGAATGAAAGTAACATATTCCCTGTGATTTTGATTATTTCATATTTATTGATTCTTTTTTGTGGGATGGTATAGAATTAAATTTTGTGAATGTTCAAAAACGGAAAGAATATTTATATGAATTTCACCTTAGGTTTTAGAAGGCCTTTGCATTTATTATGCTTTCTTGATCTTTTATTCCTTTAACCAGTATATAACAACCCTGTTTGTCCCTTTTATGCTTTTATTTTTTTGGTTTGGTAAGTTTGATGCCTCAGATATCTTTTTTCCCCCCCATATTTTCCTGTTTCTTTGTTTTATTCCCTTATTTTCAACTTTTCTTTATATATTTATTTTTAATATGTTTCTTATAAATTGTATATTGCTGAAAATTGTTTTGCTGTCAATCTGAGAATCTCTGCTTTTATTTAGTTTAATCCATTTATATTTATAGTAACCACTTTAATATTGAGACATTTAGGTATATTTATTTCTTGAATTCTTTTTACCATGTTTTGTTGTGTTCCTTTTTTTATTCTTCTAACTTCCATTGGATATTAAAATTATTTTCTAATAGTGTTAGAGCTATAAATTCTATTTTTCTTTATATCTGGTAATTAGGTCTAACTTATAAGATCAATAATTGTGTTTATTGCTCAATCTAAGTTTAAATGTTATTAATTTGTAAATCTTACCCACCCATTACCTATAGGTTAAGAATTTTAGCAAGGGTTTCTTATTTTCCATTGCACCATCTCCATATTGATGTTGATACAATCTGGAATTTTAGAACTAGATTATACTTTGATTTTGTTGTTGGGCCATTACTTATATAGACTTTAAAAATGTTTAAGTTTATTTTTAAATTACCATTGACATACAATATTATATTAGTTTTAGGTGTACAACATAGTGATGAGAAATTTGTATCAGACTTTGGTAACTTGAATAAGTTATTTATCCTGTCAGCCTGAGCAATGGATTTCAGCAACCAAATTCCTGCCCTGATCTTACACTGTTGCCTTGGGTTAGCACTGCTAATTTCTTTTTCTTTATTTTTAATATGTTTTTGTTGATTTCAGAGAGGAAGGAAGTGGGAGAGAGAGATAGAAACATCAATGATGAGTGAGAATCATTAATTGTCTGCCTCTTGCACACACCTACTGGGGTTCAAGCCAGCAACCCAGGCATGTGTCCTGACCAGGAATCAAACCGTGACCTCCAGGTTCATAGGTCGATGCTCAACACCTGAGCCAGCCAGGCAGCACTGCTGATTTCTTGCCCTGCAATTGTGGGTGAAAGAAAATGGGCCTGTGAGAAGCTGTCTTCCAATCTGTCTCTCATCTGTGATCCCTGGCTCTCTCCTGCTTCAGGTCACATTCCCTAATGCTGTCCCCCCCACCTAAGGCCCAACAATCTTCTATCACTGAAAATGTTTTTTGTTTGTTTGTTTTTACTAATGATTAATCTCTCTTTTTTTAATTTAAATTCTTTATTGTTGAAAGTATTACTTAAGTCTCCTTTTTCCCCCATTGACTTCTCCCTGGCTGCTCCCACCCCTCAGCACATGCCCTCACCCCCCTACTGTCTGTGTCCATTGGTTATGCTTATATGCATGCATACAAGTCCTTTGGTTGATCTCTTATCCCCTCCACTCCCACCCTCTCCTGCCTTCCCTCTGAGGTTTGACGGTCTGTTTGATGTTTCTATGTCTCTGGGTCTATTTTTGTTCATCAGTAACTGTAAGAGTTTTTATGTTGATTTCTGAACGAGGCTGATATCCATCAATCTGTCATCCCCGTACAACACCAATATTGGCATAGTTATTGAGTCAGAAGGGAGGGTCTAATGGCCTGTGCAACTTGCCATCATATCTACTAATAGAGATTTTAAATTTGTTTTATGTTCTTCACAGGGTTATTAGTAGAGGCAAAAGAACGCTATTCAAAACTGTGCTACATAAATGTTTACTATGTATTATTATGGGATACTTTTTCCTCTAGAGTTTTGAATGGACAAAGAAGTTGGAAAGAAGAAAAAAGGTAACTAGCTCATTATGGCAATTTTGCACTATTTTCAGCCAGCAGACTTTGAGGTAAGTCGCATATTCATTATAAAAATGAATATTAGAAAAAGCCTTTCTAGTTCCTTCTTTCCTTACCTATTTAAAATTCTGATTTTTATTTTTCAAACATAGTGAACTAAAGAATATGAATCTTGAAGGGATGGGGAGAAGTAGAAGGATCAAAAGTCAGTGTGAGTTCGTTTTTCTCTCCCATATTGCATTGACAACAAACTTCAAAGGAAAAATTAGTATAGATATTATTTGTGTTTAAGGATGGATGTTGACTTGATTAGGAAGATGGTAGCTAAGTCCTCCCTCTCATCATTATGCTGATCTTTTCTAGAAGAAGGAAGTTTTCCTTAAAGCTAAAAATACAGGGCAAGAGAGGTGGTATATTTATATTTTCTTGGTAATAATGAATTATTCTATTCAACTTTAAAAGTATATGATTATATTTGTTCCATTCTGCAGAATGTTTTACTAAAGAATTAAACCAAATAAGTAAAAGAACATGCTTATAGTCTCTTTATTTTGCCAGGAAGTACCACTAAAAGAAATGTAGGCACTTTATCATTTCTTGGACTATTATACAGCATAATGATTTTCTGTAGTCTTTATACTAATGGGATAATTATTTTTATTACTCATTGTGACAATGCAATATAAAGTCATAATCACCATATTTTGGAGACTCTAAAATGTATTCAAACAAAAAAGAACAAAAACGAGAATTTCCCACACAGCATTAGATAAGCAGTTTTTAAACAAACAAGGTATTTTTTCTGGTGGTAGGGAGCATTAAGAGCCAAACTTCTTTATCTAAAAACTGACTACCGTGTTTTGCTTTGATAATTAAAGAGTGCTGAATTAAATAACAACAAATTGCCTGAAAATTTGAGTGAAACAATGACAAAACTCAAATTATCTTATAATAACCTTTCTAAGTTTATTAAGATACTTGATTATTTTAATATAATCTTTGTTGCGAATTTTAAAGAGATTGATTTAATAGCCTATGTTCTAAAGTCTACAAAAATTAGAATTTGTCCTAGGTGTATGAAACATCCTGGCTGATTCATGAGGCTTGTCTAATATTTAAAAGAAGTCTGTAACCATACAGTCTTCACAGATTCCATAATATTTACCCTTGCATAGTATATATATACTACCTCTGAGAGAGATCAATGCAGTAGAGACATCATGCTGTTTCTTCTTAACCAGTTTAGACAAGTGGAGGATCCCAGGTGCAATCTGCCCAAGGCAGCTTATTAGTGAGCCTTCCAGTTGGTATGGTTTCAGCAGCACTTAACAGAATACACGATCAACTGGCACCAATAACATGAAAAGCCTGAGGTAGGGCAATTCCAGACGGTTAAGTAAGTGGCTTATTGCCATCGCTGAGGACACAGGCTCTCTTCATTCTGCTGCTGCTCTTTGCTCAGATGGTTTTTTGACCTCAGGCTTGCAGGATGGCTGTAACAGCTTCAAGTGTATGGCAACACTAAAGGCTCCCTCATCTCCTTTTTTAAGACAGAGAAAAATTCTTCCACACTCACTGTTCAGAATTACAGACGTGCCCATTCCTTTACTGGCAAGGAAAGTGGAATTTCTATGATTAGGTTAGATTAATTAAGATTATCCTCCCTAGGGCTGGGGGGAAATCCAGCCTTTTCTAAAGTACACAGTCTCAATAAACAAACAAACAAACAAACAAACAAACAAACAAACAAATAAAGTACACAGTCTCCAGATGGCTGAACAAAATCAAGGTGTTGATCACAGAGAGATGGGTGGATGAAATAGCAGACACTGAATGGTCAACAGTGTCTGCTCTGTTGAGTCAGAGGAAGAGCCTGAAAGGAATCAGCCCCCAAAGCTGGGCTGGTGCTTTCAGGACATCTGTCTTGTGGTAGGAGAATAAAGGTTACAGAATAACTGGGCAACACTATTCTTTTTTTTCTCTGATTTGGTATGGCAGTCTCAATCCCTCTTCAGGGAAAGGTAAAATACTGTGATTATGTCTCTTTAAAGAGACAAGAAATTCCCTACATGGAGCCAGTATTATATTTGTAAGCAAAAGAAATTTTGGGGGAAACATAATTGAGTCCATTAGGATACTTTTAGCTCACTTTACAGAAGCCCTATCTGCAGCAGCTTCCACAACAGGAAAATTCCTCTTTCATCTCAGGAAGTCCAGAGGGAGGCAGGCACCAGCGTTGATGGATTTGGTTATTTTCCATCTTTTGGACCTGCCTTTTTCAATGTTGGCCTCTCAGCATGTTTCCTTTCCTGTTTCACTGGACAGACTTCAGTTCTATGTCCATTCCCAAGCCCATCACTGCCTGGAAGGTTGTCTTAATAAACATCCAGGGCGTGAGATCAAAACAAATCGCAAGTTTGCTTTCATTGTGCTTGGAATAATCACCATCCCCAACCTCTACAACTCTGCTTAATCTAGATCAGAGGTCAGCAAACTAATCTGGCCTACCACATGTTTTTGTAAATAAAGTTTTATTGGAACACAGCCCCTTCCGTTTCTTTATGCATTGTTAATGGCTGCTTGTATGTTACAATGACAGATTTGAGTAGTTGTGACAGAGACCTTATGGTGTGCAAAGCCTAAGGTATTTTCTATTTGATTCTTTACAGAAAATATTTGCCTACTCTGTTATGCAGAACTTCCTTTTATTTGCTTTAAACTACCTTATGCAAATGGCAACTTTATTCTGGGAAGGAATGTGTGGTGGTTAATTTTATGTCTCAACTTGACTGGCCACAGAGTGCCCAGATTAAACACTACGTCCATGTGTGTCTGTGTGGGTTTTCCAGATGAGATTAGCATTTGCGTTGGTAGACTCAGTAAAGTAGATTGCCCTCCCTAGTGTGAGTGGCATCATCCAATCCATTCAGTGTCTGAATAGAACAAAAGGTAGAGGAAAGAGGCCAGAGGTAGCAACTGGAACATCTCATCATCTTTTCCTTCCCACAGAGTATGGTTTATCATTGGCTCCCCTGATTCTCGTGTGTGTGTGTGTGTGTGTGTGTGTGTTCCTATTGGTTCTTTGGAGAACCCTATTATAAAGTGAAACCTATATACATCTTATCACTAGTTGTATGATTAGATATATTTTACCCATTTCCCTTGTGATTTTTCCAAATTGAAGAAGCCTAATTTATGTAAGATATCTACATAAAGTCAAATCTCTTACTTTCCCAGCAGATTTGTGCTGTTTATACAGTGTTCCAGCCACTGCTGTGCTGGACCCAGTTTGAAGGGTTTTAAACAGGGGAGTGTCAGGTTAGATTTGCATTTTTCCAAAGATCAACTGGCTACAGCCTACATATGGATTGTGGAATGGGAAGAATAGACAACAGGAGACCAGTCCTTTGACTATTGCAAAAGTTCTGGTGGGGAATCATGGGAGCTTGGACCAGGGCATTAGCAGAAGAAATGATAAGAACTGGCTAGAACCACATCGGAACTGACTGGTTTCCCATGAAACACTTAAACTTCTTTTAAGAAGCTTATAATGTAATTGAAGAGGCAACTCATATGTATAAAATCACAGAAACAGTGTAAAACTAGGAAGTAAAATGAATAGTTCAAACTCTGAGGGACACAGCACTTGAGAGCAAGACATTGGTCAGAACTCCAATGGTTAGGATTTGGAAAGAGAGGCCAGGGGAAAGAGGTAGCAAAAGGTGAGACAATAAAGGAGGGGCCCTATACAGCAGAAATGGCACATGGAGGGGGGGAGGGGAAGAACAAATCTCATTGGATATGTAAGATAAGGTCAAATTATGAGAATTTAACAAGACAGAGTTTGAAAGACTTGATCTGAGATTAAAGAATGAGCCATTAAAAATGTTTTACATCAGAAGGATACAAGATGAAAGCAAGGTTTAACAAAGTTTAATTTTAACAAACTCTTGTGGTTAATTAGACTAAGAAGAACTTGCTGCCTGTGGGGTTGTTGAGTGGGGACAGGACTTGGTGGTAATTAGTAATGAGGACAAGGAATTAATATTAGGAACATCCAACAGGTTGGAGAGGATGCATTTTCTTTAGACAGACAATGAGCTTTAAATGATGATGAGTTTTTTAATAATAAATGTTTAAAGGCAATATAGACTGGATGGTTTTATTAGTTGTGTTCCTCTGCATTGCTTACAATCCCATCTTGTCTTTCTTCATTAGTGTCCCCAAAGGCATGTTTATGATTTGTACAAAGGAAAATTCTGCTTTCTAAAGCAGAATGATGTACTTTGATACATCATTTTAACTTCATGTTAAGTAATATTTTGACATAATAAAATTGAAATGCCCAGTCAAATTTGTTTGTATTCTTTACTAGTTTTAATTCGTAATTACTGATTTCTAGGAAATTCGAATTATAAGTAGAATTCTATTTTAGTGAACTTGGTAAAATAAAAATAATTTAAAGTATTTAGCTTCAATTAAAATTCATATATATTGCATGCTACATCAAAATAGCATCAGGACATAGAGAAATTCATACACTCACATCTCATTTACAAATCTTCTCTAGTTTATTAATGACCTACCCTCCAGCCCCCCGCCACTGTGCTTTCTTTGTCAGAGATAAAAGTACTCTTTTTAAAAATGTTTTTATTGATTTTAGAAACATCAATGAGATAAAAGTACTCTTGGTTCCTCCATTGTCCTACGCATGAACTCTCCTGAAATAAACTAACACCAAAATATCAATATAACATATTGTAGAAAAATTTCAAATTTCAATGATCCAAACACACTACAAGTGACAAACACAGAAAAACAAAACAAAACACAAAAACGATGTCTTTGTTACAGAGATTAGCTTCAGAGAAGACAGCAACTGTGGAAAGGCATCTGCAAGTGGGGTTTTTAATTTAATGAAATTTGTTTAAACTCTATCAGGAAAGAACAATTGCTACATGCCACCTGTTGAAGCTTTGAAACTGTCTTGCTTATGGAGAATGGGATGTAATGATCATATCCATTAAAATGGAATACTACTTTTTACTAGCTTTTCTTTTTCCCATTTATTGTCCAATGCTTTCAGAAGCATTAAAAGATGAATTGGCAAGAAAAATAAATCTCAGGAGTTGAAGGGATAACAAGAACAACAATAACAACAACAAAACAACCTGGTTAAAAAATGGAAAAAACACTTGAATAGACATTTTTTCCAAAGAAGATATACAAATAATCAATAAGCACATGAAAAGATGTTCAGCACATTATTTTTTAGGGAAATGCAAATCAAAACCACAGTGAATTACCACTTCACACCTATTAGGATGGCTATTACAAAACAGAAAAACAAGCAACCAAAAATAAAAAAGAGAGAGAGAGAGTGTTGGCAAGGATGTAGAGAAATTGGAAACCTTGGTGGGAATGTAAAATAGTGCAGCTGCTATGGAAAACCATATGGCAATTCCTTAAATTAAAAATAGAATTTTGATATGATTGAGCAATTCCACTTCTGGGTATATACCTAAAAGAATTGAAAGCAGGGACACCAACAGATATTTGTATGCTGATGTTCATGGCAGCATTATTCACAATTGTCAAAAAGATGGCAGTAATTCAAATGTCCATTGATAGATGAACAAATAAGCAAAATGCAGTATATACATACAATGGAATGTTGTTCAGCCTTAAAAAGGAAGGAAATTCTGGTACATGCTTTAACATAGATGAACCTTGAGGTTATGCTAAATGAAATAACCTGGTCATTAAAGAACAAATCTGCATGTATTATTACACTGATATGTGTTACCTGGAGTAGCCAGATTCATAAGACAGAAAATAGATAGTGGTTGCCAGGAGCTGGAGAGGCGGGAATGGGCATTATTATTGAACGGGTATAGAGTTTTAGTTTAAGAAGGTGGAAAAAAGTTCTGGAGATGGATGGTTGTGATGCTTGCACAACAGTCAGAATGTACTTAATGCCACTGCACTGGACACTCAAAAATGGTTGTATTTTACCACAATAAAAAAAGATTCAAAGGGCCTCAGAGGAGAAGTCAGATAACTGGAAGAACTAATTAATGGCCTAAACTTGATCCAAATTACTTGAAATATGGATCACGCTGCAAATCCACCTCATCAGAGCTTTCCTTCCAATCAAGATTATTATAGGGTGGAACTCCCCAAATATGGAAGGCAGATCAGATAGTACATAAACAAACAAAAAATTAAATAACAATAGGGGAAATAGTAAATAAATTATGTTTGAACTTACCAAGAAGTATTAAGCAACTACTAAAATGCTATTGTTTAGTGCTTAATAACATAGACTGTAACACTTGATTTAAAATGATATTGAAATCTATAATAACCCTAATATTAAAAAATCCAGGGTCCGTAACATCCATAACGACCGAAGGCTCCACCTGACGCCAGCCAGGCTGAGCATGCAGCATGCTGAGCTGGCTGAACTGCTGACCTCTCAGAGAGAGAGAGGCAGAGAGTTGCAGCCATGGGGACTTGTGTGAGGCTGCCTCCTGGCGCCCCGCATCCCTCCCTGACTGACCACTGCGACTCCAGGCCGCAGCCCCAGGTCCCTCACCCCCACCCCAGGCCCGAGAGCGCAGCGCTGGGGCAGAGGCACCAGAGGGTCTGGGAACGCAGTGCGAGGGGCAGGAGTGGTGTGTGTGTGTGGGGGGGGGGGCTGTGTTGACACGCCAAGTTCCCCGCTTACACCCCGTCCATGCATCCCTCCTCCCTCCCCTCAGAGGCCTGGCTCCTGCCTACGTGCATGCCAGGCAGGCCTGACTGCACCCGGGAGTGAGCCTTGGCAATCGGGACGGCCACATCCTGGGATGGGACGGCAGGCTGGGACATGGAGATTCATGAGGGCAACGAGGCCCACAGGGCAGGCACACCTCGGGCGGCGGGGGCGGCCAGCCAAGGTGGGGCCAGCGGGAGCCCGAGGCCACCCCAGCCTCCACAGGTCCTGGGCCGGAAGGTGGCTCAGGGGCGAGCAGTGTCTCCATGCATGGCACCTGGGGGCGGCTGCGAGCCGCTGCGACCTCCCCGCCCCACGCTTCAGGGAGGGGGAGAAGGTCACGGCCACCGCCTGCCGCCTGCCGGGCTGGCAGGGCGCAGAGTGTCCGGGCGAGCTGCTCCCGCCCCCAGCAGTGGAATAGGGAGGAGGCCGCTGGGTGCAGGGTGAGGTCGGTGCAGGGAAGGGGCCCGGCCTGGGCCCGGTGCGGGGCTTAGGAAGTCTGGCTGAGCAGGCGCTGGTTCATACCAACTGTTACTCTGCCATCTTTCTCCAGCTCTCCAAGCCAACCCCCCTGCCCCACCTGCCCCGGGGACTGGGCTCCGGGCGACCTCCCTGAGCGCAGACTGTGGGCCCAGAGACTCGAGGAAGAGTGCCTGGCAGGGCCTGGCGGGGGCCGGTGAAGAACTACCAGGGCAGAGCTGCTTCAGTGTCTCCGTAAACTTTGCAACCGACCCCAAGTAGGAAACCGAGAGGGGAGAGGCCGGGAGCTGTGGATTCCCAGCGCTTTAGTCATTTGAAAACAGCCCCGCCTGGAATGTGAGAAGTGAGGGGGCTGAACCCCACTGTCACGGGGTTCCTGTCAGGTCCGAGGCCTGAGCGTTCACCATAAGAAGGAAAAAACGGAGGGAGGGGCCCGGAGGAAGGGAGGACAATGGAAGGAAAGTGTATGGACTTTCCCCAGCCCTCTCCCTCTTTCCGCTGCCTACAAAAGCCCCGGGCCGGCCACAGGTCTGTCTCCACCTTTTAGTCCCCATTTCCAACCACAGAGGAAAGGAATAAGGAAGGAGTCCGTGCTGACTCCAGAAAGTATCTATATACCAGATGGGCCGGTTGCCTCATGCAGAGGGAGGCCAGACTGCGGCTTAGGCCCGCTCCCCCCGGGGAACATGCCTAAGCTGTCAGTAGGACATCCTGTGAGGGCTCCCTTTCGTGCACTGGGCCTCTAGTAAAAGCATAATATGCTAATTAGACTGTATGTCCTTCCAGACAAAGCAGCAGCGGAGCTGCCCCCTGGTGGTCAGTGCACTACCACAGTGGAAGTGCCATTTGGCTGACCAGGATGAACAGCTGCTCCTGCTGTGAACCTCCAGCCTACAGGCAGGAACCCAGGCTGCGATCATTGCCTCCTCACCCCAGGCTCCTCCTCCTCACTCACTGCAGCCTCCTCCAGATGCCCGGATGCCCACAGGCCAAGCGGTGCTGGCCACTGGGCTGTGACCCCAGAGGCTGAGAGGCGGGTTACTGGTCACCGGGGGACTGAGGCGTACTTTGCTACTTCTCAAGGCAATTGTCCCTGGGCTCATGAGTGCTCCGGCTCCACGGAAGATGCCGGAACAGGGAGCAGCCACTCAGAGGGCGGGTCCACAGCCACTGGACTGACAGGGATGAGCAGTGCTCTCACAGCAGGTGATCCCCTCAGGCCACGCCCCCCACCAGTGCATGAATCCCCATGCACTGGGCCTCTAGTATATACATATGTATGGAAAACAAAGCATACATATGTGTGGCTGGACTAGGACTCTTGAGTTCCTCTTCAGCCCTTTGTTCTTTCCTGTCTCTAAACCAGGTCGGAAGGGTAGCTGAAATCACACTATGAGAGTGATTCAATATTAGAGACAGAAAAATATAAATAATTTCTACTAGATATCCACACCAGAGGATTAGAAAGACCCATGGCCAAGATCCCTGATCACCTTTCTAGAGTGGAACAAGAGAAAAAAGATTTCCCTGTTTTAAACACAAAATGGTTGCATGGAAAATCCGTACTTGGGGCAATACACTCAAATAATCAGAGAAGACTTCCTTGAGGAAGTGGCGACTAAGGTTAAGATCTGAGTGATACAGAGGAGTTAACATGGCAGAAAAATGTAGGACTTTCCAGAGAGAAGAAATACCTTGGGCCCAGTGCCAAGAACAAGAGGAAACAGGATACTTTCAAGGAACTAAATGGAGAGCATGCAGTGTGATGAAGCCAAAAATATAAGTAGGGCCAAGCCAGTGACCTTTTAGGTCATCTTTTATAAGTCATCTTAAATTTTGGAGTTGTTGTTTTTTCCCCTCTCTAAAAACAGGGAGAACCACTCAATGGTTTTAGTGTGCTTGGGTGGGGGCACTGCGAGTGGCATGATGAAATTTGCTTGATGCAGGAACCACTCTGCCTGCAATAGGGAGAATAGATTTGGGGGTTCAGAGTGAAAAGGGTACCAATTAGAAGGTACAGGTGATACACTTCATATGGGTAGTAGAAAAGGAGAGGGAGGTAGAAAAGATAACATCTTGGTTTTTAGCTTGCACAGCATGGTGAATGTTGGGGTCATTACTGACATAGGGAACACATCATAAGATAGTTTGGAATATGGTGATTTTATGATTCACAAACTCAGTTTGAGATAAGTTCATTTTTAGGTGCCTTTAGATGGTACATAGTTTTTATTTCACTTTTGAGCTCAGAGGAGATATCATGTTTAGGCTTATTTGGGGAGGGGTAGTAAAAGAATTGGGACATTATGCTAAGCAAAATAAGTCAGTCAAATAAAGCTAAGAACCATATGATTTCACTCATATGTGGAATATAAAACTGAAACTAATAGACATAGACAGTAGTATGGAGGTTACCAGAAGGAAGGAGATTGGGGGTAGTAAAGGGTAAAGGAGGCCGAATATATGATGACGGAAGAGGATTTGACTTTGGGTACTGGGCATACAATGCAATTATGTATCATAGAAATGTACATTTGAAACCAATGTGATCTCATTAACCAATGTCACCTCAATAAATGTACTTAAAATAATAAAGAGAAATTTTAAAAATATTCAAGGACATAAATGAAATCCCCTAATGAGAGGTTATAGGGTGAAGAAAAGAGAACTTGGTACTGTGTTTTAAGAAACTCTAACAACTAAAAGCTGGATAGAGAAAAAAAGAAGAGCCTTTACTAGTAAAAGAGGATTAATCAGAGAAGTGGGATATTAAAAAAACACACAAAAGAAACAGAACAATGTTGTGTCACAAAAGTTAAGAGAAGAAAGAGCATTTCAGAGAAGAAGTCAGAGACCACAGTGTTCAATATTGCTGAGAAGTGAAGTGAGATGAACTCTGAAAAGAATTTAGCAACATGAGAGTCATGGGTTACTTGAACAAGAGTTGTGTGGGTCAAGGGTTGGAGACATAAGATTAGAATGGGCTGAAATTTCAGTAGGTTTGCAATAAGAGGAAAGAGACAAAGAGAGGGAAAGGGTGTAGATTTAACAAGGGAACAGAATTTTTTGTTTATTTTCTAATTGGAGAGGCTTGAGTATACTTAAAAGCAGATGGGAAGGATCCAGTTGAGAGAGACTTCAGGTGTGAAAGAGCAGGCATATTAGATAATGTGAGTGTCCTGAAAAGTAAGAGAGAATGGGTTGGTTCCAAGCAAAAGGAAAGGACTTGGCCTCAGAAAGGCAACAGGACACTTCTAGTGTAGTGAAAGGGAGAGAGGACAGCATAGGAGGCCACAGAGGGTAACAAGTTTGAGTTTGGGAAGCTGAGAGAATTTGTGTCTTGTAGCTTCCATTTTCCAAAAGTAACAGGCTAAGTTTTGTGTTGATTATGAAGAGGAAGGTAGTAATTATGGTTAGACGTTTGAAAAATGAGAAATTCATTAAAAGTGGTTGCTGAGAATGACAGAGAGGACATTGACCATGGAAATGTAATAAAATTTTTAATCATTTTTTTATATATTTGTATTGATTTCAGGGAGAGAGAGATAAAAACATCAATGATGATAGAGAATCATTGATCAGCTGCCTCCTGCAAGCCCCACATTCGAGATTGAGCCGGTATTTTAGGCATGTGCCCTGACTAGGAATTGAACCATGACTTCCTGGTTCATAGGTCGATGCTCAACTACTGAGCAACACCAGCTGGGCTGTAGTAAGATTTTAAACAGTGTTGAAGGCTCACTTGAAATTAGTGATTATAAATTTTTTAAAATATATTTTATTGATTTTTTACAGAGAGGAAGGGAGAGGGATAGAGAGCTAGAAACATTGATGAGAGAGAAACATCGACCAGCTGCCTCCTGCACACCCCCCACCGGGGATGTGCCCGCAACCAAAGTACATGCCCATGACCGGAATCGAACCTGGGACCCTTCAGTCCGCAGATCTACGCTCTATCCACTGAGCCAAACCAGTTTCAGCATAGTGATTATAAATTTAGGGAGGAACCAATCTTTTCTCAGTTGGGGTTCTCCAACAACTCTAGGCTGCTTGTCTGTAAGCAAAGGAGAGAGGGATTTCTGAGTTCATTCAGGGCTGGCATTTGGATGAAAAGAAAAGATAAAGAACCAGAGAGTTGAACATATTGATGTGAATGTTATTACAATAATAAAGTGTAGCCAACACCAGCGTGTTAGGCCAGACAACTCTGAAGATGCCTGATTTCCAACGCTAAAATAATAAAGCATAAAATTTAAGCTGCAAAAGCAGAAAAATGAAAAAGCATGGTGGATTAGGAGAAAGAGGTCAATGGAGGAGAAATACCAAATTAACCCTCAAAAGTTAGAGAACATGTATGTCAAAATTTAATAAGGGAATTGAAATCTAAAATGATGTATTAAAAGATACATATATAAAAGTTGATGGAATAGGTGAAACAAAATTGGCAAAATATTGATAACAGTTGAAGCTGGAAGATGAGTGCATATGATTTCATTACATTGGATAAGAAGTTAGAAAAAACAGAGAGAGTAGAAGGAGCAAAAGAAAATTTCCAAAGAAATTATAATTAACTAGAGGCCCAGTGCACGAAATTCGTACATAGGTAGGGTCCCTAGGCCTGGCCAGTGATCAGGGCCAATCTGTGGGGTGACAGGTGGGGCGATTGGCGCCCCCCCCCGCTGGCACCCACTGTGGGGTGCTTGTCTGTAAGCAAAGGAGAGGGGGCTGCTTGTCTGTAAGCAAAGGTGAGGGGGATTTCTGGGGCCTGCAGGCTGGGGGCAGCTCCTGCATTGAGCATCTGCCCCCTGGTGGTCAGTGTGTATCCTGCATTGAGCATCTGCCCCCTGGTAGTCAGTGTGTATCATAGTCACCAGTCATTCCACTGGTCATTCTGCTGTTCCATCAATTTGCATATTAGGCTTTTATTATATAGAATATTTCCAGATCACTATGAGATGACATTCCATTCATGAAATAAGAATGGGAACCTGAAAGAAAAAAAACAAAGTCTCTGTTAGGAGTCCAATATATGAATTACAGTATTTTCAAAGAGAAGAATAGAGAAAGTGAAGAAGGAGGTAAACAACAAAGAAGTAAATCAGTGAAATTTCTGCATATAAATTAAAAAGCCAAAAAAGATCATGAAGTGCAGGAATGAAGATCCCCACCAATGCACATCTTGGGAAATTTTGATATACTGGAAACAAAGAGATCCATTGGTCTAACCATCTTTTTCTCAGTCCCTTACCTTCATTGTGTCCTCTCTTCTCTCAGCTTAAACTCATGGGTCAATGATTCTAATTAATTCCTTGGTTAGAACCTCCACACCTTTTCCCCTCTTATGCATTCTCATCTGTTCTGAGCAAAATAATAACCTTGGTTAAATTAAATTTTCCTTCCACTCCATTTCTGCAGCAGTGCAGCTGAAAATAAAAATGGGAAAACAAACAGTCATGCTCACTGGTGTCATTTTATATTCATGATCATTAACCTCAAGTGGGTTCTTACTGCTGCCAAGCAATCAGATGATATTACCTTCATGCATTCACCTTCCCGCTTTCCTAGACAACTACTTCATTCTTGCATATCTCTGTCATCCATCCTCCAACACCTCCTCCCCCACCCATTCTCAGCTGTTGCCCTTGCTTTCTATATGGCTGAGTAAAGTGAAAGAAGTTCCCCAAGCCTGACCCTCCACACCAACCCACCCTCCTGCATCTATGCCCACATGTTCTGCATTGTCTCCTGTACCTGGGGATGAACTAGCCAAGTTTTCCCTAAGACCATGCCTTTTGCTTGAGCACTAGATCTAACCCCTCTCAGAATGCTCCAGCCATTCTCCATTCTCTACCACACTTTCAAGTTCCCCCGTTAGGCTGTAATATTCCCAACAGCACACAACCTGCTGCTATTTCTCACACATTTAAAAAGAAACTCTTTGGACCCCACACCTTCTTCTAGCTACCACCACAGTGGTCTCCTTTTTGTTATAATAAAACTCTTTGAAAAAATTTTCTGTACCCACTGTCGCCAAATTATGTTATCCCATGCTCACTTGAACCAAATAGATTCGCCCTCAACATGCCACCAGGATCATTAATTTACAATTGACTCCATGTTGCTAAATACAATGGTTGAATCTCATCTTACATGTCCCATGGAAATATCTAATACAACTGCTCATTCTTCTTCCTTGGTATATATTTTTGTTACTTGTCTTTTAGAATGTCACCCTCTTCTGGTGTAATTCTACTAACTGACCATTTATGAGTATCTTTTTTCTCATGACTCTGATCTCCAATTGTTGGAGGGCTTCAAATCTCAAGGACCTTGGATCTTTTTTCTTTTTTAGGTATATTTATTTCCTTGGTTATTTCAATTGGCATCCTGACTATTGCTTACCACTCTCAAATATGTATCTCCAGCCTCAAATTCCATATCAGTCTATCCAAGTCCTTTCTTCAGTTATCTGCCTAAATTTCTAATTAGTTTCTCTAATTTAACACATCTAAAATTATGCTCTTACTCTTCCTGTCAAAAGTGTTCTGCTTCTGATATTTCCTATATCTGTTAATGGCAAATCCATAGTTTTCAGTTGCACAGGACAAAAGACATGTTCACCTGGTACATAAACATAGTCTAGAGGCTGTATCTCTCAGAGATCCAGATTCAGTTATAGCTTACCACTTCCATGCCACCACTCTGGTCGGTCCAAGTCACCAATATCTCTTGTTACCGTAATCTCTTGCCTAGATTATTAAAATAGCTTCCTAAATAACCTCCTGCCTCTGTCCTTGCCTCCCTTCAGTCTATCTCTAAATAGCAGTCAAAATGATAATATTACAATAAAAATCAGATCATGTCACTCTTCTTCCCCAAATCCTCCAGTGACTTTCCATCTCATTCAGAGCAAAATCATAACTGTGACCTTCAAGACCCTTCACAATTGAGTCTCTTTCTCTCTTAACTCACCTCCTACTTTCTCCCACTCAAGCACTCCACTCCAGCCACACTAGCCTCCTTGCTGTCCTTCCAACAAACCAGGCACTATTCTGCTGCACGAGTAAGGGTTTAATTAAAGATGCAGACTCACTGAAATACGGGATTTGTTTTAGGAATTCTACCTTATGCAGTTGAGGTCCCTGGATACAGTTTACAATTAATTGTTGCTTCTGTTGCTAATTCTGAAGTCAGCAAAGGCAGAAAGAGAGAAAAGACAGACATAAAGTGAGGAAGTCTAATTACAATATGGGACCCTTGAGGATGATCTAGTACTGATGATGAACAGGAACCCCTCATCTCTCTCCAGAACTTGAGCTGTTTCCCACTACTTCCACACTCCAGCTTTAATACTATAAGTGACCTGCTCAGAAGTTATGCTCTTTCTTTCTTTTTTTTTTTTAGTTATATCTTTATTGATTTCAGCGAGGAAGGGAGAGGGGGAAGAGAGATAGAATCATCAATGATGAGAGAGAACCATTGATTGGCTGCCTCCTGCACGCCCCCTACTGGGGATCAAGCTTGCAACTCAGGCATGTGCCTTCCTGACCAGGAATGGAACCATGACTGCCTGATTCATAGGTTAACACTCAACCACTGAGCCATGCCAGCCAGGCAGTGCTCTTTCTCCTAGAGCCAATCAGGCACCTGGCCTAGGAGTTGGAGAAATTGAAGGAGGACATTCAGCAGGAGTTGAAAAAACTGTGGCCCTGGTTGTTGCCCCATGTCAACAAAGTTGAGCCAACAGCACTTGATCTTAGACCAACCTTCTCAGCATAAAACTAGCTGCTGCTTAATTTCCACTTTAGCAATCTTAGGCAGTTTTCTCTTGTGGCCAACCCTAGCCAAGGAACACAATGGAAGATGTTTGAAATTAGCTTACCCATGTTGACACAGTACAAAGCTACCATACTTCCCTCAAAACTTTTGCACCTTGCTCTTGCCTCTGCCTGGAATGCCATCTACCTCCACCCATTTGTTCTATTTATCTCCACACAGAGAGAGAATAATTTTTTTCAGAAAAATTATTTTTCTGCACAAGTGCATAAATCATGGTTGAGTATTATTTTTAATAATATTGTCTTTCACAGTTATCAACTTCAATGAACTTAACATTGATTCAACACTACTATTTAATCTCCCATCCACATTCTAAGTTTGTCTATTGACCCAATAGAAGTCCTTTATAGAAGTTTTCCCCTCCAGGTTCAGATCCAGTCTAGGATCAGGAATTAAAGTTAGCTGTTATGTCTCTGTTCTCATTTAGTCTGGAACACGTCCTCAAGCTTTCTTTGTCTTATATAACATTGACATTTTTCAAAAAAAATTTCAAAATAGAATATTCCTTATTATGAGTTTATTTGATATTTTCTTGTGATTACATTGAGGTTGTACATTCCTAACTGGAATAGTACACAAGTGACATTGTGTCCTTCCCAGAGGGTCACATTGGTGATGTTAATTTTGATTACACTAAAGGTGTGTTTGATCCACCTATTGCATCAACATCATCTTATGATTTAAAATAGAACATATATTCTAGATTTGTCCACAGGATATAGTCCATCATGCTCCAGGAACAATTAGCACCCCTATTGCCCAAATTTAGGTTTCTGAATGCCATTCCCCACTGCAAAATATTAAGGATTCTTGGAGAAATGATTGCTGTCTAGAATAAAGAATTTACAAGGTGAGCTAGCTCCACCTTATTGTGACACATAGCAAGTAATTCTCAAAATCTAAGTGAGTCATGTCAAAAGTTTCTGGATCCAGCTTGAAGGAGATCCCATTGGCCAAAGATAACACAATTTGAGCATCAAAAATAAAAAATAACCATAATTGATTGGTATGCATTGACTATATTAAAAATTCATGAATCCATAATAACACTCCCTACACCATTCAAAGGACAGGACATGCTGGGCTCTTTTACTCCAAGTGCTTTTTTGTGCACCGTGTCTGAACAGTTAGCATGTTTGCTTCATCGCACAGAACTCAATGCTCAGATGACATTTACTCTAAGAAGCCTTCCCTAAAACTTCTATGTAGTTCACTGTTTCTCCATTTTTCAACAGCACTCATTGTGCATGCCTCACACTGTACTGAAATTGCTTGTTTAACTGTATTTTCCCCTCTGGACTGTAAGTTTTACAAATATAGGACCTGTCTGGGTTTTATTTATTTTGTAATTCCAAGTACATAGCACGTGCTTATAGACAGTTTTATATACTGGATTCTCATTAGGCGGGGGCAGGTGAGGGTGGCTCGGTGAGGTCAGCGAAGCCGCTTAACGCATGGGTCTGTGCTTGGGAGGAACCCCAGGGACTTCCTCCTACAGCAGAACTCAGGGGCTGAAGCGCCCAAGAAGAGAACTGCGGAACCCCGGCTCCCTAGAGCTGTGCCTGGCGGTAGCCGGTCGCTGGCCGCGGTGCTGAACACTCTCCCGGGATACCCCCAGGTTGGCCCGCCGGAAGAGCCTTGGAGGGTTGGTGAGTTCGCCCGCACCGTCAACCACAAGTCTTGAATGGTTGACTCCCGGTTCTGGGCAGGGGGCCACAGGCTGCATTCAGGGCAGTCACCTTGAGAGTGTAGAGAGGCCTCCGACCCATTCCCACAGGGCGCAGCTCCTGCCCCTCAACAGCAACCCTAATAACATCAACTCAGCTTATATTTAGCCTCACAACATCCTAAAAACTTAAAGGCTGATAACCTTGTCCAAGTGAGCACAGCTCCCCAATGGCTGATCTCCGTCAATCATGCCTCAAAAAATGTTTACTGCGTATCGACGTGTCAGCCGTCCAGCCCCCGCTCCTCCCCATTCGCTGGCTTCACCCTCCTCCCACCCGGCTCCTTTCCGTTTGCCCCTCCTCCTCTCCCGAGGTCGGCATCAGGCAAAAGTAACCTACACAGCCTTTCCCCTACCACCGCCTACTTGGAGGACCAAGGACTGGGATTCAGAACAGTCAGGCACGCATCTTGCCCCTTCGCACTCAATCCAAGTCTGGTCTCAGAGTGCCTAACTCGCTGTGTGACCTTGAACAGGTGGCCACGCGTCTCTCAGCCTGTTTCGCCTCCGGGACTAAGCGATGCTCTTGCCAGGTGCGCACCGGTCTCCTCTCCGGTTGAAATACGAACACTAGGTCCCTCTTTTCCACTCCCTACCCCCATTTTCCAAGTTCACTTGGGCACGCTCGCTTCTCCCCACCAGGTCCAGAGCCAATTCTACCCCTTGTTGAGGGAGAACTATAGGCATTGTCCCCGCCGCCCCCGCCCCTACCCCGGTGTGACCAGCGCTCTGGGGCCACGTTAGCCAGGCGGCGCCCCATGCTGGGGAGATTGCCCCTCGCGCTCCCGTTTCGCAGTGCGGGGTCTCCGAAGTCCCCACACCCGGACGCGTGGGGAAGTGCGAGATGCAGCTGGAGCGAGAACGCGAAGGCAAAGCAGGGCTGACGGGGCTGCCCCGGTGACAGGTACGTGTGTGGAGGTCTGGCCGATGCTGGGCTGGGAGAGCGACTTTGGGGTAGAGGATGGAGGAAAGGGGAGACTCCAGAAAGAGCGGTGGGTCGCTGTTCTCACCGTGTGTGTGAGTGTGAGTGTGTGTGTGTGTGTGTGTGTGTGTGTGAGAGTGTGAGTGTGTGTGTGTCCCAGCCTCCCTTTCCCCACTCCTCCCCGCCCCAAGCTCTCAATGTCACCTTCTCCCTCGGCTCCCGCTTCTCACTTTTCTCTCTTTCCTCACCAAGCTTCCTCCCTGCGCGCCCGCTCCTCCCGCGCACTCTCCCGCGCCTAAGGCGACCTTCTCCTCGGACCAGCGGGTCCAGCTCGGCGCCGCCTCATCCCGGAGCCAGTTGAGCGGAGCCGGCGGCATGTGGAACGCGACGCTGATGGAGGAGCCGGGCCCCAACCTCACGCTGCCGGACCTGGGCTGGGACGCGCCCCCCGACAACGACTCGCTGGCGGACGAGCTGCTGCCGCTCTTCCCCGCGCCGCTGCTGGCGGGCGTCACGGCCACCTGCGTGGCGCTCTTCGTGGTGGGCATCGCGGGCAACCTGCTCACCATGCTGGTGGTGTCGCGCTTCCGCGAGCTGCGCACCACCACCAACCTCTACCTGTCCAGCATGGCCTTCTCCGACCTGCTCATCTTCCTCTGCATGCCCCTCGACCTCGTGCGCCTCTGGCAGTACCGGCCCTGGAACTTCGGCGACCTGCTCTGCAAACTCTTCCAGTTCGTCAGCGAGAGCTGCACCTACGCCACGGTGCTCACCATCACCGCGCTGAGCGTCGAGCGCTACTTCGCCATCTGCTTCCCGCTGCGGGCCAAGGTGGTGGTGACCAAGGGCCGGGTGAAGCTGGTCATCCTGGTCATCTGGGCCGTGGCCTTCTGCAGCGCCGGGCCCATCTTCGTGCTGGTGGGCGTGGAGCACGAGAACGGCACCGACCCGCGGGACACCAACGAGTGCCGCGCCACCGAGTTCGCCGTGAGCTCGGGCTTGCTCACCGTCATGGTGTGGGTGTCCAGCGTCTTCTTCTTCCTGCCCGTCTTCTGCCTCACCGTGCTCTACAGCCTCATCGGCAGGAAGCTGTGGCGCCGGCGGCGCGGCGAGGCCGTGGCCAACTCGCTCAGGGACCAGAACCACAAGCAAACAGTGAAAATGCTGGGTGGGTCTCGGCGCATCCTCCAGCTCTCTCCCGGTCCCTCCTCTCCCCAGCCTTTCTCCCTTCTCCCTGAGTCTCTACCTCTCTCTCCTGTTTTTCTCTCTCCTGTCTCTCTACCTCTCTCCTGTTTCTCTACCTTTCTCTAGATTCTCTCCATCTCTGTCACCCTGTGAGTCTCTCAGTTATTCTTTCTCTCCTGTTTCTGCTCTGAGCTCTCCCTTTGGGCTCCTACATTTTCTGTCGTGCGTATTTCCCCCCCCCCCCTCTCTAGGATTTCTTTAAAAAAAACTTTTCTGCTCTTGTTTTTATATATCTGTTTCTCCCTCCTTCCCTCCTTTCTCCTCTCTCTCTCTCTCTCTCTCTCTCTCTCTCTCTCTCTCTCTCGCTCTCCATTCCTTTCTCCTTCCATCTCTCCCCCCCCCACCCGCCCCCTTCCCAACTTTGTCACAGTCTTGACTCTTTTTAGATCTCTATCTCTTTGTGTCTCTTTCTTCCCAGCTTTCCTTTCTCTCTTTCATGGAAACATGCAGTGCCCATGTATTTCCCTAAAATGAGTTTTATATCAGCCCAGAAACTTTGCTTCAAAACTGAGATGTTTTATAAAAATCTATTGTGGTCTGTGGATGTTAAAGGTGAGGTTAAGCTTCCTGCCTCAATAGAATTTGTGGATATCTCAGTTACACTAAGAAAAGCAGGCAGAAAACCTAGGAAGTATTCAGTGGTAAATTTAACCAAAGACCTGGTCAATTCGGATGATTCTGTCAGAGACGATTCATTTTTCCTTCAACGTTGTGATTTGCTTTATGCCCAGCATTTTTTCCAATCAAATAATCGAATCAGTTCTGTTTACCCTGCTGCTGTTTGTACAGCGTTGGGAGGAAGTCTCCATTTCTTTCCACGATTCCTGTCTTTCCAGGTAGAAAAGCCTACCATAACCAAGGACAGCCTAGGATAGGCAGGCTTCCAGGATGAGAAAGGGACAAGTCGGCAGGCCTTACAGTTCCTCCCCAAATGGTCCTTCAGGGAACGTTTGTAGTTAGTGTCCCAACTAGAGAGTCTGCCTAGTATGTGCTGTTTGAATTCAACTCTTTATATGTATTTGGTACAAGTGAAGTAATACAGAATGTCTTCACATCCAGGCAAAATATTAATTCTACTTGCTTTTCTAGAACTAGAGTCTGCACCCTTTATTATTTGGACATTACAGTCAATACGGAGTTTACACTTGTGAGGATGCAAAACAGTTTATTCTTGCTTGGAAAATAATACAATAATTAGTAAGTAACCATACAAGAATAAACTATTTCGCATACTCAAAACTGTAACCTAATTTTGCCCACTCCTGCATTTGCATATTTAATACGCTTACAAGCCATTCCAAGATGATTTGTATTTGTAATTTTACAATTCTTGGAATCCTGTATATTAAAGTGATTGTTTATTCAAAGAGTGCCCCAAATTGACATTGTCTAGGCCAGTGATTCTCCCAATGTGACTAATAGATTGTAAACCTACTAGTGCCCTCCAGGGGCCTCTCATATTCCCATGGCTACTGTGGCAGTCAGTTGCTACTACGCAACTTAGTTTTGAGAATAACTTTAAACATTTTCTCCAATTTTATTTTTAAGCCAATAATTATCCTCATTAGTGAACCAACACCAATGTTAATTTTCTTTTGCCTTGACAATTTGAAGGGCATCACTAAAGTAAAAGATCTTGTTAATTTGCCTCTGATTTCAGAATTTTAAAAACTTAATCTAGAAATGCAGTGGTCTTGAAAAAAATGGGCAAAATGAAGACTTGGTTGGCTGATAATCATTGTTAGTTGGTTTTATGGGCTTTTATACCACACTTATGGCTATTGTAGGTGACAAAGAATCATCCATCTCAGTGGTTCTCAATCCAGACTGCATATTCTGTCCTCTGTGAAACTTTAAAAAGAACAGAAAAAAACACACACAGGTGTCCTGGTCTCCTCACTAGAGATTTTAATTTAATGAGTCTATATCACATCAGAGGAATTTATTCCTCAGGGAACCCTGACAGACAGTTATTGTTGAGTTCAACACCTTTACTCACATGTGTTTAGTTGTGTCAGACACATGTAAAATAGTGGATTCCTGTGAATAAATGGTCTAGTCAGTTGAGTCAATATATACATCCAATCACAAAATCGCTCAAAAAGTTGTTAAATAGAAAAGACTGGGAAGCTCAGTAAAAATGGTTGAACTGTTGATCCAGACAGACTCAATCTTGGTGAAAATGTAGCAATTAGAAAGGGAAGAACATAATGGTTCTCTGAAGTCAATGGTCACACCATATATAATCAAAACAAAGCTGTCTTCCAAGTAAAATGTGATGTTCTGTGACATTTCTTGAACTGATGCTCACTCTCCCATTGTTCTTTTAGCTGTCGTGGTGTTTGCTTTCATCCTCTGCTGGCTGCCCTTCCACGTAGGACGATACTTATTTTCCAAGTCTTTCGAGCCTGGCTCCCTGGAGATTGCTCAGATCAGCCAATACTGCAACCTTGTGTCCTTTGTCCTCTTCTACCTCAGCGCTGCCATCAATCCTATTCTGTACAACATCATGTCCAAGAAGTACCGGGTGGCAGTGTTCAAACTTTTGGGATTTGAACCTTTCTCCCAGAGGAAGCTCTCCACCCTGAAGGATGAAAGTTCTCGGGCCTGGACAGAATCTAGTATTCATACAAGACCAAACACATCGCTGAGCAGAGTCATCGCTTACTATTCTGCACTGGAAACCATAGCACAGCAGAACTTGGGAGGAAGTTGAAGGTTAACTTTGGAATTGGGGAGAGATAGGTCTGGAAACAGTTGGGAGGGGAAAAAAGATGGAGTTTGTAGTGTGTGAGAGGTTTAATTTGATTGCACACTCATCAGTGCTCTCATACACGATTTCTGCATATTCACTACCTGTGATTTTGCATTTTGCTGTTGGTGCTAGCAAAGGCTTTGCAATTTGGAGAAAAGAGAAGGTGCAGAGAGGGCAATTAGGGTACTTCTTACTGGATAAATACTAAATCTGATTTACTTTTTCATAATGATAAAAATGTGATTAAAAGAATGAAATTAAAATTAAAAATTTAAAACATGTCTTTTTAAAACTAGCAATTTTCATATTGCTCTAGATCAGTGCTGTCCAAGAGAAATATAATGCAAGATACTGAAGCAATCAATATAAAATTATTAAGAATAATTTTACATTCTTTTTTTAATGCAAAGTCTTTGAAATCTGGTTTTTACATTTACAGTGCACTTTAATTTGGACATTAAGTTTTCATCAGTAATACTTTCTATATTTAGATTTCATAAAATTTGCAGATGAGAAAGTAGATTTATAAACCTAAGTTGTTCAAATACATGTAAAATTTTTCCAATAAGTAAAACTATTACAAGTTTTAAAATGAATTAAAATTAAAAATTCAAGTATTCAGTGACCAAATGTGGCTAGTAGTAACTGTATTGGATAGTTCAGCTCTAGAGTACATGTAAAATTGTTGTTAACCTTATAAAATGTTTAACAATTAATACTCATTTCCTGAAATGTTTTTATTGCAAAATAAGCATTGCAGAGTTTTAGCATGATGAATCCCCGAAATCACACCTGAATGCTCTATTCATGCTTGGAAGGAAATGGAGATGAAATATAAGATGCAAAAAAAGTAATATAATTTGCACTTTAAAACTAGGTGAATTATATGTGATAATATTCAGGAAATGAAACTTTATAAAAATTATAGAAAATCACAAACTGCCTTATTTGGCTTAACAAAAATACTTAAGTCAACCATAAGGCTTTAATTTTTGAATAAAGGAATAATTTATAACAGATTCTGGAAAGCTTTATAGGAACTTAATGAACATAGAAAATTTTCAAATGATGAAAAATTCAGAATCCCTTAAATGCTATTTCTTAGTGATATTCAAGTTAGTTATTTCATTCTTTAATCTTACAGCTATTCATTTCAAAATGCCTATGCCATGTTCTGTCTTCAAATTAGTCTTGCTGTTTACATCCCACTGCTTATCTGATAGATATGTTTACTTGGACTTCCAGTCTCCTTCTCAGTCATAATGATGAATTATTGCATACCTTCAACTGAATATTGTATATTTTAGTTATAAATGTATACTCAACTCTTTGCATATTAAATGTATTATTCCAAAAATGATTTCTTCATAGTCCTGTGCAGTACTAAGTCATATCAGCAATTCCTATATGAAAGTATTGGTTCAACTATGAAACTGATTGAACCATTTAGGGAAATTACTGTCATGATTGATTCCCCCTGCCCCCCACAAAAGTAAAGATTATTATGCTGAAGTAATTGATTGACTTTATTTCATTTTATTTATTTTTAAAATATGTTTTTTTTAATTGATTTTAGAGCGAGGGGAAAGGAGAGGTATCGAGAGATAGAAACATCTATCAGCTGCCTCCTGCACGACCCCTACTGGAAATCGAGCCAGAAACCCGGGCATATGGTGATCTCTTGGTTCATGGGTTGAAACTCAACCACTGAGTGAGCCCCCCTGGCTGGGCTAATTGACTTTATTTTAAAACATAATCATAATTAGAATGACTTCTCTAGAGAAATATTTCCAAAATCTATTCTGACACTAAAAATGCTTACTGTACTCTAAATGCAGAACTTTAGCAAATTAATTATTCAGTTACTTCTTGGGAGTGCATCAATATTTTTTAAAAAATACACTGATTTATTCAAGCCCATAGGACACTAATTAGGACATTCAGCATTATTCTCTTAAATAGAGCCCACTAAATTCCAAGGAGGTAATTCAGCCTCCTGAAACCCTAAAGTTTTTGTCTACAAATACATTCTACTTGAGAGAAAATAAGCAAATAAATAAATAAATAAATAAATAAATAAATAAATAAAATAAAAATAAAAAAAGCTTGATTTCTATCACACAGCTGATTGCCTTGGAGAAAAAAAACAAAAACCTAACTGTTAATTAGTTGTTTGCCTATTCAATGGTCCCCCTTTTCTTGTGGGTTCACAGGGAATAGTTTACATAGCAGGGACCACTGTTGTCCTTCACTGATGCTCATCAGGGACTCAGAGGATATGTTTCAGGAAAGGGATTTTTAATTTGTGCTTTCATATCATTGCATTTTTATTGTTTGTAATGTCTTTGTATCATCATACTTCATAAATTGCTTAAGACTCAGGGAAAGGAGAAATTTCCACTGAGGAAAATTGTTTCTGAAAATCCATCGTTTCACAGACATTTAGTATGTACATGGTATGTGTTAAGCTCTAGAGATTAAAACACCAAGGATTTTATCTTTAATGAGCTATCCACTTGTGAGTTATGTTACAGGAGATAACAGATAAATATATTAAGTTTGGAAGTAAACATCTCCAGTTGACACTGAATTAAATTGTCCTCCAGTATTTCAAGGGGTTGTTCATGTTCCTAGATTGTTGTGTATTCAGCTCAAAATAAATTTAAAATGGGCTCTTCCTACACAAACCAGTCAATGTGTCTACTAGTGGTAATTGCACTCACAGCATTCTTCACTAACGTATGGAAAGTAGAGGACCGGTTTCATTTTTAATCTGTGTTTCCATTTTCTTGGTCATCCAGCAATGAGGCTTCTGTCACCACACCTTACACGGTGTCACAAAATCAAGGCTTGTATCGTTTATAGGAAGAGACTATTATATGAGTAAGAACTTTTTAGTAATTGCTTTAAGGAAAACATTCATTGCCATGAATTATTTAAAACTGGCAGTTTTGTGGCGTGGGATTTACAACTGGAAACTATTTCTTTACAGTCATCCTTTTTATTGCAATAAAAGTTGTGATGAGATTTGACTTGAAATTCAAGCTTTTGTTAAGAACTGGAAATCATTACAAACAATTTAAAATTATTAGTTCAACATTGACAATTTATTTAATTTTTTAAAATCCTCATATGAGGATATTTTTTCCATTGATTTTTAGAAACAGTGGAAGGGAGGGAGGAAGAGAGAGAGAGCGAGAGCGAGAGCGAGAGAGAGAGAGAGAGAGAGAGAAACCTCAATTAGTTGCCTCTGTACCTGCCCCACCAGTAAGGGATCAACCCAGGTACATGCCCTTGACCAGAAATCAAACCCCAGACCCTTCGGTGTGTAGACCAATGCTCTAACCACTGAGAAACACAGGACAGGGCTCAACATTGAAAAATTTAACCATATTATTTTGTTTTTAATTTATTCACATACTAAATTTAACATTAACAAGACACACCATTAAACTTTTTGCAATACTGGTACCTTTTTACAAGACTAGTAAAATACTTTCTTGCCTTTTAAAAAACAGCATGCACATCTTCGAAATGTGCCATACATATTTACGTATATCAAAATTTCTTATCGCAGTGTCTGTGTGAATAGAATAGAACTTTCTTCCATCAAAAATACCATATCTAGTATAAGTAATGTTATTAAAAGATAAAGATAATGTAATTCATGGTTCATTATCTAATGATCCTCCTATGATTTCTTTGCAATTAAAATTGTAATACTAGCCAGAATATATACAACTCTAACTTAGCCAAGTGAATAGTGACTGGTATTAATTCAGTGAGTTGATAACACAAGTTGTTGTGTTTTTTTAATCCAGAGAATGAATTGCAAGTCAAAGCCGGCAGAAAACAATGTGCTGATGGCAAACACTAACTGCTTTAAGCGCACGTTTCTTAATTATTCACATTACGTAAACTCAGTCAAGTTAATTCTTGGCAATATTCTCAGTTTGAAGCAGCTGAGGGAGAGAGTTTGGATGAGGCTTGCTTTATGTTTTTCCTTTTGAACGCAAATTCTTGCACGGTGTTGGAGGCTAGCCATTTTTTTAAAAGTGTTGTGCTGATGTCCCTCTCAATTGCCTGGATATCTGGTGGAATTCCAGTGAGCATTGTATGCTGTGACACAATGTGTCCTTTGCTCAAGGGACTGTCAACTACTCTCAAAACTAGCAAAGCATTAAAGATCTCAAAAAGCATGCCTCATGTCAATGCGCCAAAATGTTTACAAATGTCAATTCCAGAAGAACTCCTCTTCCCTACCCCCATCCAGCCCCAGAGAAAGTATTGGGAAGAATAGTTGGGGAGATTTTTTGTGTGATTTTAACACATCAGATCCAAACATTTCTCTAGCTCAATCAACAAAACCATTTATATTTTTCACTTTTAGCCCTTCAGGTATAGTACACTAGAGAGCATTTGCTCGTATAAATATATCCAAACCTCATAGTCTCCTTTTTCACTGATACCCCCTATATTCTACCAGGTGTACCAGTTAATAATAAGGATTTGTAATCAAAGAAAACATGATCATTTCAAGAGAAGCATCAAAAGTGCTTTATTCAAAGAAATGTCCATCGCTAGCTACACATTTCCCCCATCTTTCAGGTAATTTGTGGATACTGTCCCAATAGAACTTTTCTTGTTTTGAGGCAAACCAATTCAGGGACCCACTTTTCCACTTCTTCGTACATTTTGAAGTGCTGCTCAGAAAGTGTGGAATAAGTGGTAATCTGAAGGAGCAAGGTCTGGTGAATACAGCAGGTGGGTTAATACTTCCCAGGCAAGATCTTTTAACGTGTCTTTAACTGGTTTTGAAGTGTGTGATGGTGCGTCATCATGAAGCAAAATTACTTTGCTGTGTCTTCTGGCCCATTTTGGTCATTTCACGATCAAATCGTGGTTCAAATTGATTATTTGTTGTCGGTAGCAATCAGTATTAACAGTTTCACCTGGTTTTAGAAGCTCATAATACACCGCACCTTCCTGATCCCACCAAATGCAGAGCATTGTCTTCTTTCCGAAGTGATTTGTTGATGGTTGACCTGGATCAACCCATGATTTTGTGCATTTGGGATTCTCAAAATAAATCCACTTTTCATCGCCAGTCACAAGTTGATGCAAAAAAGACTTTCTTTTGTGCTGTTGAAGCATCATTTTACTGATGACTTTTCGGTTTTCCATTTGTCTTTCGTTCAGTTGATGTGGCACCCATTTTCCTTCCTTTAAAATCGTTTCCATTGCTTGTAAACAATCGCAAATTGTTTGCTGAGCAATGTTTAATCTTTCGGCAAGTTGTTTTTGAGTTTGATACGCATCTTCATCCAATAATGCTTGTAATTGTTGGTCTTCACACTTTTTCGGTTGACCTGGATGTTCTTTGTCTTTCACATCAAAATCATCACTTTTAAAGGATTTAAACCAGCGTTCACAAGTATCTTGAGATGGAGCATGTTCACTATAAGCTTCCCGAAGTATTCAGTAGCACTTTTCTTCAAAATAAAGTAATGAATTAAAACTTCCCACAAATGCTCTTTTTTTTTGGCACAAAAGTCAACATTTTTAAGCGTAAAAATATCTATGATGTTAACACCTTCAGCAAATTTGACATATGAAGTTTTGAAGCTTGTTGTCAATAGAACAAAGTAGCATATATATAAAATCACATATATATCAACATATGTGTAACTCCATCTATTGAAAAAAATCCTCACTATTAACCGGTACACCTAGTATGTCTGTATATAATGTACTGCTTGGTCAATTTGTGCTGTTACAATGTATCATAAATGTCACTAATAGTATTTTGATTTGTGATTCTTTTTTAAGGTCTTGATGAATATTAAAGCATTTACTATAACTCTCATGTACCTGTCTTATGAAATCAGGCATCAGTTTTCTTTCCTATGTGTGTCCTTAACCAAACAGTTGCTTAATAAATGTCTGCTTAAAGTTTATATCTACTTTCTTCCATATGCAGTTATAAATCTTGGTATCTGGGATATTTTACTTCTGCCATTATATATATATATATATATATATATATATATATATATATATATATATATATATTTCAGAGAGGAAGGAAGAGGGAGAGAGGGATAGAAACATCAGTGCTAAGAGAGAATCATTGATTGGCTGCCTCCTGCAAGCCTCCCACGGGGGATCGAGCCCACAATCTGGGCATGTGCCCTGACCAGGAATTGAACTGTGACCTCCTGGTTCATAGGTCAATGCTCAACCATTGAGCCACTCTGGCTGGTGTACTGCTGTTCTAAACTCAGTTCTATTTTGCCTTTTTACTTTCTGACATACGTATTTTGAATAATGGGGTGTTTGTTGTAGTGAATTTTATTTCCCCGTGGGCTACAACATTTAATGATGAGTTAGGCCATTACTCTAAGCACCAAGAAGAGACAGCGACCCTGTGGTGGACTGTGGACCCCATGCTCTCTCTGTCTCTTACTGCTCCTTTACCCGCCGAGTTTATGGTGCTGCAGCCTCCATGGTGTTACACTAAGGTGTGATCCAAAGACCATAAGCTCTCTGAGTCAAAGAAAGGGTTCCTTTCACCTTGCACTTTGAAGCCACTCACTGCATGTCAGTGGGACAAAAGAAAGTATAAAAACTGGATTATGTGTCACCAGACACGTGGACTCCAGGGCCAATCAAATTAAAGCTAAAATTGGAGGATCACCAAAGGTGGCCAACTTTTATTAGCCAATTAAAAGACTCAAAATACCCTACCAACCATCTCAACTTAAAAAGAACATTAAACTTAAAAAAAAAAAAGTAGAAAAGACATAATCTCAGAATAAAGGATCCTCACAGTGTGAAAATTCAACATAGTCTATATACCACAAAATCATAGATGTATGCTGGTAACATGAGATATTACCATTGTGAACTTGGTAATAATTAGTAAACCCTAAGGTGATCCAAAGAAGCAAATCATGAGATTCACTTTTATTGATCTGCTGTAGTTTTCTAAGAAATAGTGGTTCTCTTTTTGCAATCACATTTCATCAACTTATGCAATTTTTAAGTAGTTACAATAACAAGTGCAGTCGGATATCCTCTGAGGGGTCCCAGATTGGAAAGGGTGCAGGCTGGGCTGAGGGTACCCTCCCCCAATGCACGAATTTCATGCACCGGGCATCTGGTCTTTTCATAAACATCTTTGCTCTAAGCATTCTCACTGCAAACATTCCCACCACACTACTAATTGCCCTTCAGGCAACTCACCATAAAAGATGAAATAACTGTTTGACAGTTTGTTTTACACTGGCAGGCTTAATGATTGAAACTAGGTGTCGGTTTGGGTTTATTCCTGCACTGATGAGGTTCTTGGGCTTGCATTCCAGTTCTGCAGCTGGAACTGTGTGGCTTTGGGCAAATTTCTTTCTCCAATTTTGACACTGGTTTTACCCTTATCTAAGTTAATGAGCTTTTTAGTGACTTGCCTTTATCGAGACTTTCCAAAGAATTCACTGTAGTTTTCTAAGAAATTGTGGTTCTCTTTTTGCAATCACATTTCATCAACTTATGCAATTTTTAAGTAGTTACAAGAACAAGTGCAATTTGGCAGAGACAGATTTGGGAGCATATGACTCAGTTGGTGGAGCAGAAGTGCAGGGAGTGCCGGGCATGGCCTCCTCGCACATGGCATAGGATCTGTGACTGACAGGGAATGGAGAGCATTGAACCCCCACAATCTAATTAGAAACACTTCCAGCGCTGGCTGGTGGCTCAGTTGGCTGGGGCATCGTCCCATACAACAAAGGATTTCAGGTTTGGTTCCAGGTCAGGGCACATACCTAGGTTTTGGGTTTGATCCTCAGCATGTATAAGAAACAACCATTTGATGTTTTGCTCTCTCTCTCTTTTTGCCCCCTATCCTCTCTGTCTAAAATCAATAAACATATCCTCAGGTGAGAATAAAAAAAAAAGAACACTTTTAATCCTGATGTAAAAACACTGAGAATATAGAGACGTGTTGGCTCCCTGTGAACAGAATAGAACCAAGCAGATGACACTCAGAGATAGTCTAGAGTCCCAGGAAGCCAGGGAGTTTCATCCTGTGGGTCAACTCCCATCATGTAGCACCAGCTCCCAGTAAGATTGGGCTGAGAAAGGTCATTGGGGTGACAACGTGTCCACTTTGCCTGCCACAGCACTGGTTACTCGTGCTGCTTTTGCACTTGTCCTGCGTATTTTATCTTGTAGGAATGTGACATTTAACGGTTGTGTTAAAGGAAACTGAGATGGAGCTGTCAGACCTGCACTTGGCACTTACAGCTTCTGCCAGGGTCTTGTCTAGTAGCATGTGCGATGCATGTTCAGTGAGCAGAGTTCTCTCCTTAACACGTGGCAAAACTGAAAGATGACCAGCTATAACCCATCTCTATCCCCAACAAAGCATGCAAAGCACTTGCTGGGGAAAAAAAACCCCACACACACAACAAAAAAGTGGGCTCTGCCATCTAGCCGCCTGTGTGGCACCAGCTAGCTAGCGTTGGTAGGGGTAGAATCCTTGAACATTGTGGTTCTGACCTCGTCGGAAGCCACTTCCACCAGCAGGGGCGCCCCCGGGAGCCTGGCACTGAGGGGGCCCCCATAGGACGGGGGCTGCTGGCTGGGGTCTGAGAAACCCTGCCAAAAGCCGGTCAAATCCTGTCCATAACCTAGGGCCTAGGTTATGGTCGGCAAACTGTGGCTTGCGAGCCACATGCGGCTCTTTGGCCCCTTGAGTGTGGCTCTTCCACAAAATACCACAGCCTGGGCGAGTCTATTTTGAAGAAGTGGCGTTAGAAGAAGTTTAAGTTTAAAAAATTTGGCTCTCAAAAGAAATTTCATTCATTGTACTGTTGATATTTGGCTCTGTTGACTAATGAGTTTGCGACCACTGACTAGGCCATATCACTGCTCAGCCTGACCATAAGAGTGTCAACAAAGTATGGGCCCGAAGCCCTCCGGGTCTTGAGAATCGGTACCCAGGCCTACCCAGGCCGTACTGACTGTAGGGGAAGTCTGGCTGTGGCGTTGGGGGCTTGCTCATATCCGGGGCAGCCAGCCTGAGAGGGAGGCGGCGGGAAGGCCAGAGGTGCTGCTGCCCCAGGAGTGGCAGGTGGAGGGGGGACCCCTGGTGGCGCAAACTGATCTGGCGGTGGAGGTGGAGGCCCATAGCCAAAACTGATTTTGGGGGGTGGGAGGGCGCCGTAGCCCTGCGGGAAGCCCTGTGGAGGAGGGAGCCCTCCAGGAGGGGTGGACACAATGTAAGAGGTGAATGGCGGGGGTGGTGGGGGAGCTCCTCTTCCCGCGGGGGGCGGTCCGCAGCCACCAATTGCCTGTCCTGCCGGCACCCCATTCCTTGTGGGCCATATGCTTGCTGCCACATAGGTGGGGGCCGGCCTGCCCAGCCATTGGCGGGCACTGGGCATGACGCGGCTGCCCCACTGGCCGGCCCCTGGCTGTCCAGGCACTTGACTTTCACTGTCGCGAGGCTCAGCCCGTTGAACCTCCACTTTTTTGCCTATAATGTCGTGAAAATGCATGTTGACGGCCTGGTCCACTGATGGGTTGTCCTCGAAAGTAATAAATCCAAAACCTCGAGGCCTCTGCTTTTCTGCGTCGTAGATCATGACCACTTCTGTGACCACTCCGAATTTCTGGAAGTATTCTCTGAGCTAGTGATAGTCTGTCAATTAAAGTAGAAGATATATTGCCAAATTTTACATTACACACACACACACTGAATAACTGAGGCAAATAAAATGCCTCAAAATTGGAATATTCACTTTCTTTCTTTGCTGCCCATCATCAACTAGATTTCAGAAATGCTTGTGCTTTTGAAGAATTACTTTGTAAATCACTCTATAGTGTTCTAAAATGTCAAATGGGATTATAAACAAGCCATCCGTATTTGATTGCCTTTTGCTTAAAATCAGTTGCCATCTTTAATCAGAGCAGTCTCACCACAATTGTGAGGAATTCCACCAACAAATACCTTATTTGATTAACTGTTATCGTTCCTGGGTCCTTTCTGCCAGCCTTCTTTGGCCGCGTCCTCTCTGGCTGCATTTCCCCAGGTGTACGTGGCTTTGGGTCGATATTTCGACCATCCAGTGTGTGTGGTCTGCTGGCCAGCAACTTGTGAACTCGTGACAATCACAAACTTGGCAGGGAAATCGCCATTCAACCTTGGGGGGAGGGGCAGACGTGAGGCTTTTGGAGGCGGCTGTGGGTGTCTGAACTGAAGTTTTACACTTGATCTTAGCCAAAAGGCCAAGAAGCGATTGAACTCAAGTTTTAAAATATATTTCTTTCTCTAACCCATCAGCACACACACACAAAAAAGTCACTGGTTCAACAACAGGGTTTTAAAAAGTCTTCAGCTTTAATCCAAAACTTCAGGTTTCTTTTTCTTCCTTTTTATGTTTTTGAAATTATTTTCCTGAGCCTTTTGTTTTACCGTATATTGTAAACTTTCATGTTAAAGAAAAAATATATACATTTACAAATTGTGAGATTTTTAAGAGAAGTTTTCTACAATGTATACTGGCTTATTTTTTAATTTAAAACAGGGTTTCTGTCTGGCACTGGTGGAAGTGAGGGGCATTTTTGGTCCCCGTACTCCTGGCTTTGAGGGTTGGGACTCGTTGGTCCAGAAACTCTGGAAATTCAAAAAGCAATCTACTGAGTGTGTTTCGTTTTTGTTTACTCCTTGCTTTTGTCGATTGATCTGCCTGGCGGTGTCTGCAAGTGCACCATGGGGGGGCTGCACCCGCCTGGCTCGGCTGGCAACCACCCCGCGTCCAACTGCATCAGGACCAGGAGGTCTTGTCAGCCACCTTCCGCGCATGTGGCTTCAGGGCATCCCCACTGACCAGTTTGACCCTGGTTTGAATAAAGAGAAGTGCGTTTGGATTAGGAAAAAAGAAAATAGTGGGCTCTGACAGGTGCTGTTAGGGAAAGCCAACTCCTTCCCATCTCAGGTGGGAAAAATATTTGGTGGGAAAAATAATGAAGTTTTTTTTTTCCCCCCAGTTGTGCCATGGCTCTCACCACAGTCTTCAAGATGCAGGAAGCCACCAGGCTGCCAGGAGCAAGTCGTGGGACATGGGGAAAATGATCGATTAGGGACACTTGCAATAAGTGCAGGAAGGAGAGGCTGAGCTTCCCTCCTGAGAGCATAATGTGAACACTTGTTACAACGGTCAGAAGCTTTTAATTCCGCTCTAAATCTACTCAGGCTAGTAATTATTTTAAGAAGACTGTGCCCACGCTGACAGTGCATAACACTGCAGAGGGTGCCATTACATTTCAGCTTGTGAAGCACGATTTTCAATTAAATAAAATAATTGTTCTCCTACATTAATCTTACTCATTTTGGATTCTGTGGTTTCTTGCACATGCACAGGAAATTCATGAAAGCTGTTTCTGTGTCAGCTTCGCCGTCAGAAGAAAATCTTGGCCTACAGAAGGATGAGGCCAATTTTATATCAGTGCTATCAGATACTTTTAAGAAATGTTTGGTTAAGCTCACTAATGGGCTCAGGTGTTTTCATTCAATGGATAGAATTGAAATAAAGCTTTTAGAAGTCATTTTGCTGAAGTGAAACATCTTACATTATTGAGAATGAGTAATTGTACTTTTGGTTAAAATGTTCCCCATTAAGTTAAAGGGATTCATTTTGGAGTGATAATACAAGTACAATTTTGGTGAGGCAAAGTGTCATGATAAAAACAATGTTCTTGCTAAATTATGAATCCTATGGAATAGATAGAACTTGGAATTGATTTTTGTATACATTGATTTTGGACAATTCATCCAAAGAAATTGTGATAGTCTGTCAATTAAAGAAGAAGATATATTGCCAAATTTTACATCACACACACACACACACACACACACACACACACACACACACGCACACACACACACAGAATAACTGAGACATAAATAAAATGTCTCAAAATTGGAATATTCACTTTTTCTCTTTGCTGTCCATCATCAACTGGATTTCAGAAATGCTTGTGCTTTTGAAGAATTACTTTGTAAATCACTCTAGTGTTCTAAAATGTCAAATGGGATTATAAACAAGCCATCCGTATTTGATTGCCTTTTGCTTAAAATCAGTTGCCATCTTTATATATATATTTTAAAATATATTTTATTGATTTTTTACAGAGAGGAAGGGAGAGGGACAGAGAGCTAGAAACATTGATGAGAGAGAAACATCGACCAGCTGCCTCCTGCACACCCCCTACTGGGGATGTGCCCGCAACCAATGTACATGCTCTTGACTGGAATCAAACCTGGGACCCTTCAGTCCGCAGACCGACGCTCTATCCACTGAGCCAAACCGGTTTCGGCTCAGTTGCCATCTTTAATTAGAGTAGTCAGCCAATGGAATATCAAAGCCCCTAAGAACCAAACAGCTTTTGAAGTGCTGTGCAACCCGCCCTGAAAACAAAGCTTGTGATGGGAAAATAAAACATATCCCTAGAAAACCAGAGGGAGAAACTGAACAAATTACATAAGGATAGCTAAAAAATGTGTAGATTTAATTTTGAAGTTCTATAATTTATCTTTAGGATATCTCAAAGTTTGGGTTGAATCTTTTGATGGAATAAAATTGAGAAGGTCTACTATTTTCTAAGATCTGGATAAGGTAAAGCATTCAAAAGAATCAGAGGGTCAACTTATTTGACAATTTTTATCATAAAAACGTTTGTCAAAGAATAGGAACAAAGCAACAGAATTTGTAAAAATATTTGGGCTGGAGTTAAACATTTCAATAAGAAAAAAAGTAACAGAAAAAATCCTCTTTTTTTCTCAGAATTTGCTCTGACTTCACTAGAAGGAGCAATAAAAAAATGTCAAAAATTGCAAACTTATTAACCACAAATGCAACACACAAGGAGACTGTGGGTCATTTTATTTAAAATGAAGGCTAGATTATATTTCAAAAATGTATTCTTTATAAAAATATCAGCAGTATAGTATTAAAGATAGATATGGCCTAAATAAAAGCCCAATTAATTTATATAAATATTTACCAAGAATAATTTTCCTATTTATTTTTAAAACATTCAGAAAATCAGTATATATTCTCTTTATTTTGATTTAATCTACACAAACTTTACTTTTAGAAAGAACTCTGAAAATAGTTTGAGAATAGAACTATTTTATAGTTCCACCAATAAGATAAATCAAATAGTCAATAAATAAAAACTTCAATAATTTTACATTTAATTATTTTTAGTATTCCCTTCCACTCTCCAAAGTGTCCCAGTTTGGACAATGAATTCTCTCTGGCATCTGCAATAAAAAGTGTCATGATCTATCAGTGATGTCTGCGTGAGTGAGTAAGACTGTCTTGGGGCATTTTCTAATCTTGGCAATTCTTGCTGGAGAACAATAGTTATCATAACTATTAATCCCAACCTTTCCAGTAAAAAGGGAAAGTGCTTATGTGGTGGTGCTGGCCCTAAAGAAGACCCTAAAAGAGGATTTTCCCAAAGGTCTCCCACAACACGGTTGTTAGAGGGCAAAGATTTTCAGTCCATCTTGGGAGCCAGGAGCAGAAGCTGCATATCAGATAAATGTCAATGTCACCCGAATTCCGTGATTGAAATGGCTTGTGCGACCCCCTCTTTATCAGCTTCTTGCTCACTCTATCTTTTCGGTCTCTGTATTGGTCCCAAAGAGCTTCAGGATGTGAAGTGCTGACAGGTAAAAAGAGAGGAGAGAGAGAGGAAGCGGCTACCTAGGGAATCAGCGCTGGGGCACCTGCAAGGAAAGGCCTGTGAAGAGGGGATTTTGCAAGGGATGCTGCTTATCCCGCTTGGCCTGCTCTCTCTTTACACAGAAGTTCTCCCCCTCTTTAATTTCTCTCCGTCAACCAGTGCCTTCCCATCTCTGGTACTCTAATCCGATCCATGTCCCTCCCGTCAGCACTTTCTAGTGAATGTTCTCAGTCCCCTGCCTGCTTTCCACCATGTCCCCAGCTCTGGGTCAAGACCGCTGTCCTCCCTATCTGCTTCCCACTGCAGATGCTGAATGATGATGGAGAAACATCTGATAGGACCAGGCACCCAGGGACTGCAAACGTTCAAGGTGAACACACTATCCTGATCCGTCGTACGTTGGGCAGTGTGTCCTGACTCAGCTCTCTATTCTCCACAGACCTTTGCCTTGTCCTCAAACCATGCAAGCCCCACCGCTGATGCCCTTGCATATTGCTTCAAAAGGGACACAAGATGTTAGCAACCATTAGCTGAGAGCTGTCTTAGCTCCTTGCTCCTTACAGAAAAGGCCACGTGGTGCTGCACAGGCCCCCTGCTCTTCTACGCGGGTCAGAGTGGGAGCGGTTTGCCCTCCTAAACCAAGCTCCTGTCTCCATCGGTGCTCTGCGTCTTTCCTCCACCTTCTATGCCCACTCTCCTGAAGCTTCCTCCCTCTCTTTTCTGCTGGCATCAGCCTAAAGCCTGCTCAGGACTTTCCACCATAAAAAGTCTTTGCTTAACTCCTGCTAAGATCTGACTGGTGTTCCCCCAATTTTCTATGTTGAATTTTTAACCCCCAATGTGATGATATGGAGATAGGGCCTTGTGATGGGCTTAGTGCCCTTACGAATATAAAGTGACCTCAATAGCACTCCTGCTCTCACCCTGGGCTCCCACCACACCATGTGGGAACTCAGAGAGAAGGCAACCTTCTACAAGGCCAGGAGAGTGCTCTCACCAGAAATCAACCCTCCTGGAACCCCGATCTTGAACTTCCAGTTTCCAAAACTATGAGAAATAAATTTCTGTGGTTTAAGTCACCCAGTCTAATGTTTTGTATGGCAGTAGGAACTGACTAACAACCTCACAGTGCCCTCCAGCTATCGCCCTAGCAATCTCAACTTTCTCTCATTCAACTCATTTATAATCCACTGACATCATAGGATGACAATAGTGCTGAAAAAGAAAGTTTAAGTAAGGTCGCAGGCCAGCACTGCGCTGGAACCAACTTGGTCTGTCCAATGGGGAAAACAAATGTTCACCAAATAACTGTGTGATATGGTAAAGAAGTACCAAGTGGATGCTGTGAGAATCCCTTACATTTCCCCAGCCTGCTCTGGGGCATGAGACTGATGATGGTGTCCCATATTATACCATAATATGAAGGATGTGTGGGAGCTGACCAGGTTACTGAAGAGGGGAGTACAATTCCAAGGCCAAAGAATTGTGTAGAAAAGGTCTGAATTAGGAAGGAGGATGATATCTTTGAGGTGAAGGAAGTCACAGGGCTGGCACATAGTGGGCAAGGGAAAGAGTGGCCCAAGGTGGACATGCCTGGGGGATAGGCAGGACCTCAAATGCCATGCCAGGGACTTTGAACACTGTCTTGAGGGCAATAGAGAGCCAGCGAAGGCTTTGGAATGGAAGAGCAATGGGGTAGCACTTGCATTTATTGAAAACCACTTGTCTGCTGGTGGAGTTGGAGTGAAGGAGATGGAGTGAATATCAGGAAAGTTATCTTCAGTAATAATTAAGCACTTCTCAAAGCATTTCTCTCTGAGACAGCGCACAGTATTTTTTTCACACATGTTGTGTGAGGTCAAAGGGTTGGTTAATGGACTCAACTCAGTGACCTGTGCTTGCCCACATAAGGCTTGTTATAAAAAGTGCCAAGCCCTGAAGACAAACTGTCAGAAGGAAGATTCCTCTTGGCTGGGAGTCTATCTTGTGTAGGCATGAGTGAGTTTCTGGCTTCTTGGGCCATTTATATTCCTTCCCCCCCATGGCAGCCTCTCTGGGAATCAGCGCAGCAGATGGTGGCATGCAGATTGGAACAGGGAAATGAAAACATTTTCACGGCCTCTGTCAACCAGCAAGTGACTGTCAAGCCCTGGAGCCTTAGCTGGCTCCAAATTCTCCATCAATTAGCAGCCCCAAAGGAGACATCTGAGTATCTTATTTATTCATGGAGACTATTTCTTTTACTTTTTTCTTTTCTTTTCTTCCTTTCTCCTTTCTCTCCTTCCTTCCTTCCTTCCTTCCTTCCTTCCTTCCTTCCTTCCTTCCTCCCTCCCTCCCTCCCTCCCTCCCTCTCTCCCTTTCTTCCTTCCTTCCTTCCTTCCAGCAAGAAATGGAGAAAGACATACTTCAGGTTATGGTTGATAAATCACACAATATCCATCCACCACCCCGTCATCACAGTGATCAGGTGCTACTCATTTCCTGAAAAATAAAGTCCAAAGTTTTATGCTGTGACTCAAGTCCCTGCTCAGATGTCTACAGTATCTTCAATGCTCCCCTGCATGCCTATAAACTATTATTTGGTCCCTGTATAGGCTCTTCATTTTCTCCTTTTTTTGTGTGTTCATTCTTTCATTCAACAAATATTTATTAAACACCTACTATGTACCCAGATGATAGGGATAAAGTAATGAACAAAGCAAAGTTTCTACTTTAATAGAATTTACATTATGGTGAGACAGGTAATAAATACAATTTGATCATCTTTATTTTTGTGTATGTCTGAAAAAAATGTAAAATTCACTGCAAATTGAACCATTTGTAAAAATACTACTATGAACATTTTGAGACTAATTTTCTAGACATTTCTCTATATATACATTGCACTGCCCCACCCCCATGCAGGCAAGCACTTTTATATTACTTTTATATCAATAAAACAAGTTATACACTTGCTTGTTTTAAACTTAAGAAATTGTTAAGGAAAATTTTCCATGCTATAGAGTACTAATAGATATCACCTTTCTTAATGTCTGCATAGTATTCTATTAAATGTTTTGACTATAACTTGACCCTTTGAATAGCCTTTATGTTATTTTCTTTCCCCCTTTAGTTTTCCAGCCTGAAGTTCCCTTTTATTCATTAACAGATATTCATTTACATTCATTAACAGATATTCATTTACATGACTGGAACCCTCGGTTGCTTCAGCCATCTGCTCAAATATCAGAAAATCTTCTCCGAGCAGCCTATGCAGAATAGCACCTATCCTCCTTACTCTGATTTATTTCCCTTCAAAGCACAGACCTGAAGGAACTGAGTCATGTCTCTCTATGAATGAATGAAAGGCCACTTCAGGCTGGAAAAATACTAAGGAGAATGTGAAAGACCACAGAGCTGGTTGTGGAGGATCTGAGATAAGACAATCAAGCTCTGATTCTTAGTCCAGGGTTTCTTCTGCTGTAGCACATCGTCTTATTAAAAGGAGAAAATGTATCTCCATTAATGAATATGTTGCTGTCTTTCTATTAAAATCTAGACAGTGCTTATCGAACTTTAATGTGCATCTGAATGAATTGGGGGCCTTGTTAAAATGCAAACTCTCATTCAGTGGGCCTGGGGTCAGGTCAGAGATGCTGCAATTCTAACAAGCCCCAGGTGTTTCGAAGTCTGTCAGGCCATGGGTCACTTTTGGAGCAGCAAGAATCTAGAAGTTTCTAGATGACTAAAGTGTTAGAAAGATACCCCAAACTACAACAGCATTGCCTGCCCTGGGCCAATTACTTATTCTATCATCAGAATTCTACCAATAAAAATTCCTTTCCATTTTTATTGTCTTCCCATCCTCAGAGCCAAGATCAGCCTCACACACATGTGGCACCACGCTCTACTTTCCTCCTTTCTTTCTACCTTCCCCATTGCTTCTTGGACAGCTTCACCTGTTCTATACCCAAGCCTGCTCTCTCCCCATTTAAGTGGTTCTCTGGGCTTCTCTCCCTGAATCAGGGTGTTGCCCCTCTTTATACTCCCCAAATGTGCTCATTGACAATAGTATATATAATATCTTAACCTACAGTCATGAATCTCAACCCTGGGTTCACATTTGAATAACCTGGGAGATTGTAATAAACATTGATGCCAAGGTCACATAACAAACCAATTAAATAAAAGCTTCTTCTATAGGGAGTGCCCATGCATAATTTTTTTTTTTGAGAGAGGAATAGAGGGATAGAAACATTATTTGGCTGCTTCCTAGACACCCCCTACTGGGGATCGATCCCTCAAGCAGGGCATGTGCCCTGACCGGGAATTGAACCAGTAACCTCTTGGTTCATGGGTCAATGCTCAATCACTGAGCCATACCGGCTGGGCCCAGTATACTAGTAAATATGTTTAACACTCCTTAGTGATTCTAATATGCAGTCAGGATTGAGGACCACTAAGTTCTAGATAGATCACAAACATCACCAGTAGCTGAGATCTCTTACCTGAGTGTCCTACATGAACTTGTTTTTTAAACAGAGTTATTGAGGAATGGTACACAATAAAGTGCATATATTTCAAGTTTGATAAGTATTGACATAGGCATATACCCATCAAACCTCATCACAAAGACAATGAACGTAAGTGCTATTCCCAAAAGTTTCACCATGGCCTTTTGTTACCCACTTCTCCTTTCTCCCATGCCTAGCCAGCTCTAGGTGACCATTGATCTACTTTTTGTCACTATTGAATTCTTTGAATTTTCCAGAATATTCTATACATAGGATTTATAGGAATTTGAATTTTCTATAGATGGAATTATACAGTTCCTACCTTTTGTTCTGCCTCATTTCAGTCAGCATATTTATCTTGAGATTCATCTGCTTTGTTGTATATATGGTTCTTTTTTATTGCTGTGTATTGTTCCATTGGATGTATATAGTTCAATGTTTTTATCCATTCATCTGTTTATGGATGTTTGGGTTATTTGCAGTTTGGTGTTATTTCAAATAAAGCTGTTGTGAGAATTCATTTACAAGTCTTTGTATGGACATACATTTTCATTTCTCTTGGGTAAATATCTAGGAGTGAATGACTGGGTTGTATGGTAGGTGTATGTTTATCTTTTCATGTAATTGCCAAGCTATTTTCTAAAATTGTTGCAATATTTTATATCCTCACAAGCAACATACAAGAGTCTGCTAACTTGGCATTGTCAGTCTTAGGAGTGGAGTGTAAAACCAAGAGAGGCATTGAGGAAAAAACTGGGGCTCAAAGATGTTAAATAATTGGCCTCAAACACCTGGTAAGTGGTTGAGCTGGTGCAAATCCAGACTCAATGCTTACAAGGCGATTTGTGCTCTTTGGTTGTCTTTGTATTGTGAGAACTCAGCAGGTGCCTAGCAGATCTCAGCAGAGCCCCTCTTTTCTTCCTGAGGCACTTTTCGTGTGTGCTAAAGACAAGGAGTTCGGTCTCCTGTGTTTCCTAGACTTCCTGGAACAGACCAAGGGCCATGGCAGCTTCATCCATCCCTATAGTAACATAAACCATTTCTGTGTCCATGAATTCCTGCCTTCACCCTTTGGCTCCATCCCCTCCAAACACCAGAGGTAAAATACCTCCAGTGCAACCTCCCAATGGCCACCACCTCTGGGAGATCCTGGAACAGGCACCTGACTCACAGGCTCTTTCTGGAGAAAGGGGCCCCACTCTTGCAGGGACTGTCATTCTGAGCTATCATTCTGAGAAGAGGAGAGGCTTTGGGCCCTGTACTCTGTCTGTCAGGAAAGCCACATTCAAAGAATAAAGAAATGTTCCTTTCTTCCTCCCACTTTCCCCCCGCCCCCCAAAAAAAAACCAGTATATTATTCCCTTGCTGCTATATCTGCAACAATTTTCACAGCAGGAATTCCTGCATAACAAGCCACTTATACATTCAGATGGATTGATTTTAAGTTACTTATATTCTGAAAATACTAGAGGCCCAGTTCATAAAATTTGTGCATGGGTAGGGTCTGTAGGCCTGCCTGGCGATCAGGGCCGATCTGTGGGGCCACCAGTGGGGTGATCAGGGCCCTGCTCGCATCCAACTTGGCTGGCCTGGCACCACCCTGCCCCCCTCCACTGCCAGTTGTTCTGCCATTCAGTTGATTTGCATATTAGAGTTTTATATAGATAGATATTGATTACTTCATTTTTAAGGAAAAAAGAAAATTGGAGAAATGGGAAATCTGCATGCTTACATGGTTACAAAAGGCTTACCACACAACGCTGTGGAAGTGCTAATTGCCATTGAATTGTACACATGCAATAATTTTGTTATATGAATTTCACCTCAATGAAAAAATGCTTACCAATATGTAATACTCAAAATTCTCAATATAGAAAACAATAGTTATAATTAATAGTTTATGTAGGAAGCATGTTTTAGGGCACCCCTTGTGCCATGAGCACAGAGAGGAGACCGCCCCCATCAAAGACTTCTCAAAACACTGGCAAAAAATCCCACAAAAAACCTGGCCTAGTTAGCCCCATTTTAATAGCATAGGAATCAGTTCTTTCTAGACTTGGGTAATTAAATTAGGGGTAATGATTTGACCCAAGAGCAGTTCATTCCTAGGCAGGTGATTTGTATCGATTTCAGAGAGGAAGGGAGAGGGAGAGACAGATAGAAACATCAATGATGAGAGAGAATCGTTGATTGGCTGCTTCCTGCATGCCCCCTACTGGGGATTGAGCCCACAACCCTGGCATGTGTCCTTGACTGGAATCAAACCCGAGACCCTTCAGTCCGCAGGATGAAGCTCTATCCACTGAGCCAAACCAGATAGGGCCATTTGTATTCTCTTGATATTTTGAACTAATATACTTAGAAACCAAAATGAACTGGTATTGAACACTGGACTTTTGAAATTATATGGAGTCAAGGCTGAAGTTAAGGCAAATTAAGCTGTGTCCAAGCCAAGTTATGAGGAGCCAGACTTATAATTAAGCAGAGAAAATGAGAGATAGCGATATGTAGATAGAGATGTGTGTGTGTGTGGGGGGGGGCGGGGCGGGAGTAGAGGGAGAAGGGAAGAGAAGGGGGAGGAGGAAGAGGGCGGAGAGATGCTCTGGTTCTGAGGATTTATTTCTCTCGCTCTATTGGTGGGCCCAGGAACTCCAGTGCAGCCAGCCTCTATTTGTCAAATGGGTTGGTAATACCAGGTGTAGTATTTCACAGGATTCACATGATAATCAAATGAAATGATGAGTAAAAGAGCTTTATAAATTATAATTTGTTTTAAAAAGTAGAGAAATTGTAGAATATGATGAGAGCAATGGATGCACAGGGTGCAGGCAGTGGTGAGGGATGGGAGGATTTCTCTGAGCAAAATATGTATTCCTTAAAGTTCACCTTAGGTCAAAGTCAATGATGTAGTTATCATTCTCCACCATGAATCTCCCTAGATTACTAGACTGGGATTGACTTTATTCTTCTGGTCCCTTCAGTATCTAGCAAGATGCCTTGCACCTCGGCAAATGTACCTGGAACGGAAGGAAGTGAGCAGCAATGCCTGTGACAGGCTCAGCAGGTCTGCTTGAGCGGCAGGACAGGTACCCTGAGAGAGAGGCTGACTGAAGCCGAGTCCAGGTTCTATAAAGAAAACATCCTAAGATTAAAATAAGATCCTCTGTGTGGACTGACACTGGGTCATCATTCCCAGAGGACTGTGGGGGGTGGGACCTTGAATGATGCATGGAGAACCTATGAATCTCAGATTTGTCTGCAGTGATTTAGCCAACCGCTAGGAGAAAGTGTCAAGCAGAGTGCTCCATTTACACTGAGGAATGCCCCGGTCAGTGCTCTCTTCCATGACTCCCCATGCCAGCAGGATAACACATGAGCTCTTCAAAGAAGCAAGTGCAGTGTCTCCTGACCAGGAGACTCTGAGTTGGCTCTTTGACTGCATTTTCTCCCCTGTAGTCTCCTACTTGGCTCTGTCAAAACTGAATGCTGGTAACTCCCCTATGAAATATCTCCTTCCTCTACTCATTTCCCTGTTGGGTTCTGCCTTTCAGGAGCTTTACCAGCAAATAGAAAGGGATAAGCACCCCTTCATTCATTCTGTTTGCTGAATATTTACTTATTCTTCAAGACACGCCAGGTATTACAGCCAGCCTCCCGCCGACACCACCTCCCCAGCTCCAGGGAGGGGTCCTTTCTCTAGGCTCTTACAGTACAAATATCCTGATCATTCCTCTCGCATTGCATTTACCACACAGAGATCATTATCTGTTTATATGTCTGGCTCCACCACTAGAATCTAAACCCACACAGTTGGTTTTCCTCCCTAACCTTTTCTCTGGACTTAAAACAGTGCTTGATATCATGAAAGGGCTTCATATATATTTGTGGAATGATCGAGGGAACACATCCCAAAGGAACCACGAGTTTTACATTGTGTAATAGCGATAGCCGTGTTTCTCTGGAGGCGTGTGTGCCACACTCTTACAAAAGACAGACTGACTTGTAATGGCTCATCAAGGCTCTTATACTCTAAATCTCATAAACGAGTCTCGCCCTAACCGGTTTGGCTCAGTGAATAGAGAGCATTGGCCTGCGGACGGAAAGGTCCCAGGTTCAATTCCAGTCAAGGGCTTGTACCTTGGTTGCAGGCACATCCCCAGTAGGGGGTGTGCAGGAGGCAGCTGATGGATGTTTCTAACTCCCTATCCCTCTCCCTTCCTCTCTGTAAAAAGATCAATTAAAAAAAAAAAAGAAAGAAAGAAACAAGTCTCTTGCTGTCTGTGTCATCCCTTTCATGATGCCTTCACATCTCCCCTCTCCTCTGTCCCTCAATGAGTCCTCCTTACAATGAGAGTGGAGCTGGCCCTGTTTTTACAGATGACGTGACTTGCTGAGGGTTACCCAGGCTGGCTACAGAGGAATCAGGATTGGGATCTGAGATTAGTGCCTGATTGCTATGAAAGAGTCTCATCACCTAGGAAACAGTTTTATTGACTTGGAAAGGTAAGGAGGGTCCTAAGGAAAAATATGTCTAATACCACCCCACAGGAGGAAAATCCAAGGAGAAAAGAGCCAGAGGCAAGGAGAGGGGGTTGATGTCCTTCAGCCGTGTCATCATTTTCTCTGGATCCCTGGCAAACCACTCTGCTGTCCACCAGGAAGGAACAGAAGGATGCTTCAATTAGGGGGCGCTGTGTTTCAGTTCAAAAGCAGCCCAATGTATACCTGTTGATGGGTACTTCAGTCCAAGACCCTGGGTTAGGCACTGTGGGGAACGAAAAGTTGAGGGGTCATTCTCTGCCACTGCGGGTGATTCTCTGAACAAAAAGAATTCATTATTATTATTATGGCCTGATCACTGGTAAGCAGTATCCACACATTCGGATTAAGTCTACTTATTCAGTAAAGATTTACTCAGTGCTCACCATTTCCCAGGCAATGTTCTAGGGATACAGAAGTGAAATCACCACGCTTGTGCCCTTGTGGTACTTCCATTTTATTGAAGAAGAATGGGGATAGGCAAACATTTATCTGCCTTAAGGAATTTGCCCAAATAACAGCCAGTGATGGCAGAGTAGATTTCAAACCTCTGTAGTCCGATTCCAGATCCTGGCTCTTCGCCACCATCCTATTCTACACAAAAACTAAAATTCTCGAGCTAGAAAACCTGGCATCTAGGACCCAAGGACTTCTTCCCAGAATTGGAAGCAAAACCAGACTGACTTTATCACAAACAAAATAGATAAACCAGAACTCACCTCCAGAATTCACATTATTTGTGATTTCCCGTCCCCAGATCTTCAGCTGGTGAAGTAACACACACCAAATAATGAAATGTGAGCTTGCAATGGTGCGTGACCAAGACCAACTCTGCTTATGATTATTAAGCGATGTATGTTTGCTGTTTCACAATATCTCACTATTCTACCAGCCTGGTTGCTAATCTGCTGTTATTTTAGGAGCCACCGGAAAACAGGGTACACATTGGGGAAGAAGGAGAGAGAGAAACAGTAGATTTGGAAATGTGGCGAGGAGGAGCTGACTGCCTCTTCTTAGTTCGGTAGTAACAACTCAGCCTTTCAGAATCCAAGAGGAAAACAGCTGCAAGCACAGACCCCATGATAGTGGTGTGGCTTAGATTTCAATTCAGACAGGATTTGTGACTTCACTGGACGGTGCTAATGAAACACAGAGTGCGTGGACTCGTTTCTGCTTGACATTTAGTTGCTGCATGATGCATGCTGAGGATGTTAGCTGCCCGCTGATAGGTGTTTTCAGGATGGACAGATGATTCAAAAATAAAGAAGGGGGAATACCAAAAAGAAGAAAGCACTACAGAGTTTAAGATTTAGGCTCTGTACAACTTTAAACTCTCAACTCTATTTAATTCATGATTCTCTCAATCATAATAGGTGATGTACGTGTTCCTTTTCCACCCTCAGCCCCGCCTGCACTTTCTTCTCGCCTTATGTTTCAAAATAAAGACCCTTCTCTTCTGGTTTCTAAGTTCAAGTCCTTTAGTGGTGCCCTCAGTTCTCATTCTTTCCATCTCCTGTGGACACTCCACTGGTTATAACTTCTCTCGTACCTTCGATTGCTTCCTCGAGATTAGTACCTTACCTTGAGTCTAGCAAGTGCCAAAGCCTGTTAATTTACTAAATCAAAATCGCCCCACCAGCCACAGCCTTTCTTTGGTCTTGCTTCCCTGTCACGCTACTGTACTCTCTCTCCTTCCCTTCATCGTAGATCTCACAAGTCCTTGTCACCGTTCATTCTTCACTCCCTGTAATCTGTTCCCTGCTCAGTCATTTTAGACCCTGTTCTTGTAAAGGATTCCTGGGGCCTCCTGATGGTTTTAAGCCACTGAGTTCTGCAATGGCTTGTTACACAGCAATAGCTAACTAATACAGTGGTAGAGCCAGGATCTTGCCCCATGTGGCCACTGTCTTTCCCTGTCAGCACGTAATGGAGAGTCAGGCTAATGAATGCATTGCTGGGAGGGCTTTGGCTTTCAAGTGAAGGAGGCACAGAGAATATTTAGAACTTTTGTTGTTGCTGCTGTTTTTTTTTTTTTTAACATCTGAAAGGCTCACATTAAGGAGTATTTTGGATAGAGGAAAGGGGGGGGGGCAATATTTTAAAGGATAATTCATCACTTGGGAAGCTCTTTTTCTTTCCCCAGGTGTTTCTTACTTGCTTCCTGGCATGACGGTGGTTGGGGATGTCTGAACTCTCTCTCTACAAGTCTACAGCATTGTGGACATCCAGTTCAACTAATTTTTCACAGGAAGAAGCTGAGGCCTGGAGTGGCCACATGACTTGCTCAAGGTTTCAAATCCTGTTAAATGCCAGGATTTTATACTTCCTTACTTATATTCCTTGCCCAAGTTAATTAAGCACCCTGTACTTCAAGGGGGTAGCTACACTCAGCTCAAAGGGTGGTTAGGAGCCATAAATGACATAATGCATGTCAAGTGTTTGACATACTTCAAGGACTCACTAATAAGTAATTTAGCACCATTTTTATTTTAATAACTACTGGCCCGGTGCATGAAATTCATGCACAGGGATGGGGGGGGGGGTGTGTTCCTCAGCCTGGCCTGCACCCTCTCCAATCTGGGACCCCTCGAAGGATGTCCTACTGCCAGTTTACAGGAATCGGGCCTAAACTGGCAGTTGGACATCCCTCTCACAATCTGGGACTGCTGGCTCCAGCCGCTCATGCCTGCCTGCCTTCCTGATTGCCCCTAACCACTCTGCCTGCCGGCCTGCTCACCCCCAACTGCTCCCCTGCTGGCCTGCTCACTCCAAACTGCCCTCCCCACTGTCCTGATCACCTCCAACTGACCCCCACTGACGGCCTGCTTACCTCCAACTGGCCCCCTGCTGGTCTGCTTACCCCCAACGGCCCTGCCCCCCACCTACAACTGCCATACCATCCTGGCCTGATCACACCACACTCCCTTCCAGCGACCCAAGCTCCCAGCCCCTCCTTTTTTTTTTTTTTTCCCAGCACCTCCTTGAGTGGAGGCCAGGGCTGGCTAGAAGCAAGTATCTGGGATTTATTTATCTTCTATAACTGAAACTTTGTAGCCTTGAGTGGAGGCCAGGGCTGGCCAGGGCAGGCGGGAAGCTTGGCTTCCTCCATCGCCGGGGCAACCCAAGCCTCCTGCTCGCTCCAGCTCTGTTGCCGTGGCCATCTTGGTTGGGTTAATTTGCATACTCGCTCCTGATTGGCTGGTGGGCGTGGATTGTGGGCATAGCGGAGGTACGGTCAATTTGCATGTTTCTCTTTTGTTAGTGTAGATGATAATAATAATAATAATAATAATAATAATAATAATAAACTAGAGCTTTCCTAAGCTCAGTGTATATTGCCTGGAAAGTAAAAAAACAAAACAAAGAAGCAGGCCAAATCTGAATGAATTCCCATGACAAAAACCTTTGAAGTTGTGCATTTTGCACATTGTACATCCTACTTTGATTAAGTCCCCTTTGCAACATAAAATAGGTCTTGAGTGCTTTTTGTCCCACTTGGGAACCTACTGGTCACTGGTTCAGAAACCCAAGTGCAACTAGTTTAAACACAAAGAGGCATAAGGAAACCAGGGAGGGGTCTCAGAGAACCTATGGACAGAATAAGCTGGGCCTCAACTAGGGACCTTCTATAGCATCCTTGCCCCCTTTTTGCTTCTTTTTCTACCAGCTTCATTGTTTTCTCTCACTGACCACTGGCTTTCTCGACACTGAAAATACCAGCTGCCCCAAATTTTCCAGACTTTAGAGCAAGACTAACTTGAGCCTTGATCCCAAATTGTTACAAGCTCTTCCCTAAAGCAACGTATTTAAATCCAGGCAAGTGGCCTTGGAAGAACACAGCAACTTGTGGAGAGCCAGGTGGGTGGAGTTGGAGGTGGGAGAGGGTGTCCCTCAGCTCACTGCCCAGAAGAATAGAGGTTCATTATACTTTCATATTCTCCCTCCACAAATGTTGCAAGACCAACATTTGTTTCATCTCAAGTTCTGCAACAATAACGTTATATGACCTTCAGAAATCCTGCAAAAGCACCTTAACTTTAGCAAAGCCAATTCTCACTCCAGTGAATATTCCTAAGTACTGAGCATGAAAATCTGCACAGAAAGACAGGAAGGTATAAGCAGGTCATTGAGGCTGGTGGGGATAAGCTATACAAACTTTCTACTGCAGTTCAATTTCCAGTTCTGTGTGGATCTTGAGTTTTATTCCCACTCCTTCTTTCTCTAAAACAAACCTCTTTTCATGTGAAGAAAAACAGACTGTATTTGCAGTTGCTAACGTGAAATGTGTTGCATTGCATAGGTTGATTTGTATCTTAGAAGGCAGTTTAGCATGGCACATTGCTCTCAAACTTCAGTCTATTTGCTTCTCAGCCTTATCTGCCATATCTGAGTGGCATCCTATTCTTTACTAGTTCTATTTCTGATGTAAACTTAAATATCCACTTTTATCTTATCTGTCTTTGTTTGATATGCCAGTTCCAATTTTCCCTAGCACAGATGACAAAAACGACATAATTTAAAAGATGTTGACTTTAACCACTTCCAGTTATCTTGTATACCTCCTCACTTTGGGGAACACTATTGTGGAAAAATAATAAACATCCAATGGCTCATATCTGCAAGAAATTTTGTTTATCTGAATTGAACACATTTCTTTTATGATGTGTTTGTATAGAAAATAAAAGATCTGTATCTTTAGGGGAATAAATAAGAAGCATCCCTTATTTATCTATCCTTTGGCTCAGAAATGGGTATTAAATCTTATTTCTGTAACTAGAGGCCCAATGCATGAAATTTGTGCAAGGGACTCGGCCCTCACAGCCCCAGCTTCATCTGGAAGGTCGTCCGGATGGTTGTTCTGCTGTTCGGTCTAATTAGCATATTAGCTCTTTATTATATAGGATATGGTTTTGCTTACCATAAAACTAATTTTTATCACACAATACATAAATGCATTTTTCATCTAAAAGAGTAAAATATTACAGTTAAGTCTAAAATCCTCTTTGATTGTCACCTCCCACTACCTGTTAGGATAAATCTAAGCTACAAATTCAGATTGCATCCTTCCTGACATCTTTCTTTGCTTGTGGCCACTGGAATCTCTGTTCTGTTTAACGGTCACTTAATGACTGGGTCAGAGATTTCCTTACATGCCTGAACCCACAAGTCCCCTACTCTTTGCCAAGGGGCTCTGTGTGCTGGAGCACACCTTCAATGCACAGGGAGTTTACAATATCCCCTGCTTCACAAGGCCTTAAGATCAGTCAGAAGCGAGACACCGGGACTTTCCTGAGCATGCGCATTGCCTGGCACATGCATGTGGCCTTCTAGACCCTGAGAACTATGTTATTAACTTTTAAAAGTTCCCTATAGACATCTCATTTCCCAGATCTTGACATTTTTAGCCAGGATCTCATTGGCACCAACTGGTAAACCGCAGCCTCCTGTAGGAGTGGGGTTCAACAACTGATTGTTTTGCAACAAATGCTCTGAGTATAAGGCTCTGAGGCAGGTTAAATAACAATGCCCTGCCAATGGGGATTCTCCAGGGAGCCAGACAGGTTAAACCGTGGTGATGCTCTGGGGATGAGGCAGTTTGAGGTGCTCTGAACCCAGTATGCTCCCTCCACCGATTACAGGGCTGCAGGGCTACTGGGGAGCTGGGAGAGGGGCAGATTGAGATAAAATACTGCAAAACCTGCTGTTCTTATCAAGGTTCAATTGGTACAAACCCTTGGTTAACTTCTAGAGTTCTGAAGAAGTTTCCCTAACTTTTTGCCGGTATTATTGGCAGAAAAGCAGATTAACAGAAGTCCTCACTCCATCATGCTTGGATGTCCTGTCCCCTGTTTGCTCACTTTTGATGGAAATGAGTACAAGGAGATGTTCTTGTTAGAAAGGACATCATCCACATCCATGACAAGGATTTGGTGGGAAATGTGGTCAAATGCGGAGCAAATGCCCCAGCCAACAACGACAGCTGCTATTCACACCCATTGAAAACCACCATTCCAGAATGAGACCTAGTTGTCAGATCTTTCCAATCTCAGTAGAAGCTGGGATCCCAGGATTTATTATTATTGTTATTGTTTAAACTTTATTATTGTTATACTTTAAACTTTAAAGTATTACAAATAGTAGTCCATATATCTCCTTTCACCCCCATTGACCCTCTCCCGGCCTCCCACAACTTCCCCAGCTCAAGCCCTTATCCCCCTAGTGTCTGTGTCCATTGGTTATGCTTATATGCATTCATACAAGTCCTTTGGTTGATCTCTTATCCCCCCTCCACACCCCCAACCCTCCCCTGCCTTCCCCCTGAAGTTTGACAGTCTATTCCATGCTTCTTTGTCACGGGACCCCAGGATTTTGTGTGAAATTTCCATTTTAAATTAATGACTACTTAAATTTTTAAAAAATCAAAACACCAAAAGTAACACCCATGACAAAATACCAGGGTTTGGAGCTGCAAGTTTTATGGAGTAATTGCATCACTGCTATGTGAACTTTTCCTACCCAATGAGTCAACTGAGTTCAACGCACAAACTTTTCCTTAGCTTCTATTTATCATGTCCCCAATGATGTGCTATATGCTGCCAAGTTGAATGAGACTTGCTGCCTGGGCATACATCCCCTTCACCCCTCTCCTCTGGCTTTTGAGGCAGTTAGAGTCCAGCACTAGAGGTGGAAACTTTTTTTAATCACCACCTGAATAAAGGGTACCATACAGATTTGTTAGTTTTAATTAGCCCAAGGCAAGACATCCTGCGAGGTGTTTGAAAGGATCATGTTGCAGTCATCTGTTTAGAGGAGTAATTGTGTGTGTGTGTATTTATGAGCACACGGTAACTAGGGGTAGGGAAGGGATAAAGTGAAAGGTGCACAAATCCTTCTGGGACAGAGAGCCAACTTCTGACCAGCACAAAAAGCACTGAAGGCAGAATCCTGTGGAAGCTTTTACTGGTTTATTCACTCATATGGGCCAGCACATCCTCTGGTGGCTTCCTGAGAGAGGGTGCATGGGAGGCAAATTGGGGAGATCCTGCATTTCTAAAAACACCTTCGTGATACTTTGCACTCAACAGGGAGCAAGCAGTTGGGAATTCTTTTTCTTTCAAAATCTTGATGTACTTGCCTCACTGATTTCTAGCTTCCAGTGTTGTTACTGACAAGTAGAAAGCTACTCTGATTTCTAATCCTTCCATGTTAGCAGCTTTTCTCTGGTACCAGTGTTTTGAAGTTTCTAGATGTTGTGCCTCGGTAGAGGTCCTATTTTCATTCATTGTGTTGAGCACCCTTTTGGAGCCTTCAGGGCATTCTGCATATAAATTGCATTGTCTGTACCCTCCGGAGATCTTATTACTTGGATATTGACTGTCCTGGTCTGAATCTAATCTTCTATCTTATCTTTTTATTTTTGCTCTGTTGGCTATCCTCTTAACTTCAGCTTCCAACCCCTCTACTGGTTTTTTAATGTCCAAGAACATTTCAGTATTTTTCAAGTATTTCCTTGTCATAGTGTTCTAGTCTTAGTCTACCGATGACTTCTTTCCTCACCTCTCTGGAGATATGAAAGTTTTCTGAAGCGTCTTCTCCCTTAGCCTCTGGTTCCCTCAAGTTGTGGGCTTTGGGCTTGTCATCCGTGTGAGCAGCTTTCATCAGATGTCAGGTTGCCCTGGGTAAAGCGGGAGGATTAAAGAGCTGATGGAGGCTTGCTGTTCTCAATCTTGGGCTGTACAATGGAATCACCTGGGGGACTTTAAACAACACCGATGTTGAGGTGGTGAACACACAATACAGTGTACAGATGAGGTGATGTAGAATTGTACACCTGAAACCTGTATACTTTTGTTAACCAGTCTCACCCCAATGAATTCAATTAAAAAACAAACAACCAAAAAAAACCACTAATGCTCCAGAAACACTCCTTTTAATGTTGTAGGGTATGATCCAGGTATAGCAATTTGGGAAAGCTCCCCAGGTGGTATTACTGTGCAGCCAAGGCTGAGCAGTACCCTCTGGGTGTTCTGCCCGAACCAGTTCTTTACTAGTAGATCTTTCTTTTTGGCCCAGGAGGCTCTTCAGGGGAGGCTATGTCTAATATTCTCTCCTGGGTCTCTGTTCACTTAATTCCATTTTTGATATGGTATCTTAACTTTCAACTGTCGATAGTCTCCCAGTCCATAGACTTTTTATTTTACCTCCGGAGGATGACCATGTAGGTCGTCTCTGCAGGGGTGAAGGAGCAGTTGTCCAGTTCAAAAAAATGGGGAGGGATTTTATGGATCTAATGGCATTTTAAACAGATATAATTTTAGGCTCCTCTCCCCTTTAGCCATCACTTCCGGACATACTTTGTCCATTTTGGAGCCTTCAGGGCATTCTGCATATAAATTGCATTGGTGTTCATTTCCTCCTAATAAATTAGAATTCGGCTTTCTCTGCTTAGGTTTCCAAACTTCTGGTGCTAATAACTTCTCCCCCATTCTTCCCAGAGTTGAGGGGAATTGTGACTTAAAAAAAATTATTTACGATATTTTCAGTGGCGTGTCAAGAGCATGTAAAATTTGATATCTTCAATTTGTCATTCTTACACACAAGAATGGCTATAATTCTTCATATAAGAAAGTGAGCTCCGAGTTACAGTCAGTTTCCCCACCCATCCTCCCCTCCCCCCAGAAATAAAAAAAAGTGAAGATAGCAGCGATTCTGAGCCAAACAATCCAAACATAACAATGAAATCCTGGTCAGGGTGAAGACACTATGCTTTATTGCTGTTGTTGTTGTTGAATGAGACTAGGAGGAGGGAAGGAGTTTGGCTGGAGAGGGAGTAGCCAGGGGCTGGGTGACCAGACCTAGACCTGGCTTCTCAGTGTGGACATACAGATAAAATATTAGGCACAGGCATACCTTATCCACACAGACTGACCAAAAAACCCCAAACAAACTGGCAGCCCAGGACCCTGTATGGTCTACAATCACATTTTGGTTGGTCCATATAGGGAAATTTCAATTTTTCTTTTTTTGAAATAGTGATTGCAGGACCTCAACCAGCAGGAGCTGGGTTGCAGCTGCCCTTGTAGATGGTACAGCAACCATCATGTACTGTGGCACGTGCTCGGCCTCTAAAGGCATTTGAATTTGCAATTTCTGGGATGTGGGTTAAGTTTTTTAAAAGTGACAACAACGACAAAAGCAATCCTTTTCACGGCAGAAGAACCCTACTGAAGTCAGAAAGAATTAAAACATTTATTGGGCATAAATATATTACATATACACTACAGATATAGTTAGGTATTACATATAGCATAGTATTTGCAAAATCTATACATTAAAATTGATATGGCAGTTTTAATACAATGTATATGAAATAGTCTAAAATTTACAATACAGGAAAACATATGATTTTTTTTTTCTCCTAAAGTTGAAAGCTTGGAATGTATGTCCAACAGTGAGGTAAAACATTTTGTCTTTAAATTTAAAGAATTGTGCAAGGATAACATTCAAACACATTCAGTTAGGGCACTTTTCAATTTTGACAGGAATACTGAATTACTGTAGCCAACAAAACACAGTTAGAAAATGCCAACATTTCAAGTTGATAACAACAAGGCAGGTAATATGAAAACAAATCTTTTACAAAAGTTTTCTTTTTAAACAATTTCTTTGAGGACAAAGGGCAGTTTGCTTCACATGACTGGAATTTCTTGTGCCAGGGCTGAGTTTGACATACAGAGCATCCGAAAGCCACTCACTCATTCCTACATACTGCAAAAGGGCAAAGAGACAAGGTTAATATAACACTTTATTTTATTGTTCATGTGTATGGCAATATATATAGTTATATATCAATATCAGATATACATATTTGTGATAGAAAACAGTGCCAGATAGAGTAATAATTTGTTGACTGAAGGGTTTATAATGAATACCAAATAAAGAAGAGCAATAAAATAAAGTGCTGTCAGCTAGTGTTTCACACACTTCTGCTTTCTGGTGGTTAAATCTGGTAGTATGAACATCTCAAAAAGATCCAATAGTCATAGCAATTTTGGCCTAAAGTATTATTTCATTTTAAAAAATCTCAACTGATTCAGAGAGCAGTTGTTCTTTATAGCAGCAGTTCTAAAGTGTTTCCAAAAGGGGACTTTTTTTTCTTCTTCCTGCAAACAAGGTTTTTGTACTCAGTTGTATCTTTGTTGCTTAAAAAATGCCTTCTCCCCAAAACACCTGCATGAAATTGTCTCAGAAACTGCAGATGCAACGTTACAGTGGGTCATGATACACATTTAAATAGAGAGATGCGTTGGAAGGCCAGAACTTTGGCAAAAATATATTTACCTTGATATCATCAGTTTGCAAGGCTAATTAAACTAATTATTATAGTCAATAACAAAATACAGAACTCTCTAGTACTTACTACATCAATATAGGCACACAGAATAATTAGTTAATCTTAGCACTTTCTTTAAGAGATGATTATGGTTTTCTGGGTACATGTAAACTTTTCAATCACTGATAATGGATTCTTTTTTTTTTTTTTTTGGCATTTAATGCACTAGATGCTCTTATCTTTAAAAACAAGAAAACGTCAGAAGATTGATAATACTACAGATGTTGCCAAGGAACAAGACTGACCTAAAATTACAAAAGTATAAAACACACAAAAAAATAACATGCTACAAGGGAAAATTAGTACATAAGTACATTTAAAAAATTTTACAATAAATAAAGATTGCACTGTAATTGGCATTTAAAGTACTGTATGCAGAATATAGTATAAATAAACCAAAAACAAAATAATGTTGGTTTCCCCATGACTTTGGTATGGGAATATTATAAGCTAGTACAGGATACTGCATCTTAAGACAACATAGACCAAGCACAAAATAGCTATGATCAAGAAAAACCAAGTAGCAAAAATATACAAAAACAGAAGGCAGGGGGATACACTGTGTCTGTTGCACCCTTTTGGAATATATTTGCACCTCCAACTCTTAAATGTCCCTGAGGTACGCGAACATTATGGACTTCATATAAATAATCCAATGACTTTGGGTTAAAATTGATTATCTCATGACTCAAAATAAACATGCAAGAGTAACACTTTGCACTCCAATAGCACCTGTTAATCAAAGATCTCAAAACACTTACAAACATTAGAATCCCCATTTTGTTTATTTTATTTTTAATGCATGGGAAAACTGAGGCACAGAGAGGTAAAGTGACGTGTTCAGGTCATGCAGCAAGTTAGTGACAGATCCAGGGAAAGAATCTAGGCTCCTTGACCCCCCAGCACCCTGTGCTTACCACCAAATACCATTCTCTCTCCACACACAAGCAGGTGAACCCCACAAAAAGAGGAACAACTAATTCAGATGACTCTCTTCTGGGTTTTACCAATTTTCATCTGCTGTTAACTTAGTATATGTGCACTGAGTTAAGGTATTGAAATTCAATCACTTCATTGATACCTCAAAGAACAGCCTAAAGGCAAATCTTTCAAAAGTAATGAGCTGACATATAAGAAGATTGCTCACAATTAGTGTAAATCATGGACAATGGGCAGAGGCACTAAACTGTCACCAGTTCTCGTCATATAAATCTGGTCAAACGTAACAGAATATAATAACTCTAGTGATTAGATTAGAAGTAGTTATATACAAAGACAAACAAACAAGTTAAAGCAGCTTTTAAAATAGCTGAACAAGGAAACAACTAACTATTGCACAATGCCCTCTTAAAGTTACTGCTATGAATCGACGTGGTAAAATCTACAATGCTCCATAATTTATAGGTGCATTTTGGTTACTTGATTTCTTAGACAGGCAGCTCATAGTGTTAAAATCATAAGAGATACAGACTATTAAAACATTTTAGATTAAAGTACACATTTTGATTTAAATGAGCTAAACACAGTTAAATAACTGAGTGACAATATGGTTGTTTAGGGCAGCCTTATCTGAGTGAACACATCTTCTGTATGCTGTTGTTGTGTGGTAATAGTCTGAACAACACTGAAATCCTAGCCCGGTAACTACACACACTGTGATTCACGTTGACAGCTAGATGGTCAAGACATTGAAGTGACTGATGAATATAAATTACTAAACTGTAACACGGGAAAAAAAAAAATCACAGGCTTGCAAAAGATATAGGTGAACACAGAATAAAGGCAGATCTGAAAATGTAAAAGAAAAATAAGAAAGCTAGCTTTTGGTATCTGGTTTGCTTTTCTTCTTTGAAACAAAAAAATCCAGTTTAATCTCTTCCTAGTTTTGCATTTCAAAAAGGTGCACCAAAACACTGATATTTTTTCCTAGCTAAATCTGTAAAACAAGAGAAGTATATAAATCAAAGAACAAAGGGGTTTAAAAAGGGGATTATCTGAATAAATGTGTGTATTAAAATGTGTAGCATTAATTAAATTCATACCTCTAGTTTTGTTGGGTTTGTTTACTTCATTAAGAAGTACTGTAATATAAAGGCAAATAAAATGGACAAAGTTGCAAAGCCAACCACAATGAGGGCTGCAAACTGTTCATCAGTAGGCATCATGCTCTTCATTTTGGGGTCATCTAAGCTCCCCATGTCCCCTGTAAGCATGACCTCACTTCGTTGTAATACGAAAGCTGCAGAGGGGCTGAAAGCTCCGCAGAGCTCCTGAGAGGTGTCTAAACAGCGACGGCACGCACACACGCGGAACCTGTAGTCTGTGTTGGTCTGGAGGCCTGAGATTTGGAATGTGGCTTCTTCTCCCTTGTACACCTTCAAGAAAAGGAAAAGTCCTGGTCAGTTAATTTAGTAATACTGTGGTCTCTAAAGTAATAATTGCATAAAGTCAGGAGACTCATGGACCTGGCTTGGTTTAAACGAACTCTGTAACATCAAGAATTACACAGAAAGTTATTTCTTCCGATCTGTATTTCATCCATAAAAGAGGTATTCCACTCCACTCTAAATAAAACAATACAAAACCCAGTGACTGTGACACTGATAGGAGATAAGGCACTGACTAGAAGTAGAGCTGACATCCTATATAATGAAGATGTAATATGCAAATGGTCATTACGCCGTGAAGCCTAACAACCGACCGTGTAATGACCGGATCATGGATCAGCAGGAGAGGGGGGCAGTGAACTACAAGTGGGTGGCAGAGAGCTACAGGAGGGGGCAGGGCAGGAAGCTATGAGGAGAGGGCGAGGGGGGGCGGCAGAGGGAGCTACAGGAGGGCAGGGCAGTGGGCAGAGAGCTACAGGAGGGCAGCAGCGACCTACTGGCTACAAGTGGGCGGTGGAGTGCTACAGGAGGGCAGGGCAGTGGGCGGAGAGCTACTGGAGGGCGGCAGCGAGCTACTGGCGAGCTACTGGCACACGGATTTGTGTGCAGGGCTATTAGTAAGTAATAAAGAACATCTAGCTAAATTTCAATAATTATCTCTATAATAAAGAGTCAGGGAGTAACGACTGATCACGACCAAAGATTGACCATCCAGAAGTCAGTGCTGGGTTGCCATGGTGACCCAGCGCTGACCATTGCGGCTGCAGGACCGGTGACCCAGCAGTGACTGCTGAGGGGGCTGCGAATCAGGCCCAGAAAGAGACCTGAAGAGAGAAGCAGGGGCTGATCTGTAGCATCTGAGGCAGCTTTTGACCAGCACTTGCCTCTCTCTTTCCCTTGGAGCCTGGCCAGCAGCCCCCCGTCCATTTCTCTCCAGGCCTCCACCGGGGCTGCTGATCAGCCCCACCTTTCTGATCAGGCCCCGTTGATAGGCCCAGAGATGCTGACTGGCATAGAAACTGGGCAATCAGAACCAAATCTGGGTCAACTGTGAGGAGGCAGTGGCTGCCTAGGAGACAGAGCTTTTGATGCTGACTGGCATAGAAACTGACCAATCAGAACCAAATCTGGGTCAACTGTGAGGAGCCAATGGCATCTAGGAGGTGGAGCTTTTGACACTGACTGGCATAGAAACTGACCAATTAGAACCAAATTGGCCAGCAGAGGAGGGCAGTTGGGGGCGAGATCAGACCAGCAGGGGAGGGCCGTTGGGGGCAACCAGGATGGCAGGGGAGGGCGGTTGGGGGTGAGATCAGGCCGGCAGGAGAGGGCAGTCAGGCAGGCAGAGGCAGTTAGGGGTGATCAGGCAGGCAGGCAGGTAAGCGGTCAGGAGCCAGCAGTCCCAGATTGTGATTGGGATCAGGCCTAAACTGGCAGTCGGACATCCCCCAAGGGATCCCTGATTGGAGAGGGTGCAGGCTGGGCTGAGGGAACCGCCCCCTCTGTGCACGAATTTTGTGCACCAGGCCACTAGTTTAGACTATAAATCAGAAGATGACTTAATTCTTACAAAGGGCTCTATGATCTTGATTCACAGAACAAATAAAGATATTTTAATTAAAACAATTAAAAGCAATGAATTGTATAAACAGTGAAATGCCAAGTTTCAGTTGAATGACTTTTTGACAATTGGATACACCATTTGATACAATACCATTAAGATATCCCACCTCTAGCCCTAAAAGGTAAGCACTATTCTGACTTCTAATTCTGTAAATAGTTTTATCTGTTCTAGAAGTTCATCTAAACAGAATCAAAGAGTATACACATTTTTGTGCCTACAAGATTCATCTACATTATTGGTTATTGGTTATTGATTCAGTAGTTACTACTTTTATTGAGGAGTAGTGTTCCACTGTATGCCTATACCGCCATTTATCCATTTTCTTTTTGACGGATGTTTGTATTATTCTCAGTTTGGAGCTTTATATAGTAAGATTGTTATGAGCATTTTTGTACAAATCTTTAAGGACTTGATTTTATTTTTCTTGGGCAATACCTAGGAGAAGTGCTGGGTCACAGGGAAAGTCTAACTTCAGAAGAAACAGTTTCAAAAGTGACTGAATCACTGAATTCCCATCAGCAAAGTATGAGAGTTCCAGTTGCTCCACACATCCTTGTCAACATTTGTTATTGTCAGTATTTTATATTTTAGCCATTTTAGATGAGAATGGCACCTCATTTGCATTTCTCTGATGACTAATAATGTTTCCCACCTTTTCATGTGTTTATTGGTCATTCATATACTTTCTTTTGTGAAGAGTGAGCTCAAGTTTTTGGCCTGTTTTTAATGTTTGCTTTTATTAATTAGTAGGAGCTCTTTAGATAATCTGGATGTAAGTCCTTTTTAGATGTACTTTGTGAATACCTTCTCCAAGTTTCATGGCTTGTCTAATAATTTCTTAAGAAATATTTGATGTAATCCAATTTATCACAAATTATTATTTAAATAATTCAGTAGCACATCTTAAGTGTTCCTTCACTGTATCACTAATCTGATTTTCCCCCTTTAGGATCTGAGATGTTTCCTTCTCCTTTGCTAATTCTAATACAGGGTGTGGCAAAAGTAGGTTTACCACAGTTTATTTTTGTATTATTATTTACTAATTATTATATTATTTTCCATATGAACAACTGTAAACTGAATTTTGCCCCACTTGTATAATCACCATGAGGCTTACTATTAAAGGACTTGAAAACTACCAGTTAACTTAGACAGAGATTACCACCCCTGAGTCGACCAATGCTAATAAGAGTCTTTGAGGGAGGAGAGGTCTCAACAAGGTTCTTCTACCAAAGTGATACTGACCCTCAAAAAACTTACAGGAATAATAATTGATCAAAACTACATAAGAATGTATGGCTTATATTAGAGTCAGTGAATATAGGAAAAAACTAGCTGGATTCAACAAAATTAGTAAGAGATTTTGGCTGATGAGTAATTAAACAAGGAAGTAAAATGAAGTGAACTCTATGTGAGTGGCACGAGTTGCATCTGTAGAGGACTTAAAATATGCCTGGTACACAGTAACCACACAGTAAAAGTAAGCTATTATTATTACTAGAGGCCCGGTGCATGAAATTCATGCATGGGTGGGGTCTCTAGGCCTGGCCAGCAATCAGGGCCAATCAAGGGCCAGGCTGATTGGGGCCACATCTGCTGCCACCCACCCCAGGTTCCCCATCCCAGCCTGGGTCCTGAAGGCCCTGATGGGATCGGGAGAGGAGATCATGTCATTGGGCCGGGCGTGGAAGGAACAGACACTGGATGCTGGAGCCACTGTCGTGGTTCCCTGCCTCCCCCTTCCTTCTTCCCTCGCTGCTGTGCTGCCACCGTGGTGGGTGGGTATCGATCGGGGCCTGCCGGCCAGGGGGAGGGATGGGGCATGGGAGGTTGGCTGCCAGCCCCGAGGAGGGAGCCAGCCCTCGGCCCCCCTGGGAAAGGGGCCACATCCGCCACCACCCACCTTTGGTTCACTGTCCCAGCCAGGGGCCCGGCCCCAATTGGGTGATCGGGGCCTGTCGGCTGGGGTAAGGACCACGGGATGTTAGCTGGCCATGGAGGTTGGCTGTGGGAGTGCACTGACCACCAGGGGGCAACTCCCGTGTTAAGCATCTGCCCCCTGGTGGTCAGTGCGCATCATAGCGACTGGTCATTTTGGTCATTCCGGTCATTCTGTTGTAATGGTCGCTTAGGCTTTTATATACATAGATTACTATTTAAAACTCAAGGACAACTCCAAATATATTCTTACAATACAACAATTCAAAATGATAAGATATGGGCGTTTTCAACAGGCCAGCTTAGTAAAGTTGTGAATTTTGCCCATTAATACAAATCCCATAGAAGATAAGAAGAGTAATTCCAACAACCTCAGCTTTGTCTGAAACACTCACCAGCTACAGAGTTAGTGGGAAACCACAAATGATTAGTGTTTCTAATGCCTGCTTGTCAACTTCTCCCAAGAAGGAGGACATCCCACCAGTGAACACAGCCCAACTCGTTGACAGACAGCAAGCTTAAAAAAGGGACCAGACTTTTAATGTTTACCTGATATTTAGTCTTTTTCTTAAGATCTTTCCTCCCTCATTTTAAGTGTCTCATTTATTGTACTTTTTTTCTAGTAACTAAGCTCCAGAAAAGCAATTATTTGTTTCTCATACTTTTCCAGATTCATCATTTCATTTGCTGTTTTCTTTGTAAGATTTTAAGCACATTCAACCTGGTGAGTTACCCTGCTTCTTTAAAGACTATGCATGGCCTCACCTATTACTAGTGTGACACCGGCTCCAGTTCACTTGGCCCCACCATCTTCCTGGTGAGTCCACATAACCCACCTGGGCTCTGATGCCCCGAAGAAAGCACCGTTTCCATGATGTACAGCAGACAGTCCCCCCACCCAGTCGGTGTCAAGCACAAGCACAGACTTGGGAAGTGTTGCTGTAGGTGGCTTCTTAGTATCTGCCGCCAAACAACAACCTCACTGCAGAAGACCACTTAATAACCTCTCCCACAGATAGTTTGAGAGAGTTTTGCAAAGTGGATTCAAATTTTTATTTAATATCTATTGAAATGATTTCTATGATTTCCATAATTTGTGTGACTTGATCCCCTTAAGAAAGTTGGCTCAGAAGTACATTTAATTTATATAATAATTTTGATTGCACTTCTCAACTCTAACTCCTTAGAGTGAAGTTCTCTGCAAATGTATTTTGAAAACAAAGTACTTTTCTTGCACCATTAGGCAAAAAGCTTAGTGAAGGAAAATGAGTATGTAATTGAAGGGAACTTCCTTAATGACAAGTCTAATCAAAAGTTAGGCTTTAATTTGTAAGTGCTTTTCTTTTAACCATTCTTCTTGTTTTAATCAGAATAGCTCCCCCTTTCCACAAGCATTGGCAATACAACATTAAAACTATCTTTAACAAAAGAAATATTTGTGATAACTATATTGTGCGAAGGGCTGTATCTATTATCTCCACAGCAACCAGCACAATGGCTTGAACAAAGTGGACACTCAGTGAATGTTCTCTAATTGGAACCCTCAAATACGCAATAGTAGATATCCTTATACACTGTCTGAAAAGAGGAACAGTTATTAGAAGACACACACAAACCACAGAGGCAGCAGCAGGAGCTCAGTACCAGCACAGCCCATTGTAAAAAATGGAGTCATTAACAACGATGGAGTTGTTTTCAATGTATTGATAGAAAACATGGAGTTTATAATCTACTTTAGAAATAGTCAACAATGCCTATTAAGCTTTTTAGATTAATTCTGAGCTAAGGAAAAATTAAAACAATCCTCAAACCCCATTTCCTGAGGCTTCTGATTCCTACGGTTTGAGTTAATAGATTTGTTTTTGTGTAAATAATCACAGCCATGAGATCACAAAACCACAAGGTCACCAGGCCCGCAGCACAGCTGTGCCTCCAGCCAGGCAACGGCTTATGGACGTGCAGCTCTCCATGGTAGGGCAGCGGCCCGGCCTCCATCCATTTAAGACTTTCTTTATTGAAGTAACCAGTCAAAATATCACAATAAGTATATAGGCAATATTATTTTTACAGAGACGATTTCTGTTCCTGATTTGATGTACAATATATTTTAAAGTAATCATGACATGTTTATTCCCAATGGGAGGGTTTAAAGTAATACGCAGAAAAACAAAATGAAGAATTTGTGACCCTTAATTCAGAATAACATGCTGTGTAGCTAAAATCCCTCAAACAGCCTTTCAGGGCAGACCACTGGAGCCTGTATCTGGACCAGTGCTGGCATCTCCGCTGACGTCAGCCCTCTCCCAAGAACTGGAAGGGGGGACACAGCTGCAGAGCACTGTCCCTCACACAGTGCCTCTCAAGACTGAGAGGATCTGAGGTGCACAGGAACCCTGAGTCAGAAATCGGCGTCCCCACTTTTACAAGATGACGCTCAGCAAGGTGGATTAATTCCTCCAGGATCACATGACTATGGGAGGCTGACCTGACACCTCACCTCTCTGTAGAGGGTGCAAGGCTGGGCAGCATTGTGTATCTGAGTCAAAGAGGACAGGCAAGGGCAGTTAATAAACTGCTTCTTGGGGGTGTGTGGTTTTCACTGAGAACAGGTCCATGCTGTTCTGTGATACACCAGGTACCCCACAGTGCAAACAAAGCACCTCACAGTTTCTCCAGAACCCCAAGATCCTATACCCAGACTCCAGGAAATTGAATATAAATTTATTTCATATGAAATTTTAAATAAATGTATGCATGAGGATTTTTTGGGTGTGAGGGGGTCATGACTATCAGATACCTAAACCTTAAACCTAAATCTCACAAGAACCTAGGAATCAGTAAAATAAATGATGGTTTTAAACTATATCCCTCTTGATCTATTCTTATTTGGCTTTGGATTTGGCACTTTAATCGTGGAAAAATAAAACATTGTACATGAGACAGTCATAGCCTTACGGTTTAATTTCTGTTAGGGAATTGAATTGAAAGCCATTAAGAAATGTAATTCTATTAATCGATGCCATCCCAACAAATTTAATAAAAATTTAAAAAAATTACTCAAACAAAACTAAAAAACTAAAAAATATGTAGGCTCCAAGACTAAGTTCTGTCAAGAGAAGGTCTTACAGTATCTTATGTGAAACCATGAAGACTCAACACACGTCCAGTACTACATTCTAAAATGACACTAAATAGAAATACACTGATACAGAGATGCCATTAAATATGGAGCTCTAGAAATTTTCAGATGCTTCAAAGGTCATCTTAATGCAACAAATATGAGAACCAAGAATATTAATAACTTGTCACAAATTCTGACTCCTAATAGGTAATGATGTCTTACAATTTACTACTTTTTTCTCACCTTCAATGTTTATATTTAAATATTTTTATAAAAAATATTGCTTACTGAACAGGGATGTGAATATGAATTATTTCCCTACATTCTTATGTATACCTTAAACTGTTTGCTATATTTTGTGCAAATGCATACCTAAATATGCATGCGATTTTCATTCATTTCAAGAATACTTTACAATTAATATTGATTGAAAAGAAGTTTTAAGCTTCTTGAGAAAACCGTGTGCTTAGAATGTTTATTAAGCCAAATCAAGATAAGCAGGCATCCTAATACCCAGTAAAATTTTAGGTGAGATTTAATACTTTCAGTTAATAATTAAAACCAGCTGAACAAAAGAAAGCTAATGAGCTAGAACCAAGGCAAAGTCAAGTCACTGCTGCAAGCATAACATCAGAAAAGGCCGTGGCCTTTGCCATACGTTGCTGTGACAATAGGCTTGGGGAGCAGAAGGATACCCTCCTCTTAAGGGTGGTTTCTACCTAAGTTACAACATCCCTGCTAAACCCACCCGATGCTGAAGCTGTAAGTGTAAATAACTCTGTTCCTCGGAAACTGCCTCTTCTGTGCTTATAAGAAACATTTACTGAGTGCCTCGCTATGTGCCAGTCCTGGGAAAATAAAAAGGGTAAAGAGCCCACACATCAGTAGATCCTGAATGGTGAGTGCAGTGACCAAGGTATACATAGTGCTCCCTCGGAGCCTGCAACCTGCAGGGCTGTGCTCAGCAGTGATTACCGCTCATTTTCTTTTGCTTTGCCTCTATGAATTCAAAGCCTGTTATCTCTGGACTATAATTATTTTAACCATTACTCTGCACACATAATATAAATAGCTTTCATTCCCTATCTTGTGTCCAGAACAAGTGAATGAAGTACTCAAAACATCATGTTTAACTTAACACTGATTGAATAGGGAGAAGCAGAAAACTCAGTACAAATTGTCCCTGACTCAACTGAAGCTTTTCATGTACCACTACCGACCTTAATCATTTCTTGGTAAATGTAGAGAAGACATGGTTATGTGGAGAATGCTAACCCCTACCTACTGAGCCTGGCCTGTACTACTGTGTTTTTACCTATTTTCAACAATAAACTCTTATTTGTAACTGATTATAATAAGAAATATATTCTGAGGCATATGTGGGATTGCGTATTATATTAGTATTTATATGTCCATGGGTCTAAACATATGCCATTAAACAAATAGCAGATTCAAAACAACCAATCTGTCAATAAAATCTAGATTACTGAGTGGATTTACCTATATTTTTGGCAATGACTGACATGTATAGATACTGCTTTTTATTTTTTAAAATATATTTTTAATTATTTTAGAGAGGAAGGAAGAGGGAGAGAGAGATGGAAACAATGATGAGAGAGAATCATTGGTCAGCTGCCTTCTGAATGCACCCTACTGAGCCAGCAACCAGGACATGTGCCCTGACCGGGAATCAAACCGTGACCTCCTGGTTCACAGGTCAACGCTCAACCAATGAGCCACTCCAACAGGGGCTAGATACTGCCTTTTAAAGGTAAAACAGTAACCACTGTGCTTTAAGAACATTTGTTTCCAAAAACAGGTGGAAAAGTATGAGACATGGAATAAAAGGAAAATTCAATGACGGATATGCAATGAATGTACTGTTGGGAAATGAATTGTTAAGTGTCAAGTAATATGTTGTGAAATTTTGTAACATTTCATCTCTAACCATGTTTACATTGCCACCGAACAGGAAAATGCTACTGGTGTTAAAGATGACTAAATCTAGCAGGAAAATCCTCTGCTCTCTACCTGAGCTGAGACCCTGGAACCAATCACATCTTTCTGGCAAGCTGAAACAATTACACACGTAAAATTATTTACTTTGAAACCGGACATATTGTGTAGGATGAGATTGGAAAGTGAAAGGAAACAGTAGTGTTTTTGCTCTTATTTAAGAGGAATAGTGGAAACTTCGGTGACATCCACTGATGTTACTCAATACTGGTGAATGTCATAGTTAAAATACAGTTTTTACAAAATGTGCTGAAAGCAATTCATTCTTTTATCTGACACCTCATATTAAGAAAGTACAGTGAAATGTACCAAAATTTCTTTGATTCATTTTTATTTGCAAGTATTATCTATATCTATATATATAAAAGGCTAAGTGACCAACAGTACATCCGTCCAACCGACTGGCAGGTACATATGACATGCACTGGCAATTTAAAAATAAACGTTGACTTGCGCATGCATGATACATATAAAGCTCTCGCTGGTGCCAATCACACACGTGTTTTAATTTTATAATACTATATTATATATACTATTTTGACATGTAATTTTTTGCAGTAACGTAATTACCGCATGAATCTTTCTTCTAACTAATTTCCTTTCAATGTGCATGAATCTGTGCGTTAGGCCACTAGTTACAATATAAGGAACATCGACCAGCAATTAAACAAAAACTGAATCAGATTATTTTCAACTTTCTTTGTGTATCTGCAGCCTCAAGAGCTGGATAAAGAATTCTTCACTAATTATGCTAATTTCAGAAGACAGGTGGCCATGTGTCTTCAATTTTCTGAGTTTGATATAAATGCATGACTGAAGTGCTGATAAGAAATGGGCCTTAGCTTTCCTAATGTAGTAACGGTATGATGTCCCGATTTCACATAACCAAATAGTCATTAAGTTCCTGGTAACATTATAGAAACCAACAGAGTATCTGAATCTTTACTTGCCAGTGTCTTAGAATGTGTGGGTTTGGAAGAATCAGGGATCAAGAAGGGGTGTGAAAATCACAAAACTAAATTCTTTATTAGGCTAGATTCCAATGACATTTTCTCTTGCGTAGGTTTATCATGTGATCTGCACAGCCTTGCTACTCAGGTTATGGCCCAGCAACATCAGCATCACGTGGGAGCTTGAACCCTCACCCCAGACCCACTGAACCAGAGTCTGCATTTTAACAGGTTCCCATGCACAATAGAGGGTGACCTAGAGCTCCTGAATCACGGGCCGCAAGAGTCGATAGGTCCTATTCCTTATTCTGCTGCTGTAACTTCTATTAAAGGCAGATGGGACACAGGCTTCAGTAGTTCAGTCAAGACTACCTGCTCTCTACAGTAAAACCACTGGCACTTTAGCTTTCAATTACAGACAGACTTTGATGTTTGCAAACACCACGGCCAATATCAAATACAAATACAGAACTCTTTACAGATAAGATTATGCTTGAGAACTGACAGTTTGAGATGAATACCACCACATGCAGATAAAATGTAAACTAGGGCTTATAAACTCTAAAGAACTAGGTAATGGGTGTGCGCAGGGAGTTTCCACAATTGATTTTAAGAAAAATGGAGCTCACTGGTCACTGAATCACTCATGGCGACAGGGGAAGGCAAGGGCCAGCCTGACTCAGAGCTGCACACCTGCTGTGCACAGTGGTTCTCACCTGTTTGTACTCAGATTCTCTTCCGACCAATACCTGCAGAACGTAGTGGACAGGGTCGCCTTTCATTGGTGGTACCGTCTCCCATAAAATTTCACATGAATTTCCTTCTAACTGTGTTACTCGAGGTGCTGAAATACAAATTAACACACTCAAGATCATAATTAAAAGCATCACATTAACAGTGACAATTTTAGCAATATGAGAGAGAGAGAGAGAGAGAGAGAGCGCGCGAGCGAGCGAGAGAGCGCGCGCATGAGAGCACACTTGTGTCTGCCCCAGGGGAGTTACTTGCCCAGCCTCCTATAAAACCAGCAGGGCACCCTTTCCACAGGGAAGATACTCCGTGACTGGCCAGCCATTGGTGAAACATCCTTTGCTCATTATCCTATTGATAACTGCTTGGGCTGAATTGAATTTTTGTTATTTTTTTTCGAAGGCTACCTTCTATGATTAGGTCCTGTGCTAGGTAATTTGGGGAATGCAAAAATCAGTACCATAAACCCCGCTTTCTAGCAAATTAAGGTCTAACTGAGGGAAGGGGAGAGTAAGGTATGAGACAAGTACAAAAAGAAACATACTGTAAAGCAGATTAGAACGAGAAGTATACATAAAATGTTAGGAAATTCCAGTGGAGAAAGAGTCCCGTGTGAGTCTAGGGAAGGCTGAGGAACAGGTGACATGTGAGGTCGGTCCTGCGGAATGGGCAGCACTGAAAGAAAGCCTTTAAAGGTAAATTGTCGCATATTTATAGTTTTCAGCTTATCTTTTACCTGCTGGACTCACCATTCCGGTTTAAAGTTAAATGATATTAGTTTGTAGTAAGGCACATAAAATGTTATAGAAATTTAAAATATTTTCTCATTGCTTATGTATATCTCTACAGCTTAATTTAATATCAATTTTTTTATCTTTTAACCAGAGCTTATAACTAACTATTCTCTCTGAACCTCTTTATTCTTTAATTTCGAATTACATGAAATTAACTCCTTAGAGACAACTGTTTCTACCTATAATTCTGTACAAGAATGTTTCAGAAAAATACTGGTAAAGGTTTTCTTTAAAAACAAAAAAAAAGTTGAAATTAGTTAGCCAAAATTCTAAGCAATGTATGGAAAAACTAAATAAGGAATCTCTTCAGACTGAACAGTCCTACAGCTAAGACAACACTGTCCTGAACGGACGAGGAAGAGGAAGAGGCGATGAGGTGGCGCGTGAGGAAGCTCTCTGGGAGGAAAGGTGCCCTGAAGAGCAAGAGCCACCAATCAGTTCAGAGTTCTGTTTTCCACGAAATGAATCCCCAGCCATCACTTGGAGAGGCAGTTAGTGCCTGGAATGTGCTAATGGTAAACTGGCGAGCCTTCCTCCTCCCAACCACCTACCTGCCAGTGCATGGGGAATCTCTTTCTAAAGGGCCCAAGGGACCCAGCCAGGCCTTGCATATACCCATTTATACTAGTTTCTTCGTTACAGGAAGAAGCAATTGCCAACGAGCTTTGGACCGCTGTGGCGCAGGGAAGCAGGGGGAAGTATTTACCATCAAGTACCCTGCAAGGATCTATGGGAAACCTGCACAAAATCCAAGCCAGTCCCCGACCCAGGTCCTAAAGCCACTCACCCTCCTGTGCTGAACTCTGTGCTCTGGTGGTGGCTGGCATCGCTTCTGCAGGTGGCAGCAGTGAGTCAAATGGCCTTGCTCCTGGGGCCACGCACATGTAGGACTTGTTTTACAGGCTATGTGTGCCCCCGAGCCACTAAATAATATAGCAAACCCTCACTTTTACCCATGTAAAACCAGGTTCAGGAGGCAGGTTGTCTGTCCCTCAACCTCAAGGCCATTCTGGGCAGCAGCTGGATCAAGCCACCAGTGATGCCCACCCCTTTAAAGACAGGCAGTAGGGGCCTTCATAAGAATCATGTTACTGGGGAGAGTGGGGCTCAGGAGTTCTGGGGGGCTAGATCGAGGCCCAAGGCTGGGTGGGAAGGGCTGAGCCAGTGCCACCCTGAAGCTCTGCCCTGCTTAGCAAGTCAGCTGTGCAGAAGGCAGAATGCTGTGGCCGGAAATGGGAGATGCGGGCTCAGCAGATCCGTGGAGGGAGCACCTGAGCCGAGTGGCTTTTGCTCACTCCCCAACCTCATGAAGGGGGCAGAGAGTTAACTAGTCACTCACAAACCTCGAACGAATACTCAAGGAGATGAGAGCAGACCACTGCTGCGGCTTGCCAGCGGGATCGCTCCACAGTGAGAGCTCTGGACCAGCGAACAGGTACTGAAGTGCCCACATCAGTCTAAGCCTGGGCGCCACGGTCTTCCAAAGATGAATGCCCACCTCTGCTCCTCCTCACTGTCTTTGGGAAGGGAGATTCTCCAACCTTCCACGGTAAATTGGCATAAGTGCTACACCAGGATTTCACTCTCACTTCTCACCGAAGTCTGCCACTGGGGTCTGTCTCTTTTCTTTGTCCATCTATCCCCGTGGGGATGAGACCAATACATTGGTAATAATCAATTACACATACTTGATAAAGTCTATTGGTAGGCCATCTCCTTTAAGGTCTCTCATTTCCCCCCGCAAAGCCCAGTTCCCTAGCTTTTCTTTTAGAAAGTTTTATCTTGCTGGTATTGGAAATACAGGGTGTCCCTCAAAATGTATACCCACTTTAACAGCTGATAGCACAATTTTGAAATGAAATGTATTTTAATACATACTGCCTTTATAACTTAAAGAGTGTGTATAGATTTTTTGGGACACCCTATATTACAAGAGTATACTTCAAGTCAGACTTGTACCTCCTACTCTAATTTCTATTTCCTTCCTCTCACAGAAGAGCAGGCCAGAATACAGGGTCTACAAACCTTTGAGGGTGGGGGGGACACTCTTAGTTGTGCTGAAGGTGTAGGTTTCCGAGAAGGGCCCTTCCCCAGCTTCGCTCGCTGCCTGGATTCGGAAGGAGTAGCACGTGAATTCCGTCAATCTCTGGACCTTGTAGGTGTGGCTGGGTCCTCTGTAGATTGAAATAAACCTAGAAGGAGGAGCAGAACCCATCAGCCACATGAACTTTTATTACTGAGAAGAAATGAATTACGATACAAACTAGTGGAGCAGATTAGACCAACTTGGTAAATGCTTTTAGTACAGTCTGAATTATAATAATCACTCAGTTGCTAGTTATAGTTAAGTTTAGGGTCTAATATATCTTTACAGAAAAGAAAAACACGCATTTAAGTACATATAAAGCTTAGAATGAAATCCCTTGAATTATGCTATAGATTCTAGAAACATCATTTGTTTCTAGAATGCTTTTATTAATAAAATTTCTCTCTCACCATTGATGTTTCTGCCTCTCCCTCTCCTTTCCTCTCTGAAATAAAAATATATTAAAAAAAAATAAGGTCTTACATGTCAACTCTTGTCCCCCAGGGCCTTGAAAAATTGCTATTTTCACAATGAAACTGCATTACTTAGAACTACATCATACGGTCATCATTTGTCTTTTTTTTTTTTTTAAAAAAAACAACAACACAGAACATGATTATATTTAATACACAAGTTTGATACAACCAAAAAGTAAAACACCAGAGTAAAATAGTAACAAAAAACATGGCATTTCACTTGCAATGCATGAGAAATGGTTAACATCTTTAGTCATAAGCTCTCATCATTTGTCTTTTTATAGCTACTAGTAACTGTAAAAGTTTGGAAATAACATAACGGCCCATAAATTATCCAGGATCTCTAGGAGATGCGGGGACTGGATCCTGTTGGTCCAGGGACTCTTGGAGAACACTGCCGGAGCTAATCCAACCCCACAACTGCCTTGCTCTGCAGAGGCCACGTGGCTCTGCCGTCTCCAGTGCTTCCTCCTCACAGCACCTGAGGACAATCGCTGTGTCCAGACGCTGCTGGAAGTCGGTCAGTGAGAGAATCATAATTCAAAATGTGACTCTTAGGTCCATTTGGCCTAAGGGGTAAGCAAAATTCATGCATTCATTTGGCAAACATCTGAACATCTGCTGTGCACCAGGCTCTGTGCATTCAAAGCCGAATAAGACCTAATCCCTGTCCGTCAGCTGGTCCTGGGTCTGGGCAGGGTTTTCTGAGGGAGAGCAGGAGCTTTTCCACGTGCTAGGGAACAGTCCCTCTGGGTAGATGGATGGATAGAGGTAAAACAACTTTCTAAATAAAAACTGTCAGAATCAATACTTATTTTAAAATATCCATGCATTCATCAGCCTTTGCGGTTGAGTTCCTGAGCCACAGTCCTTCCACCTATTACATGTCCCTCTGCTCTGCTCTGTCAGGAAGCACCTTTAACTGAAGGCTGAACATGTTAATGCCAGGGAAAGCCAGAGTCCAGGCTGAATCCCACAAATACCATGGCAACCCATTCAGTGCTCTTGATGCATCACCACCTTAATGAAGATACTCTTGCTAATGCCAGAGGCAAACAGCTATTTATTAACTCAGCCTCACCTGGGCCAGAATCTCTAACCTGAGTAATTGCCCTTAATTATACCACAAAATGGAAATCATGGTTTAAGAAGTAAAAGTGTTACATCTCCATTACAAACTTACAACAAAGCCTGGATTTTAAAGGAGTTGGGGGGACATACCACCAGCAGTGGCTCCCTGTCCTGCCCTGCTTGAAGGTGAGCATTTCCTTTGAAAATAAGTCCAGTATGTCTATGGAGGCAGCAGAATGTCTCTGACTGCCCCTTTAATGTAGCCACCTGTCTGCTCCGGTGCTAATAGAGCATGACCTGTTTGCTGCTCCGATGAAAGCCATCGCTGCATTGCCTGACCTCCCTCCCCCCAGAAAAGGCATGGATGCGGGGAGGGGGAGTTTTCCTACTTGGTTCTCGAAATGTGTATGGAAATAGCTAACACAGATGGTGGCTAGTTAACCAGGTGCAGAGCCCTCAGTAAGCGGAAAGACAGTGGAGGGCATGACAGGCTCTCCTGAGTGCAAGGGAAAGGAGGTGGGGAGGGGAGATTTTGGGGATCCTAAGAGTTTCGGGGTTACCATTCCAAGATAGCCAAGCATCAACAGTGTCAATCCCACGTTAACTGCCCACCTAGAGAAAAAGATGCATCCTGTCCCCATGGGCCTGTGTCCTAATGGACACACAAGGGCCCAAGGTCAGAGGAGCTGAGCAATGAAGCCAAGGGGGTTGTACCCTCTGCTTTCTGAGGACCTCCCCCAATCACCTCATCCCACAGGGGGCTGTTTCAGACAGGCACCATGTCTGCACACTGTTTAAGAGCTCATGTTTTTTGCACTTTAGAAATTTTCTCTATCCTTTTCTCCTTAAGGAAATGAATAGCTAAGAGCAGAGATAGCTAAGGAAGTAGCTAAGGAAATGAATAGCTAAGAGAACTGAAGAATCAGATTGTGGGGTGAAAGGGATGAGAAAGACCTGGTATGGAATATGGAAGTCATTTACCATAGTTACTTCTTATTACATATTATTTTACTGTTTTAACAAAGAAATTTATAAAATGTACAAGTAGGTAGAGTCTAGTTCAGTTTAACAATCCTATATAATAAAGAGGTAATATACAAATTGACCTTCACGCCCTCACACAAGATGGCCTCCCCTGCCGGCCTGGTCACCCCTAACTACCCTCCATTGCCAGCCTGGTCGCACCTAATTGCCCCTCCCCTGCCGACCTGGTAGCCCCCAACTGCTCTCCCCTGCTGGCCTGGTCGCCCCCAACTGCTCTCCCCTGCAGGCCTGGTCGCCCCCAATGCCCTCCCCTGCAGGCCTGGTCACCCCTAACTGCCCTCCCCTGCAGGCCTGGTTCCCCTCCAACTGCCCTCCCCTGCAGGCCTGGTCGCCCCTAACTGCTCTCTCCTGCTGGCCTGGTTGCCCCTAACTGCTCTCCCCTGCAGGCCTGGTCGCCCCCAACTGCTCTCCCCTGCAGGCCTGGTCCCTCCCAACTGCCCTCCCCTGCAGGCCTGGTCCCTCCCAACTCCCCTCCCCTGCAGGCCTGGGTCCCTCCCAACTCCCCTCCCCTGTAGGCCTGGGTCCCTCCCAACTCCCCTTCCCTGCAGGCCTTATCACCCACAACTGCCCTCCCCTGCATGCCATCTTTTGTCCACAGTGGGGCAGCCATCTTTGACCACATGGGGGCAGCCATCTTGTGTGTTGGAGTGATGGTCAATTTGCATATCACCCTTTTATTAGATAGGATTTGAATCCTCACTGAGGATACTTTTTTCTCATTGACTTTTAGAGAGAGTGAAAGGGAGAAGGAAAGGGGAGAGAGAAATATCGAATGGCTGTCTCCTGAATGCTCCTAACCGGAGCCTGGGGATCACCCTGCAACCAAGGTACATGCCCTTGACCAGGAATTGAACCTGCTACCCTTCAGTCCTTGGGTCAATGCTCTAACCACTTAGCAAAACTGGACAGGGCAAGACAAGACAGGATTTTAACAAAGAGACTCTGCTCTCCCTCTGGGAGACCATTTGCATCACTGTCTTTTCTCCTGGGTGGGAAGTCAGCTGCATGGTGAGCAAGGTTGCCCTGCAGACCAGACCCATGGCCTCAGGCATCAGCTGTGGGACTCTATCTGCATGCATGTTTAAGGTTGCTGGTCTTCTCACACTAGGACCCATCACCCATCAGTGAAGTGCAGGCAGGAGCACCTCCCTCAGCAGACCTTGGTGGGAGGCAATGTGACAGCTCGTGTGAAAGTCCCTACACAGAGTAGGCCTCGCTGATCCTAAATTTCGTTCTGTATAAGCTGACAGTCTGTTTAAAACTTCTGTTTAAAATAATACAGGCCAACCAAAACAAAAAGCAGGCAAGACAACACAAAAAGAACACAATTCCTTTTGTGTCCCAATTCTGTAATTATTTTCCATCATTCCAAGAGGCAGGAGAAGAGAGAACTGTCTTTCTTCAGAGCCCGAGATTTATGCCTGTTGCATGGTGGCCTCTTTAGGAGGCTCCGTAGGTTAATATACCCTGTGGCTAGCACCACTCAGGGAGAGATTAACAATATTCATCAAATATTTGTCTCTCAAAGATCAACTTAATTTTTTCCCCTCCTAAATCTTTTTTTCTTTTTTAAAGACCAACCTCATTTTAAAATTCACTTATAGTAAGCGAGAAGCCTTTGGTGGTAGAATTAAACATGCTATACTTCCTAAGACACATGATGGGAGGATCCACACTTAAAATGCAACCAAGGACTGAGCTCAGTGCACAGCTTAGCCATAAGGAGCGCAGTAGCACAGGAGCATTCATATAACAAAAGTAACAATGAACATTTCATTTTTACTCTGCTCACCAAATTAGATTAAATTATTTTGGGGAGACCCCTCCCTCTCCCACTCTATTTAGAGTGCACGGGGTCAGTGCTTGGACCCCACACATGCTCATGCACCACATGTCCTGGAACATGAAGCACAGGAGAGGGTGACAGGAGTCTGGTTGGCGTGAAGGTCTGAACCATACTACCTTGGCATGCACTGCCCAAGTCAGGGGAAGGAAGAAGATCCCAGAATGGAGAGAAATCAACTGGGAATATGGGGAGACATAGAAACAACAGGGGTGACTAACCACAAAAGATGGTTAAAAGAACTCTCTCTGAGACCTCAAACCCTTGATTTCTGAGGGTGGGTGTGGCCCAGGGAACAAGGGACACCCTGTGTGGGGAAAGGCCTGCTTCCCCTGGCCACTCCCTGGTCTATGCTGCCTGGACCATCCGTCCCCTTCTCCTTCCCCGCTTCTCCTCCAACACTGTTGGTGGGAAGTGGTGGAGTGCAGGGGCTTCGACCCAGGAAGACTGGATGCAAATCTCAGCTCTGCCTCTTACCGCCCAATCACTCGCCCCTGCTAAGTATCAGTTTCTCCCATCTGCAAAACAGGGACAGTCTCCATCTCCTGGGCTGTTTTAAGAGTCAAATCTGGGAATGTTGGTAAAAAGCCCAAAACATAGTAAGAGTTCAATACATGGTATCCACTGGCTTTGTCCCACCAACCACCTCCCGGAGATCCAGACAGGCTAGTGTGCCCTGAGAACAGCTGTGTTCTCACCCCTGCCATGCAGGCCTCTCCCCAGGTTACTGGGGCCATTGCCAGCTCAGTCCCAGCAGAAGCAGGTCCATCTGAACCTGTGATGTTCTGCTACATCTGTGTGGCCTGTGCTAGACACATAGCTCTCCCCAAGATAACTTGGTGACCATAGTAAAAATGAAATGTTCACTGTTACTTTTGTTATATGAATGCTCCTGTGCTATAAACACAATGCAATAATGTGTGTGTAGCAGGTGACATGGTTCTGGGACCACATGAAATGCACAAGTCACTGAGCAATTTTAGTATCAGTTCAGGCTGAGGCATATGTAGCCCCAGGGACCCCAATGGTATCACAGCTCCTTAAAGGTCACCCTGGACCCACACTAGCAGCTCCTGAGGGGTCTTCTACCTCATCCTCAGTCCCTGCTGCCCATGGCCATGTACCTTTGGAGGCACCAGCCCCAGTAAGAAGAGGATAGGTGTGGGAACACCTGTGGGGCTCCACTGCAGTGCTGCCCCATTGGCACTGGGACTGAAGGTAGAGTGGGTAACACACTCTTTCAGGCAGCAGACCTGATCGGGGGCTCTATAGCCGTTAAGGTGTTTCAGTCTCTGTAAACAGGTATGATAATAGTGCTGACCCCTCAGGGGGATGTTGTGAGTATCTAATGGGATAGTGCAGGGAGAGCCCATTACAAAATGCTCAGCACTTGTTATTAATAACGAAGCGCCAAGGCTCTGAGTGATTTACCTCCATTCTCAATGTTGCAGAAGCCTGAAGGCTGGCCCCAGAATGCTTCCCTCTTACTTATATTCCCACAGGCTTTCCTGAGTTGGAGAGAAAGCTGTGCAAGTGAATACCATCCACCCTGTCTAGCAAACCCAGGCCAAGGAGGCCAAGAACTGCTGCAGAAAACAGATGGTGATGGGAGCAGGGGGTCCTACATAAGAGCTGCCTATTAATGGGAATGTGGGCCATTTTACTTAGGGAAAGGGAAAATGGAGAGAAATGCTCTCTTGTACAAAACATATTTACTTGTGAGGAAAGACATAAACAAGGCAGAAGGTTGGGTGGGTCACTGAAAGTCCAGTCTAACTTAATTCTTTCATGGCTCTGCCTCCGACTTGCTTCAGTGTGACTGAATGTCTTCTTGAAAGTAAACGGAGAGTAACAAGCATACATGGGTTTTAACGTTGGCAATTTATCAGTGATTAAAAACATGCTCTATGTTATCTGTGAATACAAAATGATTCTGCGCATTCTGCGGGCCTGTCAGAGCACTCCGTGAGGGGAGGAGGGGGGAGGGCGGAACAAAGACCTTGGCCACAATGCAGAGTCTGTTACCTTCGGTGTAAACTTGAACAAGCTGATAACTCCCAAGGCTGAGTTTCCAGACATTTGGGATAATAATGTCTTGTTCACCTGGCAGTAATTTTTATGAGATCTAAATCAAAGGACCAAGTAAATTCTATGATCCATATTAAATATACACTAGGAAGGCAAAATCAGAGATTCTTGACATTTATAAGAAATTCTAAGCGGTGGATATACTTTTAACCTCAGTATTTTAAGCTTTAACACTCTGAAAGATGACTCTTTGTACTAACGTGCAACTGAAGAAACCCAGACATGTAACACTTTTGAACTTTTCTTTATCTATATATATAAAAGGCTAAGCGACCAGCCGACCGGCTGACAGGTATGACACACACTGACCACCAGGGGGCAGACGCTCAACACAGGAGCTGCTGAGCAACAGCAACTTTGCAGAGTGCCCTCTCGCACTCCGGGAACCCTAGGGGGATGTTGGACTGCCGGTTTCGGCCAGATCCCCACAGGCCAGGCCGAGGGACCCCACCTGCTGGAGAGACCCTGCATGCTCTACAGATGCCCTCTGAGCCCCAGTGCTGCCCCAGGTGTGGCCAGCCGGGAAGGGACTGTGGGAAGTTGGCTCCAGGGTGTGTCTGGCCCATCTGGCCCAGTCCTGCCCTGCTGGCCACCTTCTAATTAATTTCCTTTCAATGTGCAGGAATCCATGCACCGGGCCTCTAGTGTTAAATAATTTTAGAGGAAAATGATATATGAAGAATTTAATTTTAAAATGTGCTTCTTTAAAAACAGTTTTGTTTCAAAAGATATATCCAAGAAAGCTCTTGGACAGCTTAACAGGGGTGGGGAACCTTTTTTCTGCCAAGGGTCATTTGGATATTTATACCATTATTCATGGGGCATATAAAATTATCAACTGAAAAAATTAGCCTGCTATATTTGGTCAAACATTTAATTAACTCACACCTAATGCCTTGGCAGGGCCCGACCAAATGATTTCATGGGTCTTATATGGCCCACGGGCCAGACGTTCCCTACACCAGGCTTATAACTTCAATTTGCAGCAGAACATAAGAGATAATGCTAAGGTTTTTGTGTTCACTCCTTTGTTGCTATCTTGTAATTTCTAGGCCATTACAGGCTAACAGCAGCCCATTAATATCAACTCGTCAAAATGATTCAATCTGCTGACCTAAAATGGCCTGCAATTTAATAAGGACTACAAATGGCACATTTCAAAACATGTTTCACACTATTACACATCAATAGATGTTAGTAAGCTCGGTACAGCTATTTTCCTTAACAGTGACACACCACTGCCTTTATTTTTTCTGTTTCCCTGGGTTTTATGGTGTGTGAATATCCTACATTATTGAAGTGACGTTTGGGAATAGAGGATGTTCAAAAACAGGGATGGATAGCATGTGCCCTCACTCCACCAAGAACACTGAGTCCTGTCATGTCTATGCAGAAGCAGCTGAAGCAGATGGCATCGTGTGGGGACACCTGAGGCAGGGAAGGTGTGTTCCCTGCATTGGTTTGCATGTTAATGAGCATCCCCATATGCAGGCTGAGCATGGAAAGTGCCAAGAGCCATTTCCAAAACACCAGTGAGGAAAGGAGTGAAATTCCTGCCCTGTCCCCAGCTGCATTCGGACCTCCGACTTGTGATGGATCAGGCTGCAGTACTTTACGGTTAGCGTTCTTTTCTAAGAAATAAAATGTCACCATAGCTACTGATAAAACTCTTTACGTAGAATAAATAAAAAATTCCTATTTTCAATTTTTTGTTCAAACTGGATTTCGTTGTTGATATATTAAAGAAATTTATTTATATTCAAAGGAAGGACGACTGGAGTCTCCAGAGACCACCTGAGGACCTTGAGACCTCCCATTCTTCTGCTTTGCTTTCAAGTATAGACAGTGAGTCTCCTCTTCAGGCTCTTCCCAGGCTTCCAAATTTGTTTGCCCACCTCTCTTTTAGTGTCCTTGACTCAGTCTGATCTGATTGAGGAAAAATGGTGAGGAAAATACTACCCAATTCTGTTTGGTTATTTATTTTAAAATAGAAAGTCTATTTTCAAATAGAACTACTGTAATCTGAATTCTACTTCTGGCTTAAGGTGTCAAATAGTTCATTTACCACCCCTCACCTCGGCCCGTGTCTGAACATGTTATCCTGAGGCTGACTAAGCTGGCAGTACCCTTTATTTTGTAGGCTGAATTTTTATGGTCCCTTTCTAAGAAATAGAAACGCTTTTCTCCCATTAATCAGGAATTGGAGGCCGGCATCATTAGCTCGATTTTGTAGAGAGACACTAAGACAAAAAAGAAGTTCAGTGACATGCCTCTAGGCATCTAGAAACTCAATAACCGGTCTGGGATTACAGCACAGACTTACCACCCTGGTTGGGAACTCAACTGCCTTCTGGTAATGAAGGTGAGGTAAAAATGCCACGTACCCAACCAGGGTGATCATGTGAATCAGGGACTATTCCAGAGAAAGAAACAAGGGCAACTAATCCTGAGGCTGTCTTGTGGGCCCTGAGCTAGTTGCCTGACATCTATTTCATTTAATTCAGCAATATGCTCTGAGAAATATAAGCAGGAGCTTGTTCAGTAATAGGCATGCTTAAGCAAGTCCCTTCCTGCCACAGTGGTCATGCAACCTGGCCACTTTTGTTAGTTGCCTGGTGTGTATTTCTCAGGGTTACTTTATGCTGATTGCCATCTGTCCCTCTCCAACAGAGGGCGGCAGTCATACTGCTCACATTACAAAGCCCCTCTGATTCTGCTGCGGAAGGGAAAAGTGTCAGGAGCTCAAGGGCTGAGTTAAAGGGAGCAAGTGGTAATTATCCACTCAGTTAGAGCCCTCTGCCCAGCCCCATTTTGCTGGAGCCTTATTTTAAAATACAGTTGCTGTTTGACTAAAGCTGAACAACAGATGAACCATAAATGCATTCCTAGAATTTAACTTCCCCTTGCCGCAGTGCTGTGTACAATTACCAGGAACATGGACCCAGGAGGGTCAGGACAAGATCAGCATCAAGTCAAATTCTGTGAGGCCAGCATAACATTTCATTTCAGTAACACAGACAAATGCATCTTCAAAACCATCAGTACAGTGTTACAACCTTAAAGTGCACGAGCTGACCTTGTTATTCTAATCCCTGTATTAGGTTAGCACAGAATTATGAAAATGTTTACTTTGGGTTTTATTTTCCTCGCATACACAGGAATCAAAGACATTCCGACCTTCTGTGCTCGATCTGCTAAGAATAATGCACTTAATCACTCTATAAACGAATTAAATATAATTTTATTTTTCTGTTGGAGTTAAATTCTCTTGTGTTGTCTGTTCATTACTTCACATTAATTTATTTTCTCAAAAGATAAACTCCTTAAAGATAAGCCACATACCTCAGAAGACCTAGCACACTGTAGTAATTCAAGAAAAAAAATGTACGATTGTGTGATGATAATCTAACTCCTAGGGCTAAACATAGTCCTGTACAAATAAAGCACAGCTTTGAGGCTGCCACATAATATGTAGCCAGTGACCTTAGACTGGGAACCTGTGGGTCAAAAGCCTCATTACATGGGAAACAAATGTCCATTTCAAGGGGGAAGCACACTCAACACAGCAACTCCCGGGGATCTGGATGGATTCTCGGTTGATTTAGTTTGAGGCAGGGATTTGGAAAAGATGCCCTTTGGGGTTTCTTACTATTGACATGAACTAGCCTCACCTTTAAACAGAGCAATGCATCAAGTAGCAGAATGGAGAGACATCGTTTACTTGAGAAAGACTCAGGGCCCATTTCTGTCCTTGGAGTCTATACCCTTGGTTTCTATCCAGTCCCGAGTGCTTATCTTTAGTCCCATCCTTCCTACATCTTTCTTGCATGAGATCACAAGATTTGAACCCTTTTAAGACTCAAGTAATCTGGTACCTTCTCTAAAAAGCCTCCTCTGTTCATCTGATTTTAAGGGTATAATAGATGTTATTCTTCTTCCTCCCCCAATGCTGTGCATACAGTCAGTCTTTAAGCTTTCTACATCACGAGTCGCCTGAATGTGTCTGTCCCTTCTACTTATCCCTCACCAGGCGAGCTCCTTAAGGGAGGGCTCTACCTTGGTCACCCTTGTCTAGCCAATTCACAAGCACAGTTTCTTCCTTTGTGTGTATAAAACTCCTAATAATCAAAAGTTGAAATCAATTCAATCTATCAAAAACAATACATTCTTTGGTAGATATCCTATCACCATGAAAAATTTTCACTTCTTATTCAAGAACCAAATAATGTGGACAAAAACCTCAATGCCTGACACTTTGCAGATTCTCAATAAATAGAAAGTTTGAAAATAAATTTTTGGCCCAACATTATATTTAGAACTTTCTGGGTCATTTCAGATATTCTGATTGACAGGTACATAAATGAATGTAATAAATCAGCATATCAAAGATGCAGAACCCTAGGCGTTTTGGACTCTTAAGGGAAGTTAGTATCTTACTTATTATTTTCTTACTTGTCTAAAGCAGAAGCTTAAAATATGAAGAAAAAAGAGGTAACATGCCATTTTAAAAAATATATTTTTATTGATTTCAGAGGAAGGGAGAGGGAGAGAGGGAGAGAGAGAGAGAGAGAGAGAGAGAGAGAGAGAGAGAGAGAGAGAGAAACATCAATGATGAGAGAGAATCATTGATTGGCTGCCTTCCACATGCGCCCCCCCTCCCCCCACTGGGGACTAAGCCCACAAACCGGCATGCACCGCAACCCCACACTGAACCTCAACCTCCTGGTTCACAGGTTGATGCTCAACCACTGACCCACACAGGCTGGGCAGGTAACATACCATTTTTAACAAGAGACATTTTTTTTTTGGGTAAAGAATTTAGCTCACAAATGATCTATAACGTCGTTGTTTAAAGATAAAAATGATGGAAGAACCTCAGAGTTCATCTTCTAGTTCAACTTCTATTTTATGGATGAGGGAAAAGTTAAGACCAATAGTTTAGCAGCCAAAATCAGCTCACCTCTTTAATCTGACAAATACCAAGCATGGAGTTATTAATTTTTATTGTGCTTCTGTTGCAAAATAGGTCTTAAGACTAAGATTACTTGCATAGCTGTCTAGGATAGCTATACAACTCGGGTATAGCAGCTCTACTTTCAAATGCCCAGTGACTGGTGAGTAGTCAATTAAAACGACAAGCCAATCTCTGGTTCTCACCTTGGCCATAAGCAGGACATATATTTTTGCTACATCCATAAGCAGACTTATTAGTGGTTAATGAAATCAACACAGATGCTAAAGATGTGTACACTTGCTCCAAAACCTATAACTAGAAACCACTCTAGCAATAAGTTCAATGAAAAAGGCAATTGCCACTGTGGAAGAAGACATTGTTCCTTTCAACTGAGCAGGCCAGGTGCAAGTCCTAAAGAACCCGCAGAGAACCAGCACTGACAAAAACTGTGCTAATAAGCACTATGCTATATCCAACTCAAATGGTTTCCCCCTGATCCTCGTGAGTCAAGGTCCAAAGTTAAAGGCTTGGATTCAAGGTGTCATTCACTGCAAGAGTTCAGTTTCAAGACACTAAGGAAGGTCATCTTTAAACTCAAATTAGACCAAGTTTCATCCTATTAAATCCCAGGAATATTACTCCACAAATAGAACGAGAATTTATTATGCTCTATATTCCCATCACTTTAATAACTTTCTGAGAGCACTGACAAATCTAATTTAAAAAAGATAAATCTGGATTTTAGCTCATAAAATTAAGAAAAATACTGTTCCTAATGGTAAGTTTTCTTAAATTACCATTTAAATTTAGGCAAATCATTTATTTGATTAAAGGCCAGTCTTGAGTGCTTTTTTTGAGGGGGAGGAAAGCGCATGTATTGATTACTACATTCTGCACTATTTTCTGTCTGGCATGTTTAAATGTCTCACGACAACATGCTCATTTGGACCAGTGCTCCCAGAGCTTTTGTTCTGAGCCTCTGCACAGGTCTCTGCACGAGGCACCACAGGTGGCTGCCCGCTCAGGACAGGACCGCAGCCGGATGGAGGTGGCTGACTTGGTGCAGAGCCGTCACTCTAGTACAACTAAAGGCGTTCTCTATGGAAGGTTCTCTCTACCACCAATGGAAGTCAAAAGCTCAGGAAAAAACAGAAAGGCTCATTTATAAATTCTCTGAAATGCTAGCTTTACATATTATCATGCGTTCTGTTAATCCAGAATTCCTATTCTTGGCAGCTTTCTCTAGTTTGAGGAGTCCCCTGCCAGTAAAATAACAAGCCCGGGAAAACGCATCCACAGGCACACAGCCCAGTCAGATGGATGATCTGGTCTTTGAGTGAGTATGCCTTAATCCAGTGATGGCGAACCTCTGACACGCGTGTCAGCACTAAATATTTAGTTTTTGGTTTATTAAATACAATTATATATAACAATTATACATTTATGTTATTTAAACTATAAATATCGCGAAATAATGTTTTTTCCTCAAAGTGACACACTACCCGAGTTATGCTCAGTTTTTTGGCGAAGTTGGACACACCAAGCTCAAAAGGTTGCCCATCACTGCCTTAATCTCTAATGAGCCTATCAAAAGAAGCCCCACTTCTTTGGGCTCGCTTCACCAGGACTAGTTTCCAGTAGGACCATCATTTATTGTTCTTCTGTAATCAAACTACTGGGTTTGACAGGTCTTCAGAGTCAAGTTCAAATGTCACCTGTTGATCTTTGCAACCAGATGGTCTTCTGCTTCCAGAGCACTTTTCTCCTATATCTGCCTCCTCCATATCCCAGAACTCTTTTATTCCAATGACAAATTGGAAAAAAATGTTCTATGAACATTTGTGGGTTGATATTATGCTCCTGGAGGCAGGGCCTCGATTTTTTCTTGACCCACTGAAGACCCACCTCAAACAGCGCCCTCCATATGCAGAATCCCACTGCACTGAAAGGAATCAAAGCTCTCTAGTACAGTGGAGGGGGCGGCTGGACAAGGGCTCTGTGCTCCCTAAAACCAGCTCTCCACATACAGGAATGGGGCACCATAATGCATCTAGGGGAAATGACAGAAATACCCCACCCTGACACTGGTTCTGTGCTTCAGCAGGTGTGCCGTAGGGAAGCAGCAACATGTGTCTGGCCCACCTCTTCACCTGGTTTCTTTGATTGGACTTTTGGTAATAGAACATTCTGTCATTAACGTTTGTTGTGCATCTGAATTATTCTTAAATACAGGTCAGCCGCCCATGTTATGATCGGCCATTTTCAGAGGAAATGAAGTCAGGTTAAATAAATACTACGTGAAGGGCTGGATGTGATTTCTGTGGCCAAGCGTGTTTCCCGGGGATGGAGTCTTATGAAGAATCTCCTATTTGCTCTGGTTAATTTGATATTGCATTGCCCACAGTTAGAGTATAAGCCCCATCTGTAAATCACCGCAGCTATTTCAGATTGGTAAACATGTTTGTCCTGATGGTTACTGAATATTTAAAGAGGTAACGTCTCTTTCTGGGTCTTATTTCCCTCTGCACTTGTGACTAATTTAATGCTATTACATAGTGTAGACATGAATTTGACAATTTTCTTCTTAGATAATTTCTCTCCATCATTTGACGTTGTGAAAGAAGAAACAAACACATATATTATCACATGTAGGGAAATCAGGATCTTTAGAATGTTGGTTTAGAAATTCCAAGTGAGGACTAGAAGGTATAACTTTGAGTAAAAAAATGCAGGACCTAAAGACACAGGTAATCTTTCCACAAAGATGAAGAGTGTTTTTGGAGTACAGATAAACAAGAGGGCTTCATCCCAAAGCCAAAGCTACAGACTTTCCTGCGCCGCCGCCCCGCCCTGCCCTACCTCTTGTTCCTGTCCTCCAGCTGCAGGGTGTACACCGTGTCCTCAGCAGCATGCGTCTTGGCATTGCTGTCTCCCCACTTCAACTTCAGGCTCTGAGGCCCGGCCGCAGCACACTCGAGCCTAGGAGGCAAGGGTGGTAATGGCCGAGTTTTTGCTTTAATGAACTGACTAAAGGGTCCAGCTCCAATTTCATTTATGGCCTGAATCCTGATCCTGGAAAAAGAAATAAATAAAAATATTACAGGTTTAAGAAGCAGCAATTCCTCATATGAAATAAACATTCTGTGGAGTATTTATTACTCGCCCCTAAAGCAGTATCATGGAATTAGAAAAACACATTAAAGTAATTCAGGACAAATAGAGAACTGGGCAGCTAGGGGGACAGATTATACTCTCTGTCCAAAAAATAGCAAAAAAATTAAAAAATGAAGCACATCAGCAAGATAACCCTTAGTTCCTTAATTAAAAAAAAGAAAAAGGCTGTTGTCTGAGCTAAGACATTCTAAAGACATGCTTTTGTACTTTGCTCAGACATCCTTTAGCTGCTTCACAGTCAAGAATAAATGGAATAGAGAACAAATGAGTCTCCTTCAGTTCAAAAACAAAAGAAAACAGCTCTTCCACAGGGCATTTCCCCTCCCTTCTCCAGCTCACCCAGCATCTCTGCTAGTCCTTCCCCAGAGCCAAGCGCTAACAGTGCTGGTTACAGGGTGATGTACAGATGTGCAAAATCTCAACTGGATGTTTACCCTGGGCCGTGTTATGGGTAATGAAGATATTAACACTGCCCTCATGGTCTAGGAATTTACAACCAAATAGAGTTACAGTGCATATGTAAATTAATATCCCATTATTTCTATTGTTCTCATTCCTTTATTTCCTTCCTTGTTGACTGAAACGGTTCTGTGAGGTCATCATACAAAGCATTGACGGCACTGCTCCATCCTCATCCTTGACCCCTCTTCCTGCAGTGACAGAATGTTCTTGAAGCTTGTTTCTTCCTGACATTCGGAGGCATTCTCCTCTACTCAGACCAAAGGGCTCACGCACAGCCCTCCCTCCCTCTGTTCTCCCTCCTTTCTTCTGTACAATATGGGCATTTCTCTTGTTAGCCTCAGACATCTCCACAGCTTCACCCAATTCAAGACCACTCCAGGTCTGCATCTCCTCCTTCTCCTCATGCCCGTGACAGGGCCTCCAGTGGAACCTCCACCAGAACGCCTGCTAGCTAGGTACTGGGCAGTGTGGTGTCACATTGAAACTTGAGTTGAATTTGAAAGTGTTTTAAAGCACATGATAATAAAAAATATAGTCAAAGAGATAAATTCTTAGGAAACAGATTAGTTTAAAATATTCCTATAAGTTAGATTTATGCACTTCTCATTTACAATTATTGCTTATATATATTATACATATTAAATATATATAATGATAATAGGAAATATCACTTAAGTATTACTATAGCTAAATGAAGCCTGTGACCTCAAAAGGGCATTAATTCTTCAAATGTAAAGATTACATAATTTAGCAAGTCATTATAATAATACCAGAGGCCCAGTGCATGAGATTCATGCACTGGGGTGGGGGTGGGGTAGAGGGTCCCTCAGCCTGGCCTGCACCCTCTTGCAGTCCAGGAGACCTCTGGGGATGTCTGACTGACGGCTTAGGCCCACTCCCTGATGCAGTCGGACATCCTTAGCCCAGCTTCTGGGCTTCTGGCTGAGTACCGCAGTAGTGGTGGGAGCCTCTGTGGCAGCACTAAGGATGTCCGACTGCTGGCTTAGGCCCCCTCCCCTCCCCGAGGGGAGGGGGCCTAAGTGGTCAGTTGAACATCCCCCCCGAGGGCTTCGGGACTGTGAGAGGGCGTAGGCTGGGCTAAGGGACCCCCTGAGTGCATGAATTTCGTGCACTGGGCCTCTAGTGTATTCATAATAAAAGCTCTCAGCAAACTAGGGACAGAAGGGAACTTCCTCGACCTGACAAGAGCATTTTTAGAAATACCTACAGCTAACATTAGACTTAATGGTAAAAGACTAAATGATTTCTCTTTAAGATCGGGAACAAGGCAAGGATGTTTACTTTCATCATTCCTAGTCAATATCTTGTACTAAAAGTCCTACAGAATATATGTGTGGTGGGGAGGAGGCGGGCAGGGAAGGCATAGAGATACGGCAAAAACACAAAACAAAACTGAAACTACAGGACACTGCTGAAAATATTATAGAGAGAGACATACTGTGTTCATGAATTACAAAACTTTACACAGAAAAAAAAATGTTAAGTTTCCCCCAACTGTGCTATACACATAATGAAATTCTATCAATATTCAAGCAGGATTCTTTTCAGTAGATATATATAAGTTCATTCTAAAAGTTATGTGAAAAAGCAAACGAACTAAAATGGCTGATACAAATTTGAAAAGTAAGAATAAAGTTAGAACAACCATGCTACCTGACTTAGGACTTACTATAAAGCTACAGTAATCAAGACAGTGTGGTACTGGTAAAGAGACAGAGTCATAGATCAATATAACAGAATAGAGATTCCAGAAATAGACCCATGCAAATATGGCCAATTGACTTTTGCCAAATGTGCAAAAGTAATTCAATGGAGAAAGAATAGTCTTCTTAACAAACGGTGCAGAAACAATAGGATTTCAATAGGAAAGAAAAGAATTCTCAATCTAAAGCTCACCTTAAGCTAAACTTCATTCAGAATGGATCACAGACCTAACATTTAGGTAAAGAGTTTTTAAAAAAGATGCGAAAAACATGATTCATAAAAATAAAAACACCCTGAAAAACGGGGCTTCATAAAAATTAAAAACTTTTGCACTCCTAGGAGAATGTAGACAAGCAACCGACTGGGAGAAAATATGTGCAAATTATATACTGACAAAGAAATTGTATCCAGAATGTACAGAGTCCTCTAAAACGCAACAGTAAGAAAACAAACCACCCAATTTTAAAAATGGCCAAAGACTGGAACAAACATTCCATTAAACAGGATAGACACATGGCAAACAATCACATGAAAAGATATTCAATATCAGTAGTCATTAGGAAAATATAAATTAAAACGATAATGAGATACCACCATGTCCCTATTAAAATAGCTAAAATAAAAAAAATACTTAACACCATGCTGGCAAAGATAAGGGGCAACTGAATTTCTCATGTTTTGCTGGTGAGAATACAAAATGATAGCCACAATCGAAAACAGCTTTCCTATAAGATTTCTTATAAAATTTAGCATACACTTATCAGATGACCCAGCAATCCAACTTCTTGGTCTTTACTCTAGAAACATCAAAATTTATATCCGCTCTATTCATAATCACTTAAAACTGGAGGAATAGCTGCCTCATAATTTAGAATGTAGCCAATACTCATCTCTGATAAAGTACAGCAAAAATTCCATTAAAGAGCCTTACTGTTCCCAGATCCTATTATACCAGAGGCTACATCAGATCTCTTGTAGACACCCCAAGTTTCTCAATGTAACACTGAAAGATTAAAAGCAACTCTTCCCTGTCTCTCCACATGAGTCTTATAAAATAGAATTATGGTATTAATACAAGAGTATTTTTCTATGATTGCAAAATAAGACATTTTTCTGCAACTGGAGAAGAAAAATCTTTTTTAAAAAGTGGTAATAGTAGAAATTACTACCCTTTCTCCCTTTTAAAGAAAAGAAAGTTTTAGTCCTTCTCAAAGTTGTAACATATTTCTTCATCTACGAGGTTTATATTAATATCTTTCGAGTGTCCAGACTGACATTCCTTCTCCTTATTCCAGGCAGGTATTCCTAGAGTGTGGAGGTCAAGATGCTTTTTCCATCTGCTTACCTACAGACCTCAGGAGCTCACCTTGTATTTTGCTTTGTGCAGTCCCAACAGCCAAAGGATAAGGGGGAGGAAGACAGCCATTCACAGAAGACAGGGGAAAGCCACAGGGAGTAGGGGAACAAAAGGGAGAGAGAGTAGAACAGATTTTCATAGGGGATGGGGGGGGGGGGAAGGGGGACCCACGTGGGGTTTGAGCTTTGAAGCTACCAATAAGAAGGGATTTTCAAAAGACAAAGAACTGCAGCCTTTATAAACCTTAGGGAAAAGGAGCTTAGTGGGTTACCCCTTTGGGACCCCCTCCCCATGTGGGAGTCTGTACGTGTTTCCAATAAACGTACTTGTTTCCAATAAATTTCCACCTTTCCATATACCACCTTTTGTCCGTGGCTTCATTCTTCAAATCCACCTCGACAAGAACCTGAGAAAGAAACCACCTTTGCATTCTACTCAGAGAAAAATCATGCGTTTCAGTTTGAGTTTCCGTGTTTCATATACAATAGCAATAATAAGAGTATTTCAGTAGCATTTTAGGTCTCTTTAGCAGTGGGAATCCTGCTCCTCACTTTGGCGACCTTGGGGAAATTATCTAACACCTTTAAGTCACAGTTTTCTTAAGTATAAAATGGGGTTAGGAATATCTTTGCTGCATTTACAGTATAAACAGTGCTGCTTAAGATAAGGGATGTAGAGAGCACTTTATATTTTTTAAAATACTCTTTATTACACCACAGAACCAGAAAAGAATTCAAAAGCACTTTGGTGAACTTTAAAGGGCTAATTTATGGAGTTGTTAAGAGTTGTTATTCTTATGACTTCTTTTGAGACCGCCATTCCTCTCTAAAAGTGAAGAAAACGTGTTGAGCACCCGCGCGAAGTGGCACTGTGCTGGGCATACAAGCTCGTGTCTTCATTTTAGTTGCATTATTACACTGCCTCACAGTATAACTTGAACAATTTGCTGATACCATCTATGTTCTTCCTTCCTCTAAATTATGGCCAAGGACCCAGCTAAGGACTGGCTTTTTAAATCATCCTCCGAAGGTGAAGGTGAGACAAAGAGCCTGGGAACAGATGAAAATGTTAACAATGACCACTGATGACCATCACAACAAACAACACTGAACACTTGCTCTGCCCAAGGAGCTGTGCTGTGAGTAGGAACCAGCCCTTTCTCTTTCCTTCAGAGATGCGATAACTGCAGTTAAACTCAGAGAGGTTAAATGACTCAACCTAATGACCCCGTGGATACTAGGTGCTGAACCCTAGATTTGATATGTACAACATTGCTCTAATTTCTACCCACCCCATGAGGTAAGAAGGAATTAATTACTTGTCTATTTTACCAGTGAATGAACTGCAGCGGCTAAGTTCAGTCATTTGCCCTGATCTACACGGTGGATACAGGCCTGATCTGGGTGAGAACCCGGTCTTCTTAGCCTCCAAGTCTTTGTGCATTCTGGCATGCCATACTTGCCTAACAACCTGGGCCACACAAGGCTTCTAATCCAATCAAAAGACAATTTTAATTCAACCCACACTTTCAGTTCAACAACTGCCATTTGCCAATGAAACAGACAAAACAGCTAACGAATGTATTTTCACGTTATTTAAATAACTTTTTGCCTTGAAATCAACTACCAAGATTTTAAAATATGTCAACTTTCCTCCATTTTTACAAAAAACACATTTTGTTTCAGTAAAAATGCATGGGAAACATTTTTTCATGTAGCTGATGAACCGAACGTTAATTAGTTGTAAAAGTCACACCCCAAACTGAAGTCGAACTGAGGATCCAATACAATGAAATGAGGCCAGGTCTTCTTACATGCTGGTGAACACATGAAACTGAGCCTAGAAGGCTGAGAGAACAGAACAAAGACTAAGGTAGTGACTGTTCATTTTTTTGGGGGGGGAAAATACGCAGTAAGTAAAAATAATCTCCTAATTCCAGTGAGAGCTCACTTGGGACTAACAAGAAAACAAATACCTTGAGGAACAAGTCCAAGAATTCAAAACTGACTTTCAAATTTTACTAAATTAAAGTCTATCCAAACCCAAATTTGAGACGTTTTCTCTTAGCTGAAGTAACATGTTAATTCTGAAATTCAGATAGGCTCCGAAGGGCATTTTCTTTCTTTTTTTTTTAAACATGCACTGCATATCAGTTTTTGAAATCTTAAGCTCCGCAAACTAAGTCTAAGGGAAATGGAATTTTGCTTTCCAATTTAGGAAGGTGATGTAATGCTGAGAAACTCTATTTTGGCTAGACTGATGTGAAAAATCTGTTCAAATGCCAGGAGCCTGCAATATCCATCAATACACTGATAATACTGATTAAATAAATCAAATTAAGAACACTGTTACCCTGGCTGGTGTGGCTCAGCTGGTTGGGCGTCATCCAGTGCACCAATAAGTTGCCAGTTTGATTCCCAGTCCGGGCTCATATCTGGATTGTGGGCTCAATCCCCAGTGAGGGTTGTGCAGGAGGCAGCTGATCAATGTTTTGCTCTCACATCAATGTTTCTCTCTCTCTCCTTCTCTAAAAACCAATTTAAAAATCTTTAAAAAAGAATATTTTTAATAAATTTTTATAAAAAATCTATTAAAATATCTACTGTCTAACTGCTTCCGATCATAGCCTTCCATAATGCACTCTACACACACATACACACACACACAGATTTCTGACACCACCTGTATTAAAAGAAGAATGACTTCACACACACACACACACACACACACACACACACACACACACAGATTTCTGACACCACCTGTATTAAAAGAAGAATGACTTTCAGAACAAAACCTTCCACCTGGGGAAGATGACTTCTCAGCCACCATCAGCCATCCTGGTACTCAGGACGTGGAGTATAGAGATGGAGGCAGGGAGGACAGCCCCCCCTCTCCCATCAAGGGATGGGGTAGGAGAGGTCTAAGAAGCAAAACATGAGCTTTTCACACTCCCCCCTCACCATCCCCACTCCCAATCTAACATCCGATCATCTAATTAAAGAAGAGAAAAATAGGACAGGAGAATCATCATCAGGTAACTTCTGAAAAAATAAAATAGGAGCATTAACATAAGAAATCTCTTGGGGGAAGGTGTGTTTACAGCACAGCTATTCAGAGAAGGCTTCCTGGAAGGGAAACCTGAGCTGGTGCTTCTCCTGACAGCCCCATGGATGCAGGGCCACCTTTCTGTCTCCAGGCACTTTGATTTGCTTTTGTCTCGTGCCCTGCCTTGAGGGGGCATGGGGACCTTAAATATCTCCCATTGCTTAAAGGAAAATGCCAGGTTTCCAGACATTCTACCTGTAACCTGGTCACAGCTCACTTTCCAGCTCACGTCTTCCCTCCCAAGCATCAGTGACATAATATATTGAGTGCTTACTTACCATGTGCCAAGTCCCATAAGAAATGCCTGAAATCTTATCTAAAGCACACAACACCCTATTAGATAGTTAAAGTTTGTATCCTGTTTTACAGAGCAGAAAACAGAGGCACAGAGTTTAATGACTTGCCAGAGGTCACAGAGACAATAGTGAGAGACCCAGGACTGAAGTCAAGGCTGTCTGTCTGACTCCAGGGTGCTACTTCTGAACTACTCAGAACCTGTCTCCTAATAAAGCCCATCTTGTCTTGTTAGGATGAAATGACTTGTGATTCACTCTTTGACAGGCTAATGTAGTGCCTGATGTAGAGTAAAGACTCAATAAGTGTGATTCCCGCCCACCTCCCAATTTTCCCTAGCAAAAAGAGCATAAATGAGTATAACAAACAACTCTACCTTTCCTTGTTTGCCAGCTCAGTATGAGTCAGACATATAATGAGGTTGCCAAAAAAAGTAACGTTAGGCAACCTTACTAACTCTTCCATTTGGAAAACAAGTAAGGTGACAGTCTTGCTCTCCTCTGAGTGAGCCAGCCAGCCAGCCAGCCAGCCAGCCAGCCAGCCAGCTAGGCCCATTCCTGGAGGTCTGGGCACATTAAAGGGATCATCAAGAAACAGGACTCGCCCAATGAAGAGGATGGAGGAGGTTACAGAAAACCCACACCAGTCTAGACGAAAGTGAGTGAAGTGAGGATGGTGAAATAGAAGACAGCTGACGTTGTTAAGATAATAATGACTAGGTGTGCTGGGATCACCAAAGCACAGTCTACAGGAGTGGGGCTCCCACTTTTATAGTTTGTGAAAGTACTACAGGTGATTCTTATATAATTAACATTCAAGAACCAATGCTAGGGCAGAGGTTCTCAAACTTTAACATGCACCAAAATCTCCTGCCGGGCTATTTAAGCAGAGTGTCTGACCACACCTGATTCAGTAGGTCTAGAGTAGGGCCTGATAATTTTCATTTCAACAAGTTTCTAAGTGATGCTGGTAATGCTGGTTTAGGAACCACAGTTTAAGAATCACTGCTCTAGAGGAAGTACCAAGATCAATTCTGCAGATTTCAGATGGAGAGAGGCTTTAACAAAATAGTTATTCACAACTGGCATGGACTGCCTGGTGATTAGCAGTTGGAACCACTGCCCAGACTGGGAATGCTGGAGCCAGGACACTGGGAATGGGTGACACCATGTGATCTTGTCCCAATCAGCTGGCAAAGACTATGACTGTGTCATGCAAAGGAAAGCTACATCTCTGTTTCAAAAAAAGTTTCTTTTTCCTCAAACCATAACAACTTCAATTTCAAACTCAGTTCTAAGCTTAAAAGTAAGGTCTTTAAAAATAGCACTGTAATTAGTAAGCCAATGGGTATTTTTGCAAGAACCAATGGAGAAGCAATGGATCAATTAAAATACCCTTTTGCATCAGTAGGTTTGCTAGAGAGGTGCACGTTCCTGTTCCCGCAAGATGCAAGACGGAGAAAGAAAAAAAATTCAGTATGAGAACAATCTGTAACTACTAAAAAAAAAAAAAAAAATCAAACCAAAGAAACAAGTCCTTTACCAAAGCCCCATGGCCTGCTTACGATGCTTCATCCCACATTTTTATCTAGAACATCATGATCTGTTCATTTATATTTTAACAAATTTATGGGTCAGAAAAAGGTGAGGCAAAAGTTGATTGGACCAAAATTACATCCTTTGTTCCTTGAAATACTCATTTTGTATTTCACTATAATTGTTGCAATTTTGCTTTTGAAACAAAAGAACAAGAGCATAACTGACTGGAGTCCTACTATAGAGTACCCATTTGTGTACTATAGAAACTAGTATAAAGTTGTATAAAGATTATCTTGAATTTGAATATTAATGTTAGTATCTTAAGTATGAAATACTCAATTTATTTATTGATTGACCAATGAAGACTAAGGCTAAATCTTTTTCTTAGGGGTAGGGTAGGGGGAAAAAATCAAACAACTTGACTAAAGCCAAAGACCTGCCTTTCCTAAAGCTATTCAATGTCATACAGTCTATATAAAATGGTATCTTTCAAGCTATCCCTAAGGTTGAAAGGTGACATCCTCCCAATGTGACTTCCCAATTCAGCTCAATATGCCTTGCATATTAATACTGAATTAAATTATTTAGCTTCATCCAATAAATACTCTAAAAATAGTCTTGAGGTATTATCTAAATTAAGTTCATTCTCCCATAGTGCCTACACGACTGAACCATTTCATCTTCTCCATAACAGAATTATCCCGAGAAACTTTTTAACACGTGGAGGATTTTTTATAATTTCCACCATAATTGGCATTTCATTGTGAGGCAATGATTCCCTGCGTCAGTTCCTTCATTTGAATTCCAGATGTCTTTCTAGAAGTCATTTGACTGTATGTTGACTAATAAAAGTCAACATTCCTCCAATGTCATCCTTCTATAAACCTTAAAGTTTATAATCATGTATGCCACCTTTATGGCAGGTACAATGTCAAGGAAGAGGTGGAATTTCTAGGCTAGCACTTGCCCTAAGAGCCCTTTTATGATTTCTGGTCCGAAGCTCAGAGCCCTGGCCTGGGGATTTGTGTTCATTCCAGGGTAGACATGGCTGTGAAGCAGACTGATCACAGAACCTTCCAGTGAGTCCCTACACCAGTGTGGCTTCTTCATAGCCTGAGGGATCAAGGTCAAGCATCTGGTCTCTTAAAAACAGCTGGAGGATGACAGTGATGTGGTCATTCCCCCCCAGAAATATACCTCAGGGTCAGCACCATCATCGGGGAAATTCCCTGAAGTCAAGGTCTGGGTTTAATCATTTCCTCAGCACCTGACTAGACTGCTCTGCACACAGCAGCACTTATATTTGATTAGCATGCAAGAGTGAAGACTGCTTTTCAGAGATTGACTTAAAAGGCTAAACTGAAGGAGTACCCTTGGCTGCCTCTTCACCTATGTAAGTCATATTCCCCTTTATTCTGTTCCTATTTCAAATCGCACTGTGAACCTTCCTGACCATTCTGAACCTGGGACTTGCTCTCTGAAATGTCAACAGGACGGTGTCACAGTGTTATCTGCAGCCTGTGATGTCACAATAACCTACCGTTTTCAGTTGCTGTTTAAGTGTCCTCCAACTCTGAGTGCTCTGCAGGAAAGAATATTGTTTATCACTGTTTCACAGACAGACTCACAGTGTAGAGTGCTGTGCTCAAAAGAGACTTCTTAAAAGAATAAGAGAGCCGAAACCGGTTTGGCTCAGTGGATAGAGCGTCGGTCTGCAGACTGGAAGGTCCCAGGTAGGAATCCGGTCAAGGGCATATACATTGGTTGCGGGCACATCCCCCGGTGGGGGGTGTGCAGGAGGCAGCTGGTCGATGTCTCTCTCTCATCGATGTTTCTAGCTCTCTATCCCTCTCCCTTCCTCTCTGTGAAAAATCAATAAAAATATATTTTAAAAAAATAATAATAAAAGAGTAGGGAAAACCCCCCACAAGCACCCTGTCATTGTTTTAAAAAGCAAAATAATATATTTATATGAATTAGTCACAAAAAAATTTGGTAAGAGAGAAAAAAAGAGTAGAGATAATATGGTATTGCAGGATGGAACTTTTGTCACTTACAACCGATTAGCTGATTCTTTCTTCAGCTTTTAGAAATAGAAAAGGTAGTGTACCAGACTATTGAACTAGAAAACTGTCAAAAAAGGTAAGTGAAATGATAAGTCCTTTTCTAGCAGCAAGTTTATTTGCCTGCCATTCATTGCCCTTCCCCACCCCAAGAAGAATTAGTCTTATTTGATGGTGATCTTGATGATGACGAAAATTACAATGCATGTTTATTGTGTACTTGCTATATACTGCTGGGCTGTGTAGAAGTATCTACCTAATAAAAGAGTAATATGCTAATTGACCATATCTTCACGATGCCCACCAGCCAATTAGGAGTATGCAAATTAACCCAACAAAGATGGCGGGTTAATTTGCATACTCAGGCGTCATCGTCACCATGGCGACGACACAGGCGTTCTGCACCACCCCAGCCACTCTGGGCCTCTGGGCAGCGTGGGAAGGTGGAAAGGCGGCTCTGGGCCGGAGCAGAAAGGGGCCAGAGCGAAGGCGGTGCCAGCAGTCAGGGGAAGGATGGCCCATGCTTGCACGAATCTTCGTGCATTGGGCCTCTAGTTCAATATTAATTTATTTACTCCTTACAACATGCTTATGAGGTTAGCAATTTTGTTCTTCTCCTTCATAGAAGAAGAGACTGAGACCCAGGGAGGTTCTACCCGAGAAACCATTTCTTTTGACAAAGGGATGCCCTGGTAGCACACATGTACAATCACAGATGGTCCCTGCAATCCTCTAACGCTAAACTTGCGTTGAGCGAGTTATGGCAACGTGGAGAGAGGGCTAAATGATTTGAAATTTTAAGAGGCCATGTTACGGAAGAAGGTGTGTGAGGAGAGGAAGGCAGATGGCTGGCTCCGGATTGGAAGACTGGGGGAAGGAAAGCATGCAGCTGTTCATTGGGTTTTACTTGTGTTGTGTGATATAATATCTTTCTCTGGCCCCTTGGGAAGTCCTAAGTAAAAGCCACATCACATATATATTTTTTTAAAACTGTGTCTGCTTTTGGGGAGGAATCAAAGAGGAGCGGAGCCCTGCTTCAGAAGTGGGCAAGCACATGGTGAGGACAGAGGGTGTCCACAGATGGATATGAGTCACAGTAAAAATACAAAGAAAAGTGGCTATCAAGAGACCAAGAGGGAACAACTGATCTAAAGTGATGGGTGAAATTGGGTAAATTTGTAATTGACTCAAAGTATAAAGCAATACAAGTTTTAAAGCTATATATGCATTTAGTACTCATATATTTTAATTAAGAATCGCTAGCATTCACTCGTTTGGCCTTTAGAACCTGAAGGGTGTGGAGCCCCAGTACTGATGGGTCCATACAGTCCTATTTCTCCCTCCCTGCACTCACCGGTATGTTGTTTCTGGAAGAAGATCTTTCAGAATGTGGGTGGTGGTATTGCCCACGGTGATGCTAGTGTCTCCCAGATCAATATTGTAAGCAAGGATTTCAGATCCATTATTGCACGGCTCTTCCCAGTTCAGTACAAGGCACACAGAAGGTGAATCGGGGTAGGCATTGGGGGGCTCCTCCTCCAGGACACAGAGAGTGGAGACAGGGTCAGGGGCAGATGCTGGTGTCTGGCAAAGGACAAGCTCGCTGTACGGCCCTGCTCCAGCTTGATTGACGGCCTAAAAGACAACAGCAAGAAAAGCCCATATTACACAATTGTACACTTGAAGGCCTCCATGTTAGGTGCTGCTAAATAAATAATATACGATTTACTTCCAGAAATGTAGGTAGAAATAAATCCTAGAAAATGTTCACTTTCCAAAAAAAGCCAATCACATCTTTTCTATTAAGCAAAGGTATAACTGCCATCGTCACCTTTCAAGAAAAATAATTTTAAAATAATCCTTTCTATTTGTATGGCCCACTGCAGGTTATATACTGTCTTATACAACCTTCGCAATAACCATCTGAAGTACACAGCGCATTGCAAGTATTCTTATTTGCCTTTCATAGATTTAAGGCAAAGCTGGGACTGGAATTCAGTCATCTGACTTTCAACCCCAGTGCTGTCCTGGAAGAGCAACAGGAATTTTAGAAAAGGTATCTTATGTTTTCCCATGTGAATGATAAACTCATATCTGAAGTCAATTCTCAGCCCTTTTTGACTTTACCTGAGAGCAATAGCTGACCCCTTCCTCACTCACCACTCTTTCAAATACTTACTCACTTGGTCTCCAGAACCCATACTCGTTTTTTGCTTACCTACTGCTGCTTCTCAGCCACCTATGCGGTTGCTCCGCATCACCCAGATTTCTTAACACGGGAGGGCACCAGGGTTCAAGCCTTGGACACCTCTTCTTTTCTATCTCTGCTCAAACTCTTGGAGAGCTATTATGTCAGGGGAGGGGATAAACGGCACTGATATCCTACTTCCAAAATTACTTGGGTAGTTTGGACCTCTGCCTTAAATGCCAGCCTAATGTATCCAACTACCTTTCGGGTGTCTCCACTCCAATGTCAAGTAAGCATCTCAGCCTCAAAGCTCCTCATCTCCGCCCACCACAGCTCCCGCAGCTGTCCCCACCCTTGAGCTGTCCAATCATACCCCAAGTCACCCCTGGACACCTTTCTTCCTCTCAGACCCCTACCCAATGTATCTTTTAAAGTGCAGTGTGGGGAAGTCAATGCTAAGTGACAACATATACCCTAAAAGGAGAAAAGGAAATAGAAGAGCGTTTTAAAGGGAGACAAAAACTCGAAAAGCATAGTGGAGCTCTTTCCTATGGTGACAGAGAGTTCTTCATTTATATCCTGCCTGGCTCCGAAAACAGTATTGTGGCCTTACCTAACCTTCTCCCAATGACTCAGCATCACTATTATAAAGATCAGATAATGTGCTGTGACCTTGACTCATTGACAGAGGGTGAATTATGCCCCAGTTGCTCCACACGAGAAGGAAAGTTTGTTCTGAAATGTTTCTGATAAAAATAGGATTCAGAATTTAACAGAAAAGCCTCAATTGATATGGAAAATTAACGTGTGAAGGGGATGTTTTCTCCAAAGAGACCAGAGACACTGATGTTGATGGGTCTGCAATAAGCAACTTGATCTATGACTTAAATTGGGTGGAAACCTAAATCTGGCATCTTTGCTTCTTTATCCAGTTAAATCTAAATGTGCGTGAAGACAGAATTCTTCAAGGTCAAGAACCACATCTGACTCATCTTTGTATCTCTCCTCTTGATCATCCTGACCATCCTTTGATTTTGGCACAAGTAGTGCTCAAGAAATGTTACTGAACAAATGGATAAAAAAAACCTGTTTTCTCAGGACAATACAAACAGAAAAAAAAAAAAATCATTTCTCCAAGTCAATAAAGTAAAAGTAAACCCATGACTACTGCTACTCCTAGGGGTTAGGCTAGGAGCCAATTGTTCTTGATTATTCTATGTGGACCCCCAAGTGGAAGCGTACAGATAACCAGCCTTGTTCCTGGTCACTGAGAAGGGGGAGGTGCGCCCTGTATGTAATGAAGGCTAGTCCAAACTACTCAAATGCTTGTTTTCGGCTCCATTTAACAGCTGACATATAAAATTACCATCTTTTGCCATTTCTCAGTGCTTTCCCACTGAAATGTGCATCTCAGAGAAATTCAGACAGAAGGAATCTTTCGTAAGGAGCTGTGACACCTCTGTCTTGGACTCGCTCATTTATTCAGGGAATCGATAAACAAGCAAGATGCAAGGGTGGTGAGAAGCAGAGAAGAATCTGGTTTTGTTCTTACATTTCAGGACCTCCTCGAGTACCGGAAATTAATTGTAACATTCATTTTTATTTAAAAGGACTCCTTTCCCACACTATCCCTCCTGGTAGCCTCCCTCACAAGCCTCTGAGTAAGTTTCCCAAAGAGCCTTCCAAGGAACACCAGGGTCTATAGGTAAGTCTGAGCAGCGTCGACCCACCTGTAGTCTACAGCAGTACTGCGCGGCAGGCAGCAGGTCCCTTATTGCAAAGCCGGGGTCTGTCCCATGATAAATGAGCTCCAAGGATTCTTCATCCTCTCCCCATTCCAACCTGTACTCTGAGATGTCAGCACCAGAGCTTTCAGGACTCTGGAAAGCAGGACATTCAAGGAATTTAATTTCATTGAGAAAAAAAATCTATATTATGTTCAATCAACCAAACTGACAGGGTGACATACCCCAGGATATTTCAAATACATACAGAAGAAAGGCACGAAAGAGATATTCAATCCCCCTCAATTCTGACCAGTGGTAAAATTTCCACAACTCTGAATGATATAAGCAAGTGCCAAGGAAGACTAATGTGTAAAAGTCACCTATAGTGAGTTTGGGCTTTGAAAAGTTTCCTCCTAACGTGCATTCGGGGCAGATAAAGTCAAAGAAACGGAAAATAATGCAGAGCACGTGTCTGACTTACCTCCCAGCTCACGAGGACACACCCATCAGGTGTAAAGGAAACACACGGTGCTCTGCACTGTCCGGGGGGGCCTGCGGCCGTGGTCATCTCTGAGACGTCAGAATAGGGCCCGTACTGAAAGAGAAGGACACCCACATGCTTGCATGTATGTGCGTGCACACACATGTATGTGTTCATGCCTATGTGTGCATAGACAAGCTTATAACCAAATAAGGGTTATGCTAAAACCTTGGTCAATACATCTGATTAAAAAAATTTCCTAAGGAGGTTTTTCACTTTCAACTGAATGTGTGTATACGTTTTTCCCTACATATAATCACTGAGTGGTAGATGTCTATTACATACGTATATTCTTTTTATTCAATGGGATTAGGAAGTTGGTTACCAAGCATTTTCCCCTCCCCTCTTCTTGTGACATCAGAAATAGAAACATGGGAAAGAAGTTCTCTGAAACGGACCTCAGCAGATGACTGAAGTCAAATACACGGTTAACTTCCAACATCAGGAGTAAACCATGGCTGAAGGCAGTTTTCATACCTTACATTAATTACAGGCGAGAGCAAGTAAAACTCAAATCAGTACAGTTGCACATTTATCTTTGCTATGGCAGCGATCCCCCAAAAAGTTGATGGGAAAAAGGGCAGAAACAAAAGTACAATAAGGTTTTGGCAGCAGCTGTGATTCTCACATCCCCCCCCCCCCTTTTTACTTATACAAGTTTGGGTGCACAGGCTCTTGTATCCTCTCATCAATACATTTTTATTGTTCAGTTTCATGTGTTTTTTAAATTTAAATAGTTGTGCTGTGTCTGCAATGCTTTCCTAATGGGGAATTAGAAGAACTCCAGCTCCTGTGAAAAGTCTGAGATCCAACTTCAGACCAAATGCTTTAGTCGGTGTGGCGAACATGAAATGGCTAAAACACACTTCGCTTCTAACCGGTTTGAACAGCACTACCGAGAGCTAGAAAAACTCACCATTGACTTTGTGTCGCTGTTAGTTGGGCTTTCTTATTTTAAAAATTTTTCATCAATTAATGACATGTATTAATTGGCATGGACTCATCTGTACAAATCACCAGCACTTTTGGGGGATGTTACTGGCCGTCTGCTCTACGGATATCCTCCTGCCCTCTATGTTTCTGCCCATTTTTGACACACCAAAAAGCCCTCCTGTCTCTGGGTCACCACTTCAAAATCCATACCACTCTGTGATTTTTTTAAAAAAAGGAAAAAACACCTCTGTGGATATAATGTAGGCATATACTTTCAATCTGACAGCCCACGTGACAACTCCAAAGGGAGCAAAAGAAGGCACTTGATGCCCTAACTGGTTTGGCTCAGTGGACAGAGTGTTGGCCTGTGGACTGAAGGGTCCCAGGTTGGATTCTGGTCAAGGGCATGTACCTTGCTTGCGGGCACATTCCCAGTAGAGGGTGTGCAGGAGGCAGCTGATCGATGTTTCTCTCTCATCGATGTTTCTAACTCTCTCTCCCTCTCCCTCTCCCTTCCTCTCTGTAAAAATCAATAAAATATATTAAAAAAAAAAAAAAAAAGAAGGCACTTGAACAAAACAGCCCTGTGCTGGCTTCCCTAGCCTCTCCCCAACTTCAGTGTAAAACTGATGTGAGACCTTGCTGGGTGATCTAGACAACATGGGAAAGGAATCTTATATAGTACTTCTAATTTCTCATAACTGATTACTAGAATCAATGAGCAAATAGGAAATTATTTTTACAACTAACAAATGCATCTAAAGGATGATGTTCCTATTAATCTTAAACTCTACCTTAACAGAATGATATGAGGATATAGAAGCAACATTTCCAATGCTGGGAGTATGAAATCACAATATATCAAATCAGAAGAAACATTTTATATGTACTTCTTTAATGGTGGTCAAGGTGGGCTAGATGCTGCCGAGGAATTTCAGGAGGGTAGAAACCGAAGTATTAGAACCTTCTACTCACCCCTCCATCGTTCAGAGCCCTCACTCTGAAACGATACATGGTCCCGGGAAGCAGGTTGCCCACGGTGCACTCGAGCTCTGGCCCGTGGTACACCTCCGATGCCACGTCCTCAGGCTCCGTCATCTCCACACTGTACTCGGAGACCTCACAGCCACTTTCAGAGGGAGGAACATCTAGGAGTGAAGGATGGTTCACATCATATCATTTCTGTGCTTCCAGTTGACAAAGATCACATCTGATTTTCCACAAGGTTTGCAAAACAGCAATGTAGGTGCCCCCCGGCCCCCCAGTATCTTTCTTAAAAAAAAAAAAAAAACACCAAAAAACCCCAAAACCCTCCTACTCAAAGAAAAGAGAAACAAAAAGAACAAGTTTCTGAATGATGTTATCAATACTTTCCAAAGCAAGTACATTTAAGTATATTTAATTACCTTAATACAATAATTTAAAAACGGAACCATTAGGCAAATTTCTTTACATTCTAAGAAGGGAAGAAACAGAGAAGAAAATCTTCTATTTTAACTTCAAACCAAAGGTCACATTAAATCAAGATAGCTGGCCCAAAGTTGGCATGCTATTTCATTATATTTTAGACATAAGTGGTGGGAAAAAGTAGTCTGATAAGGCTCTGCAGGTTAATACTGGCAATTTTATGTGCTATAAACTGCTGATACAGAAAGGCTCATATGGCTCGAATCCAAACAGGACCCACACAGGACAAAGCAGCAAAGATGAGGAGAAATCAGCTGTTACCTCATTCTCTAAATTGAACACAACTTTTCTTTTATGAATGAAGTTAAAAAATTCCTGAAAAAGTCTGGCTGTCCTGAAATGTCTTCTAGAAAAGTACCCTCTGAAGGTAGAGGATGGACAGCGTGTGTGGCGCCATCAGGATCAGGAGGATGAGCAACAGTGAGCGGGAGAACACAAACCCAAGCCAACATACATCAAAAAGAAATATAGATTTTCAACAGAAAAAAACATAGACGGCTTTCAGAAGAAAGACTTCCAACTTAACGACAAAGCATCTCCAACTGTCCCAACTGTCCATGCCACCGCGAAGAACCGTTCACTCACCCCACTCTAAGTGGACTTCTTTGTGCTTTGGTCTACCCAGAACCCTCGGTGGTCGGCACTGACCTGGTGCGATGCTTAGTGTGCGAACAGGGAGGCTTTCAGAACACTGCAGAGAAACACCAGAGAGAACACTCTTAGTTACTGTGAATTCATTACACCTCCACATTCCAGGCAAATTCCACCCCATACCCGTACATGCTACCAAAGGAGGTTACACATTGCATGTGTACACATGCTTTTCTATGCAATGAGATCGTGTGTGTGTGTGTGTGTGTGTGTGTGTGTGTGTGTGTGTTTAGAGTGTGGACATATACTGCATATGGCACTGGTAAAAAATGATTATTTCTAGCCCTAGCCAGTTTGGCTCAGTGGATAGAGCGTTGGCCTACAGACTGAAAGGTCCTGGGTTCGATCCCGCTCAAGGGCACATGCCTGGATTTCAGGCTCAGTCCCCAGTAGGGGGCGTGCAGGAGGCAGCCAATCAATGATTCTTTCCCATCCCTGATGTTTCTATCACTTTCTCCCTCTCCCTTCCTCTCTGAAATCAGTAAAAAAATATTTTAAAAAAATGAATATTTCTGAAGTCAGATTTGCAGAAAGGAGTGTTTTATATCTTGAGCACACAGCTATTTTCCTTTAAACCAAAATTAGAGAGACCCTTCATGAGGACAGAAGAGGACACAAAACAACAGGTGGATGAAAATTTTAAATGGTGCCATAAATGGCCAACCATCCACATCCAGAGCAGAAAAGCAAATAGACTCATTATTAATCAGCTGAGTGTGACATTAGCCAGCAGGTCCTATTAATGCTAGAATAAGTAGGCCATCTTTCTACAGGAACTGGTTGCGAAGGCTGGTGGTGTGGAAGCTGAACCCCTTTCCGAGATAGGAGAGAACAAGGCAGAACTATGTCGCTCGACCAAACACCTTCCTGAGAAGCGGTGCAGAGAGGTACCTCTGCCTTGTGAGCCGCGTGCAGCGCCCCTCCACCCCCAACACACACACAGGAGGTGCCTATGTGGCTATGTGTGGACCTACCACACCCTGGGAGACACTTCAGAGAGCTCTTCATAAGCATGGTCTAACTGGACTCCTTTTCCCAAGGGGTCTGCCCATCTGGGCAGTGTAAACATTATGCTACTGCTCTTTGGGGAGAGAAAAATAACACAAGACAACACTGGAGATGGATTGATGGGCAAAATTAAGCACCCAAATGACAGGTGTTCTCTTGAAAAGTCAACCCAGCACAGGACTACAAGCCACCATCTCTCAATGTCTCTCTCTCTCTCTCAATATTAATGGTTTTAAACTATAATATTAAGTATTTCAACAATGAAAATGTCATTACCATCTTGTCCCTCACTTTCTGAATGTGAGTTAAAGCCATTTAGACAACAATTATCTCACTTCCAGAGCACTTCTTGTGTATCTATTAGGTTATTTTGAGCCTCTGAGAACACTGTGGTTGAAACCAAGGCTTTCAACACATTAACTGGCTGGTATGAAGTCATATAAATAGAAAACAAGAAACCAGCTGCTGCCTACAGATGTGTAAGTTGGGCGGTGCACAACTGCAGGAGGTGCCCTTCAGCTTAGTTATCACAAGTGTACATGGTTTTTACTGGAACTCCCCAGCAGATGGCAGTAAAGTTCCTTCAAGAAGGTGTGTCTAATTCTCACAAAATTGTCAGGGAACTGTGCAGGACGTCTCTCTTTTTGATTCTAAATTCTATCTTTTTCTATCATCGCAATAACGGAGGTTTTCCTTATTTAGCTAAAACAAATTCTAGACAACACTCAGTTTTCAACTGCCACATGCAATCACACTTGTAAGAAATAACTGACAAATGTACCTGAAAATATCACAATTCAGTTGAGAATTATCTGGGCCTATCTTTTATTCTTTTCTTTATAAAATTGAATTTATTGGGGTGACATTAGTTAATAAACTTACATAGGTTTCAGGTGTACAATTCTATAACACATCATTTGTATATTATAGTGTATGTTCACCACCCCAAGTCAAGTCTCCTTCCACCACCTTTTATCTACCTTTTACCCTCTTCTACCTCTCCCATCCCTCTTTCCCTTTGGTAATCACCATACTGTTGTCTGTGTCCTTGAGTTTTTGTTTGTTTTTTGCTTAATCCTTTCACCTTTTCCACCCAGCCCTGCAACCCCCCTCCCCTCTGACAGTTGTCAGTCTGTTGCCTGTATCAATGAGTCTGTTTCTATTTTATTTGTTAATTTATTTTGTTCATTAGATTCCACATGTAAGTGAAGTCATATCACACTTGTCTTTCTCAGACTGGCTTATTTCACTTAGCGTAATGTTCCCCAGGTCCCTCCATGCTGTTGCAAAGACTCCCTTTTTATGACCGAGTAGTATTCCATTGTATAAATGTACCATAGCTTTCTTAACCACTCATCTACTGATGGGCACTTGGCTGCTTCCCAATCTTGGCTATTGTAAACAACACTGCAATGAACATAGGGGTGCATATATTCTTTCAAATCAATGTTTTGGGTTTCTTTGAATACATTCCCAGAAGCGCAATCAGTGGGTCAAAAGGCAGTTCCATTTTTAAGTTTTGAGGTAACTCCATACTGCTTTCCACAGTGGCTGCACAGTCTGCATTCTCACCGTGGCACACCAGTGTTCCCTTTTCTCCTAATCCTCGCCAGCACTTGTTGTATTGATGACAGTCATTCTGACAGGTGTGAGGTGATATCTCACTGTGGTTTTAATTTGCACCTCTCTGAGGATTCATGACATTGATGGGCCTATCTTTTATGTCCTCTAAAACACAATTCAAAAAACCCTAGTTTTGCATTTCCTCCTGGGATGCCATAGCAGACGACACTACCAAGATACCTTTTTCAATAGCAATTTTATTCTGATGTTATTGACAGGTTGTCTGAGGCTGACCAAAGATGTTGACTTAAATGTATACCATAACAAAACCAACCTGGCTGTGTCCACCAGTGCTGATGCAGCATGCTCGGAGTTTGTACAAAGTGCCTGGTTTCAAGTGGCTGAACGTGTATTCTGTAGCCGATCCACTGTATGCCACTTCCCACTGACCTGCTGTAAAACAAGACTCGTGTGTGAGTTTATGTCTTTGGTAAAAAGGTAAGTAGTAGTAAGCACTAAGTGAAAAAAACAAAACACTTTAAGTGGTTTCCATAAACACAAGTGTCTCCTATTCTCTTTTTTATGAGCTAAAGGGCTCTCTTTCCATTTCCTTTACAAAGTTAAATATTAAAGTATCATGGAGTCATTTTTAATACTTAGTACTGCTGGCTAGACTACTTAATATCACATTATTACATTTTCTGACTGAGCGGTTAGACGCTGGAAACCACACAACATCTGAGGTTGGCTCGGGGGGAGTGGTGAAGGAGCAGAACAGTGGCAGGGAAGCTGTGGGATGGTGCTGGTGAGACCTTGGGGCCGCTGGGCAGGGGAAGGCTGCTCAGCCTTGAGGTTCTGGTTGGTCTGTGAGGCCTCCTGCTCTTATCTGCCTGGAAGTTGCAGGAGGGAAATCCTCCCAATGCACACTCAGTCCTCTGGGTAAAGGCCTGCTGTCTTCATGGAGCTCCACTTAAAAGACAAAAATGCCTGAGAGTGCAACAAACTACAGAGGAAACACTCAGTATGTGATGCAGTTCCCTGACCACTTCTTGGGATTAAAGAGCGAGCAGGGCCATGGGAGGAGTCTGGGTGCTTCCACCGACTGCTGGCCTCCCCACGTTGGGCTGCTGGGATGGTTTTTCCTTCTGTTTTGCTCTCACTAATGCTACGTTTCCAGTTGACTGTTTTTCTCCATGAAGTTGTTGGGAAAATGTTTTACCCTGTTCTGTAATATTTTACCAAAGTAACTTCCACAAATTCCCACAGTTGCTTATCCAGTTAGATTTACAATTAAGTTGCATGCACTTGGGCCCCAGGAGAAGGGAGATTAAATTAATTACCCTGACATTGCTGATTATAAAACCTGTACTAACAAGGACCACTACAAAGATTCGTTAATCACCACTGTAGGCACCAGCAAAGTTGAGGGCTTTAAGGAGAGACTGGCATTTACTTTTGATTTGTCATCAGTGGTCAAGAGAGCCAAGAAAATTCAAAATGTACTTAGGCTTTCACCATGAGCCACTGCATACACACAGGGGCCTCATCTCCTGGAGGGTTTCTAATGTAAAGCACGTGAGTTTATGTTAATTACAGCTGTGCCCATCTCAAAGCATTCTCAGGTTTTTTTTTAGCTTAAAATAGGACCTGGTTCATGTGAAAACCGAAGTACTCCAGGTGGTTATTGTGGTGCAGAATAAAGGGCAAGCCACACACCTGGATGTTTTTGTTTGTAAAAGTTACTAACTTTTTTTTTTTTTTTGCCATATGTATGGATCGTTTTTTATTAAGATAATGAGTACAAGGATTATTAGAATGGTGAGAGAAATCATTTTTAATTCTGATGACTATGCTTTTTTTCTATTAAAGCCTAATGAAATTTATTAGAAAGAGCTAAGAATTTTTAAAAATTACAAAAAAGTTACATTATTTAAGGAATTCAATATCCAACATTGTCCCACTTTAATCCACATATTATGACAAGTAATGTATAAATAATCTGACTCAGAAATCACAACAAAGATGGAAAGAACATTTTCTACACTTGCTACAAAAGTGTGACACTTGTCACCAGCCCACAGCAATACTCTATCTTGTCTGTCATCATTGTACATGGGAATTTATAGATTGCCACACTCGTCGGCTATCTCCATTTTACCCTTCCTGCTGATTGCTTCTGACTCTCTGCTTATAAGAATTTCCAGAGAAAGTGTGCCCCGAGAAGGGAAGAAAAACTAAATTGAGGTAGTCTCTTAGTTAGGACCTCTGGCTTAAAGAAATTTTAAAGCATGATAAAAATGCTGTTTTTGAAGGAGAAAAACTATCAATTTGTGATTAAGGTTTCTTTATATTAATAGCTCTATCATTAGAATTAATGCCAGCCCACTATTACTGTATATAAATGTTTATCATATTAGCAAATAGGGTTGCTATTGGATTTGAATGAAATCATTTCCCAAAACTTGACCTTCAGAATTGCCATCAGTAATCTCCAGCAAGTACTTGAGTATTTCTGAACCACCATTGTCCTTTGGAGGATCTGGAAAGTAAGCAAACGAACATGTAAAATCATGTATTACACTACCTCAATTCTGCATTTAATCAAGGGGCACAGTTAATATTTCCCGCAACTCCTGTCATAAAAAACAAAAGAACATAAACACCAAAGAACCTTAAATACTATTAGATTATTCAAAGTTCTTTAGAGCTAGAAATGGCAATGAGTGTTCATTTAGTAAAACATGAGCAAAATTCAAAATACGAACTGATTTTTCTAAAAGTTATGTTAACACATTTACTTCAAGAATTCTGAAACTTGCTTTTTAATATCTAGTGATTTCTATATAAGATGAAATATTTATATATTTTTAAAATTTCACTGATATTATCACTGACCAGATTCTTCTGAGAGTTGGAGGATGAAGGAAAGAGAAGTGCAAAATTCATTGACAAAATAAATAAAATGTCAGGATATAATAAATCTATCTGTTCCACCACAGTTTGCTACTGAGCAAACTTTATATCCCAACTGAAAATGATGTGAAACCACAGTTGTGGATCAATGAGAAGTGCACTAAAGAGGTGGTTTGAGGAGGAGGCCCTGGCTTACTCCCAGAGCCTGGTGGCACTGCGGGTATTTAGTCCACTCCTAACTGCCTGCAAGAATTTTCTTTTCTGAGCAGCAACATTTCTTGCATTGTAATTTTGCAAGACTATGCAGAACTTACCTCTACTATCTGTATTTTAGATGTACCCTCAGATTACTGACATATAGATTTAGGAACTTTACTTCCCTCTCTTCACCTGCTATTTCCATTAATGAATACAGACTCCAGTAATAGATATTTAAGACAATAATTATAAAGTTAAATAGTATAGCATATGGCTAATAAAAGTAAATATTTGGTGTGAACAGAACTTTCTAGGATTTTCTGAGAAAAAAGCTTTACAGTCTGGCAAAAAGCACATCTAGATTTTTATAGTTTCTCTTAATGATATCCATCTTCCAGGGAAATACATACCCTAATAATTCTGTCTCAAAATTATTAGGTAACTTGAAACAGTTATATGTCTCAGTGGTTGGTCTCCAATAATGACTTAATAAGGTTTTAAATTCCCTTTACATTACTTGGCTGACAGGTAAAATCTTAAATTTCTACTGTGTTTTTCTTTTTTTTTGCCTTCCTTAAGCTAATATTGTTATATGACATTAATGATATTTATATCCTATATAATAAAAGGCTAATATGCAAATTGACGAACAGCGGAACTACCGGTCACTATGACACGTACTGACCACCAGGAGCCAGATGCTCAATGAAGGAGCTGCCCCCTGGTGGTCAGTGCACTCCCACAGGGGGAGCTCCGCTCATCCAGAAGCCGGGCTCAAGGCTGGTGAGCGCAGTGGCGGTGGCAGGAGCCTCTCCCACCTCCGCGGCAGCACTGAGGATGTCCAACTGCAGGCTTAGGCCAGCTCCCTGTCAGTCAGACATCCCCTGAGGGCTCCCAGACTGCGAGAGGGCACAGGCCAGGCTGAGGTACCCTCCCCCCGCGAGTGCACAAATTTTGTGCACTGGGCCTCTAGTATATCATAAATGTTTTACATATAATTGCAAATGTTTATCAACATTCTAATGGCACTCATTTCACTGACATAATAGAAACAGAGGTGAGTCACAATCTCCTTCTACCTCATGTCCCCAAACACTATATAGTGAACTTCAATATGAAAAATTCCTGAAGTTTAAGGCCTCTGATTGCATACAAATGACAAACACACACACACACACACACACACACACACACACACAAAAAAAAAACAACCCTGAAGTTTTCCTAATTAATTTTAACTTGAACATTTTGTATGTCAAAATTTACTCATGATGACATACCTAAATTTTGAAATTTATCTTCAATATTAACTTTATAAATCAATTTTTTTACATTAACTATGACTTCCTTAAGGGCAAGCTATTGAAGAATGAAATACATATTCAGAGATTACTACATTCAAATCAATAATACTTTAAAGATATAGAAGGAAAACCATGTAACACAGGAAAATCAGAAAGTGAGATGCTGTTAAATTGTCCATTTACCAATTTGTGGAGTTCTCTGGATATTTCTCATATGCTCATTCCAAATGTGTAAAACTCCTGCAAGTAATACTGCCCTTTTACTTTTTATTTTGGCTTGCCACTAATAAAATTAATATATTTAAAAAACTCTGTCCAAAAAGAAGCAATAGCAGCAAAACATACCCCACTTGACACTGAAGCCATGTGACGTCACTGGTCCTTTAATGAGGGGTCGCGTAGGCGGCCCAGGCCTGTCGGGACTTGTCGTACACACCAAAACTTCACTCGGACAGCTTTTCCCTTCCATGTTAGAAGCAGTTAGCTGTACCACAACCGAGATAACATTAACATGCTTTAGACATCAGCCATTAAAGCAAAAGTGATTTTTAAGATGACAAGATCAAGGCATCCATAATCCGCACCCCCCCCCTCTCTCTCTCTCTCTCACACACACACACACACACACACACACACACACACACACACATTTTCTCTCTCAATCTCAAACTACTGATTTGTGTTTCTCTATGGAGTACTTATTTTCTGTATAGTTGGCTATTAACAATTTAAAATAAAATAAGGTGGTTTTCAGCTAAGGACATTTTTACCCTTTCAAGAAGACACAAAACAAAGCCAGTAGTGTATCACCACCTTACTCGCATTGTTTTGTGGAAGGAAAACATGGAGGGGCAGCAAGCAGACAAAAATAACCTCACTTGTTTAAGAGTAGGGCAATGCCACCTTGTGGAGGAATGCTAGCAGTGCAGCCATGTTCTCACAGCCAGCATCAACTATCAAAAGCAAGGGTTCCTTAAAATATCAAAAACTATCCTTTTCCTCAAATTGAGTCACAACCTTCACTTGATACTCTGACAGCTGCTTACTGAGTGACTACTACATGCCAGGTAACACCATTTGACCCCCAATTAGAGAAGGGGCGAGGGAACCTCCTTTCTCCAAAATGCACTGTCCTAACAGAAAACGGGCTGCGCACAGGGTCAACAAGCAGTGCTGCAGCATCCGGTTTCCTTTCTCAACGATGGCAAAGCAGCGTTTGTGGCTACGACACAAAGTCCTACAGTGACATTAATGCTGGCTGTTAACCAATGCAAAAGCCTAAGGGAGGAGGGAGTGGGTAAAGAAAAATAGAAACGGCTGAGGAAAAATAATGGGCAGAAGAGCGAAGGGAAGTGGAGAATAAAAGAGAAATCCGATGAAAAGGAGAAACAGCAAAGAAGGGTGTGCCGTGCAGGTGAGAGACAGGTGCGCTGAGTGTGGGTCTTCCTGGGCGAGGCCATCTGGCCATGCTGTGATACAACTTGTTACAGCACATTACTGTTTCCCTCTCAAAAGTAGATTTTAAAATGAAAGTATGGTGTGCATTTTATAAGTGTTACTTCAAAAATGTATATGTTTCGAACATAAAACATTTTTTTTAACCTATGAGTCAATTTGAAACATAAATGGGTAAAACATAAAACAGCTTCTTTTTAAAGCAGTTCAGGTACCAAAATGACTGACTCACCCTGAATTTATACTGTGTGCTTCTTTTGAGATTTTTCACAGTACAGGTTAAATCCTCTCCAGTGTATTTTGGGTGGAAAAGGTTATCCTGAAAAGGCAAAGCCAGAAAAAAACATCAGTACCATAAAACCTGGGCACTAAATACCTGTGTATGTAGGATTTTTATATCGCCTCAATCCACATCACTGGCAGGCCAGAGGTCGGGCAGCTACTTGCAAACAAGGGTTAGGAGCCCTTGGTGCTGTGGCTAGCATTCCAGCTTTAGGTAAAACGTAACACTATCCCACTGTACTTCCTCCTGGGTCTGTTCCACTTTATCGTGAGGCTAATACTAACTTAAATGAGAACAATGCTTTCTGAGAGAGTGTAAATTTGTTTTGGAGTAGTGTCACCAAATGCTTTCCTTCAGAGCAAATTTTCCTGGTTACTCAATAAGCATTTTAAACAAAAAAACGTAACCACCAAATGGTACTTGTTACAAAGCAGCAGGTACTTAAAAAAGTTATTTCACAATGTTGTCATGGAAAAAGCCTCTTGTGTTGAGGTCTACACTGTGGAGCTGCAATGTGCTATGTGAGCCGTGCCTGAGATTTCTGACCACACAGTGTCCTCTCCTGGCCAAGGGCGAAAGGACAGCTTGGATGGGGAAGGCGTGATCCTTTAAGAGGATTCATTCCACAGTATTCTCATCCGTCCGTCCATCCATCCATCCATCCATCCATCCATCCATCCATCCATCCATCCATCCATCCATATCACTGAGCACGTCTATGCATCAGGCTCTCTTTTCTATGCTCTCTGGGGTCAACACTGCCCAAGAACAGACAAAGCCTTGCCCACAGATGCTTACATGCCAGTTGGAGAAAGTGACTAAGAAAACAAACACACAAACAAAACTATATATAAACACGAAGCTTGCCATATAGTGTTAAGTGTTATGACAGAAACATTAAGCTGGGTAAAAGGATAGAATGGTGGACCTAGCAAGGTGCTTTCCATAGCAGTGCAGGTTCAATAAGACAGCCACAATGTGGCTCTTTTTAAAAAAAAATACATTTTTACTAATTTCAGAGAGGAAGGGAGAGGGAGAGAGTGATAGAAACACCAATGATGAGAATCATTGATTAGCTGCCTCCTACATGCCCCACACTGGAGATTGAGCCCGAAACCCAGGCATGTGCCCTGACTGGGAATTGAACCGTGACCTCCTGGTTCATAGGTCAACGCTCAACCACTGAGCCGACCCAGCTGGGCCACAATGTGGCTCTTTAAATTTAAATTAAATACAAGTAAAAATTCAGTTCCTTGGGCCCACAGCCACATTTCAAATGCTCAATAGTGGGATTAGGCACTACCGTATTGGACAAACTATAGGACATTTTTATCGTCATGGAAAGTTGGATTAGACATCACTGTTCCAGGAAGGGGCTCCTGAAAGAGGTGACGTGTGAGAAGAGACTTCATGGAAATGAGGAAGTGAGTCAGAGCTACCTGGAAGGGCACACTAGCTGCCAGGCTTAGGAAGTGCAAAGGCCCTGAGGCCAGGGCACGCCTGGTGTGCTCTCTGAGAGGACAGTGGCAGGAACAAAGGCTCCATAGCGTGGGGCGTGTGGGCACTGTAAGTGCTTAGGCTTTTACTCTGAAGACACAGGACAGCACCAAGGTGGGAAGGGCTCTGAGCACAGCACGGACATCACCTCATTTTATCTAAGAGGATCACTCTGCTTCCTGGGGAGGACAGAGGCTGATATAGTAAGGGAAGGAAGGTAAAATACTACAGAAGCCATCACAGTAACCCAGGGGTGAGATGATGGTGGCTTGTAAAAGAGTAATAATAGCTGGGCAGAGGTTGAGAAATAGTGAGGTTTAAGAATAATCACTAAAGGAGGCTTTTAAAGGATGTTAACTTTTAATATACAGAGTTAAGGATGCTTGCAAGGGTTTTGAGTTCCCCAAGTGAAAGGGGAGATGCCATTCCCGGAGATGGGAAGGGACAGGCTGCTGCTGCTGCTGGTGGTGGTGGTGGTCGTAGGGGTAGAAATTAAGGGTTTGGTTTTGAATTTATGTAGCTCATCTAATTTCATGGTGCCCTGTGGTTATGACAATACCAACTCCCACAGAACACACACAAGCGTATGAAATAGGCAAAGCTTACATTTTCATCCTCCTGGATTTCCAAGGTGTAGGTGACCACTTCCTCCGGTGAACAGCCTTCTGGTTTATTCCACTGCAACGTGACCCATGTGACCCCAGCTCGGACAAGTCTTGGTGCAGAGGGCATCTGAGGAATGTTTCCTAACGTGTAGCACACCACCTCCTGGCTATAACCACTGCAGAGAAACAAGCCCAGGGACACACAGCTTAGGAGCGATTCCACACGAGGACGGTAAGCTTCCCATTGCCCAAGCTGCTTGGGTTGCAAAGCCTGGGCCCTGACAGGTTCAGTAAGTAAAGAAAGGCATTGTGAGATATTTCCTACCACAACTTTGATTTGCCAATGCCCTCCCCGCCCCCCGCCCCCCGCCCCTGCTTAGCCTGATGCTAAAAAAGCACACCACATTACAGGAAAATATAGGTAAGAATTTGTTTTCCCCCCAAAGCACCCTGTAGAAAGCACAAGGTCGTGCAATGTTTACCAAGCTGTGAGCCACAGCTACCAGGAGCCTGCGAATGAGTGCGAGCACAAATGACATCTGTCGGTGAGATGAATGTTTTACAAATATATCCAGTGCTATGTTTCAAAAGCTTGTGGGTGCTTCCAATCATTTACAAACTCTTGAACCATGGAAGCCTTTATTGCTATGACTTTTTGAACCAGTGAACTCTAAAAATACAGTGGAGAGCATGGGTGGGCAGGGCAGGCTGTAAAACCTCGCGATGCTAAGATTTTAGGCTGGAAAAGAGGCTGGGGGCCAATGATGTGCTGAACCTTTAGGCTTCTCAACAAACAGTGATGAAAGAAAAAGACTTTTCCCTTAATCAAGTTACCCAGGAAGTGCAACTAAAATACGATCTTTTCAAAGCATCTTGGACCCACTGAGGCCTCGCTGTCCACCTGCTCTTGTCTTTCTTCTGCCGCCTCCGAGCCTTGCGTCCCGGCAGTCAGATTTTCCCCAATCTGGTATCTGCCCTCAGCTTGACAACAATGCTGGCCCAGCACCCCTTTCTTTGTATCAGCGAATACTCACATGTAATTGAAAAAGGCAACAGAATGAGGAGCTTGCTGAAGTGATAAAAAAGGCACATGACCTCAAAAACAAAAACAAAAAACTCCAAGAGGGATTCCTTTCAATATCTGCACTATTACCTCCACCTGGGTTCTCAGAGCCCCTCGAGGGGGCCTTTGCATTACAGCTTGCAAGACTGCAAAGAGGCCACACAGCGGCATGATCACCTCAGAAGGGGCCTTGTAGTCTCTGGTTAAGATTCCCTCTTGAAAAAGCTCAAATTGGTTCAGTGTGGAGGCAGCGGGTGCTCCTGTGCCTTCCAGGGCGTGACGGGGAGGCTCAGAACCACCACGCAGATGAGGACAAGGAAACGTCATACCTGGTGCCGATGTCATTCCGAGCAGCCAGTCGGAACGTGTACCCCATCGCTGGACAAAGCTTCGTCAACTTGCAGTGCTTCTGGCTCCCAAAGAAGCACTGTCTGAAACCACTGTTTCTTTTGCCCTAAGAGAAAAGTAAAACAAGGCACCTAAGGTTTTTAAAAGTAAACAACCATAAGAAAACGAAGGAACATTTTGCATAACCGTTTACCCTCCTAGCTTGGATGCACAGAACCCAGAGAAGGAAGGCTTCTGGGGAAGTGTTTGGGTTGCACATCAAAGTGTCACCTTAACATAAAGGCACTGCAGAAAATGTTGTAACTGAGATGAACAACGCACCATACTTCTAAAGTGGCTTTTGGTTAATAACATAAAAAGGTCCTCTCAGGCACATGACAACGCACAGCTTCTAGATCTTCCTCACTCAGGTTGGCCAAACTGCCCAGTCTGACCAACTGAGAGTGTCTGCAGCCTGAGGGCTACGAAACGCAGTCCTTCCCAGGGACTGCCTGCACCCGAGGGCCAGGCTACGCAGCTTGGCCGCCACAGAAAGTCTTCCCAGCTTCCTCTCCTCTCCAGCCTCGCAGCAGCCACCAGTCTCCATACATGCACATTCCAGCGATGGTGAGCTACTTGCTCACCGATTTCTAAATATTGGTCACATGCCTTTGAACCATCTCGTCCACATCTGCTTTTCTCATAACAGTGCTTTGGACAATCTGGGAGCTAAATCAATGCTTGCAGAGGTAAAATGAATGTCTGATAAGTACTTGAGACATTGGCTGAATTCATTTATATGTATTACAGCTACTCTTAAGTGTCTTATGAGGCTGGAAATATGTTTTTAATGCCTTCCTAGCCTTACATGATGCTTCAAATTCCTTGAAGTGAAAAGAAAACACTCCAGTGGGTTCTCTTAATAGACCAGTGAATAAGAAAAAAACAAAAAAAACCTTAACTGTGCTGTGCCATGCTCCAAGGCATGAAATACTCACATCGGCAGTTTGCTAGTACAAATATTTCATAGCCATAATCCACAGCATTTTATCTATGTTCTTGCAAAGAAAACCACCTGCTATCGCTGAATGTATGTTAGCATTCTAATCAGATGGTTGTGCCCAGGGCTCTCAGAAATATGTTTGAAATTCTCAATTTATTCTATAAAGAAAGCAGAAAGCACATTTTTCTCCTAAGCAAATTCAAGCATTTCCTTCCTTTAAGCAGGCCTCCAAATTCTTACCATTAAAACACATTCCAGGTAAAGTTTAATTAAAAATAAAATAAATACACAACTAGCTTGAAGCATCACTAGGGTGAAGAGACCCAAAAACAACCATGCTATATTCATCCTCAAACTAACATTTCCTCTCCCTCCCCATCCAGAGCAAGGTGGTGCCACCCCAGGAAGGAAGAAAAGTCCTAATAGTCTTTAAGATTCAAAGCTCATTTGATCAGGGTTCAACATACATTTGGGTGCAAACAGTAAAGCATAGCATTTTTCCACTGCTACTTGAGTGAAGTCACTGTGCCATTCCGCTTACTTTAACCTTGAGTATTAAGGCTGCTGCAGACGATTTATTCTACATACATTTGCATAACTACATCCAGTGTCTGATTACACTCTATGCCCTGGTATGTTTTGTATCCCTTTCAGGCTGTAGCGTGATCTACCTTCTTTCTCCTCTATTTCTGAGCTCAGAGTAAACAGAGCAAGAAAGGCACATCCTGCCGCCACGGAAGCCTCATCCTTTCCAAACCCAAAGCTGGCTCCCCTTCAATGCCTCATTTTTCCTATTTCTTTGTTTGGGCTCCTTTGCCCATTTCTGGTGCTTAGAACTACAGCCAGTAAATAAAAGTCAGTCTGTGCCTTACTAGGTTGATTTGCTTTAATTTGGTGAAAACCAGACTGTCTGTGATTTAAATGAGAAAAAAAGAGTGGGGAGGCATCACTGATGGGAACTAGACTTCTTTTAAAGGAGCTCACTAAAGAACGGGGATGGGGGAGGCATTCTGTGACCTTTAAGACATTTCCTATGTTTCGAACATTTTTATTTTTAATTTCTACTTCAGTATCAGGAACAACTGCTAAATAAACTCCAATTTGTTTAGACAAAGCATGCCAAATTTTCCATCTTACTACCTTCCAAGATGTGTTACGTGCACAGTCCTTAAGAACATGAGAAAAGACCCAGATCTGCAGAACTCTTAGAATCAGATTTTAGAAACAAATAGGTCACAGAGTTAAAGAAGTAAGGCCTATTGGTGAATTTTTAGAAGTCACTGAGAATAAAGCAAACACAATGGAAAGTAGGTTAAAATATTTCAGACATGAAAGAAGCTTTTGAGTAAAATATTCATATATGCCATGGAGATTACTTTAAAAGGGCTACCTGGAAAGAAAAAAAATAACAATCATAAAAGTCAGTGCAGGGCAAAGCAATCAACAGCTGAGAAGTAAGCAAATGAGGACGGAGAAAGCCCTGGGCTCCAGCGATCTGATGGCTTACACATCACCCGGGTGGAGTCTCCCATGAACAGCTCTGGGGCTTACGCATTGAAGTACAAGTTCAAGGTACAGGTGAAGTTGAGAATCTGCTTGTAAACCAAGAGGAAGCCCAGGTTTCGAACAGCATTTATAAATAAAGTATTATCCAATTCTTCTTGTTGACAGAAATAGGATTTTTTTAAAAAAGATAATGCTTTAGAAGATTGAAAGATTCAAACAAACTGATAGGAATAATAACATAAATGTTTAGTCACTTTATCAAAATTGAAAATGTTCATGCTGTTAATGTCAGTGAAGTTTTATAAATGGCAAATAATAACTTCCTGATAATTCTGAGAGATTATAAACTGTGCCATGATCCCTGTTCTAATAAAATCTAATTTAAGCTACACAGGATTACTGAGATATACTAGTTTTACTTGGAAAGAAAACTTACTTTTTAATAATTTAACATCATCCTTGTGCAAAGTTTCCCATGAAAACATGATCCTAATAGAAATGGGTAACCAGCCCTAGTGGTTTGGCTCAGTGGATAGAGCATTGGCCTGTGGAGTGAAGGGTCCTGGGTTCGATTCTGGTCAAGGGCACATGCCGGGATTACGGGCTCCATCCCCAGTAATGCAGGATGCAGCGGATCAATGATTCTCTCTCATCATTTATGTTTCTATATCTCTCTCCCTCTCCCTTCCTCTTTGAAATCAATAATAATAAAAAAAAGTATATATATATATCCTACTGAGGATGGAGCCCGCAACCCCAGCATGTACCCTTGACCAGAATCAAACCCAGGACCTTTCACTCCACAGACCGATGCTCTATCCACTGAGCCAAACCAGCAAGGGCTCAATAAAAATATATTAAAAAGAGAGAAATGAATAATCAGCCCAGCCAGTGTTGCTCAGTGGTTGAGCATTGACTTATGAACTTGGAGGTCACAGTTAGATTCCCAATCAGGGCACATGCCCAAATTGTGGGCTTGGTCCCCAGTAGGGGGTGTGCAGGAGGCAGCCGATCAATGATTCTCATCATTGATGTTTCTATCTCTCCCCCTCCCTCTCTGAAATCAATCTATATATATAAAGAGGTAATACCGGGATACCGTAACAGTCACGACTGGCTCAGGAGGAGGCTGCATGCGCAGATGGGCCCGGAGTGAAGATGCAACACATAGGTAGGCCTGGAGCGGAGACACAACACACAGGGGGGCCCGCCCTCGCTGGGAGACAGTGCACCAGCAGTCCCGCCTCTGCAGAGGAAACACCTTTTCTGACCGCTCATTGGCTAAGCTCCCTGTACACCACTCACAGTGTTCTTGGTAACTTGGGTAATAATCCAAGAAGGTGATCTAGTGTTTTTCCACCTCATTCCTGGAGGAAAAAACAAAGGTCTGCTGCTGGAGGGGCTAAGATGTGTCATATCCTGCCCTAGCCAATTTGGCTCAGTGGATAGAGCCTCAGCCTGCAGACTGCAGGGTCCGGGTTCGATTCTGATCAAGGTTGCAGGCTCCTCCCTGGCCGGGGCCCAGGTCAGGGCTCATGCAGGAGGCAACCAATCGAAGTGTCCCTCTCACATTGATGTTTCTCTGTCTTTCTCTCTCTCTTCCACGCTCTCTAAAAATCACTGGAAAAATATCCTCAGATGAGGATAAAATAAAAAGAAAGAAAGGTCATAGCCTATGAAAGAGACATCTTGAAAATGCCTAAAGAAAGTTGTCATTTTTTCGTGGTGAAGGGACTGGAGTCTGTGTTCATGAAACCACCTTGGTGGCTGCGGCGGCCGGCAGTGGCAGCAGCAGCGGGGTGGTGGGGGTGGCGCCTTCCCCTGATCAGCCCAGTCACTTCCTGCAGAGGGAGGCCAGACTGTGACTTAGGCCCGCTCGCCAGGGAGAGCGGGCCTAAGCCATCAGTAGGACATCCCCTGAGGGCTCCCAGACTGTGAAAGGGGGCAGGCTGGGCTGAGGGTCCCCTCCCCAAGTACACGAATTTTGTGCACCAGGCATCTAGTAAAAATATATTAGAAAAAAAGAGAAGTAATCTGACAGTTTTTAGGCTTGCTGTCATCAATAGTCTGGCCAAACATTGGAAGCAGTTATATGTGTGGCCCAAGCCTTGTCCTGGTCAACCACTGCTGCTAGGCCACTTGTGGTGTGTCCCACCCACAGAGGAGAGTGAAGGATGGGGTCTCAAAAGGCCCAGGAGTTGGCTGGTCCACAGGGAAGAGCTGGAGCCTGGCTGCCCAGCAGTACCCTGGTTCTCGGTACATTGGGAGATGAGATTTGCAGCATGGAAGCAATCAGGGTCAGACCTGTTTCAGATGAGCACCTGAGTTCCTGTTCTCCTGGGGAAGGAAAGAAAACTTCACCCCAATTGAGAATAGGGGAGCGGAGGCTTTGAGCCCACACCGTTGAGCATTCTGGAGTGGACCTAGCCACTGGGCTATATCTGACATGAGCCATAGGATGCCTAGCCTTGTTCTGGACCCATTTTCTCCTGCCAGTGTCCACAAGCCAAAAAAAGGCAGACTGTCAGGGTTCCCTGGCTTGTTTCCATTTCAAATGTTGGGCATACCTAAGCACACATTAAGTTCATCCCAGGACAAAGCTAATCTTTACTAGAATGTGAAGAAATCTTGAAGTACAAATCAACCGTGTGTCGATAAACTTCACAGCACTCAATTTAGGGTGAGGTGAGGTGTGCCTTTCTTCAGTTGAGTGCTCCTCTTCTCACGAGACTGAATTTATGGTTCTTGCTAACCTACTGTCATCCCACACCCAGAGTGGGCTTGAGAGCACCGATTCAGCACCCGGGCCTTGAGACAAATGGAAATGCTTTCCAACCAGGGCCCAGGGCACATGTCCTCTACTTCCGGTCAAAATTGCTCTTCAGGAAAGCACTGGATATGCCAGCAAGCTGGCTGGTGTGCACACAATATACCAGACCAGTCCTTCCCTAGTCCAGAACTCCCCAGTTTTGCCTCGATCTCCTCTTTCTTACTATTGAGCAAAAACACCTCGTCTAGAATGTCATCTCAATTCTAGACCCCACTGGACCGGCTGATTCTCCATTCCCACTAGCATGTGTTGGGCAGCCTGGTGCCTATGAATTGCACTCTATTCCCCATGTCACATGGCCTAGGTTGGACATCTTATTTACATGATCCTTGCTGAGCACCCCTTTCAGTTCTAGATTCACCATCTTTGTGGGGAAGCCCAGTCTGGTAACACTTAGAAAATTATAGAAGCACCTGCCTCTCCACTGCTCCATCCTCATCCTCACTCCCTTCCGAGAAGGGTCATGAATTTGGTTACAAGTCTAATAACAATGAATCCAGATGTTCTTCTGGATCCAACAAAGTTCCTGCTAAATTCTGAAGAATGTCAACCACCTCCAACTTTTTGTCAGTCTTGGAAAGGCAGGGGTGAGGGAAGGAAGCTGGAGGAGTATGTGAAATATACTTATGTGGCTGCACAGCCGAGAATGACTCACTCTTGGAAACATTTTTCAAGATGTGTTAATAGCCACAGGGACAAAGATATTAACCTTGTAAACATTACTTCATTGTTTAAAATGATATTTGGAATTAAGTTATAAATATAAAAGGGTTTAAATATTTTGAGGGACATACATTCTATTTTTCTATTTTATCTGCTGCCCTTTAATGATCTATTTGAATATTTTTCCATTACTTTCTAATCTATAGTTTAATTAAAAATAGCTATTAAATAAAATTATAGCGCATTTCTTATTTTCTCTGGCCCCCCCCCTCCAAAAATTTAAGTACTTTGCTGAAGTCCTGTGGGTCACCCAAAGGAGTAGGACAAACCCCCTACTTCCCAGTGCAACAACGGAGGTGGAGGCACTAACTGGCAGGAGTCCTTGCCTCCTGGGCTCCCTCTCCTTACCACTGAGGGAGCAGGTAGTGACCTCTCCATCTGTTAACTGGGCAGAGAAGTGCCCCTGAGGTGGAGCCACACTGGGTACAGGGTCTGAGTCCCTCCACCCATGAATTTCTGGGTACACGTCTTCCTTCTCCCTCTGCCAGAACACTCAGAAAAGAAGCAGAAGCAGGAAAAGAGTTATGTTGTACTTTCAAAGTTCATGACCTCATAGTTACTCAAACACACCATATGTGCTATATAAAGATAAAGGAAAAATATTTATTACAGTTTCTCATGACTAAGAGAGTTAAGAGAAGCCTTCTGCCACATGGTGGTGATTTCATACACGTCCACAAATTCTTTGATACCTGACCATTGAGGAGCCAAACCTACAGGCCTTTCCCTTAATGTGGGTGTGCTGTGACTCACTCGTGACTGAGAGAACATGCAGCTGTGTGACTTCCAAGGCTGGGTCTGAAAGATGAAGCTTCTGTCTTTTCCCTGCAACATTAACTTTAGCAATTCTGACTCCCTCCTGGCTGCCATGCTGTGAGGGAGCCCCAAAGGAGGTCCTACCAACACCACGAGTGACCGCTAGACTTGTGAGTGAAGATCCAACCAGAAGATCCGAATCTCCAGTGAGCCCTCCCAGCTGACACTCTAGCGACTGTGGAACCCAGAAAGGCCATTCCACCAGTATCCTGTCCAAATTCCCTCCCCTAATCCAGGAGCATAAGGAAGTGGCTGCACTAAGTCATTAAGTTTTGGGGTAATTTGTTATGCAATATTACACTCTTTTATTTTGCTGTCCATATATGTTTATAGTATGAAGTTCCCAGTAAACTTTTATAAATTCCTCTTGCACTACAAATAACCAGGAGGTGAGGGAGCGGAAGTGTGCGTGCAAGCCAGTACACAAATGTTTACCGTGTGCCCAAATAAAAGCTTCTATTTTCCACATGCACTTAGCACAGGCCTTTTGCCTCAAAACCATCCCACAACATAAGGCCTCTCTGAAGAGATTCCAAAAATTATTTTTGTAGAAGATAAAAAAAAGTGACCATTGATTCATCTTCAGTTTAAAATGTTTAAAAGTAACTGTTAATTGGTAGAACTAAGTAACTGAAAGACCAAAAACAATTTTTTTCAAGTCAATTTTCTTTTTTATTGACTTATCTATCTTTATAAAGCTGTCCTCAGTACTTCGGAAGATGAATCAACTAAATGGGTTGTTTTCCTGTTAAGGAATTAATGCCTCCATAGCCAATTCTAACATGTAACTCACGTAACTCACACACACTCCAATTAATTTAGGCCACAGTGTTTTCCTGCCAGGAGTAATTCTCTAGACTGCGGGGAATGTGGCTGCTCTGGCTAACATTTCCAATTACCCTGGCACTATGACCCTGGAAGCTGGCATTGCCCAAACTGGCACTGATAGATGAGGTTGGCTGATATTTTCAATTTACTTCAAATTAACAGACTGGAAATGATCCTTCCTGTTCCTCTTTCTGGCACAAGAACCTGAGAATGGCCAACACCAGGGCACCAGAACTGATGGTGAACAGGCTCCCTTTGCCACTTCTACTTTTCCTGCTGTTTTCTTCCCATTGACCTCCTTCTCTTACAGGTTTTTTCACAGCCACGCCTGTTGTCTTCTTGATCTGCTCTTACCAGGCTTGATAACTGTCTGCTAAATAAGTTACAGGAATTTGATTATCAGTTGTCATGTGCTGTGTGGCCTATGGCTGTTGGATCCAGACAGGGGCTGAGTGATTCTGGGCTGGGCACTCTTTGTAACAGGCATAGTTCAACCTGTCAGAAACGGCAAAGATAAATCAAATAAAAAATAAGGTTTACTGGCCAACTGAACTACTGCCAGGCTCGAAGATTTAGTCTGCTAGGACGTCTATATTTAGAAGTCGTTCCAGCACTGGCTGACCCTAGGCAACATCAAAGATAAATGTTGGCTTGGGAAATAAAAGAGCATGTATGTGCAGCATAACCATATAGAAGAAGGGTTCATAACAGGGAGGCGGAGACACTCCACATCTGGGGGGATTCGAAGGTTCCCTGTGCCAAACCTCACTCTCTTCTGTGATGCCTCTTTCATTTTACTGAGCACTCTGGCAGAGAGGAGCTTTCAAAGGTAAGAAAAGGGGGTGGGATAGTCTGTGGTCACAGGCTCCTACGTAAATGCTGCATTGTTTTATCCCCTAGCATACTAGTCTTTCCTATAAGTGAGAGACGCTTAGCTACCTGAAATAGGCAAGGATGACCAGGCCCTTTCCTTTATCGCTGCATATATGGGGTGCATCAGATGTCACTGCTTTGATAAGATCAATGTGTTGACTGTCCCAGTGAAGGGAAAGGAGGAGCAAGGAGGTGACATTGGAACAGGCAGCCTGGACTAGTCACAAGTGAACCCAGACTGCTGCCTTCCATCTGGCAGCCAACAAACACGAGGACCAAGAAGGGTATGCGAACTTAGCCTCAGCCCGAAGCTCCCCACACATTCTGCTGCCCAAACACATAACTCTGTCCTGCACACGTGACGAACGATAAAAAGCAGGTAGAGAATCTGCTTCAGGCGTACAGATGACTGAGGCTGAGGTCCCTGAGAGAGAAGGCTCCTTTGAACTCAGCGCTGCCTTTGGCACCTATGGACCTCGCAGAGTTATCAATCCTTCCTGGTCTGGCTTCCTTCAGCAGGACCTACACAGGGAAGCTATTCCCCTGGTTCTCTGAAAGCACTCTCAGCCGTGGCAGTGAAGGTTTGTGATGTGACCAAACACGTCACTCTGCCAGGTACTGGTTCGGTTTAAGGCACTGTGTGAAAGATGGTTTCTGATGGACAGCGTGCCGAACAACCCCAGGCACTGGCGATGGGTTGGGGAATGGGACTGGGCCTTCCTGGTTTTCTCCACGGGCCTGACATACTATTCACCATATGCCATGTAAGGCCACGTAAGGCCACATGGCACCTCAGACAGAGTGTCAGCTGCGTGGTCCTCAGGGAGGCTCCAGGCTCTTCCAGGGACGGCTGCTGTCTAACCTGAAAAGCCATTGCAAATTCACTTGGATGAAGTGAATAATAGTTCTGAAAGATGACCAATACTTACTAGTCAATACCTAAGTTAAAGGTATCTGATTAATAAACTAGTTACCCCGTACCTCCTATGGGCTAGCTCAGTGGTCGGCAAACTCATTAGTCAACAGAGCCAAATATCAACAGTACGACTGAAATTTCTTTTGAGAGCAAATTTTTAAACTTAAATTTCTTCTAACGCCACTTCTTCAAAATAGACTCGCCCAGGCCGTGGTATTTTGTGGAAGAGCCACACTCAAGGGGCCAAAGAGCCGCATGTGGCTCGTGAGCCGCAGTTTGCCGACCACGGGGCTAGCTCAATTCTTCAAATGAGCTAAGGTGGCTCCTCCTGAACTAGATGTCCAGGAAGTGACAGCCTGGGGCTGCCACAGAGGTTTCTGCAGCAGGACCACTGGGCACCATGGGCTTGCTGATGCCCTGGGGCATACGGGCTCTTCCTGCTGCTGGCCTTTTCTGCTCTTTCTATTTCAAATTATACACCTCTCAATTTCTATAGTATTTATTTATTCTCAGTCCGCTGTTTTACAGCTGTGTCGGCTCATTAGTAACCAGGAAAGCCACGCATGAAATTCCTTTCTGGGCTAGCTGAGTCACACATGAGGAAGATTCTTGGGAACTCCACTAGTACATTCCCATGAAGCTGTTTTACTGGTTCTTTCGTATGTTCCCTACAAGTCACGTCCAGAAACTAAGCTAGTGGCAATGAACATCTATATATAGCGCTGACACCCGTTTTTGGTTAGTGCAAACCAGAGACACTAATCTAAGGGTTCCTGTTCAAGTTTCCAACAGAAGAATGTCCCATTCCTTTCATTCAGTCCTTCTAATTGTTGACTTTTTTCCTACCCCAGGTCTCAACTTGTGCTTAGGTGACATCAAATAATCATTACACTGACTCTCATTCAATCTTTACCCACCTACGTGACAAATGACATAATTTTTCAGGTGGAGATGCTGAGGCTTGGGGGTTAAATTACTTGCTTGACTAGTTAGAGACAAAACAGAGACTACGAATCCGTATCTCTTTAGGCGAATGCCATGTCATTGATACATCTCATTGCTATGAATCCATGCCACAGATTCACAGCAAGACCTCAGGAGACCAGCATCTGCTGAGTAACTAGCTGCAGTTAGTATTCTATACAGCATGATTTAAAACAATGTCTTAGGAGTAGAACTCACAACAAATTAAGTTTCATAAATACTTCCTTTACGGAATTTATGTTTTCTAAAATGGAAAAGTTCCTATTTGACTGTGAAATTTGCCCTTTTACTCCAGTTTTCAAGGAAAAGGCCAGATCACCATCCCTTAAACCAGACTGGGCAGGCTTTATGTGTAAATCTATACAGAGGTTCATGATACTTGTTCATAAAAGCCCATCCCTACCCTAGAGGCTTCTATGTCCTCAAGCCTCCCCCTTAGCTCCTTCTGGAGAAAAACTCCCACCTCTACATGTCATCCAGGAAAGAGGCAACAGAGGACCGAGTTCGAGTGGCTGGAGGGGATGGCAGGTCACAGGGATAAGCTCAGGGAGGTCCATGGGAGAGTGAGCTGTAAGCACTATCTCTATGAGAAATCTAGCATCTAAGCATTGTTTTGCTGTTAAAATGGTAAGGAACTCTTATGCTATTCATAATTCTGGATTAAACTAAAACTCAATTCATAAAAGTGTTTTTGTTGTTTGTTTTTAAATTAGCACTAGGTGCAATAATCCAATCTAGCAGAAGAAAGAAACCATCACAAGATTTCAGACCTGCTTTCTGCCAGCCTTCAGAGTAACAATGACATGTACTAGATTAAACATGGGGCAGGGGCACCTTGTCAGCAGAAAGAAACTGAAAGGCAATGATGACTCTCAACAGCCAAGTAGAAAACAGCCTTGAAAATGACCTCCTGCTTTGTTGCTCATAACAGGGTCTCCTGGAGCAGCAAACAGGGGCTGAAGATCTACAACATTTTAAGGCCAGACTACAGGCTCCGAGGCTCTACACACTACAACTCATCCGAGTCAGCACAACACAGGGACATGGCAAGCAAAGGCCACACCTTCCCAAGTTATGAAAACTGTTCTGTTTCAGGGGAAAACTGAAACTGATGGCCAATGCAGAAAAGCCAAGGACACCTGTGCATTCATTTTTAGTTGCTCATTACCATCTCATAGGCACAGTGACTCCCCACAATAGTTTAAAAACGAAGGGATTGCCTAGTTACAATTATTAATAGACAAAAGCAGTTCTTATTAATTGAAGAACTCAGAGAGTGACTGCCAAGTGACTTCTACAGAACAGTGGTTTGCCATTAATGGCAATGGGTTTAGGAGAGGTGGTGTACCAGTGTTCTCCTGTGCTATAATGGCTCTGTTTCTGTTCCTCATTAGAGCCACACCTGCCTTCAGACCTGCTGGTCACCAACTTAGCTGAGAATTTTAGAAACACAGACTATCAGAAACTTTACTTCTGAAATGATAGGATGGGCAGGAATGAACTGGTTACTATTGCTTGTACTCTCCTCATTGCCAGGAAACCCAATGATACCATTTTTTAATCTCTTTAGGGAGACGGGACAGGAGGGAGATATAAAACAAAGAAGCTAATGGATGGAACAATTTGAGAAGCATGTGTCTAAGTCTGTTTCTTTGTATCTGTTCAAAAGTATAGAAGGATAGCATGACATTAGCTTTTTCAGCTATCCAAATAAGGACATTATCTTTCCAATGTCACAGATCCCCAATACAACAGTGAACAGTATTCATATGCCATGTATATGAACTGAGAGGTATGCTCCATAAATGCTGAAATGATCAATAAACAGACCAACAGCAGTGAAAAGGATCCCAAAATATTCTCTTGTCAGAAGGTACAATCCTACTAACCAGGTTTGAGAAAGCGTGAATGATATAAGTGTACATAAACTGCCCAGCTGGTGTGGCTCAGTGATTGAGCATCTACCTATGAACCAGGAGGTCACAGTTCAATTCCCAGTTAGGGCATGTTCCCAGGTTACAGGCTTGATTCCCAGGGTGAGGCATGCAGGAGGCAACCGATCAATGATTCTCTCTCATCGTCGATGTTTCTATCTTTCTCTCCCTCTCCCTTCCTCTCTGAAATCAATAAAAATATATTTTTTAAAAAAGTATATATAAACGGAAGGGCTAACTGAGGACCAAAGAAGTCAAGTGACCTGTTTGAAAGCTTGGATCGGAATCCACCATCTCCTCACAGTGTTCTTTCAATTATCCCGTTATCAAGGGGTACTTTACAGTTTTTCTGGAAGGTGAATATTATGCCATAGAAAGTAAAAGGGTTTCTGTGTTGGCAAAAGGCCTATGGTAGGTGAGAATCAATGAACCTGAATCTCCAATGAAGCTAATCTGCAGGAATTATAAGGTGGGAGAGAAAAAAGGAAAGGGAAAGGCAGAAGAATTAAGGTGGAAATAAGGAAAAGATGGAAGAAGAGCAAGTAAGGGAAAGACAGAAGAAGGCCAAAAATAAACCATTTAATATTTTGTGGTCACTAGTCCATAGGAGGTCCTATTGATTATAGATGGTCATCAGAAATAGTTTCTCCACTTCATCTGAGGCTGCGGCACATCTCCTCCCAGCATCAGGCCAGGACACTACCCAACCCAGATTCAAAAGGGAGGAAGCCAACCCCTGAGCCATCATTACCATTTCCTACAGCACCTGGGATTCCCTTGAAGGATTCCCATTCAAGCACTCAACTCCTCTGACACTACTTATGAGTAGGAGAAGAGCCAAACACACAGGGAAGGACACACATACACTGCCCTGAGAAGATTCCGAAATGAACAAAAGCTTCCTCTTTACTGGTAAACTCTATCTCAGTATAAAACCTCAAATTATGAGAGAAAAAAAACATCTGGTCTGTGCAACAAAGCAACACACTTAGAACAGACTTGCATTCCACCTCCACTCACCCTTAGGGAGGAAGAGGAGAGGGGAAGATAGTTCCTTTCCTGACTGCCTATAAAAATCTCCTTCCACAAGGGCCACAGGGGCGGTTTCACGTTCCAATCAAACCACCTTAACACGAAATCCACCTAATCTGTAAAATGTAACAGTTACACCTGAGATTTCACCAATCTGTGCACAGGAACTATTCAGGAGGATCCTCAGAACAAAAGACCATTGTCTTTGGTAACTTGCGACTCTAGCTGTTCAGATGCAACCCAGATGGGAAAATACGCTTCTCCAGGGAATGATGAAGGACCCCTTTTCACATCAAAATTTCATCATGAGAACTTCATCTGATTTTCATTTTATATTTGGTTAAAATATTTTTTCCATACCTGACAAGTTACTTTTTGCATAAGCCTAAGCCTGTGTTCTAAACCTTTCAAGCCCCCTGAATTTAAGTTGCAAAGACTAGGCAACTTGATTTTCTAGTCTTAAAATCCTAGTCTGTTTGCTCAGTCACAGAAAAGTAGACTAAAGCAAGGGTAAATGAATGAATAGAATTAAAGTCTCCAGGTACAAAAAGCACAGCTGCTTTTCAGAGAGGAGAGTCCTCTACATTGTTTCCTGCCTGAGATCCTGTTGGTAGCTCAGCAAGACCAGAAATGAATTTGGGTTGCCATTCAGAGCAGAGTGGCCTCAAGATGAGGAGACTCCACCACGAATACCATTTCAAGGGCCTCTGGCAACAGAAACAGCAAAGGGGCGCACCTGTTGTAGGATGCTCTACCCGACAGGGTAACACACATGGGCAGAGTGAGACCTCCAGGTGCTCTCCACTCTTCCACAGAAAGCACCCAGCTGTACAACACCAAAGTGCACACAGGACATTCAGATACAGTCAAGATGACAGAACAATCAATTTTTCATACTAATTAATGAATGGCTAGACACTGGGGACCCCAAAATAATTAAGATCCTGTCTTTTCTTTCAGTAGCATGTTTTTTTGCAAAAAAGCCAAGTAAATATGTTTTAACACACAATTCTTTATGCTACTTCCATCCATCTTCATTTTTCAGTCAATAAGTATTGGCTTAAATTTTCCTCTATTTACATTCTTTTTTCTGTGTTTAGCAAATCTTACAAAAAGAGTAAAAAAATAAAACGGTAGTTGTTCAGAAATTTTATTTTTGAAATCGCATTTTAGATGAATGTAAAAACAAGCTTACCTCATCCCATTCCAAAAGGTAGTTGGTGATTTTTGAACCATTGTCGATTGGTGCCTAAAAAATAACAATATAAGAAGTTGGAGAAAGTTGTTCACAGATATAAGGTTCAAATACAATGTCAATGCTAGTGTTATCCTATAACCCTGGAAAGCTCCTGCATCTCTTTGGTCACTCATTATCACAAACCAATTTTAATACAATTCAACTGTACAGAAAGTCCCCGCACTATTAAGAAATCATTTCCACAAATAGCCAAAGCTGCCTCTCTAACACCTCTACCTTTACACCCACATGGTGCCTGCCATATTTCCTCTGGGGATACAACTTTTTTTAAAAATACTTTTATTGATTTCAGAGGAAGGGAGAGGGAGAGAGAGAGAGAAGCATCAATGATGAGATAGAATTATTTATCGGCTGCCTCCTGCATGCCCCCTACTGGGGATTGAGCCCACAACCTTGGCACGTGCCCTTGGCCAAAATCGAACTTGGGACCCTTCAGTCTGCAGGCCGATGCTCTATCCACTGAACCAAACTGGTTAGGGCTAGGGGATACAACTTTTAAGAGGCAACTTTAGGTTCAAGAGTAGAGGAGAAAAAAGGCAGCTAAGAAACATAGGCACTGCTTAGGGTCTGGGGGGATAGAGCTGACCCAGTTGGGCTCAGAGTTGGAACCTATATTTTCCTAACTTCTCCCATACAGGGTTTTTTTAAGTGCTTAAGATTAGAATGCCTTCTGTAGTATTAAAGTTTGCCCCCCCCCCCTTTTAAACAGAAATGAGGAAAAATGGGATCCTCTGACTAGATAGATTACCAGAGACTGTTAGACCTTACAAGCTAGCAAAAAGAAGTCTGATCATTTGCTTTCTTCTTAAAAGCATGCCGAGGTCTGCTTCACTGAGAAAACAGGGCTTGGACAATGGGCAGAGGAGCAGAGAACTTCGGAGAAGAGTGTTTTGTAGGATTAGACCTGCCAGAGGGCAGTGCAGCACTGGGGTTCTTTACAGCACCAGGGTAGTAGAGTGGGGGGAGAGAAATAGAGATAGAGATAGAGATAGAGATAGAGATAGAGATAGAGATAGAGATAGAGATAGATAGATAGAGAGAGAGAGAGAGAGAGAGACTGACACTAAGAAGTGGGAGAGGCACCTGGGCCTGGCTCCTCCCCAGGAAAGAACAGGCGCTCCGCACACAGCAGTGTCCTGCCTCTAGCAAAAGGCAGCTTAGTCACCAGAGCTGATCTGAAGCCCAGCTCGGCTGTTTGTCATGTGTGATCTGATGTTAGCTGCTTTATATCAATGTTTAATTTCTTGTTCCAAGAATGGATGTATGTGATAAGTAACTGGGAGAATATATGTAAATCAACTACTAAACTACCTGGTCTCATAGGAAGCACTCAGTAAACAGCAGCTGTTGCTTTATTATTGTTAATAAAACATCATCTGGGGCTCAGTAAATATTAGGTAAATTAATACAGAAACTCTTCTCCTTGTCCTTTCCTTCCTTCTTCCTGCCGAGTCATATAATCTCTGAGTCCCCAGACTCAGATTTTAGATGAGTGTTGTATGGTCTACTGCACTGCAATTTTAGGCTTTTGTGGACAGGGACACATTTAATGTTCTAAATAACGGATAAGGTTCAAGTTTTAGAGAACTGCATTTATAATGGCTCATAAGCCTGTAGAGAAATTGTTTCTTAGTAGTTTCTTCTCTGCTCCACCAGAGCCACTAAATCCTTGAAGGTGGGAACACCAACTTTGGTTTGGTTCCACCCTGTCTCCCGTGGCTGAGCCCTCTCAGTGTCTGTGGATTCGAGGACAGGTGGGCAGCCAGAGCATGGTCCCCTGTCCTTGTGCCCACAGCCAAAGACTGAGATCAGGAAATCTGTTTTAAGAACATTTGAATAAAAACTGAACTAAATTCAGAACTTTCAAGTTTGCACATGGCTGAAAGGAACAGGAGGCAGTTTCTGATTCACAATTAAAGAGAGAAAGAACATTTGCAACACTTTCCTCCTCATGAGAAAACTGTTCCCTCAAGCTGCTAGTCTGCCTGAGACCTGTACTGCATCTAGGTTTTCAGCACAACACATATCAGTGATCCCCAACTTTAGGTGAGACCCCGGGTCCCTCTGGTATTCTTAGGAAGGTTTCTTATATTTTCCAAAAAAAATGAATTTTAATTCTTTCCTTAAAGATATATTTACATATGCATATGTGTAAATATAGAACACATTTAAAAATGGATGTGTATACTCCAAGAAGTTAAATAACAATGACCGATTGGGTGTTCAAACTCTGAAAAGGTGGGGAATCACTGACCTGGATTATCCCTGGAAGCCAGAAAGGAAAATAAAATAGTTCAGATTCTGAGCCAGTTTAAACTTTGCCTTTGCCCAAATAACACACTCAGTGTCGGCCGCTGGCAATGAGAATGCAGCTGCCCACGGGAGAGGGGTCTAGAGAAGGCCAGGCTCTGTTGCTGACCACTGCTCTCAACTGCTTTTACCCGCTTCCTAGGTAAATCTGACCCTCTGGTATAGGAACAAGACGACAAAATATTTCTTTACCAATAATTAATATCACTAACCATCTCATTTCTTGCACATGTTAATGTTCTCCCCAAATACCATAAATCTGTATTATCTCTTCTTCTATAAATTTTACATTTAAACTATATTTTAAAATATTTATATATAGAAATAATTACTATAGAGATTAATAACAACATATTATCTGCTTGCAAACACACAAGTATGACTGACTAATAAGCTCATTAAATTCGTGAAGGGCCTCTCTTTGGCAAGAATCATTTGTAGCCAGTAAATGGTATTTCATGAGAACTATTATATGATTTGGACTTTAAAAATAATTAGCAATCCTGACTGATAAGATCTAATAAGTAAAAATTAGTGAAATCTTAATGAATGTCATTTAGAATTCTAATCATCCTAGGCAGTTTTAAATATTAAACATTTCAGAATCGCCACTAAAAGAAGCCAACAGAGCTGTGAACCTACGTTATCTATAAATCTTCAAAAAAACTTTTTACTAAAATCCTCAAATATTTGTTGAGATGAATTAGAAAGTGATGAAAACTATTTGAAAGTGATGAATTTTAGTTATTTTAAGTATTTATATCACTTATAATGTATTGCTTACAATCCTAAGAAATTTTCCAGATTCCCTTGAAAACAGAGCTAAAGCTTGGTTTTGCAGTCCTCTCTCTCACCTCCTTTCAGAGAGTTGGCAACTTCTGATATCATAGTAATTTATTTCAGATAGTTACTATGGTGAAAACCAAACACCATCACCAAACTGGAACAGTGCTAAATAAATGTCTCAAATGGCTACAGACTTCAGCCTGTTCCCGACACTGAGCTACCCACCTTCCACTGCAAGGTCAGTGAGCTTTTGCTCCTGTGCGCCAGCTTCGGTGGGAAGGGGCACTCGGGTGCACAGCTGTGGGTGGTGAAGCTCACTGGCTCAGAGCAGGATCCCTTCACGGAATTGTACATGGCATATACCCTGGAAACAAAGCAGACAAGTACAGTCAGTGGCCCCGGCCCATCACAGAAGACCATGGCTGTTAGCTAAGCTTTCCACAGAGAAATAGAATTTATGTAGTACATTCCACGGCTCATGTTCTTCGCTGGTGGCCTTGTCCTGCTCTAACTATGGTTAGCATTCCCAGGGGATAATCACCCCAGCAGGCAACATGCCTCTCCTTCTGCTAATGGTAAGAACCAACGAGCCCCATTTAAAATAGGCAAGGTCTACTGACTGAAAAAAATCTATGCTAAATAAGAAAATATCCTTATTTCCCAGAAAGGTCTCCAAATATACATTCTAAAAACCAACAAATCACTCTCCAGTTGACTTCGTCTGGAAAAAGGCTAAAAGTAAAGAGTTGGTGAAAAGAGACAAGAAGCAGTGATGAGAGTCTAAAGGTTGGAGAGGCAGCAAAAAAAGTACAAACAACAGGGGCATCTTTGAATAACATTGCAAATATTTAGGTAAAAATACGTATGTTTCACACACAGAAACCGGTTCCTACTGCTGATTGCATCTCTAATTCTAAAAAAAACCACAATGTATAGGTGCAGTTTACCAATGAAGAGTTAACTCTTGCACCTGGTACCAGCATTAAACACATACACTCTGCACATTAAAACGCCTGGCTCAACACTGACCATGTGTGCCGGTATCTCCAGAAAAAACTTATACTGTGCTGTTACAAAACCAATCGCCTTTCAAAGAGCAAAAAATAGATTATGTTGATTTTTACTATCTTCCTTTCTACTGTTCATTTTTTTAAAATCTTCACCTGAGGATAAGTTTTCATTGATTTTTAGAATGAGAGGAATGGGGAGAGAAACATCAATGTGAGAGAAACATCAATTGGTTGTCCTTTGTACGTGCCCCAACTGGGAATTGAACCAGAAACCTAGGTATGTGTCCTGACCAGAATTGAACCTGGGCCCTTTCATTCTGAGGGCCGATGCTCTATCCACTGAACCAAACCAGCTAGGACAAGCCCTTAATTCTTACAACAACCTTTTGTGAGTTCCCACTAAAGATAAGAAAACTCAGACTAGAAAGATGAAGTAAATTTCCCAATGCTACACAGCTAGAAAGTTAGATTGGCTGTACTCAATTGTGGAAGTCTAACAGGTACACTGTATTGCCTGCTGTGCTCTCTCCTCCTGCAATCAATGTTTCTCTAACCGCCCCCCCCCATCTCAGTTCCCCTCATTCTACAACATGATAACAGCTAGAAAAATTTATGGAAAAATAGATCCTACTTAGGTGTGTGATTTGCAAAGTCCTTTCTCCTCAAAGTCCATCACAAAAGATTTATAGAGGCCATCCATGCAAGTCAATAGTACTAAAAGATATACAGGGTGGGACAAAAGTAGGTCTACAGTTGTGAGTATTTAAGACACAGAGTTTATACTTGTATTATTATTTATTATTGTATTATTTTCCGTATGAATAACTGTAAACTTACTTTTGCCCCATCCTGTAGTAATAAAATCCTAAAAGGTGAAATACATATTCACTAGATATTTGACTGACTTGCCTTATGGAGGACAGACACCATGACATTGATCCAAACAAAGAATGCTTATCATTAGGATGCTCTCCACCTGACGTGATAAAAGAAATGCTCTTTTGTTGCCCTCACCATGAGTAGACACAGGATAATGTAAAACTGAATGTTAGATTGGGCAAGATCATTTCCATGTACCAGGTCAGCCTAACTGGGAGTTACTTACAATGAATCATAGAATGTTCCAGACAAGCGAAGGGTTCCATCCTGAACTTTAGTAGATCAGAATGGCTTATAGGTTGCAGCTCATCCAAGATATGGGGGCGGGCAATGCAAAATAGTGTTTTTAAATATTAGAGCCACCTATGAATTAAAGGATAGAGGTAGTGATCATCACAAAGCAGAAAAGCAGACATATGCATTCCTAATGAAAGATCGTGCCACTGTCCACGATATCCTTGCCAGAAAAGTGCAGCCTGTATCTGACGAAGCCTCTTCTCCACCAATAGGAACACAGAAATCACACTCAGCAGCACTGCCGGGATGCAGCCAGCCTGCTTCACGCTGCAGAAAACTCTGCAGGACCAAAAACATTATCCCAACAAATAAACTGCAAAGGAGAGAAAAAAAGAGAGATGGAGGGAAAACCTATAGATTAAAAGAAATTTGCAAGAAATCAGCCAAAGAGAAGATTTACTCCATGTTTAAATTCCAATTACAACAAACTGAGAAAAACAAAACCCTCAATTTTAGGACAGCTGAAGAAATGAGAACAGTTTCTGGATTTTAAAGACATTAAGAAATTTATCATTTTTGTTGTTTTGAATGGGTGTGTGAAAAAAGCAATGTGGTTTACAGGTGAAATAACATGATGTCTAGACTTTATTTCAAACTAACTGCATGGGCTAGAAGGGGGAAATGAGGACACCAAGAAAATGAATATTTGGTTGATGGGTATATGACATTTTATTAAAACACTGTCATTTTTTACTCTCTGAAATAAAAAATTAAATATTGAGCCAACAAGGAAGAAAATCTCGGAGACCTCTCATTTTAGAAAAGGAACCTCTGGCTCCTCTTAAAAACTAGCAACATTGAGCTGCACTCCAGCAAGGCAGTAATTAGATAGAGCTGAGAGCCCCTCCACCTTCAGATGGGCAGATGCTGTCCAGCTCAGAGAACTCACATGCCTTTTACACAACCCACTTTACTCATTTAGGTCCCCAGGAGGCATCTCAGTTTGCAATCAGTAGGCACTTGGGAATGATACTATTGTAGGACAGCTCCTAAATGTTCATGATAAACGGTTGGCACCAAAGATCCATCCAGATAAGTGAGCAGAGGAAAAGGAGACAGGGAAAGAGCCTGCAAAGTACTATCAGACTGCAATTAGTTATCTGGGGAGATCTGAACTCAGTCAAGTTTGTTCTTTCTTTTTAATGAGATTCTTGGAGTCAGAAATCCATACTTATTAGGCCAGAGAAACGTGAGTGATGGGAGCTCCTGGCAGGCAGGTTGGGAGGATGACAATCAAGATAAAAGAATCTGATGGCAGAAGTAAAAATTTGAGGTAGTGGGCCCTAACCGATTTGGCTCAGTGGATAGAGTGTCAGCCCTCGGACTGAAGGGTCCTGGGTCCTGGTCAAGGGCACATACCTAAGGTTGCAGGTTCCCTCTCCCTTGTCGGGGTACATGTAGGAGGCAACCAATTGATGTGTCTCTCTCACATTGATGCTTCTCTCTGTCCCTCTCCCTTTCACTGTCTCTAAAAATCAATGGAAAAATATCCTCGGGTGAAGATTAACAACAACAAAAAATCTGAGGTAGTTAAAGATGAACAGTCCTATGGGCCACATGGAGTTATTTTCCTTGTCTTTAAACTCTAAGTATGTTATAGTTTATTTAATTTAGGAGTCAGTGTTTGTCCACAAAGGAAACAGGATCCATTTTATTTGGCAATAGAAATATACAGTACCTAAAATCTGACATAATATTTAAGTATCATGATTACATCTTAATCATGTTTTTAAAACTGTTCAATTAACAGATAGCAACTACTGGTTTTTTTTTACCAATAACTTTTACCAGTTATTTTTACCAATAACTTTTACATAAAAGGGAATTCTCTGGAAATTATGCTATTATTTCCAAGAATGTTGCAATCATGTTTTCACATGATGGTGATGTGTTTTCTCTAAGTAGCATCATGTGATAGGAAGGTTTGTGAAGCACAATTAGTTTCCTAGGCTAAATAAGTCAGCTTCCTTTTGCATTTATCCTAGCATAGAAAAATACCTTTTTCTAACAATATAATTAGCCTGGTGTTTGGTTTTCACATTTGTTTCAGTTTAAATACTGGCTAAATATTTATGAAACAGGTGCTCCAAGAATTTCAGAAATTTGCTTCCAGCTTCTTCCAGAACATCTGTAACATACTAGGAGCCACAGTTGCTGGTCAATAACATGTATTTCATAACTTTGCACTGAGCTGGTCAACCATATTTTTGGAAATGTTTCATCACATAATTTTTCTGGGAAATGTTATGACATGATATCATCTTGGGCAACTTCTTTGCCAAGTTGTTTATGCCAACAACTGGAAAACTGCTTCAAATTTCATCATAAAATTGCTATCCATTCCATCACTCAAATTCCTGATAATCCTATCATTGATAAAAATATAAATTCTTGATTCCCACAATTAAATGATTATTTCAATGCCAGTATTGACTATAAAACTACCAATTAAAAATAAATATGCTTTTCCTTGTATATGTATAAGTATTTATTTGCATAAGTGAACATGTAAATGTTTATGTATAGAAACTTACATACTTCTGTATAAGTATTATAAAAATAACTAGAGGCCCAGTGCATGATTGAATCATGCATGTATAGGGTCCCCTACACGCTTTCGCTTTCGATCGCGGGGGAGCTGGGTGCCTGGTGCCGGAGCAGACAGGCACCCGGCTCCTCCGCTTTTGATGGTCTGCAGTGGGACGTGGGCTCGCTGCCCCAGAGGCCCCTTCTGTTCCGCAGCACAGCCACGGCGCAGACGCTGAGCTCGCGCCACTGCTGGCGATGCGAGCTCACTGTCCCGCTGGCCCAATCAGCTACCCCGGCCACCCCGAGTCCCGCCCCCTGCGCCTCCCGCTGGCCCAATCGTGGGTGTAGCAGAGTGATGGTAATTTACATATTACCATTTTATTAGGTAGGATATTTATTTATGTATATATAGATGTATATACGCATTGGATTTTTCTCATTCCTCCTTCTCAACACACACACACACACACACACACACACACACACACACACACCGTCTCATGCACTCACACATGAGATTTTTGTATTGGTGGTTTTATACAATACATGATACAATGCCCTATATGAAAGCACTGAATAAATACACTTTGATAATTACAAATTGATTCCTTTTCACATTCAACAATATTAAACCAAAAAGATCAATCTGTATAAGAACTGGGTAACAAATATAAAAGTAATGACTTTAATAAAAATCTAACCCAAGATTGAATATCTAAAATTTTGAAAATCAACATAAGAGAGGAGTGTTAATTTGCTCAATCACCAGGGGGAAAGAAAGAATAACGGTTGAATAGGTATGTAAGCAATGACACACAAAACTGCATAGCAAAAAGTGAGAGAGAAAAAAAATATTTAAAACCTGAAATGTCTCAGGATATAATTTTCCATGTGGAATTTGGCCTAAATGGCATGGCAAGTGCCAATCTAAATAGCCATAGCCACATGACTTACAGCATTGTCTCAAGGATGTCACTGGTCTCTTAAAAATGATTTGCAGTAATAGTGAGATGGCAAGAAGTGAAGAGCTGTTCTTGCCTAGAAATGCACCAGGCAGTTCAGTGACAGGAGGCCATGACTGAGAGACTGCTGCTTCACAAGTTCACATAAGTGACTGGTAAACTCAGGCAATACTAACATGAGAGAGGAAAAACTGAAAATGAGGAAAAGCAATATATAAAGATATTGAGGAATCAGTGTGAAGATGATGAAATCAGAATAGCCAAATCGAAAGCAACAAGGATAGAGGCCCTAGGCCTGGCTGGCATGGCTCAGTGGTTGAGCACTGACCTATGAACCAGGAGGTCATGGTTAGATTCCAGGTCAGGGCACATGCCTGGGTTGCGGGCTCGATCCCCAGTAGGGGGTGTGCAGGAGGCAGCTGCTCAATGATTCTCTCTCATCACTGATGTTTCTATCTCCCCTCCTCTCCCTCCCACTCTGAAATCAATAAAAATATATATTTAAAAAAAAGAAAGAAAAGAAGCCCTAGGTGAGACTTCAGTAGATGATTTGAGAAAGAAACCTTTCACTCTACAGAAGACTGACTTGAATAAAGACTTCTGCATGCCTTAAACAAAACATGCAATATTAAAAACTGGAAGGAAAATGTAGGTTTGGCACTGCTAAAATAAATGTGTCCATTTTCATCATTGGCTTCACAGATGTCCACCAGGGCAACACTTTCTAAATTGGTAATGTATATTGTCCATCCAATGTGGTTGAGTAGTTGAGCACTGACACATGAACCAGAAGGTCAGTTTGATTCCCAGTCAGGGCATATGCCCAGGTTGCAAGCTCGATCCCCAGTAAGGGGCATGCAGGAGGCAGCCAATCAATGATTTTCATCATTGATATTTCTATCCTTCTCTCCCTCTCCCTGAAATTAATAAAAACATATTTAAAAAATAAATTAGTACTATATAAACAAAAATGACAATGAATATAATTGGTCATTTTGCAGCTTTACAGTAATAGAATTCTTTTGTAGACTGTTATGGATATTTAGTGAGGAATTTATTTCCACACAGACTTTTGAAGCCTTATATGTGACTATTAAATTTAAAACTACATTTGAAGCTACTGTCTTGATCCAAGCTTACATCTCTGGAATTAAAACTTTGAGAATGTTAATTGAACTACACCATAGAAAAAAAGAGTTTGCTTCTTTTTGCCAGTGCCATGTATGGTATATCTTTTTACCCCAAAAGAATAGTGAGTTATATGTGGTCAAACGATACACAGGTTCAAAGAACCTGCATCATGAGGTCCCTTTTCTTTTCAGTGTGGGAAACCTGCAATAACCTTGGAAAAACACAACAAACAAAAACCACATTTATACACCTTATAGGTTTATGATAGATTTTCATATATTTCATTTGCTTTCATACTATATTTCTGAGGCTGGTATCATTATTATCTTCATTTTATGAATGAGAATAAGGCCACAGATGTGTAAATGGGTTGCTAAGCACACACCTTTACTAAGTGACCAAGCCATTAACTCCAAATTCCAAGCTCTTTCCATTCTACGTCCTGCTGCCTTGCCAAAGCAATTCAAGGCAGAGGAAGCTAAATCTAAGTATGAGTTGTAAGTGTTAAGACTCTTCTCTCGCTTGAAAAATGAAAGACTATTTATTTAAGTAAGGAGAATGAATGAGCTAGATGGACTACAGACTAGGTAAGGAAAGAACAAATCTGGGCTGTAGACATTTTTCTTAGAAGATAATTTTTTTAAATATGAAAAGAGATCACGAATTTTCTCTCTGGCAGGCAGAGAGCTAGAACAAATAATAGTGGGTGGTGCCTCAGACTGCATGTGTGGTAGCAGGTGTGTGTCATATATGTCACAGTGTGGGGGGTCCAGATGTGATAGGAGAGAATCCGGGTCCAAGGCCTCTAGATGGTAACCACCTCATGCTTCTATTCTGTTTGGTAAATCCATTAAGTATTCCTTTTATCTGCCCAGAAGTTTAAGGTATTCAAAATATATGGCAGTAAAAACAAAAAAATAAAAAAATAATTGATGAGCAATTATTCAAGATTTAAGCCTTAGTAAAAGTGATTAAAAAGAAATGAAGGGGAACAACAGACAGGATGGTAAATACAGAACCAACTCTTTATGACATTTAAATTTGTTTAAAAAGATACTATCAGCTCATGAATGAGCAGGAAATTAATAAAGTAAACCTTTAGTAAAGCAATAACAATAAACTGTTAAAAGATGGAGAAAAAAGGAAACATATGTTAACAATGACTAATGAAGAACATTTACATGGCTCCCTATACGGTGTTTCATTTTCTGGTTCATTGTTAAATCGACCATTTGACAGAATGATTAAACTATTTCTATTATCATCCCAGCTTCACAAATTACACAGATCTTTTTGTTTGTACAGACTATGTGAAAAGTTCAATGTGTTTGGGCTAAAGCTAATTGACTCAAAACCCAAAAAGTTTTGATTTAAACAGGAAGAGATGGTTGCAAAAGAGTTCATCTAAACACTACAACAGCTAAGCAGATGTACACTTTATGACTGAATATAAAACACCTTGCTCTTTTATGTATTAATTTACTTAGTTTTAAACACTTGTGGAGCTAATACGATATTATAACCTGAGCTCAGCCCTACTATTGTACCTTTCTGAGAAAACTGTGACAGGGATTCTGTGGTTGACCAAAGTTAAAACAGTCATTTCATGGCAGAACCACACTAGAACTCAAGCGTCCTGATAATTAATATGTTCTTCCTGTTAGGCTACCCTGCCTCCACCCCACCACAAAGAAACATGTGGTATGAATTAACCTTTGGAAAGTATAATGAAGGATGTGTGTTTAATGCTTGCAATTTTATTACACAACCATTATATACACGTATATAACTAAAGAAAAGAGAGAAAATGTTGTTGTGTATCCTAATAGATAAAATTACCATTTCTGGAGATAACTTTTTTAAATACGAAAAGAGATCATGAATTTTCTCTCTCTGGCAGGTAGAGAGATAGACCAAATAGTAATTATTTAATTAACTTAAGCAAAATAAAATTTTGAATTGAAATTAAATTTTTTAATGTTTTGAATCACATTCTGAAATCTGCTTATTTGCAAATGGATGTATGGATGTATCTTTAAATAATCAAGTGAGCTCTGTAAAAATCCAGATTATATTTCCACTTCACAGGCCTAAGATTAGCTAGCCCTTCCTCCAGAGTAGTCACAGTAGAGATTCTAGAAAAATCACAGTAAGAGTTCAAGATTATATATTCAAGTTCACTGTTTTGCTGATTCGGGTTAATTTTTACTTGTCTTATTTCAAAAACAAAGGTCTAAAGGTGTTCTTGAAATCTGGTATTTGGTCATATGGGTTAAACATATGGTTATATTTATGGTCTATAATGGTAAAATATTCATTTGTTTGCTAGAAAGAAAATATTATATATTAAACCAACAGTCCAATGAATTTTAGAAGACTATATCAAATAAAAATTACCTTTAAAAAATAATTTTGAAAACTGTGTTGAATCGATCACCTACTTTTTTGTTGCCAAAAGCACTTCTGTGTACTCCCAACCATGATGCTCGAGGGCAGAACAGAAGGGCACTCAAGAATGAATGGATGACACTGAGCCAAGGTGTTGCAACTTAGAGTTAGGTGAGGTCCATTAACCTCAGACTTTTAAAGGGGCACATGATTGATTTTAGCAATCTGAATTCTCCAATACTGTTCAGTTCTCAGATCCTAACTCACCTCACATGATAATCAGTTGCTGGTCTAAGATCTTTCAGGTTACATTCTAATTCTTCTCCACTGTAAAGAAAAATCATTCATTAATCAAGGATATTAGTTTCAAAAGTAAAACAGGTTTTGGATTTGAGTCTCACTGTCATGTACAAACAATGATTCAGGAACTATTATGTCTGAGTCTACCTTAAACCAGAAATAAACTTTCCCACTTGATATTATTATCTTTCTGAACTAGAAAATTAGATTCCTTTTAATTATGCCATCCAAAATATGGAAAATGGCTAGTTAAACTTACTATTAAAGGTCCACTTATCACTTCTTCAAAGTAAATACATAAAAATAAATAAATAAATGAATAAATAAGAAAGCAAGCAAATTAAGATGACAAGATGAATATAAATAACGGTGCCAGCTGTCAACTGAAGGCAGCTCCCAGACTCACCTTGGCAGGAACCCCAACTACCTCAGCTTCTCAACTATCCTGATGAAATCTCAATCTGTTTCCCTTACATATAAATACCAATAAGTAGCTCTTATATAAAACAAAACCATTTATATAGTGTCCCCAAAAATGTATGCACACTTTGAATGATTATAAAGTCAGTGTTTAATAACATACAGTTCACTTTCAAATTTTAAATGAGTAATTTTTTTGTTAATGCCCGTTTTCAAACTGATGACCATTCTGGTCCAGGCACTGCTGATAACTCGAAGCAATAGAAATCACAAGCATCAAGAATCATTTCGTTTGGTATTTGTGAGCCCTCAATTCATCAACTGTTGCCAGTTTGTACCATAAACTTTATCTTTTATGTATCCCCATAAAAAAGTCTAGTGGATAAATTTTCTTTGTTCAAAGCTTAGTCTGGCTTCACTCATTATTTCAAATCAATTAAACCTGAAACAGAATGAAAATTAAGTGAGTTATTAGCTGTTAAAGTGTGTGTCCTCTCAAAAATATATACACACTTAGAATAATTATAAAGGCAGTATTTGTAATTCAACTGCATTTTCAAACTTCCCGTAGTATTTTTAGAATGAATTTCCTTTGTTAAAAGTTTAGACTGGCTGAGAAGAAAGAAAAATCAATTGAGCTATTAGCAGTAAGTGTGTATACGCATTTTGGGGACACCCTGTATTATCAGAAGTTGCAACGGACACTCAACTTAATCATGAGGCAACAACATAAAATAGAGTTCATTAACATTTTAAAGGTGAGGGGGATGTGGAAGGGCCTGACTGTATTCTTGAAGAAAGTCTGCCATAAAACCAAGAAATACCGTGTAAGTGTTCCAAATTAAAGAAGGCTATTGATACACAACAACTAAACGCAGTATCAGACCCTAGACAGGATCCTATCCTCCAGGGGAAGGAAATGCAGTTACAGACCTTACTTAGATCAACTGACAAAACTAGAAATGGATGACCAATGGATTAAAGTATTGTATCAGGGTAAATTTATGACGTTGATAACTGCACTGTGGCTACTTAATAGCAGGTGAATCTGGGTAAAGGATGCACACATATTTCTTGATCTCTTTATTTTTGCTGAGTTTTATAAGTTTAAAATTATTTCAAATAAAAATCATTTTTAACGCTATAAACTGGAGGCCAATCTCCACACTTTGCCTGAAGCACTATTGTTTGAAATGCACAGTATTTTTAAAGATTTTTTTTAATTTGCTGAATTAGTTTAACATTAGGAAAGTTTACATAACAATTCAGATTTTCAGCATTTCTTGAAAAAATAAAACAACAAACAACAAAACACCCAAAGAATCAGCAAATCTAGGCCTGCAGTCCCTTCTAGCAACAACCTATTTCAGATGGAGACAGGAACTCTCCTGTTCACCTTATTCCTAACCTCTGCTTTTCTCACCCTAGCCCTTCTGGGCACTTGAGATTCTAGCTCCTGCCAGCAATGGTTATCTGGCATTGATGAGTCAATCTACTCGGTTCTTGGTGGGGCTGGGGGAAATGGTGCTCTGTATTTAAGGTCTCTACCGATTCTGACTTTTCAAAACAGAACCAAATGGTTGTGAGCCAGAGGAAGGAGGTACGATTTAATTTTCAGTACTGCGGGGGAATCACTCAGTTTTCTCCACAGGGCAACGTTACTGTCTGACATATTGCTGCAGTATGGAGGCTGGATTGGAGGAGAGCAAAAGTGGATGTTGGGAGACCCTGATGCCTTCCTGTAGGCATCCCAGGAAGAGACAACAGAAGGACTCTGGGCAGCCAGAGGAGTGAGTGGCTATAGCCTTCCTTCCCTATTTCCTCCCCTTTTCTTGGTCCAGAAGAAGAAATGCCTCTGGAGCAAGTTAAGAATGAGGAACAGGCCGGACAGACACAAAGTCTGCACACTGATGCAGCAACGGAACGAGAGAGACCCCAGCAAGTGGGGTTTGTGTGGCCATGTTACCCTGGCCTCTAGTAGTTCCAGGGGCCACGCACAGGGGGCGCTCGCACAAGTAGTCAGAGAAAAATGGACTCTGATTTCCTGCTCTGCAAATGGACCAGTCCCCGCAATTATAAAGAAGAAAAGACTTGACCCTAAAAAACATTTTTATCGCACTTAGAAGATGGCTATTAACCATCTGAATGGTTAATACCTGGAAGTCCATAAAGCAGAAGGAGATAATCCCTTATTCTGTGTGCTAAATGTTTAAGAATTTAAGAAAGCCTTGGCATGAAATGCTTTAAAGCATTTTTTTCTACAGGCTGGAAAACTATTGAGAAGGATAAGAATTATGGTGAAATTCTTATTTCATATAACCATGAAACCATATTGTAGAATTAAAAAAAAAAAGACTACTGAAAGGTCTGAGTGCATAAAGTATGTAAAAACTAAATGTCATGCTCATGCTTTTCTAACAGACATTAATGGAAAATTTTCATTAATTCTATTCTGACAAGCTAACAAAATGAAACGATATATTTCACCAACACCAAATAGCGCTAGAATAGTAATTTCTGATTAATTACTGTAGACAAAATTAACTCTTGACATTAATTATCACTAGTTCTTAAAATGAACAATTTAAAGGAAAGTTTAAAGGAAAAAACCTTTAAAGTTTCCTTTGTTTTCAATTTTCCTTAATGAACCCAGTTTCACTATTGAGCAGCAGAGATACATGAAAATGTACACTACCTGTAAATTATCTTGTATTTCCCATCTCGTCCTTTGTCTGATAAGGCAACCTCATAACTGTAGGGGAAGGAGAGGGCACCGTGGGGTCCACATGAAAGTCCAACAGGGGGAGCCCAGGACAACACAACCGCTCTTGCCTGAATATTAGAAACCTGAGAAGAAAAACATGGACAAAAGTATTCAAATCCATTTCACATAAACCAAACACTTCTTCCAGTAACATTTTTGTGATTATTAGTAGTGGCATCAAACTTGCTCAGATTTAACTGAAGGTAAACAATTTTATTTTATTGACAGCAAACAAAAGCTTCCTATATGGCGCTCTCTTGTCCAGACCTAATGGCCAAAATAGAGCTCCTACAACATCCTTCCTCATAACGCAAACTTTCATATCCAAGTCCTATGTAATTCATACCCAGTCCTCCAGAAAGTAAAAGGCTTGGTCATTTTTTAAAGGTAAAAAGCCAAATGTAATATTTCAATGATCAGGAAGCCCATCTCATTATGTGGAAGGAGTCACAAAGCCTTGCTTGGTTTAGAGTTATCCTGCAAAGCTAAGACAGTAAGTCCTCACTTAACACTGTCAATTGGTTCTGCAGCTTTAAGTGAAACAATGTATAATAAAACCAAACTTACCACAGGCTAATTGATATAAACAAGAATTAAGTTTCTATGTCATCTTAGCAACATTACATAGGAACGATGTGAGGCTATTTGAGGACCCCCTGTGCCTTACAAATCATGTTCCTTTTAAGTGCTGCAGGCTCCCCGGATAACCCAGGGATAGGAAAGTGGAACCAAGGTCCAGGACGATGAGGTAGAAACCTGTGTGGAGGTGAACAGTTCACCTCTCCAAGTTCTGCTTTTATCCTTCTGGTTTAACCTCTGCTTAAAACTTCATTTAAACACAACAGTATGAGACTCTAAAAACCTCCACTTCCTCCCTTCACTTAGGACTTCTCTGCAGCATGTTCTAGACTCCCTGCCAGCGTCTTCAGCAGAACTGAGCCCTAGCTGCCCACCGCTGGAGCCCGGTCACTTACAGACCCTGAGCTGGCTTCCTTCCCTTCCATCTCAAGTCCTCGCTCGGATGGTGCTTCCTGGTGCACCTCCCCACACACGCTACTTGCTCTTGAGTCTTTGTTTCAGAGTATGTTTCTGGAGAAACCCAACCTAATGCATGGTCTAATTCTATAAAATAACTCTATGAACAGAACTTTAATGTTCTAATTTTAGAAAGGATATTTTGTTGCTCTCTGGATAACATATAAACCAACTATGAGTTCATACAGATGCTAAAGCTTCATGTTCATATTTTATAGCTGTAGAGTATTAGGCTGTAGATGGATGAAAACTATACAGTCTCCCTCTTTTTGTCTTCCATTTCTGTCACTATCTGATCTGTATAGAGTATTAAAATTAACATAAAATTATTTAAAAGCATGAATAGTAAATATGGAAATATACATTGAGTCTCTATTTTCATCTGTCACTCCTTCCATTTTTAGCAGAGATTTTTCCATATTATTCCTGATCTGTACAGATATAGCATCATAATATATTTAACCAATGGTTTAATTAAACCTCTACTCACCCTTCAAGAGCCCAGCCAGGCCTCGCTATCCCTAAGTAGCCTTTCCAAAAGTATTTAACCCATCATTGTTCCTCTTTTCTACAGAACCTTTTTGATATCTCTACTATTGCTGATCATGTTGATGGCATTTGTCTCCTTTCCCCACTGGACTGTGGGACATCCTAAAGACAGGGCCTGGTCATATTCAACTGTGAGCAGTGGTGCTTAGAAAATGTTTGTTGAAAAATAAAAATCAAAGGGAATAAGATAGTCTGAGTTTCTGACGGGATTGTAGACTAGCATTACACACCTCTTTAAAAAATCTGAGACACTGTTACAGAATGAAACTGGAGTCTCCAGATTAGCAATCTCTGTCCCCCACATACCCCTTCTATACCATGCAGTGGTGACACCCCTTCAGAATGCCGTCCCCTTGCAAAACCCCGTGACTTACTAGGAGCTTTTGACTTCCTTGCTTTCTTGGCTTTAGCGAACTTCTTTTAGATCTAGTACAGATATGCTGCCTTTGCTTATTCTTTAAACCCTACCTCACCCTGTGAGGGGCTGTGGGCATAGAGGGGATTAAGATTATGACCTCTACCTCAAGGAGCACCGATCAGGTGGAGAGAAACAAGTGCGTGAGGGAACACGGAGCAGATACACAGAGCACACAGGGACCCACACGCTTGAGACAGATTCAGGAAAGGTTTCTGCACTGTCCTGCCTGGCCCTCTGCTCAGAACCAACCACTGTTTCCTTTGAGCTCTGGCTACATTTTGCTGGTACCTGTATTGGGCACTTTTTGCACTATATTTGTGCTTTGCTTGGTTATTTGTGTATTGTTCCCCTGACTACACTTTAAGGCAGCATTTCTACCACTTGCACCAGAGTATTTTCTGAATTCCTTCACACACCATCAATGAGTAATCTTGAGGCACTAAGTATTACATTTGATTTTTAACTTAAAAAGATATTTTGCTATGAAAAGTTCAATTTGTGATTTAAAGGTGGCTGCTTAGGTACTGGAAAACTTTCAATTGTGCTGCTCTGCACAATTACAGGAGCACAGCGAGTAGTAACACTGATTCCATGAATGGTGGTATGAAGTAACTTCATGTCACAGCTCAGTCAAAAGCAAGCACTTCAGATGCTGAACAAGTACCCATCAATTCACAGCCCTTTGGCCTATCTTTTCCATCAGCTCTTAAGAATGTTTTTTTTTCCCCCTTTCTGACTCGGTTAAATTACTTAACCAAAGTGATGTACAACACTTGAAGCATCAACTAATACTATTCACCTTTTCCCTGGATTCCGAGTGAGCCTTAAAGAGGAAACTGTCACCTGAACACAGACCCCTGTGCAAATGCAGTCTTCCCATAGGACAGCCTATCAGAAATGCCCTTTGAGAACTCGGCATCATTTTCAAAGGACAGTGGCTTCTGGAATTTTTTCCTCGAGCTAAGCAGCCAGCCTGCCACCTCGATTACTTCCATGGTTATGGGGCCAAACCCCTCCTGTGCGCCCTTGCTGCCTCCCTTTCACCGACTCCTGGGCCTCAGGTTTCCTTTCTTCAGGCCGTGGAAGCTGAGAGAAAGAGGGCTTTGTCTCTACTAGAACTAGGAACTGGCTTCTAATTCAAGGCTGATGCCAGGAAATTACATGGTGCCTTTCAGGAGAATATCATGTAAAAGGGAATCCTCCGCATTAGATCTGCATTTCCTCCAAGTGTGCAGGGAGGTGGTAACCTTAATGAGATTCAGGACTCGAGGAACTCCAGCTGGGCCACGCCTCTGTCTGAGCAGCAGCACGCTCACAAACTCCTCTCCTGGTGGTGAAACTTTCTCAGAGCAGTGACCACTGGGCTGAACTGGGGCACGACTAATCTGATCATCACAATGATTGTCATGGCTGTTATCCAAAAAGAGAAGATCAGAAGCCACAAAACTAAATGACCTTCCGATGTTTAATTATTCCACCACAAACAGAAGTCATTCTCTGTAATGGTGATTAAAGTGGTGATTTCTAATTATAAAATTATTGGACAAGACCCAATGTGACATTTGTCTCGGCCCTAGTGATAGAAAAGGGTCTGTTGTGTGGGTTGCTAGTGTAAGTCTGCATAGAAGTTATTTAAATTAAACTGCTTTAAAGTATCTTGAAGGACTCAGAACCACCATCCACTTCCAAATGACTACAAGTCATTCTTAGAAAGCATTCTTATCTGGGTATTTATTATTGGGAACAGTTGTTCGTTAAAAGCATCTGTATGCACACATTCCAAAATGACAGGATTGAATCCTTAACTCTCTCCTTGTCCCCTTCTCTCCTGATCATCTCAGGCCATCTGATATGTAAATAATATTATTTGGATCAAAAACACCATTTACTCTCATAAAGTTAATAAACTGTCACTGTTAGGTTTAAAAACATTTCTATGTAAGTTAGTAACTTCTAAATTTGGTCTGGCCTTTGGATTTAACTATGTGGGTGGCCTGCTGATCCAATCAGGAAGTATGCTAAGGAAATATTACCATAAAAATATTGGCTTCACTTCTAAAGTACCATCATGACAAATAATAACACAAAGGAAAATTAAAAGGAAAAGGTCAAAGAGATCATTATTCAAAGGGAAAAAGGATACTCAAATCTAGGGGTTTCACAGTCATCTGTTTCTATAATTCCTTAAGTGCTAAGAACCTCAACTCTGTTTCTCTCTCAAGGAATAGCTTCTTGCAGGGACAGTTGTTCCTCTAGGTCAGTTTCCTCATTCTGCAGCCAACAAGGCAATTGTTTCTATAAGCTAAACATTAGCAGATGGAAACAATGCAGAAACCACAATTTCAGGTTACAATGATTTACATCCCGAAAATAAAGAGCCCAGCAGTATGTGGAAGACTTCATCGAGCACCACCATTGGAATGGATTAAACCATGCTAGGTTGGAGGTGGCTAGTACTAATAGAGGTTAATTCCTATACCACTTTGGATAATGTCAAGCTTATTTCTCTGGAATAGCGGTGGCTGTAAGTACAGTCCCCAAGGCTTGTTAGAGTCTCAGGACAAATACCTGGTGTATTTGTACCCTGTTTTACTCAATTACTAAATATTTGGGTCTTTACAATATCTGGGTTTCTGAAAAGTAAATGACTTGCTTAATTCAGGATGCCCAAAATTCTAGAAAGATGACTGAAATCCACAAGTCCTCAATAGTGTTTCTAAACATTAAACAAATCATCTGCAGAATCTCAAAGAAAAATATATACCTTTTATTTAGAGGTGTTGCCAAATGTGGCTGAAAAAAAGTTAAGAACAAAAATCCTTCATGCAACTGTGTGCCGAACTTTTTGCAGCTCTGCCTCTTCCCCTGCAAGGTGGTCAGATACCCTCCTTCATATTCCAGAGTGTATCAGGGAGCTTCACTTTTGCCTAACGATATGCTCTAAAGTGCAGAGAAATACCCCATACTCCATTCCAAGTACTCTGTAGATAGTACATAATTCACTTCTCAATCCTATGTGGTATTTATTATCCTACCTTTCAAAGATGAGTAAACCTAGGCTCAAGGAGACTAACTTACGCAAGGTCGCAGAGATAGTTAATGGCCATGCTGGACCCCAACCCACAGAACCAGATTGCAAGGCACCGGCCCGTCCCCTCCAGGCTGCGGCCTCTTGCTTTGGCACTGGGCTGTCCCCACATTCCAGCATGCTGGCTGAGCCTCCTCTGATGCTGGCCAGTCTTCAGGCATTTTTCTCACCTGCCAGAACCCAGCTGCAGCCACTGCCGTCTGCCATACATTTACTTAGTAAATATTTGTTAAGGGTTTACGATGTGCCAAGAACAGTGCTAGGTGTGAGGGACACAAAGATAAATAAGATACAATTATGAATAAAAACTTCAGACAGAAAAGTGAAGAGAGGGAAGAAGAGAAAAGAAGGGAGAAAAATTGTGTAAACAACTAACTGGGCTGGGAAGGAGGAATGGACTGGCTCCAGGCCCAGAGGGTTTATATGGGTACCAGGGAATGGTATGGTAGGCAGAATGACCCCCTCCCCTAACCGAAGATGCACACATCGTAATCCCTAGAACCTGTGAATATATTACCCTGCAAGGTAAATGGGAGTTTGCATAAAATTAAGTATCCGTGAAGCAGAGACCAACCTGGATTATCTTGGTGGGCCCAACTTTATAAGTGAAATAGGGAGACAGGAGAGTCAGAGTCACAAAAGGAGACATGAGGATGAAAGAGCCAAAGAATGCAGGCAGCTTCTAGGAGAAGCTGGAAAAGGCAAGGAGTCAGTTTGACCCGGAGCCTCCGGGAAGAAATGATTTTAGCCTAGTAAGACCCTCTGACCTGACCTCTTAGATGACAATCCTGCCATATTTGCCTAACATCATAACTATATACAAAGAAGCCTGTCTGCCTACTTTGGTCTAAAAACTACATAGAATAAGTGCTTAATAAATGTTGAGTCAAGGAAAACACCAATGCATTTCAATATTGCTTTTACCTTGCTAGACACATGGTCCTCAGAAACATGGACTCTGTCCCTTCTGCAGTAAAGAAAGGACTAAGAAAAACACTATGTGTGTATGTGTATGTGTGTGTGTGCGCGCGCAAACATGAGAGACAGGGCTATGATGTTTGTGACTATATCTGGGACAGTCAACTAACCTATTGCTGCTCTGCCTTCTCTCTGATTATGACTTCTGTTTTCCTCATGGGGTTTTCTTCTTTCTGCCATCCTATAAATGTAAGCTTTTCCTATGATTCTGTCCTCAGGCCTTTTCGAATCTCTCTGTACTCCTGCCCCCATCCACCCTTAAAGCTCTCGTCCACTCCTACGATTTGATCATTCTCCATCGGTATCTTGCCCCCCTCTCCCCACAGCATGGACCTACCAGATACTTGCAACTGCCCACTGTGTTTATCCTCCTGGATGCCCTGCTAGTAAAACAAACTCCACGTGTCTGAGAATGGCAACGGAGACACAAAGAGGACACAGATTGCTGGGAAAGACACAGACACAGTAAATGGAGTATGATGTATTAAATGCACACCAAGTACAGTGAAGCTGGGGCAGAACTGGTGGTACTGAGTCCTGTGCGGAGTGTCCCACTGCTGGGTGGGACAGCAATCAAGGCATCTAAGCCAGAAAGCTCAGTTATCATATAACCAGATTTATAATAGGTTTTACCACCTTCTTGATTTCTCCTTAGGATGGCTCTAGAATCCACCTCTCCTTGCCATGGCTGATGCCTCACCCTAATTCTGACTCCCACAACTTCTCACCACCACTAGGTGACAGATTCCTGACACGGCTCTCTGGGTCCATCCTCCTCTCCTCCAAAGCTAACTGTTTGATCATCCTGAGTACAGCCCTGATTATATACTTCTTTGCTCAAAAACTCTAAATGGCTACCTGCTCCTTGCCAGATTAAGTACAGACTCCCCAACCCAACATCAACACCCCTTTCCTCTACAAGTACCCTATTGTGACCCTCATCCAACACACCTCATGCTTTTAGGTTTAGTTAAACTCATCTACATAGCTCGAGGCATGTTTGGACTCTTCTGTTAAAAAGCCTTAGTATTTCAAACACATGAAGAATCAAGGTTTTCCCATTCAGCTAGAAAACACACCCAAGAACTTGGCTCTCTAATCTCAGATGAAAGGCTGAATCAACATTTTGAGTTTTTCACTTCCATTTCAAAGCAGCTGGCAAATCAAGCTTAAAACTTCATAATATCACCACTTCCACCAATTTTTTTCTTGGCATTACACTCAATATTTTGGACTTATTTTTCTCAGCTAATATTTAAGTATCTTTTTGAAATTTACCTGGAAAAATACTTAGAATTACTGAGGTTTTCAAAAATTATTACTTCATTTATACAGGTAAAAGGAAATTACTAAAAGAAAACAGTTCTGTAGACCTTAGGGTTGAGGGGGAAGTAGGGTGGAGATGTATCCTTAGAAGTTCTGAAGAATACCTAGTTGCATTCAGAGTACCTAAATACAGGGGACATTTCAGTGGATTACGACTACACAGAAGACCTCTGTTCTATATTTTCATGCTCCATTAATAGCAACACTATTTCATAGTCTATGAATAATCTGCAATGGAAAGGGGCCCTTTTGCTTACCTACTATGTGGTAAAAGAAAAGCACACTTGAAATACTTAAGAAAGTGTCATTTATGCTGAGAAGTCCAGAAAACATACCTGTGGTTTCTCTATTCCTGAAAGAATGTCTTGCACCCTCTTTACTTCCAACTCATACTCTGCATGGAAAAAGAGTGAAAGAAAAACAGTTAATACCATTAAAAGGCAATAAGGTGGTCAAGTTCCTTCCCCAAGGCCTTTACTAAGGGTTATCATTCAGTCACTTACCTGCTACCATGAACTTTTGGTTCCATAAACATGATAATGAAAATCAGGAACAGGGATTCTTTAGGGTAGGGAGTTCACTGTGGTTGTGCTAACTAGCCACTATATTGCCTTACACATTCACGAAGTTGACTAGGTTAATACTGAGTTCCAACTAAGAATTCAACAGGCAATAGGGAATAGAAGGGTCCAAGAAGGAGGAGGAGGATACCAGCATAGCTAGAAGCTGAGGGCAAGGAAGAGATGAGTTTGAAGATATGGGTGCCAGTTCATGCAGGGCTGTGAGTTCAGGCTTTTGAGTTCAATTTTTATTCTAAGTTTGATGGCAGCCACTGGAGTGGTTAGGTAGAGGGACTGCCATGATCTTATTTTGAGTGTGAAAAGCTCTGCTTGGCTTCTGCATGGGTAATGGACATGTGAAGGGAAGGTGTAAACAGCAAGACCAAGCAGAACATTGTCACACTGGTTCAGGTGCAGGATGGAGCTGGCCTGGTCTAGGGATGATAATAAAAATGATGAGAACAGGACTGGTTTTAGAGGTTTAGGTGCTGAAGGGTTGGATATGATAGGCAAGGGTGGGAGAATGAGAAGAATCAGGGATAAAAAATAATCCCTAGTTTTTGGATTAATCAACTAGAGGGAAGATGATATCTTTTAATAAGATGAGGAAATGGGCAAGTTTGGGGGAGGGGCAAGAATTGTTTTAGAAATGAAATGGGGAAAGTGCTAGGAGTAGGAAGTAGGAAGATTGTATTAAAAAAAAAGGTAAATGATAGAATTTAAACTTAAGAATCTGTTTTGCTAGAGCAGTGGTAGGCAAACTCATTAGTCAACAGAGCCGCAGTTTGCCGACCACTGTGCTAGAGGAACCTTCTGATTTCCAAAATCTGCTTGATGGAATCTAATTTTGAGTTTATAGATTTACTTAACTGTTAAACCTAATTTATAAGCTAAATGCTAGAGATATATAATTACCAAGACATATGTCCTTACCTTCAAGATATTTCAAGTCTAGTGGGGTTGGGGGGTGGGTGGGAGAATAAAAGCAAATAGGCAATTACAATGTGATAGGTGCTATGGCAATGACAATCCAAAAGAGATTCTACAAGCTGCCTAGGGACCAACATCTAGCTGAGCTCTGTGGGCAAGGAGGCATTTGGAGGTGATGGGGGAACCTGAACTAGGAAGTGAGAAGTCAGTAAGCCCAGCTCTTCACAGGGCTGTTCATCCTCATTGTTCCAGTCTAATCTCAATGCCACCTTTTCAAAGAATCCTACCTCAACTCCCACTGCTTGTCCCAGCCTCACTGCAGTCATTCTCACATCCTGCTTATGCCTTTCTATCAGTTATTAAAACCTGAAAATTAATTCTCGTTTATTTGTTTCCTTGTTTATTACTTGTCTTTCCTACCAAAATACAAGCTTCTGGAAGGCAGATACTATACTAGTAAGTCCAGAGTAGACAAATTTTTTTTTTCTGAAAATAACCAGATAGTAAATATTTTAAATGTTTATTGAAGTACTAGAGGCCCGTTGCACGAAATTCGTGCACGGAGAGGGGGGTGTCCCTCAGCCCAGCCTGTACCCTCTTCAATCTGGGATCCCTCTCACAATCCAGGACTGCTGGCTCCCAACTGCTCACCTGCCTGCCTTCCTGATTGCCCCTAACCACTTCTGCCTGCCAGCCTGATCACCCCCTAACCACTCTGCTGCCAGCCTGATTGATGCTTAACTGCTCCCCTGCCAGCCTGTTTGCCCCCAACTTCCCTCCTCTGCTGGCCTGGTCACCCCTAACTGCCCTCCCCTGCAGAGTTGATCGCCTCCAACTGCCCTCCCTTGCAGGCCTGGGTCCCTCTCAACTGCCCTCCCCTGCTGGCCATCTTGTGGTGGCCATCTTGTGTCCACATGGGGGCATGATCTTTGACCACATGGGGGCATCCATATTGTGTGTTGGAGTGATGGTCAATCTGCATATTACTCTTTTATTAGATAGGATAGAGACCTGGTGCAGGGGTGGGGGCCAGCTGGTTTGCCCTGAAGGGTGTCCCGGATCAGGATGGGGGTTCCCTTGGGGCGTGGGGCTGCCTGAGCAAGGGGCCTGTGGTTGGCAGGCCAGCCACGCCCCCTGGCGACCCAAGAGGAGGCCCTGGTATCTGGAATTTATTTACCTTCTACAACTGAAACTTTGTAGCCTGGAGCGGAGCCAAGCCTCCTGCTCGCTCCATGGCTGGCAGCCATTTCTGCTGGGGTTAATTCACCTTCTATAATTGAAACTTTGTAGCCTTAAGCGGAGGCCTGGGCCTGGCCAGGGTGTGCAGAAAGCTTGGCTTCCTCCGTTGCCTGGGACACCTTGCTCTCTGTGGCTGTAGCCATCTTGGTTGGGTTTATTTGCATACTCGCCCTGATTGGCTAGTGGGCGTGACTGGTGGTCGTTGCTTAGGCGTAGCGAAGGTGCAGTCAATTTGCATATTACCCTTTTATTAGGTAGGATAGTTGATATATCATATACTAGTTTCAGATGTACAATAGAGTGATTTGACATTGTATACACCTTATGAAGTGATCACCATCATAAGTCTAGTAACCATCTCTGTCACTGTACGAAGTTATGACTACATTCCCTGTACTGTGCATTACATCCCATGGCTTACTTATTTTATAACTCAAAATTTATACATCATAATCCCCTTTATCTTTTTTGCCCAGATAGTAAATATTTTAAACTTTGTGGGCCACCATATAGGCCTGCCAAATTCTTCTTTGTTTCTATGGACATTTAAAATGTAATAACCATCTTGTGAGAAGCTCACAAGATCATGCCACAGGACAGGCTGCAGTTTTCTGACACCTACTGTAGGACATGCTCACCATTTAGCCCACAGCACCAAGCACAGTTCCTGCAGGATCAGAGCTCAATAGATACTTGTTGGCTAAATCAGTAAACCAAGCCTATATAAAGGAAATAAGAACTTCTAGATGATACCACCCTAAACTGCAAAAAGATCAGTTCTTCATTTTTCCCCATGACATTCTGTTTAGAACATGATTACCTTTATTTTGGTGAGAAAAATAAATGAGCTAGTAGCACTAAGATATTTTTTTAAATTACAAAAGAAAATTCAGATTCAAAAGACCAAATGTCACAAGCTCATTTATAATCCTGTATTTATGTTAAGGTATAGATAATAATGGATCATACCCAAAAGTCAAAGGAGTATATACCGTCACATTTTCTGGAAGCTCCTACACCAAGGAAACCATAAATATTATGTATCTTAGAAGTTAATTGTCAGGGGGGGGGGGGGGGGAAGCAGAGTTGTAATAAAGAACTGCTTCAGTTGTTAAAAAAAAAAACTTTCTCAATCACCAGTTATTCTAGAACTTGAAAGACCCATGGCTTCAAACCCACACATAGCTAGATATACACAAACAGCTAGCTGAAGGAGGTCACTGTCTGCTTCTGTGAGACTGACACAGTGAAAGTGTCCTAGAAGAACAAGAAGCCAGACACTAGCCTTGAGTAACAAAGATTAAGCCTAGAATAGAGATGATCACCTATTCAAGAAAGAAGGGAAGAATTAAAGAGCTCTGCAAAAGAAGAATCTTCAGGACCATGCACTAGATATAGGGCATGAAAGACGGAAGGAAAGGAGAGAAATAAAAATCAGAGATCCCTCCCCAGAGACAGCTTCCAAAGATGTCAGAAGAAATAGTTATGCTTTGGACAGAAAAAGAAAAAATGGGACAGAGGTTGGATTAGAAGAGGAAAAAAATCTGTACAACACCGATAAGAATGGGTTTCAGATAAGAACCAGGAATGCAAGCAAAAGGTCCTGACTGAGATAAAAACAACCCCCAGAATGAGGTCATGACCTTTCTTGTCTTCTTACTATAATAATGAGAGCTGACACTGCTGAGCACCTAGGTACGTGCTTGTCCATGCACCATCATCCTGCTCATTTTTACATCCTTTTGGTAAGACGGATGTTCTCTGCCCCATTTGACAGCAGCAGGCAGGACTGAAGTCTACTCTGCACATCTCCACCACTGAACACAATAGCTGCAGGTATATTTGTTGACTGGGGAATGAGGATGAGCAGCTAATGAGGAAACTGAGGCTCAAGAAGCAGATGTGTTTTCCCCAGAACCACAAGCCTAGTACAAGGTCCCAAAGCAAATGAAACCTTTGACTGAATCATGGCAAAGTAGGAGAGTCCTGGGAGTCACGTGGCAGAGAACATGGGTTAAGACCAGTAGAGTGTTTGATGGAGGTAAATGGGAGAAACAGAGGTAGCAGCAAAGACCCTCTAAGTCCCATGAGACAGTTGTGTTGTTGGCTGTTTTTAAACTCAGAAAAAGCTGTTAAATTAATAAAGCAAAGGCCTTTGGATCTAGGGAGAAGTTATGTGAAAAAAGGAAGAATAAGTAAATTGGGCCATGAATGAAGAGAAAGAAAGGATTCTGAGAAGATCAAAAGTAAAAAGAGCAGGGTGGGAGAGGAAAGGTAGTGATAGGACAATCACTACCCTATTATCTCAGCAGAAATGCCACATCAAAGTCAGACTGGATTGGTTCCTTAAGGTTCTAATTGGTGAATGTGGAGAGAGAAGAGAAAAATGCATTCCCACCACACTTATTTAATGCTTTTCCATTTCTGCTGCCACAGACTTAAGAGAAAAAAATAAATAAATGCCAGGCACACAATTTGCACAGACAAGAGTGAAAATAAAACCTGTTTAACTGAGCTAAAGCGACAGTTACCACATAGAAAATAAAACTCTTGTATGAAAGCTAACACTCTGGTGTGAAAATGCCAAAATTCACAACTCTGCTACCTAAATAACTGAGTTAACTCAGACCTCAGCCTAGGTCTCCCTACGCAATATTTAGCTGTGCCTTGGAGTCGTCTTTGAATTATTATCACCCTTTCCATAAAACAATTTCAGAGCCCAACTGTACAGAGCATATTTCAGAGTATGTTTCTGCTTGCTCACATGCTTTCTTTTTCTGTTTCTGTGTCTCTGACACACACACACACACACACACACACACACACACACACACACACTACATACTGCGAGAGAGGAGAAAAATAATAGTTAATCCCCTTAGAAAAAAAACAAAACAGTAGTTCTGATCACTTGTCTTGTGGATACCTTCTTATCAAAAACTGTTTTTGTTTTCCTTCCCCTTAAAAAACTTGTGTGGCAAATGAATAAAAGATTGTCCTAGAAGAGGCAGAAATGCATGGTTCAGGTGCAAGGTTGTAGTGCAAGGTTCTTTCTTCATTATCAGGCTTGTCTTCTTCCCTTTGGTTTGCTACAAATATATTAATCCCAGAGGCACATCGTACAGGCCAACTTTGTATTTCTTTCTCCTGGCATTCAAGCTGCCACAAGTTCAAACAGATTAAAAACCATTTTCTATCTACGTCAGTTAGGTTTGTGACCCCAGCAGAAGTGGATGGGCATGACAACCCACCTTTTACATGGCTCCCTTTTACTATTTGAAAGCCTGTTCCTCACAGTGAAGATGGTGCTAGTCAGTGAAAAAGGGATACAGGGCACTCTCTGAGCTCTGAGCAGAGAAGGCATTTTGTTTGGCAGATATAAACACATGTGGGGATAGGTAATTTCCTGGAAAGGAGGTAAGATGGAAGTCTCCAGTTCAAACAAGCCCCACTGGGTTGAGAACCACCCTATTAAGAAATACTAAAAAAGGGGTAAGGGGGAATTCAGCTCAGTGACTTAAGTCTTTCTTCCCCTTAAAAACAAATCTCCTTCTAAGAAATAAAACATTTATAGCAAAGGGAAAGTTAAGATAAAAATACACAAGCAAGGAAAATACATTTAAAAGAAAGAAAGAAAAATAAAACCCCACACACACACAGAGAATATGTGTCATGTGAAATTTAAACTTTCCACAAATAATGGTTTTTATGTTTGCTCTAAAAAAGAACAGTAAGTTCAGACTGTTTGAATAACTGTAAGACCTAAACTAATTAAAATATCCCTTTTTATATACACAATTTAGTTCTTTGGTTTGTCTCACATTTTTTCCTTCTTAGAAAAGAACTACAGCTAGACACTTAGCTGCTAGCTATAGAATGTATTTAGGGTTGGACTGGCCCCTTCATTCCAGTGGGATGACATCAGCATTACTTCCCTGTATAACATTCTGTCTAGTTCTCATCTACAAGGCTCATTACAGATATGCCCAGAATAACATAATATACTTTCTCAGATTTGCCAAGGAGCTGATTTAGCTAATCTCTTTAACAAATTATGTGTAATAAATTAGGGGTGTGGAAAACATGAAACTTTTTGGTCATGTCCATTTTGGGGATAAGAGGTTTAAAATCAATAGCAAACACTCAATATAAAAACTAAGCAAACGGAAATAACTACTTGTAGAAGAAGAAAAAAAGACTCGATAATAAGCTGAATATCCAGTTAATACCTACAAATGCTGATGAGAATAAATGGGGATGAAGGAAGACAGATTAAAAATGCTCATTGAATTGCTTTTCCAATCAGAAAACCAAATAACTATCTTCATTTTTTAATATTACTTATGGTGGGGGGAAAAGAATCCATAAATACATATAAAAGTAGGAATAATTACTAAAAATCCCAGATTTAGTGATTATGATCCACATTTAATGGTGTTAAATACAAACATTAAAAATGTGTAAAATCACAAGGAATAAATTTGTAAAATATAAGGGCATTGCAGTTATTCCCCAAGACACCTAGTCCAGAAATATCTTCAGATGTCAATCATCCTGGTGCTAAAAATGCAAAGACGAGCATCTCCAGCCATTTAGCTAGCTAAGTGGTTACTCTATTTGAAATTCTGAAAGATAGCCAAGAGAATACCAGACTCTAAACACTAAAAAGAACGCAGCCGGCAGGTGAACATATGTGGTGGGAAGTTGCCTTCCAGTTTAGAAAAATATTTTCAAGAGTAACTTGGGTTGCAAACAGATTCTGGAACCTTAAAGAAAGGAGAGATGGATTCCTTTTGCAGGTGGAGTGCACGGCTGGACAGGAGGATGGCCAGAGAATGTAAATAGGACAAGGGGGGGCTGATTTCCTCTGAGCTTTTGTTGTTATTTCTGGAACTCAGTAGAAAGAATTCTTTTCTTCTCCAGCCCAAGATTTGGTAACATTCACATTAATCAACCTGTAGGCACAATGGGTCCCTTCACGCAAAAGCTGTCTTACACTTGAGGTATAAATATTTTAATACCTAAGTTCTAGGCCTGTGTCCATAATGAGAAGGGGAAGCACCAGATATGATACCCTTGTTGATTCCCAGGTCAACCAAAAGTTTATCTCTTAGCTGCCTTCTGTGATATCAACTAAACTGGGTTCTACTTGAAATACTAGGAGATTCTATATTCATTTCTGTCAAATTCTCTAAGAAAAATTCTTGTGTTTACTTCACAAGGCAAAAATCATAGATATGCATGTAACTGGGCAAAAAGCATCTACGATTTTTAAGAACATCCAATTAAACTGGGATGAAAACTGCACAAAAAATGAATAAAGTACCAGGTAGATATGTTTGCCTGGCAAGCTCAACTCCAGCACCCATTCTTCCCTTTCCTTCTTCTGCATGTTTGAACCATCTTACTGGCTAGCTGCGCCCTAACCTGTGCCAGATATAGCTCTTTTATTTTGGGGGAAGGCTCAACTCCATGATTATCCAGCAAAAGCTGGTACCCTCCCTGGGTGTGTAACAGGAAGGCAATTGCTTAAATACAGGATAGAATGACTTACAAAGGTAATTAAAGTTTATACACTACTTTCTGCACTGGCATCTATAAACATTTCCGCAAAATGTTTTTTCATTAAGGCTTGGCATGTCACAATGAAAACTTTTCAAGTAGCATATTCAATACTTTTACAAGACTGTGTCAATTGACAGTCAGAATTCAGAAAGCATAATTTTGTAACATATTAAATCTGAAAGAGAATTTTAATATTTATACCACCTATATAGAAAGTTTTGTTGTTGTTGTTTGTTTTTTACCCTCACCGGAGGATATTTTCTTCCACTGATTTCTAGATAGAGTGAAAGGGAGGGAGGAGGGGGAGAGAGAGAGATCTAACACTGATAGAATACAACCTAATCCACATTACATATTATAATTTCCTCACTTGTTCTACTGTTTCCTCTAATATTTTTAATGTCCCCTCTTCCCAAATCCAGGGTCCAATTAAGGAACATGTTGCATTACTTGTCTGGTTTCATTAATCTCCTTTAATCTAAAACAGAAATCCCTTGTATTTATTAATTTCCTAAGGCCGATATTTTTGAAGAGTCTAGACCAGTTTCTTATGGCCAATACCACTATCTGGACTGTGTGACTATTTCCTCATAATTAAATTCAGGCTAAAAATTTTTAGCAAAAATTCTTTATAGATGCACTTCCCATCCCATCACATGAGGAAGCACACAGTGCCAGTTTGAACCTTCTGGTGATGCTCAGCACTTTGATCTAATCACTTGGCTGCAGTGTTGCATAGCATATCCCTCTTTCACCTGATGATTATAGTAGACACTGATGATCTTTGCCTGAAGATACTGTATTAATAGTTGGTAATGTTGCTAATTTTATCATTCCTTTTATGTTTTTCAGTTTTCTCTCCCACTTTATTAACTCACAGATTCTTCTTTTAAGTTCAATAAAATTTGTAATACTCCAGTGCCATTATTCTTTTAGATGCTAAAATTGTCCCAAATGTAGCTAGTGGGAAGCCCTTTAGGCTATTTTCTGTGCCTCTTTGTACACTTCCTTGAGTCTTCTGCTTTGAACACCTGTTAAATATTTTGGTTTAAGGTCACTTGGCCAACAATAAGAAAATGTGTAGTCCACAGGTGAGAGACTTTAGATGCATGAAGTAGAATTTAGCCAAAACTACCCAAATATTCTCTTATTTAAATGTGACTAGAAGGAAAAATAAATCTAAATATTTCTGATTTCTCTATCTTTTAGAAATTAAAGTTAAAAAAAAGCAAACCAATAAACCAAGAACCATCTTAAATGACACTATAATATATAGCAAAATTCAACTCTATAAACTTAAAAATGAACCCTGGCAAACTTTAAGTAGAAAAGCATAAAACACATTCGGCTCTTCTTGGGGATTGTGTAATTTCTGCTCTCAATTTAATCTGGCCATGTTTCATTTCTTATTCCTCCTAATCAACATTTCCCTTTAAAACACAGATAATCAAAAGAGACAGCACCATCTGCTCCAATCCAAAAAAGAAAATGGACTGTGTGCTAAATGCATCAAAATGAGAAACAAAAATGAAAAGTTAGTTTGGGCTACCAAGCAGGGAATGCCTATATGGAGGATGCTATTGATGAGAGACGTTTTTTTCCTCCAGAATTAAGACCCCTGTCTGAGGACCAGATAGCCCACAAATCCAAGGTCAACGTGAAAGAAGTCATGACTTGTTTCCAAGGAAATTACACCAAAGGCATATGTATGGATCTTGCTGTCTCATTCTAAGTCTTTGATAAAGTTAAATTGTTTGGAATTTAAATTATTTTGTTTTCTGTTTAAAATAAAGGACTTTTCTGAGCCACACAGCTGGCATCTCCATTGTCTAAATGGGCTGCCTTTCTTGTTCAAAACATGATAGTCACAGGCCTGAATAATGTCTTGTGCGTATATATTTTAAAAAATGCAGTTAAATGGTCTAAGAACTAAAATATTACATTTATACCCAAAACCAGCTCTATAACTGGCACACTTTATCAGCTATACCAGCTATTTCAAAGTCTGCAAATGACAAATCATTCTCACCTGGTCTCCATCTCCTGACAGCTGAGGTTTACAACCTCTGGAACACAGCTCATCGGGCCCACAGGGGGACCCATAAGCAGAATCAGCTATTTGAGTCATGGACCAAACTGGACAATAAATAAAAATGCCCGAGAGAAAAATATAAAAGATAGTAAATGAAAAAAAACACACCCACAAAACAGAAGAGATGCCCCCCTAGTTTTGGAGTGGGGTGACATGAAAAAGGAATGAGTGATAGAGACAAAAAGATTCAAAATATGGCTCTCACAATTACATTAAAATTGGCAATTTCTCATCTAGGTAATTGACTTTAATTTGCTGAAGATTATAATAATAAAATTTCTATTATAAAATACCATAATGTAAGAGGTTAATTTGTGACAAACCTTTAGTGACCCAAGGGTGGAAGATAGTACAGAATATGCACATATCTATCCCTCCCCTCCTAGTCCAGCTGACTTCTCACCCTTCATGCCTCTGCTGAGAGCCTGCTTCTCCCTAACACACCAAAATCCTCTGCATATTCAAGTATACATCCCATGGCATGTTCCAGTTCAGAGGGCAAAGGTAAGCTTTGTGAGCACAGGAATCATGTCTGTGCTGGGTGCCATTGATTCCCCAGTGCCTAGTGCAATGCCTGGCTCAGAAACTTCTGTTGAGTGTCTGACTGAATAAATGCTGAGAAACACTGCCCACAAATGCACATACTATGCTTTCAGTCTCTAAGTATTTAGAAACAAGAAATATACATCATACGAGAGAGTTGTAAAAGAAGACATCTTTATAGATCACAATATTACAATTAAAAAATACATTATGACAAAACTGTGTCCAAAATCTGTAGGTCTATATTTTTGCATAGGAAACTACTATGCACCTAGTAAGTAAATTCAGAAGAACCCTGAATTTGGTATGAATCGGGAGTATTTCTACAGTCTGCCTGACTAAAACCCTTAATAAAGCCATCACCATTGCTGTGACGATAAAACTGCAACTAAGCACATTACTAATTAAGCAACGGAAAATTCTTGGATTTCTCTCTGGACAGTATCCTGGAGAATGGAGCATTTTATCTATTAGTTAGCACTAATTTTATTTTATCTGCCACACACTAATTTTATTTCAGAAAATTAAATCGGAATGCACAAAGTTGTTTTTAAAGGCTAAAATGCCTTAGTTCTGTTTAGCCAAGTTAGTTGTTTTCCAGCTTTCCTGTTCTACAATAGTTTTTTTGTGTGCACAAATCATGCGTTTCTAAAGAACCATTTGAGATGACTCTATTATGCCTATTTAGCAATTAGTTACTCAGCCAAATAGAAAAGTTTGACCTGCAAAAGTATTTGCAAGTCTCCCTTTTTTGCAGTCTTAATGCATGCTTCCAACTGCCCTGACTACCCTCTCTCCTTTCTGCCTAGGAGTATGTGACCGTCTGGTTGCTTTTCTTCCCATAATTAACAGTCCTCCAACTGCAATCCCAGTGAATGAAAAGCTCAGCATTTTCCATTGAGGGATCTCATTCTTTGCATTGCTCTCTATCTCAGGCCCACAAAGTCCGACTTGGCTCTATGGCAGACTCAGTCTGTGGCTTACCACCTGTAGCAAGCATCTAAGCACTAGCAGTTGATACTTTTGAGTAAAACACTGCCATTTGCTCAAACTTTAACTTCCAAGCAAGTCCACTGATCCTTGAGCAAAAGATTAATTTAGATTTCTTTAATCCTGCTGGTAATTAGCAATTTAACTTACCCATTCCTACTAAAACTTCATCTCATTCCTGTAGAGTAAAAGATATTATCTTTTCACTTGCAAATTCACCATAAGGAATGAAAAACACAGGTGAATCTTAAGTTTCAGGTTTTAAAAAAGAAGTGTGATTTTTTCCCCTATCAATGAATCCATTGGTATAAAATTTTATTAAATTGTTTGAATACTCAGAGTTATTAAAAGATTCATAAACTATGATATAATAACATAATTTATAATTAGATAGCCCTCTGTAAGGCATTGTTATCGGCTAGTTTTCCTCTAAAAATCCATGTACTGAAGTGCTAACCCCCAGTAACTCAGCATGTGACTGTCTTTGAGATAGTGTCTTTTCAGAGGTAATTAAGTTAAAATGAGGTCATTAGGGTGGGACCTAACCCAATATGACTAATGTATTTTGTAAAAGGAGGAAATTTGGACAAACACATACAGAGGGAAGACGATGTGAAGACACAGAGACAAGGTGGCCATCTACAAGCCAAGGAGAGGAGCCTGGAACAGATCCCTCCCTCACAGAAGAAGCTCTCAGAAGAAGCCAAATGCGCAGACACTTTGATCTGAGACTTCTAGTCCCCAGACCTGTGAGACAATAAATACCTGTTTAAGCCATCCAGTTTGTGGTACTTTGTTATGGCAGCCCTCATAATCCAATATATGTATCATTCATATGCAAACATATATTTGGTATTATTTTTCCCATTTACTAGATATGGTTCCTACAAACTAGAGATTTTAAGAATTTGGTCAAGATCACATAGGCAAATCTAAAAGAACCCAGTATCAACTCTAGGTCTTCTGATTCTCAGTCTAACTCTATTTCTTCTTAGAGGACTTCGAAAACATCCTCTCATGCTACCATCCCCTCTATCCAAGAGGAACATGAGAAGGCTGGGGAGAACAATTTTACTTATGCAAGATAAACACATCTACCAGCTTGAAGGCATAACTAGACCACTTGGTTCAGTACAAAATAATTACACTGGAAGTTAAAATGTGTTTATACTACTGCTTCCATAAGAGGTCATATCCAATTACAGAAGGCCGATTTAGAAGGCCAAAAAGAAGCTACTGAAAATCATTTGAAAAGCTGATCCAAAAAAAGACTATGATAATTCTACAGACTATTTCGTGCCAATGCATCAGTAACACAGCACCCCCTCCTCTGTATAGAAATATATCATTCAGGATGTTTTGAGGCAGAACACTATTATGCAGTAATTGCTTCCAAAACACATGTTACAATATTTTTGCAGCTGACTGTGGCTTTAGAGAAGAAGCACATACTGGTTCCAAAAGAACAGAGACTACGTTGGACCATAAACTACAGCTGTTTGCTGTGCACCACCACCTGAAATTTCTGTGTGTTGTTTTCTTCCCCATCAGCTAGTACAGAGAGTCTCCAGACTAAACTTACTTACAGCTCCCACTGTTTTTCCCTATCTTCAGACACTCAGCATTAGCTCGAAAGTAGAGCAGCCATTTTTCTGAAGTCTTTCAGTAAGGATAAAGAAGTGCTAAGCTGTCTAGTGGACACCAATTCTGCCCTTAGATAAAGTAATGACTACTGAAGTCTAGATTAATATCTTTGTATGTAGTAGAATGAAGTTCCTAATTTGACCTTCTGTTACAGCCAGTGAGCAAAAGTCTCACAAACATTTTGTTTTGTGGAAGAAACACCAATCTACCAAAGAGTGTGGCCCAGGCCTGTGCTTCTGCGGAGGCTAACAATTGCTCTGTGCACGTGTAAGGCCCCTATTTTTATAATAAGTCAGAACCAACAAAGAAGAAAACACTGGAGGTGGGGGGTTGAGTGGTCTGTGATTAGACGCAGAGCAGATGAAGGCAGCTGGTCCAGGTGACTTGTCTGACTGCATGCATGACAAAGACTTTCTGAAGGAACTGACACACAGAAAAGGAGCTGAGGAAACAATTGAAGAGTTTCTCTAAACAGCAGATAGTTTAACTGTTGAACTGTAATTACTGTGAACTAGTCTTCACCATAATTACACTGCATTGTTAGTACGTCATGAACTAGTCTCATTTCTACATTTTGAATGAAATGTAAGTGTCTTATTCTCTCTTTCCTGTCTACTAAGCTTCTCTTAAGTACATTACTAAATAGTGGTTACTAAAATGCAAACGAGTAAGAAACTGCATGGTCAGAATTATAAATGATGCCATCTAAGTGACTGACCACTCATCAGGTACAACAATTAAAGTATCACATTTGAGCAGGGTTATATTCCAGCAGGATGAAGTGAAATGAGCTAGAGAAAAAGCAAATAGGCTTTGTGAAGATTTGGGTTTATAGCCACCTAAGATTGTGAAATTATAAGCATTCCATCTGCTCACCAGCTGTGGTCCCTAATCCTCTTTAATAACTTCAGCCTGCACGACTCCATGAGAATCCAGGCGTCTTCCAAATTTCACTTTACATTAGCTGCCAGGATTGATTTTTAGACACCAGTCTCCAGTGAAAGCAGCATAAAGTTGATTTCGCTGGCAGGTGTTAATTTTCAGAAGAGTGAAAGGAAGTGGGAAGAGAGACTAAGAATGGGAAGAAAGAAATTAAGAAGGTTCCAAGACCATCACATTGAATGTTTAGGGTTCTACACTCTCCAGCAAAGCCCAAATGCTCACAAAAAGAGTATGTGCCTGAAATGTAAAATAAAATACTCCCTAAAACTTGTAAAAGGCAACATCTAAAAAAAATTATGCCTAGTTCTGCTTAGAATGAAGTTGTGAATTCTGTAGCAGCCAGTCCTTTTTCCCACTGCGATCCATAAACTCTGCCTTTTGGTCACCAACAAGAGACAAGGACCTGGCGCTGGGAGCTATTCCCCACGGTCACAAAGCTCAGCTACCTTTCCTTAAGGGAGTTAAAGCAGTTATTAGCTATCTACACCCCACCCTCATACAGTCATTGCAGAGCAAAAGAGAAGGAAGGAATGATTCCTTTATGACATTGGAGCCTGGCGACAACCTGGTTTCCAGGCAAACGCAGGCTTGTAATATCTCCTGTATTATGTGTTTATAATACCTTTAGTTCAGACTGATGAAACCTTTTGAGAAAAAGCTGGAATTAAAGGTCTCTGCTTAAACCCATTGGTGATCTGAACCCCAGGGTCAATATCCTAAGGGCTAGGATTGGCTTCCTACTCAGATGTCTTCTACCAGAGCAGGCTTGCCTCCTGGGCTACATGTCACAAAGGCTCCCTTTCCCAGAAGGCTATTATCAGAAAGCTCTCTGAACTAAGATGGCAGAGTCACCCTTGTTTCAAAATGTCAGGGTCCTATGATCTAGGAGGGAATGCTTTCACATGTGGATGGAATCTCCATCAGTAATTCTCAAAGTAGAACCTGTTGTTCTGTCTCTCATTTTATTAATATTTGGAAAGTGATGGATCCCCACTTTTTTTTTTCCTGGTGCAGACTTGAAGTTTCCTTAAGAAGTCCCTCCTAAGAACTGGTGACCAGTGGAGGTGGCCCTGTCTGGAAGACCCATGTGGGAACAAGTGAGCAAGCAGTCCTCAGGTCCCCAGTGCTAGCATAAAGTGGCCAGACAGTCAAGTTCCACGACGTTTCCCTACAATCAATTCACCAGAAGAAGAACATGCAAAACCATTCTGAGTGCCAAAGGTGCTGAGTAATATAAATGTTATTATATCATATTTAAAAGATGCTTTAATAAATGTGCTAAGAGAATCAGACCACTAAGAGCTGTTGCCTGAAAAACATCCCAAACTATGGACGAAATCAATAGCTTAAAACAAACGGTTGAATCAGTTTCCATATTAAAGCATGCTTTAATATTCCAAAATGTTTTGATGGCCATGCAGTCTAGAGCATCCGAGTGAAGTTTTAATCCCTGTGAATTACGTGAAACTCAATGTAAACTGGATGGGGAAAACACACAGCACACTTCCAGCGAAGGTAAGAGCTAATGGCAGCAGAAAGAAGAATGGATTGCCACAGTGACTGCAACCAGCAGAAGAGGCTCATTCTCACTGAACAAAAGTGGGGGAGCAGTGATGACAGTTTATTACATTTATTTGGCAGAAAGGAAATATAAGACTTCATTTATAGGGAAAGGCCTTCCTCTGTGGGGATGAAATAGGCTTAGCATAAAATTCTTACCTGGCTGTGCAGTTCCTCAAAAAAGCATTTTGTGCTTCATGCTGTGCAATTTCTGGCACACGAACCGCATAATAAACTATCTGGTAACTCGTTCCAACTGTAATTGGAATTCTGTATTTTAACCCAAGTCTTATAAAATGAAAAATTTTAAATAAAAAACAAAATTCAGCATTTCTTATTATCTATAAAAGATGTTTGGAAGTCCCTTTGAGCTCTGCACTTGAACTTCTGACTCCAATCTGTTTCCTATACATTCAAGGGGTGAACTCTAGTGGGAGAATAGAGACAATATACACACAAATGAAACGAACAGGATGAGGTCAGCTAGTGGGGGGTGCCATGAAGAATATGTTTTCAAGGGTGATGTGATGGAGTGAGTAGTCAGGGAAGGCCTTTCTGACTCTGAAGCATTTGGGCTACTCCAAGAAGAATGAGGAGCAAGAGAACTTTCAAGGCAGCAGAAGCAGAATGAGCAAAGGCCATGGGGCAGGAAGGGCCTGGCATGCCAGAATACTAGAAAGGAAGCCCTGTGTCTGCAGCCCAGAGAGCTGGAGCAGGGCTGGAAGGAGCTGGGGTGGGGTAGCATAGCAGTCAGTTGATGCAGAATGCTTAAAGCGGGCTCAAGAGTCTGTACTTTATGCTAAGTTCAAAAGGAAAACACACAGGGTTTTAACAAGATCCTGTGGCTACTATGTGGAAAATGAATTGTAAGGGAACCAAAGTTAAAGCAGACAGACTAGCTCAAGGAATAAAATCTCTATGCAAGTGCACGTGCACACACACAGATTAAAAACAATGTATAAGGGAAAGCTTTGTACCTTCTCAATTTTGCTGTGAACCTAAAACTGCTCTAAAAAACCCACAGAACTTCAAAAAAGAAAAAAGCAGCACTACAACAATACTGGAAATTTAGAAAGTCACATTTAACAAAATGTGTTTTAGATATACAGCTATTACTACTTACTTCGCAATAATCAAAGCGATTTTCTAGACCTATACGAAAGCAAGGGTTTATAGCCACGTGCTCTACAGTCTGAAGAATCCAGAACAGAGAGAAAGTTGTGAATCATGATATGCAGGCATCACTGTAGTCTGAAGTCATCCTTATTTTGAATGCTGCTGATCAGAGATATATTGCAGTGTAGAGAGTAACATCACTCTAGACAGCAAGTAATACCAAAAGCGGTAAGTCATATGCTCTACATTTAAGATTTCAACATATTTCCATGAATGTTGATACAAAAAAGCCAAATTCTACTAAGTGGAAAATGTATTTCAGTCTCCAGAGCTGTCCTCAAATAGTAAAACAATTTACCAGACATACTTAAATAAGTTTTTCCCAACCTCCTTTATTTTTCTCATTTAAATTGGTTCCAAAAGGAACTGGCAGGGCATAGTATATGCTGTGAGTGATTGATACTCTTATGGAAAAAGCATGTAAGGAGCTAAAACTAAAGACTTATAACTATGCATAACGTTCAAAGGCCTAAATAGACAGACGTCATGTTTCAAATTTATTGAAAATAAGATTGGAGAAGCTATTCTAGAGTGGTAACGTGACTTGGTCCCCTCAGCCTCTCTTGCCCCTTATGAAGGTCCTAGCAATACCAGAGCTAGCACATCTGATAGAGCTTGAACCCGGCTCCAAGGAAGACTCGTGTTACTGGACTGGAACGTCATCCTCCATTTCTTGAATTCCCATTTACAGACTGTCATGGCACTGGTACCTCTGTCCTCTGTCATGGATAACCTATATCACCTTGGTTGGTACTATATAATCCAGCTGAGTTCTCATGTTTGGCCAACACTTTTTCCCCTTTTATTTTCTTATTTCTTCATGTACACACTCTGGGCTTTGTACCTCAACTTCATTACTCTCATCAACCTCTTATTTTAGGACTCCTTGTAACTATAGTCCAAGGAAAGTTTTGAAACTCTCAGCAGGTACAGAGTTCTGACTATTATGTTCAAGCAATGATTTGCTGAAATTTAAACTATAAAGTTATATACTTAACTTTGATATAAATTTCCTACCAATTTCATAGAATCATAGAATTCTGGAGGAGTAAAGAATCTTAACTGATTTCAAACACTATCGTGTATATAGTTGAAATCTTCTGTCTTTGTACTTTAGGCCAAATACCTACCCAAGGGTAAAAAAAATGGAAATCTATAGGACACAATTTCATTACATCAGGCAATAATTATTAAAAACATAGCAAAGCAGATAACAGGGCTTTAGAATTTATCACATTTATGACACCTTGGTGTCCATATAACTCATCTCCAAAATTTAACCAATTATTAGACCCCACTCGGTTAACAGCTATCAAGGAAAGGACATGTGTAATCACATGGCTGTCCAGTCAATGGCTAATAGCATCAGCTCTTAGGGAATTTTCTTGGAGTAATTCTAGAACAATTAACCATTAATTATTACAGGATCACTAGATTCATTAAGAATGAATTACTTTCAATTTTCAAAATTGAAAAGCTTTGTGAGTCTTATCACATGCTAGGTGAAAACTCTTAGTTTCCTCTTTGAAGATAATATGTTGCAAATTACGCTCCTTTTACTTCTCTTTAGGAAATACCATTAACTCCACTATTCATCTCTTAGAAGGAATTACACAGCTCCTGATATTTAACTTCCACTAAATATGTCCTACATATTTACATGTATGTACACATACAAGTCCACGACACAGCTCCCTTCTATTTCCAGAGTGAAAGTGAATAATTGTTACAGGAGTCAACTGGCTTGCCTCAATTAGCTTCATTGACTGTGCAGAGATTTCCCAGATGCAAACTGCTACTATAGAGGAGGTAGTTGTGCTCACTGATTCTTGGCCTATGTTACTATTAGGGACAGGTACTCAGTGCTGCTATTGTATGTTTATATTAACTAACTCACAGAAAAGCCTGTGGTGGATATTGAAGGTGAGGTAACGCAGCAATCAGACCTAAACATTATGTAGGAGAGTGGGCAGGCTCTGGCCCGGTTTCTAGATTGGGGATACTGAGTCTGTAGTAGGCTGAAAATGACCCCAACCCAAGCCCCGGAACCTGTGAATGTGATCTAACACGCAAAGTCTATGGATATTAAGAATGATTAAGAATGCCGACATGGGCAAATTATCCTGGATGATCCCAGTGGCCTTACATGAAATCACATGTATTCTTCCAAGGAAGCAGATCGGACACTCTCAGAGGAGAAAGCAATGTGAAGATGGACCCAGAGGGATGTGAAGATGCTGGTCTAGAAGACAGAGATGATGCAGCCACAACAAAGGCGGGAAGAGGTGAGAACAGAGTCTTCCCTGGGGCTTCTGGAGGGAGCCTGACCCTGCCGACACCTAAATTTCAGCCCAGAGACACGGATTTTGAAGTTTTGGCTTCCAAACTTTATTCTCCAGATTCTCTCCAGAACTATGAGAACTAGTTAAAGAACAAATTTCTGTTGTTTAAATCACTGACTGTGTGGTCATTTGTGGGTCACGGGATACTAATACACAGCCTATCATGGACAGCAGTAATTTCAGTATGAATAAAGAGCAAAGAAAGTCAAACCAAAGTAAATGAACTGAGTTCTTACTGTGTGCCAGGCCCATGCTAGAGTTTATCATAAACTTTTATTTTTAATCCATTCTTATACTAATACAGATCTGAAATTTGCTATTGAATTTTTGGGGTCTGACAGTGACTAGGTCACCACACTGCCTTGTCTCAGATTTAGCACAGAGATAACCAAGATTGAGAATATGGACATTTACCCCTGCTCAAATGCAGTTTTCTAGTCACAGAAATTAATGCCGATCTTTTTCTTTTGATGTTCTGTTTTTCTCATCTTGTGCATTAAAATGGTTCAAAATGCTGAGGGAACATCTGCTCACACAGGGTAGCAAAAAGACAGATAATATGCTTTCCAATAAGCCTAATAAGAGAATGTTCTTTTGGTAACAGAAATTATGTACAGTGTCCATAAATCTAGGCCTGAAAATATTCCCTGAAGACTTATGAAACTGGATAAAACTGAAAAATTACACACAAGTTTCCACAAAATATCTAATTCTGAAATGCCTCAAATTTCTCTTAAAAAAAGTAATTTTCCAGGAAGAAAACCACCACCTAAATAAAGTATAATGAACATAATTGACACCTATGATTACCACTTGTCTAGGAATGGTTTATTTTCCATCTTGTGTCTCATTCACCAGCATTAATCAATATGACTCTAGCCACCATTTCAAGTAAACATCTTGGACATTGTAACCTTCATTTTATTCCTTAGTAATTTTATAAAATCCAGTATATCCTGCCTTACACACATGACTAACTGACCCCCTGCTCCCACAAAATATCACCTTTGATATGCTGCCTACAAAAATAACCTATCAGTGGATGAATCACTACATTCCCTGGTGTTCACTGTTTTATCTTATTCTTTTGTGACATTGAAAGAAGACTGGGGGCGGGGGAGGTGGGGAGTCAACAGGTAAAAAACAGAACAGACATATACACGATACAGACACTTTTCAATTAGTCACTTTGGGGATCTGGAATATTAGGTTGGATCATATAAAATTTCTAATATTCAACTGTTTTTGAATGTAAAAAAAGCCACTATTTTCCTATGGACCTACTCAATATTATAAGTCAACCCTATAGATAATTCCTGAGCATCATTTTAAGTTGAAGGTCCTTATATACCAAGTCTTTACCAGATCTATTAACAGCAGTACTCTGGACACATCCTCCCTTAGGCTCTTATCCAGGGCTGGTTACCTGCTAGTGAGGAGATTACTGAAGATAATAAACATGGCAAAAGGGATGAGAAGGAAGGAAATGGAAATAAGAAGACACAGGTGATCTACCAAGTGGATTATACTCCTTAACAGAAGGACCATGAACTTATCTGAAGTGTTACCTTTTTCCTCAGAGGCACTTAATGACCTTGCAACATTGTTTTAAAGTAGGAGCAAGTCTTGAACCTTTCGCCTTCAAAAGTAAGTGGTTTGAAAGCTATGATAAAAACCTAGTTCTAAAAACATTCTTCTCATCTATCATTTCCTACTTCCTTTCCCAGGACAAAAAGCAAAACAAAAATAAAAATATCCCAGTAGTAAATGAAAAATGAATGAGTAAATAAAAAGTTCTGGATTTTAAAAATTCATTTATAGTATTAGCCAGGTATAAGGGGTGCAGAAGAGAAATCACATAATTTAAAAATGCAAGGGACAAAGTATAAAATAGGAGAAAAAGGGGAATGGGTGAGAATTCTAATTTCTGGGTACAAAACATCCCACAGATTACCAAGTTCAAAAAGCAAAAGTTCTGAAAGCTTAAGTACAAAGGCTAATATATGGAAGATCACTGTATTTCTATTCCAACTATGGGTGGCATGACCACAGAATAGTAGCCAACTGCCCTGAAATTATTTCAAAGAAATGATACAGAAAACAGGTATGTATCACACTGTAGAATCAGGCAAATCAGTAGGAAATCTTACTGATTCTATAATGTATGTATCTACAATACCTAAAAGATAGACTTTCCAGTATAAAATACTAATGCAGCAGTGCCTCTCAAACTTACTAAAGATAGTTTTGCCCTTATGGATGGCATTCTAGATGGTTCTGAGTCCACTACAACCAGATAGCGAAATCCATAGAGAATAATCCTATATAATAAAGAGGTGATATGCAAATTGACCCTCACGCTCTCACACAAGATGGCCACCCTCATGTGGTCAAAGATGGCTGCCACAAGATGGCCAGCAGGGGAGGGTAGTTATGGGCAATCAGGCTGGCAGGGGAGGGCAGTTGGGGGGGAACAGGCCTGCAGGGGAGGGCAGTTGAGGGCGACCAGGCCTGCAGGGGAAGGCAGTTGGGGGGGACCAGGCCTGAAGGGGAGGGCAATTGAGGGCGACCAGGCCTGCAGGGGAGGGCAGTTGGGGGCGATCGGGCCAGCAGGGGAGGGCAGTTGTGGTCAATTGGGCTTGCAGGGGAGCAGTTAGGTGTCGATCAGGCTGGCAGGGGCGTGGTTAGGGGCAATCAGGCTGGCAGGCAAGCGAGCGATTGGGAGCCAGCAGTCCTGAATTGTGAGAGGGATCCAAGATTGGAGAGGGTGCAGGCTGGGCTGAGGGACAACCCCTTCCTCCCCCCCAGTGCACGAATTTTGTGTACCGGGCCTCTAGTAGTCTATAAAATGGAAATTTTCAGTGACATCAAAATACAGTTTCAAATCAAAAACTGCCTACAATCAAATTCAAGCCATCCTCTATCCCGTAGATGATAGTGTGAGTAGTAAGTAATATTAATGGTATCACTGTGTTTTAAAAGGTTAAAAAGAGAAAACCTGGTAGCTGAAGAATTATGGCACCAATACCATTTTTCACTTGAGCAACACATGATTTAACCAGTTTTCAAGAGTGCTGATATCTTATGGAGTTCCTTGAAGCAACATTCCACCAATAGATAAATCTTCCTGAAAGACTAAATATTATTTTTTTAATGTGCTTGGAAAGATACTGAAATAGTTTTGAGGAACTCAGTGAACTAAAAATATGGCAGTTTCTTCATACCTCTTGGTTTTAAGGATCTTACCGTTTCATAAAATAATTTGTGTCTTTTCAAATAATAGGGAAAAAGAGGTCAATCTAAGTTTACCGTGTGACTTAAGAGTAGCAGTAATAAATGCATTTGTGATTCTAAAAAAAATTGTTGGTAGTGCTAGTTCTTCCTCTCACTTCCTCATGCTGTTCTGATGAGCTAGTTCTAGTAAGTACACAAAGCAAGGCTTGGCACATAATTGAAATGCCATCAATATTCCTCTATTATATGTGAAGGTAAAGTAAAAGTGAACTTCCTTTTGTCTCTTCAGAAAGGACTGCATTTTAAAGCAGCTTCAGATTGTAAGAGGACCTAAAAATAATCATGGCATCTTCAATTAAAGCAGGCTGCCATTAACAAAGGCACCCTGACCAGGGGTAAAGGTAAACACTTGTTCTTAATTTTTAAGCTAAAATTAAAAATTAGGAAAGATTTCTAAATTTCAGCTTTTAAGATTATCAAAACTCTAAAACATCACTTGATCACTATTCAAAAACCCAGTATCTCAAAATCGTGTGCTGCTAACTCCTTTCAAAGTTCTTCATAAGACTGCATTTTTTTTTTGGACTTTTTAAAAATTTTATTTTTCTGGAAATGGCAGAGCAAAGGCTATAATAAAATGTTTATAGAATTTTAACATATTAAATTTAAGTAAAATTCATACATTTGAAATATATCATAATTTATATTGTTCTGTAAAATTTAATATATATACTTATATACACTGAGTGGCCAGATTATTATGATCTCTGAACGCATAATAATCTGGCCACTCAGTGTATGTGTGTATGTATATACATATATATGTTTATATATTTATACAGATTTCTTTGCATAGATCTATTCAGAATGATACCATCCTTTAACTTTTATATATCTTAGTCTCCAGTGAGAAACACTGAAGTGAAATGGGTCACTGTTTTTTTTAAGACTGCATTTTTAATTTGCTTATCAAGTCATTGTTCACTGGCAGTGGAAGCTCTACCAGCCCCGAGGAAGACAAAAGTGTTGGGAAAGTCCAAGTAGGAAGAGTGAGAGCTTATTCACATGGAGATTTGCTCAAAATGGAGCAGCCATCAAAAGGACTCATGGACTACAATAGGGCAAAAGGCTTTCCTTCTCTGCACCCCACTTCTCTGAGAAAATGTTAGTGGGCACTATTAAAGTCAACACCTCTCTCACACTGAGGTCTTACAGAAAAAGAGTTATTCACAGTTTAACGTCTCCGGCTCAGGCCCTCAGAGGGGAATGCCCAGGTCAGAAGGCACATGCCTAGTGGGAGGAATGGCATATATAAAAATGGAACATGAAACCTCTCTTTTTTTCTGCCTCTTGTTTTTTCCCAAATTATCTTTATTCCACAGTCCATCTTATCATCCCTGCCCACTGTGTCTGTTCCTTTCATTCTACTTGTTTTCCCATTTGGCCACTTCCTTTTATTTCAATGTGCCATTCCTCTGGAGCCCTACTCATTTTTCTCCTGCCTCCTTATTTTCCAGTCTTCCTGAACCATCACAATTCCCTTCTGTGCTTGGAGCATACCATCCCCACCACTATCACTGAGTCCTTCCTGCCCCTTTCTAAGCACAACACCTACACGGAAAGACCCATTCTTCTCATGCAGTTGGCAAGGAGTAGTTATGATCTTAACATTTTTCAAAATGTAAATTCAACACCAGAGAAAAAAGAGGAAATTTTATAGTCAACTATAGGACATTTATGCTCTTTGTAAAGAGTAAATAATAAGTAATGAGCTAGTATTTCTCCTGTTTCCAAGGACCTTTCCCATTTCATACCTGTGTTCTCTGCTCAATTAATGTAATTTCAAAGTCTTATTACAGCACCCAAAGTTGAAACAGGGTAATATAGTCTGCTACACTGTGGTATGTTTGGTTGGGCAAATTAAATTTAAAATAAAGCCAAGGCTAGCCATGGCAGGAAGGATGACCTGTAATTAGCACATCTGTAATAATGACTATAATTGTCACATTACAATACACTAATTCTACAAAACCCAAGATTCAACTCCCTGCCTCTACATACAGCAGTTCTATGGAGGGATCCTAAAGGACCATTCCACAGAAGGAGATCCAGTGACAAGTCAATGTTGACATAACAGGGGGAAAGTAACCAAATTTACAGCACAAATGCTGAGACTAGTTCAGATGGACTATTCACAGAAATGGTTTCCGACTCTACACACTGTGGTAGCCAGCTTCTTCGATGCCATCTTCTCTTCCCCACCCCACCCCTTGAACATCCTCTCCTGGTAGTCACACCTCTGTGCAGATACCTCCCACAATATATCAACAGACACAACAGACATGGTATGTGACTAATGCAATATGACCAATAGGATATGGAAGTGATGAGGTATGATTTCTGAGATGCAAGTGTTAAACTTTGCAATTTAGTGTGCTTCCTAGTTAGCGTATACACCTGGATTAACTAACTGCCCCTATAGCAAGTAATATGAGTATTAGCAAAAGGTTGTCATTCACCTAAGTCATCTCCAGCTAACCAGCTCCCACCCACCTTTCCCCAATACTTCTAATATCTAGCAAAGTAATTTAAAGCAGTCAGTGTGTTGAGCAGATTAAAAAACAGAATCAGGCTCCACTCCTCAGCCTCACAAGAGAACCCAGCCCAGAGAGGAGGCAGACAAACGATGAGGAAAGAGGGCTGAATTTTATCCTTGCTCAGAATTCATCAGATTGTTTGTGGGTAGTAGCCATAGCCAAGAGAATTTTTTTTGGTCTAGACACCCCTTGTAATCCCTTCATATCTCAAGTCCTTGGCACTCAAGGTTACTCAGCATGACCCAGACTGCAGGATGTCTTGCCTCTCAGCACTCTGGGGTGTGCTCAGAGGCTGGGTGTGCTGTTAACATGATCCCAGGAGGCAGTTCTCGTAAGTAGAAAAATGTTATGGTCTTTCTTCACCACACTCTAACATTTTTAAAGTACTCAGTCTTAGTAAGAGTCTGAAACGGTATTAAGAGCTCACGACAGCCCTCTGAAATATGGGCTATTAATTACCTCCATTTTATACGTACGTGAAGAAACTGAAGCTTTGGGAGACTGACTATCTTCCCCAAAGGCACACAGCTCACAAGTGGCAGAGTAGGAACTAAATGCAAGGTTCCCACTAGTAAGCTATTTTGCTTCTAAGCAGGGCACATTTGTGATGCTGACCTCTGACCCAGTTAAATTCAGAAGTCAACTTAGCTAAATGAGAGAAAGACATAGAAAAGTTTCAATTCAACAAAATTGAAGGTTATATATGTACCAGAAACAAACCATGTCATCACTTACATCTGATGTTTAAAGGATTCTTTGGAATGATATGTATTTTACCAACATGGGTTCTGATGTCATCTAAATGACTCTATGATCAGTTCCCAAGAAAGTAAAAAGGCAGAGAAAATAATATGGGTTCACAGAGTTAAGTACTACATATGGTAGAAACTAATCAAAATTCTGCCCTCAGTCTTCTGGTGAACATTCATTTAAAAAGGAAATGCAAAGAATTTTTTCACATGTCATTTGCCCTTTAACATATAAATGAAAAATATTAAGCTTCAAGTGTGATTTAATGAATTAAGACTTCTTAAATTGACATGACAAAAATGTCTCATCTTGAAAATGTAATATAGTAACATCTTTAAAACATTCCAGACTGCAACATAAATATAAGGAAAAGGGAAAAAAGATAGGATAAATGATGTAACTTGATAAAGACAACTATACACTCCACTCGTTAGCAACAATTTGGGCCACTACAGTTTCCTCTTTGTTGAGCCAAAGATTTTCTTGCGCACTATTAAAGTCAACACCTCTCTCACACTGAGGTCTTACAGAAAAAGAGTTATTCACAGTTTAACGTCTCCGGCTCGGGCCCTCAGAGGGGAATGCCCAGGTCAGAAGGCACATGTCAAAGAGCAGCACGCACCTTCCAAAAACAAGCCTGTCCTTTTCCATCACACAGGTGGGCAGCTGCTCCAGGGCCTGAAGCCACTCAGAGGCCTCCACGACTGGGGACACGTGGGTCTGGCAGCCCACATTTAAAAAAGAAGTGAGGGCGTTAAATGCCCAGTTTCTTACCCAAAAGAATGTTTCTTGCATTTGGCTCCAGGGGTCTACATTATCTTTTTAAAAAGGAAAAGTTATTTGGGCTTGTTTGGACTATTTTCACTTTTCAGACTGTACTTGGCAGAAAGAGGAGTGAATTCCACGGACTTGAGCTCACTTCTAAGTTTTTTCATGTTTTCTTGATAGGTTTGCCATGCTTAGGAGACCTCTGCAGCTGCAGACAGGTGAAAACACACAGGATTTATCATCACCGAAGACCTGAGACATGAAGCGCTCATTAAAATCCACCTAAAAACTGTACATTTTCAAATGCAGTGAGCAAGCACACACTCGAGGAGGAAACAGAACCCTGCCCCCTCCACACCCTCTCTTCCCAAAGCCCCTGTCGGAGCCTGCAGGGGGGAAGTGCACCTGCGCTAGAAAGGGTGCACGTGAGAGGAGAGAGGGCCCTGATGTGGTGTGAAAGCCCCACTGAGGAACGTACTTTAAGCAGAAAAGCACCAGTGTTCTCTCTTACAGAGAGCCAACACCGAAAGAGATTCCAAATCAAAATCTGCCTGGACTCCCCACATTCCAGACCTTATTAACAGGAGGCTCGTCCTTCAAACAAAGGGAACACTGTCAGCCCTGCACAGGTGGATGCAGCCACCCCCGCCCAGAGCCCGCACGTCCAACCGAGGGCAGGCTCCAAGGACTCCTACTGTCCACAATCTCAGACCTTACTACAGTCATTCTTATCAGCAGAATGCATAACCTTTCCTGCTAATTCTCAGTAAACAGCTACTGGGGGCAGATTCTGGTTTCCGAAAAATGATAGAAAAATATAGAAAAAAGAAAAAAGTGTCAGAGAGGACCTTCTGGGAAGGGATTGGAATACAAAAACCTGATAATAAGAAATAAGAAATACAGCTCGGGTCAGAAGGCAATTTGTGATCTCTGAAGGAGAAAAGCGCAAGAGTAATGCTTTTGTCACCGGCTTTCAGTTTTACAATCAGAAATTATGACTCTATGTGGTGGAATTTCATCTGAAGTGTAACTGAATCTTTGGATTCTCAACAATTCCAAAGGTCAGATGCCAAAAGTATGCTGTATCCTCATTTCTTCTATATTTGGAATTCTTACCATTTTGTCTCAATTTTTCCCACATGTCCCTGTAAGTTCTAAAGGTCTTCACATAAGCTACTATCTATATGCTAGCAACTCAAAAGGGGCTCTCTCCCCACCAATGGATCCTCACAAAGTTTTGATTTTTCACTCTGACTTTACATAATCATTTCTAGTAGATTTCTTCCCTCTCCTTTCTGGGGATACATGACAAAGGGACTACAACTCTGGTTGAAAATAGGGGAATTTCAGTTACAAGCCCGTATCCCACTCGGTAACTTCCTTAATAATAAATGCTTTGGTTTTTACCAAGGATAAAATGGAAGGAATAAGACTTCCCTCTCAATAAAGGGCAACAAAAACTTCTTTAGCCTCTGTGATGAAAGGCAATAGGACAATTTTAACTGGGTTTTGGCCACAGAACAGGCAAGGCCCAGCTCTTGCACAACCATCTGCACACAGGACATTTTCCATTCCTGTCCCGAACACCCATGGACTTGGTGCCCGAGCACTGATCCAAAATCAAATGCTGGGAAAGGAAAAAGAGAAACATTCTTGAAGTATTTTCCCCTAACTACTCCGCATTATTATGCCCTGGGAAGACAGGCAGGCTTCACAGAAGAGGTGCTCTCCGAGCTGGTTCTTGGAAAACAGAGTTCGCTAGGCAGAGGGACAGAAAGGACAGGCCAAGATGAGAAAGTGAGGCATATTCATGAAATGGGACAAAACTTTGGGCAGCGGGCGCAGGAGGGGGGAGGGAGGACCTGCTGTACTTTAGGAGGCTAGTGGGTGCCACAGTAAGCAGTTTAGATTTTATTCCCCAGACAATGGGACTACCCCATTAAGAAGGGGAATGGCATATTCAGATCTAATGTAGCTGTGGCCATTCATAATACAGAGGATGGGATCAGGAGGAAAATCAATACTCATACATCTTAAAACATAAAGTCAATTAAGGATCACACTGAGCAAAGGCAATCATAGCTTGAGCTTATAAGGAATGTATGAGAAGACAGGGTCCATGCCGAGGGTATCCAAAGTGCTCTCTCACTTGGAGCTGTCAGTGTCCCATAGCGTGGCACTTGGCCTGAGGTGCCAGATTTCTGCCCAGTAGCCACCCCTCCCAGAGAGCCTGAATGAAGCTTTCTGAAGGAGTGCTCCAGGTTTGGCTTTCAAAATGTCAGATGGCTGTAAGCAGGAGGAGGCCACATCTGATTTACAGGGGAAGGAGTTGCAGGGGAAGAGCAGAGGGAGGGTAGAGAGATACCTGCTTTGAGAAGAGGATCGCTGGGATGAGAGTTGACCCTAAGATTACAGGAGGAAGATGATAAGAATGTTCAAGTAACAAGGGTGACCATTATACTGAAGTGTTAAGAACTAAAAGAGGCTATTTTTAATATTTAATAACAGAAATTAAAATACCCATTTTACAGGTGAAGAGAATACTAAAAGCAAATAATAGCATGTGACAAAGCTGGATGTCTGATACCAAAGCCCCAACTGTTCTCCACCCACATCAGACCATTAACTCCAGGTAGTTAGTGCAATGAAACAGGAATCATCCATTTCTCTGGGGCCACTGTGGGAGTTTGTCCTGCCCAGGCTGTTTTCCTGAAGGTAATTGTAAATGAAAGGAGGGGGTGGCTGCAGAACTCTATCCTTCAGCAATTTGTTCTAGAAGAGGAAATGGTACAATAATTACGTGTTCAAACAGAAGGCCTATTCTGGAAAACAAAGCAATTAAGATAAAGGATTCATTCCACAAATATTTACTGAGTACCTGCTATCCACCAGGCATAGTCCCAGGAAATAGGTAGAGATGGTTAGTTAAGCTAAGTTCCTATATTATTACATCAGGAACAACATCATGAACCAAACCACGCCTCTGTAACCACCTTTAATATCAGACATAGTTCGCCCTAGCCGGTTTGGCTCAGTGGATAGAACGTTGGCCTGAGGACCAAAGGGTCCCAGGTTTGATTCCAGTCAAGGACACATGCCTGGGTTGCAGGAGGCAGCCAATCAATGATTTCCTCTCATCATTGAGGTTTCTATCTCTCTCTTCATCTCCTTTCTTCTCTAAAATCAATAAAAATATATTTTAAAAACATATCAGACATAGTTCTCTTGGCTGACCATCATTCCCAGTGGAGATTTGATTTAAAAAAACCATGAAGCCAGATTAGGCTAAGAGATTCTGATTTTGGGAGGTCTGAAATGAGGTTTAGGAATCTGTATTTTTTTAAAAATATATCTTATTGATTTCAGAGAGGGAGGGAGAGGGAGAGAGATAGTGTACTTCATTTTATCACAGGACCAAGTACAAATTTAAAATTTGTCCCTTTTTTGTTAACATTTGTCTTTTGTAAGTTTATAAAAGGGTAATTAACTCATTTAGATTTCCTCAAAAGCTAGGGAATTCTGAAGTAAAAAGTTTGGCCTCTGGAAATATGGACATCTTAACCCATGTAGAATTTAGAAAACACCATAAGCCACATGTCATGGTTAAGTAAGTGTATATCCTATTCTTGTGTAAACCACATATGAATGGAAACAGATCAATCACTCTAGTATTAACTGCAGTTTAATATTAATCAGATGGTGTCATACACTTGAGAATTATGTAAAAGACTTGTTTCCTGGGTATAGTCGTCAGCTGAAATAAATTCAAGCACAAAGATACTCTGGGATAGAATGGTCCCAATTATAAGAAAGCAGGAAAAGTCTTTGGGGATTATTACGGCCAACACTACATTCTGAAACAGACTGAAACATGAGCAACATAATGGACTACATATTGGATAAGAGGTGCTTTTGTTCACCTTCTCCACCTGATGCATGTTTCCCTCTTTGCTTTGACAACCAGGAGGCTCAGAGCCTCCTACATGGCCTAAAAAAACAATTCTACAGGATTCTTTATGTACAAACTTACTAATGTCTTCATCTTATTTGTCCTCAGTTTCCTCAGATACTTATTTAATAGACTGCTTTTTAGAAGTTTTAGGTTCACAGTAAAATTGAGCAGAAGGTATACAGTGTGCCCATCCATATATGACCTGCCCCCACATACACATAGCCTGTCCCACCTATCAAAATCCCACATAAAGTGGTACACTTGTTACAACTGATGAACCTACATTGATACATCATCGTCACCCAAAGTCCATAGTTCACATTAGGGTATATGGAGCTCTTGGTGTTATACATTCTATGGGTTTTGACAAATGTATAATGACATGCATCCACCATTATAGTATACAGAGTATTTTTGCTGCCCTAAAAATCCTCAATGCTCCACCTTGCCATTCCTCCTTTCTTCCTAACTCCTAGAAAATATGAATCTGTTTACTGTCTCCATAGTTTTTTAAATATTATTCTCAATTGTAGTTGATATACAACATTATATTAGTTTTAGGTGTATAAAAGAGTGATTAGACATTTATATAATATATGAAATAATCACCCCAATAAGTCTAGTACCCATCTAACACCATACATGGTAATTACAATATTATTGACTATATTCCCTATCCTGTAATTTACATCCCTGTGACTGTTTTGATCAATATAGAAGCAACCAAAGTATCCATCGATAGATGAATGGATAAAGATTTGGTACATACACAGAATGGAATATTACTCAGCCATTAGAAAGAATGAAACCTTGCCATTTGAATGGACCTAGAGGGTATTATGCTAAGTGAAATAAGCCAGATAGAGAAAAACAAATACCATATTTCACTTATATGTAGAATCTAAAAAACTGTCTCCATAGTTTTGCATTTTCCTATCATATAGTTGGAATCATATAGTACGCAGACTTCTCAATTTGGCTTCTTTTACTTAGTAATATGCATTTAAGATGCCTGCATGTCTTTTCATGGTTTGACAGTTCATTTATTTTTAGTGCTAAGTAATACTCCATTGTCTGGATGTACCACATCTTACTTATCCATTCACTTACTGAAGGACATCTTGGTTGCTTCCAAGTTTCAGCAACTATGAATAAAGTTGCTATAAATATTTGTGTGCAGATTTCTGTCAGGACATAAGTTTTCAATGCATTTGGGTAATTGGATACTTATTTTTATTTTTTATCCAACATGTAAACCCTTCAGGTCCTTATTGAAATGAGCCTCTATATGTATCTATGTCATCTTCCTTAAATCTCTTTTGGTGTAAGGCAGAGCAAAAGTTATTATAGAATAAATCAACTAATCAAGGTAGTTCAAACCTCATAAGCTTTCTGAAGATAGCTTATACATTCTTTCTTTCTTTCCTATAGACTGAAATTCTCCTTAGGAAAAAAATTTCTAATTTTTTTTGTGTGAATTTTATTCTATGTCCAAGGTAGTAATATAATTTCAAACTTAGAAATGACAGTATTACTTCATGAAAATTATTCTATATGGCAAATATAGGGCTTTGTCTTAAGAGCTATTTAAAGGCCTCTTGAACATTTGGGTCTCTTTTATATACTTATTTGTGTTTTGTTTAATAAATATAAGAATAATGCTTGGGGAAAAATGCTTGATAATAATTATAAGAATAATTCATAAAACTTGGAGAATTAAAAATAAAGACAAAATTAAAAGAACCTATAATACATTTCACTCAGAGAAATTACTGTTCACATTTCACTGTTATCTTACTATTCCTCTTTTTAATGCTACAATTCACTCATACAAACAATATGGGGGCAAATGTTGATGCCAAAGTCTGGTTTTACCGTTTTCCTCTGCTCTGACAGAGTCCAGTTTTCCATACACAATCAAAGATATATAACCTCCATCGTTTTCATTCACAAACAGATTCTCACATACACAGTTCTGTTTCCCCCTGGTTATGCTCATAATAATCAGTTCTTATCCAGTCTTTTACAATTATTCATGCCTTTATTTATATCTGTAAACCACCTAGCTTATCAAAATGTTACCTTCTTGCCCCAGCCAGGTGGCTCAGTTGGTTGGAGCATCATCCTGTACACCAAAAAGATTGTAGGTTCAAATCCGGATCAGGGCACATACCTAAGGTTGTAGTTTCAATCCCTGGTCAGGGAGCTTACGGGAGGCAATTGATCGATGTTTCTCTCTCACATCAATGTTTCTCTATCTTTCTTTCTCTCTCTCCCTCTCTCTCAAATCAATAAACATATCCTCGGGTGAGGATTTTAAAAAAGTTACCTTCTTTAAAAGCCTCTGTTTTTAACTCCTGTGGCATCAAAATAGGTTTTCTCTAAATCTTGCCTAAAAACTGCATTTAAAAACATATATACGTTCTTTCCCAAATGAACTGATCTATAACCACAAGATTAATCTGCAAAAAAAATGGGCCCTTTTAAAAAAAATATATTTTATTGATTTTTTACAGAGAGGAAGGAAGAGAGATAGAGAGCTAGAAATATCAATGAGAGAGAAACATCAATCAGCTGCCTCCTGCACGCCTCCTACTGGGGATGTGCCCGCAACCAAGGTACATGCCCTTGACCGGAATCGAACCTGGGACCCTTCAGTCCGCAGGCCGACGCTCTATCCACTGAGCCAAACCGGTTTCAGCCATAGGCCCTTTTGAGTGGATGTCTCTCTATAATATGTGGTGACCCTAATTCTTGCATCTCATTCTTAGTCTATGAATAGTTCATTTGGGATGCCAAAGATAGCATTAAACAATAACTCATACCTGAAACTAAACAGAAATATATTCCTCTTACACAATGATAAATTTCAGTACAGCACAGAATCACACCTGGTTTTATGATATATAATTATTTTGAGATTTAAACTAGCCCTCTTTGTCTTAGAAATATTGTTTTACTTTGGATCTCTTCCACATTTATCTACTTAGAGTTACACAACTGAAAAAGGCTAATGTAAAGACACTTTCAGATACTTGTTACTGAGATTAAGTAGTACTTGGCACATATAACCAAGAAATAATATTTTTGCCATAAAGTGTTAATAAAAGAGAGATGACGCTATATTCTGTCCCCAGAAAAAGATCAGAAGTCTACCCAAAGATTCCTAGTAGAAAGACCAACCACCATGATATAATGTTCTTATGTAAAAGATGTTTCTTTTAGCATGACCCCATTTTAAGAATTCACTCCTCGGGGCATTTTTGCACATTACCTTGCAAGTCTGAATCATTCGACTTTGGACTGCTTCTTGCTCGACGCTCAGTTTTCTTAATTCCTGGCCCGCCACCACTGCCGCCACCTCCACCTCCACCGCCTCCACCGCTGTGGCCTTTCCCATAGCCATTGTACACGGTTGTGCAATTGCTTTTGTAGATAGAAGAGGGTGGGCTGTTGAGGCGATTCTGGCGGTCGATCTGGCGGTCTTTCAGTTTTTTGTGTGGAGGCTTGCTGTACTGGTCTTCCCGGGTAATGTAGCTTGACATTCCATAGAGTGGTATAATTTCTAAAATGGATGATTATGACAAACGCCAGCTCAGTCTATGTTTTCAATAATAAATTATTAAATGGTTAAATAACCTGACTGTTAACAAAAATTTTTTAATATTACTAAATACAGTATAAAAATATTTTTACTCACCTTGCTCATATAATGTAGGGGTAAGATGATGCTGAGGAAAAAACTGAGGCGGCATATCTCCAGGTCCGGTAACAGGTGGGTAGTAAGCCGTGTGGGAGTTATGAATAAAATGTGGGTGGTGAGTCAAGTAGGGGGGTAGGTGATGGGTTGGAGACATGGCTGAGGGGTAGCTTGGGGGGTAACACTCAGGAGACTGGGGTGTGACCACCACCCGGCGGACTCCAGTATTGTCTTCAATCACCTAAAGAAAACAGCAAAAAGAAAGAGCGTAGTATGTATGGTTAGCTAATATCTTGTGAACATACACAGTAGTTAGTACTTCCCCCTTAATTTTAATTTTTTGCCCTCCATAGGAGGAAAAATTAGTACCTATTAAATTCTTGTTCTATAATCCAACCAGTTTAATGAGTTTTAGAAGTAATAACATTTAACCATTACAAGTTATAAAAATTTCATCAACCACCTCATTCTGATTACAGAAGACTTTTTGGAATGATCAAGAGCTTAATGATCAATCTTGTTTGTCTCATAAACAAGACTTCATCCAAGACAAGTGAATTTAATATGTGCTTAAGTTAATTTTAGAAATGACTTTAAATATAACTATCAGGTCAGTGATTTTTCCAGAAAGAAGAGACTTTCTGGGGCATATAGTATGCTTTACAGGGCTGAGCTTTCTGAGAGCACTTGACCCCATTCCTACTTTAGCATGCACAGTTCCATCACCAGAGAGGCTTTAGTAGGAAAAAAGGGAACATAACTTCAGAAACCATAACAGTGCCAAAAATTCATTTAATCTGGGACCAAGGATATAAATGAATGAGGGGATTCCAACCAATGAAAACCATGACCAATCCCTAATCAAATCGGACACCTCTGCTTACATCCTGGTGATGTAATGAGTGTTATGAAGGAAGACACAACGAGGTGGGACCTGCTATGAGGAGAGTGAGTGCCAATCAACATTAGATCCATACTTTCTTCAAATGCTTTTAAATTTACCCAAGGAAGGTAATTAACTAAAGCAGAACAATAGCAATATTTATTGCCTCTGTGGCCAACTTCATGCTACCTGCTCTAAGAGCAAACAATTTTGTTGAGACACAAGAAACAACTAAATAACAGATACCATAATCAAAAGGGAAAGCAGTGCAATACAGAGAAGAGCACTGACTGACAACCAGAAGGGCTTCACCAGCCTCAAAGAACTGATAGGGCTGGGACAGCTGGACAATGGTCCCTGAGACTATGGCCCCTGAATCAGGGCAGCGGAAGGGGGCAATGAGGACATAAGAGTAAACTTGGAAGCCAGGACCAGGCTGCCAAAGAGACCAGCTGGTCTAATAAAGCACTTAAGACATTCAGGAACTCACAGGGTAAGAAGTTTTTAAAAACAAACAAACAAACAAACAAACAAAAACACACACACACACACAAAAAGACCTCAACACTGAAAATTAAACGTGTAATTGAAATACATGTCTCATTACACCTCAGGAGGCTGATTATAGGCAAAATAAAACCACATAATGGTAATCCAAAACATTCTGATAAAATTTATACTAAGCTTTGTTTTTAAAAACATTGCCTAATTTAAAATGGCAAGTTTATCCATTTTAGTCAATAATTCAGTATACAAGATAGGTTTAGTTTGAATTAATAGCAATTAATCTTTATATTAAGAAAACAACAATCTTTATGTTTATTAATGAATCAATTAACATAACAATATCAGAATTAACTACTATGTTAAAAGTTCGTTAACAAAGCAATATTAACTCATTTAAATTAATATTCTGAGTCATATTCCTACTAAACCTCAAAATGTATGTATTCGTTAATAAATGTAACTTTTCTGGACTTTGGCAAGCTAATCACATTAACCTCACTTATGAATGCGTGACTGCCAATTTACAGGAGGATGCGAAATCATGCTTAAACCACGATATTGGAAATGCAAATGCATGTGCTAGTAACTGTCATCAAAGCACATCTTCTATGAATAGTTTTAGTAGCACACTTTGTACAACTTAGTATAAATATGGTTTTTTCTAACCATCTAATATAAACATGCATCATTCTATAGTGTCTTCTGTTTCCCCACTCTGCCTGGCTATTAAGAGAAAAGGAATATTCCAGATAGTCCTCTTTTATGGAAAAATCCTGTGGTAGACAATGGGAGGTCCACAGAAGCAAAGTACTTGTTTTCTAGACACAATCTTCATCGTTTCAGACTCTGCAAAATGTCAATGGGTAAAATGTCACACGGACTTGAGCAATGTAGTAAAACAAGAAGAGGGTTCTCATTAAATATGAAGAACAACGCTTTGAGTTTATAAACAAAGGCAGTTATAATGAAAAGAAATTATTTTAATCATGTTATCATATAATTTTTGGCATTAAAACAAAGCATTTTTTAAAAAGTTGGGTAGCACTAGCTGGTTTGCTCAGTGGATAGAGTGTCGGCCTGTGGACTGAAGGGTTCCGAGTTTGATTCCAGTCAAGGGCACATGCCTGGGTTGCAGGCTTGATCCCCAGTAGGGAGCATGCAGGAGGCAGCCGATCAATGATTCTCTCTCATCACTTATGTTTCTGATTCTCTCCCTCTCCTTTCCTCTCTGAAATCAATAAAAAAATAAAAATTAAAAATTAAAAGTCAGGTAAAAAACACCAACAGAGATAAAAATATTAGTTAAGGGAAAGGAATAAAAATAAAAGATAAAGAGCCGAAACATCTTTTCACTTTAATATTTTTAAAGAATAAGTATTTCCACTACTTAAAAATATTAATAGGTCTAAAGTATAAATTATCTTTCACCATAAAAAGGTTTCCAGTTAGAAAACTAAGTCATTTTCTTAAACTACAAATTGGCTGCATATATGAAAACTAGTGGCCCGGTGCACAAAATTTGTGCACGGGGGGTGGGTTTCCCCTCAGCACAGCATGCACCCTTTCCAATCTGGGACCGCTGGCTCCTAACCACTCACCTGCCTGCCTGCCCGATCACCCCTAACCTCTCTGCCTGCCTGCCTGATCACCCCTAACCTCTCTGCCTGCCTGCCTGATCGCCCCTAACTGCCTCTGCCTGACTGATCGCCCCTAACTGCTCTCCCCTGCCGGCCTGATCTTGCCCCCAACTGCCCTCCCCTACCGGCCTGATTGTCCCTAAACCCCTGCCGGCCTGATCGCCCCTAACTGCCTCTGCCTTGACCCCCACCACCATGGCTTTGTCTGGAAGGAAGTCAGACATCTGGAAAATGGCTGGTCGACCTGGTCTAATTAGCATATTACCCTTTTATTAGTATAGATAGATTATATAGGATAGGATTGCTTAAATGGGCGGTGTGTGTGTGTGGGGGGACTCTTTCAGCAGGAGGAGATGCTCTTGGCAGACAAAAATACATAATCCCTATATCTGGACTGTTAGCCAGCCATATGCACTATACTGCCAAACCGGGCATTAACAAATTGAACCGCTTTCTTACACCTTACACCAAACAGCTGTTGCCCTTAAAACCCCTCCTCAGCCCCCACCTTAGTTTCTGCCTTCACAGTTCACTCAGATTAGGTTCTGATTGGTCGGTTTCTATGCCAGTCAGCGTCAAAAGCTCTGCCTCCTAGGCAGCCATTGGCTCCTTGCACTTTACCCAGATTTGGTTCTGATCGGTAGGTTTCTATGCCAGTCAGCATCAAAAGCTCCGCCTCCTAGGTAGCCATTGGCTCCTTGCAGTACACCAAGATTTGGTTCTAATTGATTGATTTCTATGCCAGTGAGCGTCAAAAGCTCCGCCTCCTAGGTAGCCATTGGCTCCTTGCAGTACACCAAGATTTGGTTCTAATTGATTGATTTCTATGCCAGTGAGCGTCAAAAGCTCCGCCTCCTAGGCAGCCATTGGCTCCTTGCACTTCACCCAGATTTGGTTCTGATTGGTCAGTTTCTATGCCAGTCAATGTCTCCGGACCTATCTCAGCCTGATCAGAGAGGCAGGGCTGATCAACAGCTACCTCAGGCTGCTGGCAGTGGGCTGAACTCCTGACCTCTTGGAGAGAGAGAGGCGTGGCTGCTGGCAAGGCCCAGAGAGAGAGAGAGGAGCAGGGTCTGATCCACAGCCTCTCCAGGTCTTGCCTGCAGCCACAATAGTCGCTGATCAGTCCCACCTCTCTCTCTCCCTGAGAGGTCAGCAGTTCAGCCTGCTCCCCAGTCCTGGCCCACTGGAGCCTGCTGCGCATGCAGCCTGGCGTTCGGTCGAGCCTTCAGTCATTTTGGATGTTACAGACCCTGGGTTTTTATATATTAGGATGGTTTACAGCCCCGTTTTTAATTATTTTAAATTATTCTATGGTATTTGTGAGAGACATCTATTTACATGTATAATCCAACACTTTCACCCTTACTAATCAAGGCCAATTTTATCACTAAAAGTATTTTTAAGAAAATGAAATATTAATTCTGAAATAATCAGAAACAAAACCCCAAAATGTATGCTAATTATTTTGCTTATTGTTCTTCCATAATACAAATCACAACATATTTAATTACCAAATCCAATTTTGATCTATGTCTAAGAAAATTATGCCTATGTTCTCCAAAGAATAAAGAAGTCTGAGGAGCAATAATAATGCACAAAATAATACTCAACTCAAGAAATAGTAGCAATAACGTTTTGTTATTTTTTTAAAAAAGGTTCATGAAGAAATATATCACTGTAGCAGAATTTAGAAATCAGAATTTCAGTCCAAAAATCTTCAGACAATAAAATGTGCCTTCAATCTTCACAAATAACGATGGAAAAGACAGATTAATTTCCTCTTGGGATGAATGATATTGTGACAATGTCCAGAGGCAGATTAATAACCTGCATTCAATTCAACAACTGTTTCCTGACACATACATACTATGAGCTAAACACTAGATATTCAAGTGAGGGGGGAAAATAGGTATTAAACAGTAAGATTTATCTATATAGCCTAAGAATAATATAAAGAGAAAAATTAGACTAAGTCTTAAGTGTTGTTCAGAAATCAAAACAAAGTAGTCTTTTCAGAAATTAAAAACGAAGTATTCTTCACCTAGACTATTTTCCTAGCTCTGTGACTCAACAGAATGTCCACTCATATATCTTCTTCAGAGCACAGACCCTTGGAAAAGATCACTGTGCTAGGTTCTCAGGATACCACCTGTTATGGGGTAAATTATGTCCTCCCTTCCCCCAACTAATTTATGTATTGAAATCCCAACCATCTATACCTCAGCATGTGACTATATTTGGAAATAGGGCCTTTAAAGTAATGTAATTATGATAAAATGAGGTCATATGGGTGGGCCTTAAAACAATATGATGTCTGTAAAAGATGTGTAAATTAGGCTACAGATACACAGGAAGAAGACTGTGTAAAGATGGTAAAGGAAGATGACCATCTACAAGCCAAGAAGAGAGGTCTTAGAAGAAACCAAACTTGTAGTCTCCAGAATTGTGAGGAAATAATTTCTGTTGTTTAAGCCAACCAGTCTGTGGGCACCTCATTATGGTAGCCCTACAAACTAACACACCTCCTATCAGGGCCTCCCAACTGTCCTCTAAGTCCTACCACCAGGTTTGTTTGCTTAAAAACAGCTTCTACAAAAAGTAATGCATTTATCTGCCATGAACAAACGCCCAGCCACCTTCCTCAGGCTAAGGAAGAAAGTCCACCAGATGGAAGCTAGTTTGCTCCTTTATCATGTCTTTGGATTCTGCTCCAGAAGTATTTACTGAGAAACCTCTATGTGCTTAGTCTTCCTGTTACACAGTGGCCTAGACACAAGATGAGAGATTAGAGAATAAGGCACAAAGAGTTAAATGGGGAGAATGTTGAACTTATTTGCATGGGTGTTTTTAGAAGTATAATCAAGAAAACCATTAAAACAAAATGAAAAAACTTGGAAGCAACAGCAAGAGGGGGCAGCATGGAGAGACAGATGAGAAAGAAACTCAGCCAGTGCCTGTTGTCTGCCAGCTGTTGGACATGGGTTACTCATTGATCTACTGGAGAATTAGATATTAGCATCCCTGTTGGACAGGAAGGTGACCAAGGCACAACATGGTTAAAATGTACTAGTTCAGCCGCAGAACCAGATTTTCTTTCCGGTCTGTACTCCAAAGCTTTTATTATGTGGAGAATTATACACAAGATAGGTATGCTAAGAAATAAATATGTAAACAATGAGCTGTGAGAAATAGGATAGCTGGGTTATTAAGAGATGTGAAGGATTTAATATTTACTAAATGCCTGCCACTCTGCTTTAATACCATCTACTGAAAAAAGGCAACATATTAACATGTGCTAAGGTCCAGTGACTGATACATAACAGAAAAATCTTACCTAGTAATTACTCCTATTAATATTAGTACCTCATTAAATCCTCCCAGCAATCCTGGGGGGCATACATAGCTATCCCCAGTTTGGAGGTAAGAGGAATAAAGTCCAGGGAAGTTAGGCTAACTCACCCAAGGTCAGAGAGCTCCCAGGGGATAAAGAGGACGATTTCGAGTCCAAGAATTAAAATGCATCTCTTAACAACACTTACAGTCTGAGTGTCTCTTCTCATAGCTGACAGAGGAGGAAGCTAGTTCCCCTAACTGAACTGAAATGCTCCACAGGAATTTTAATAAACTCCTCAGTTCCTAAAGCTCTGTCTTCTACTTCTGGGCTGCAAATAACAAGAATCAAAAGAAGAGCTTGAAAGGCAGGATGCAACAGAAAAAATTTTGAAGGCTGCCCCAGAGGGCCAGAGATGAGCCAGGAGGTGGGTAGAGCAGGCTGGGGACGACACACATGCCTCTGTATGCAAGGCCTGGCAGCCGGCTTGCAGAGGAGGCAAGGAACACTGAGTGAGCCACCTGCCCACTGAAAACTGGGACCAAATGAGTCTGCAAGTCAGGCGCAAGCACAATTCCTAACGGCTGCGAACATACTTGAAGTGGGCTCCTAGGCCACTCAGGGAAGAGAAAAAATATCAGCTGTAACTGAGCACACAAACAAAAGGCTGGGCAATGCAAACAGCTGCATGGACTGGTGGGCAGGCAGAGTCCAGGCTTCTCCCAGCCACACTGGTGCTCACCCCTCCACCAGCATCTGGGTCCAGCAGTGTGAATGACAGATCTGTCTCTCCCACCCAAATGCAAGTCCCTCAAGGGCACCTGTGCACACAGTCGGCTTTCAAGAAAGGTTGGCTAAGTGAACTAATGAATGAAAAAGCAAACAACAACAAATAAATTTATCTTCTTAGATTTGATGTCTACCAAAAGCTATTAACACATTCATTATCAAAATTCCCCCCCATAACTCAGGTAAATATCTGACATTCTTCTCCAAAATTGCAGATAATCTAAACTTAGTTAACTGCAGATGTGTCATGCCTGACTCATATTTTAAATGTTTTAAATAATAAATATCATTTTATATTACTATTTAAATTATTTTAATATTTTATTTCACAAGAAAGACACTGGGGGGAAAAAAACCACTAAAAACCAGGAGTACAAAGTTGTTAGCTCTCACTTTTCCTCTCTTTGTACTAACCCTTCACTCTGCATTTCCTAATCCAGGGTGGGCAAAAGTAGGTTTATAGTTATTCATATGGAAAATAATACAATTAATAAATTATAAATAATAAGCTGTGTTTCACATACAACTGTAAACTCACTTTTGCCTCACCCTGAACAGTGAACGATATTATAGAGGAAAGCAAATTAATTGTTCATGGAGTAGAAATTTGAAACATGAGGCTGTTATCTTCCCTAGCCCACCCCCTTTTTGCTACTATGGATAATACTCCCACCACCATCACCTAAGTAACATTAGGAGAAAGCGAAATTGGAATAAAAAGAGCATTCAAAGAGCAACCAGAGTTAGATAGAAGCAAGTGATCCTTCTATTTTACTAATGAAGTTAATTGACTTAAAAATGGTGGAAGAATTGAATGTCTTTCCAAATAAGTCTTTTCTGTCCTTTCAAATTGCATGCTTACATCTGTGGGTGAAAATACCAAACATATATCTCAATGCCATTTTCTCTTCATAGCTGTAATGGCTAACACTGATGAAATAATATTCCAATGTTTCATTATCATTAATGTCCTGAGACAATAAACCCTTTAGGCTCAAGACCAGTTCCTTTTGCCATACAGCATGGTATTTTTGTAGCCAAATGGAAAAATACATTATTGCTGATGTTTCTAGGTTTCTAAAAGTCCTTTACATAATATAAAGGATTAGTCTGCAGAACAGTTACAGATTGATAATATATATCAATTTAAATTTTTTTTAATTAAGATTTTTTTTTTTCAATTTTGAATTCCTTTTCTCAAACAGTTCTTGCCAATGGTTAAGTAATCAACCAAGTTATCTGCTGTGGTTTTAAATAATAAGGTGATTCATGACTAAACAAAAATTCCCCAAACATTTTACCTATACACTCACTTATATCTAAAAATCTTTAAATTTTCTATTGGTGCTTAATTTTTAACTCTCATGCCAATTCCAGGCAATGGCTAAAGAATAAACTGAGGAGGGATGGTTAGATCCAGATAACAAATCCAAGCCAGGTTTCTGTACAGGGATCACAAGCTGAAGGCATTGATATGGCACTTACTGATAGGCTTGCTCAGGAGGAGACCGTATAAGGGGATACCCCCATAAATGGCAATCCCCCATCTGTTTGCTTTATATGTGCCAACACTTTTATATACACAGAAACAAGCTAAGCTACTTACACCTACAGGAATCTATAATCTAGAAAAAGGAGAGCATCTAGGGCATATATAAATTAAAAATCTTTTAGTACATTACTAGACACACTTGGCTTTTTCCAGATGACTACTCAATTATTTAAAACTAAACCCACTGAGGTCTGGAGATGATGATGGAAACAAATATATCCTCTGTGGTATCTCTTTAATCCAACTACTTCAGTGAAGCAGGTGATGCTATAGCTGAGGGGACAGTGGCAGCAATTTATTAAGACCTTCCAAACTAAGAAAGAAGGCAGGCAAGGTTAAGAGACACAGCTTACAAACTGCAGAACCAAGGTTGAGTCCTCAGCTGCTCCAGCTCTGTGGTACCACATCCCAGCTACCCCAACTTGAGGATCCCATGGGAAGGGAGAGACCCCAGTTTTAAACAGAACTGAGCTCCTTAAGTCACTGCTGAGAGTCAAGTAGCTCCTTTCCCAAGCAGAAATACAGCACTGGGCAGAGGCTGAAGGCAAACTGGTAAATTTGGTGTAACAATTAAGGCCATAACAATAACAACTCCTGTGGTTGGTATATCACATAATAGTTTATAAAATGCTTGGCACAGAACTTAATTCATAACGCTCAAATCTTCTAACATGTGTAACATCATAGTTCTAAATTCTAGATGAAGAATTTTAGGATCAATTAAGTAACTGAGTAATCTAAGGTCAGCTAAGTATCATATTTGATTGTATCTCACCAATCTAAGTTAAAAAAAAAGAAGCCCATTTGGCCCAGCCGGTGTTGCTCAGTGGTTGAGCTTCGACCTATAGAACCAGGAAGTCACGGTTCAATTCCCAGTCAGGCACATGCCCAGGTTGCAGGCTCAATCCCCAGTGGAGGGCGTGCAGGAGGCAGCCAATCAGAGATTCTCTCTCATCATTGATGTTTTTCTCTCTTCTTCTTCTCTGAAATCAATAAAAATATATTTTAAGTTAAAAAAAAAAAGAAGCAGCACATTTGAAGACTGAAAATCAAATCTAACCTTCCTCATTATCTGTGTGGCACATAAGAATACCAGACAGGTGAGAAGTTACATTCACAGAGTTTCAGGAAATAAAATGGGCCAATTATTACTGTCCAAATGGAAATGCTGTTTTAAAGAACACACTGTCAGAAAAGAAACAGTAAGTCGAGATCTGATGGTTTACTTTATGAAGATATTGACAAAGCTATCATTAGGAGGAACCTGTGGGTAGTAACTGTTTCTGTACTCCAGCACCTGGACACGGATCAGCACAGAAGAGATGGCCAATTGGAGGTGATTTCAGTCCAGTTTCTCAAGCACACTCACATGGAAACACAGGTAGATTGTGCTTGATCGTATCTATGAATTTTATATTTTACATTTAAAAATGTTTCACCAGTCTTCCAATGGGTTCCACAGCCCAAGAAAGGATCAAGAATTCATGCTGACGATACTCGGATCATATTTATTGCATAGTAAAGTAAGTGATAGGTTCTAAAGAATGTGTAGAAATATAAAATCCACTTAACTTTTATAAAGTTTTGTACCCAGTAGGTTAGGCACGTGATCGGCAAACTGCGGCTCACGAGCCGCATGCGGCTCTTTGGCCCCTTGAATGTGGCTCTTCCACAAAATACCACGGCCTGGGCGAGTGTATTTTGAAGAAGTGGCATTAGAAGAAGTTTAAGTTTAAAAAATTTGGCTCTCAAAAGAAATTTCAATCGCTGTACTGTTGATATTTGGTTCTGTTGACTAATGAGTTTGCCGACCACTGGGTTAGGCAAAGGTGTTTTTCTATGAAAAGTTGTTTCATAGGACAAATATGTTACTAATTCAAAAAGGCAGACTATACTAATTGTGCAATAAAATCAATGTTATGGGCACAATTTAATCCTAACTAATGATTCAGAAGTCATTTCTAGATGCAATACTGTCTCAATGTTATTTTGAAAGTCAACTATCACTTTTCCATAGAAGTGAAGAATAGCATTGTAGTCGACAGAATGCCAAATACCAAAGGAATGTGTTGTGCTCCACTGTTTTGGTAATGGTTGCTTATGGAAACTTATGTTCTCACTTGGTCTCCTTTTTAAGCAACAGTAGAAGAGAATTATCTAATTTTAGATTAGATCAGACATCCTCCAACCCTTTCCTTTCCAATCCGCTCCTCCCTCCACAAGATAACAATGACTCCAGTCAGCCAGTAACATTTTGATAATTGCCTATTATGTGCTGAGCACCTTTCAAGAAACTGGAGATCCAGTGATGAAGAGAACACATAGGGTCCCTGACCCTGTGGAACTTAAATGCTAAAAGGGAAGAAGACCAACAATGATCAAGTAAGCAAAGTGAAACACCACCCAAGTAAATAACTTAACAATATTCCTAAAAATCACACAGGAGTTGGATGCAGAGACCTACCTGGGCTCCTGTTTCCTCCCGCTAATCTTGTGTTCTATTAAACCACAATGCCAAGATCTCAGAAACAAAGAAAAGAAATCCAAGAGAAAATGCAGAACAGAGAGAAGGCTCACAAAGAGGAAAGGTGTACAATGTCTTGAGGAGAGGTAGTTCCTGGGCACATTCTTTAATTTAGCAATGCATATCCTGTCTGTAATTATTGCTTGGGTAAAATAAGCCATCTAATGAAAACTAAAAGTAGCTGAAAATCTGATGACAATGGAAACTAGAACAGAATAGACACATAAATCCTCTGCTCTTTCCACAGCTCCCAACTCCATGCATATACTCTGTTCATTCTGGAACACTTTCCCAACTTCCTATAGAAAAATCAATTCCTCCAAGGGACGAGCAAGAGATTCCAATTCTCTTTATTGTTGAATGCCGAATGGGTCTATCAGGGCACAGGGTAATCCCCCATGCTCCCTTCTGCTCAACATTAAAGAAGAAACACAGCATTGCTTTAACCACAGGTTGTAATTACTACAGGGAAGGAGCTGAGGCTAATATGTAAGGCTCCTTCCCCATTGGGTCTCTGATTTTTGGCCAAGTCTTTAAAATATCCTCATTGGAGAATGACCAACCATACCAAAATTTAAATACATTTTTAAATAGACCTCATGTCTCTCCCAGGTCAAGGGAAATCTATACTAATAATAAAGGAGTATGTAAATTGTCCAGGACGCCATCACAGTAATGACCGAACAGCAATCTGCATGGGGCGACAAGGCCGGCAGGGGGGTTAGTGAGGGACAACCAAACAACTGAACAGCAGGCTGCGTGGGGTGACCAGGCAGGTAGGGGGGTTACTGAGGGATGACTAAATGACTGAATAGCAGGCTGCATGGGGCGACCAAGCCAGCAGGGGGGTTAGTGAGGGGCGACCAAACAAGTGAACAGCAGGCTGCGGGGGGCGACCAGGCCGGCAGAGGGGTTAGTGAAGGACGACCAAACAACTGAACAGTAGGCTATGTGGGGCAACCAGGCCGGCAGGGGGGTTAGTGAGAGACGACCAAACGACTGACAAGCAGGCTGTGTAGCGCGACCAGGCTGGCAGGGGGGCAGTTGGGGATGACCAGGCCGGCGGGGGGGGGGGGGGGGGGGGCAATTAGGGGCAACCAGGCTGGCGGGGGGGAGGGGAGAGTTAGGGGCAATCAGGTAGGCAGGCAAGCAGTTAGGAGCCAGCTCCGGGATCAGGCCTAAACCGGCAGTCAGACATCCCCTGAGGGGTCCCGGATTGGACAGGGTGCAGGCTGGGCTGCGGGGACGCCCCCCCCCCCCCACCCATGCACTAATTTCATGCACAGGGCCTCTAGTTGAATATATATAACTGCAATAGGTGTTTACCCATTTGCTAATCCCCAAAACAAAGGAATGAGGTCAAGTTACATACTCTGCTATGACAATAAAAATACTTATTTCAACTACTATTAAGTTTCTAGTTTACATCAATTAATCTGGATTTTTTTTAAAAGAGAGAGGTTTCCCAGATGATAGCACATTAACTTAGATATTTCACTTTTTCTTTGCATATGCTTTCTTAATCTTTGGGTCTACATGAAGTTTTTCCTGTAACATTTGAAAAATGTTTCATAAATTACTATGGAAGGATGGAAAATAAAACTCAAGGCATGTGCTTAAGAAATTTTTACATATAAATTATTTAGAGTGTTAATAATGAGGTTAAAAATTGAGAAGGACCATGGCCAGTATACAATGAAAGGAAAAAATTGCTTCATACTGTGTGATCTCAATATGTATTTAGAAAGGCAAACTGCCAGTTTCATTGAAATTGTTCTAACAGTCTTCTTCATTATAATAGCTACTACTTATTGAATGCCCACTGTTATGTGAGGTGTGGACTACATTTTCTCTTAATTCTTACTTCTACCAGATCAGGTAGGTATTCACGTATGCGGTGAAAGAATTTGTTACATGGGAAGTAACTTTGGTGGAATTTGAAGGCAGGCCTCTTCAGTTAATGTCCATGTTCTTCCCAACTACAGTAATCACCCTGTTTTCTCCCATAGTTTCAACCCTAATCACACTCACAAATGTTTGCACATATGGAAATGGTGAAGAGTGTGACAAGGCTAACTGCCTTCTTCCTTAAATCCACTTTCTCATAGGTAAGAGAAAATGTATCCTATATTTTCTCTTAAGCTGGAAAGATCAGGTTATTTTTTTCCTCAAACCTTCCCCAGCATCCCACCGAAAAGCACAAAACACACTTACACTAAATACACAAAAGCCTACTATATCAGAGACTGCTGAGTTGAAATGACAAGATTCCACTATTCTCCTACCCTAAGTCCACACTATCTTTCAGGTCCATGGGTTCAGTCCTTCTCAACCTAAGAAAACAAAGATTATGTTAACGGCACCTCAGAGCAGACCACAGCTGTCTGTCTCCTCAACTCCTGGTGTTACTCTTACTGTAAGATAAACTCTGCACATTACTGATATTTGTCTTCTGTCAAATTTATTTGATCAAATTTATGAATTTATCTTAGAAGCCGTTTCAGCTACTTAATTATGTAATGCATTTATTTTTCCCCATTGACTCACAGTTCAAAGTCAATGTTACTAATGTAACATTTTTAATCATTCACTTTCCTCTCTCTTCAATCCTATATATTAAAAGCCTAATATGCAAGTTGTCCCCTCAACCAGGAGTTCTGCTGGGAGTTCGACCGCTTGCTATAGTGTGCACTGACCACCAGGGGGCGGCACAGAAAATGGCAGGCGTTGGCCCCGCAGCACTGGCAGCAGGCGGCAGTGAAGGCACTGCAGGCCCCGGTGAGCCCCTACAAGAGCGGGACCGGGGCAGGATGGTGGAGCAGGTGAGTGGGCGGCGCCAGGCCAGGGCAGGTACAAGCCACTGGTCACCGGGTGGGGGCTGATCGCCCTGCTGATCTGATCGCCCCGCCGCCACCAGGCTCCCAGGTGCTGAGGAAGCTGGGCAGGGGTCCAATGCCCCACAGATCCAATCGCAAGGCGACCAGCAGCTGCACTGGGGGGTGGGGCTGCTGCTCTGCTCCTCAGCACCTGGGAGCCGGGAGGTGGCGGGGCGATAGGCGGGTTGATCGGGCCCCCGCAGGCAGCGACCAGCAGCAGCAGCAGCGGGGGGTGGGGAGGGCAGGTGGCAGGGGGGAGGGAGGGAGTACCCGGCCAGCAGCCGGCAGCCACTTAGAGACCCTATCAGTGCACAAATTTCGTGCACTGGGCCTCTAGTGTTCTTATAATAATGGACGATCTTATATGTGAGAGGCTGGTGTTAGTCCTGGAGAAAGATTCATGAGTAGGCACACACCACACACCCACACTCACATTGTCAGAAAGTAATGTAACAGAAAGCAAATACATCCATCTAGGCAGGCTCTGCCGCTGACTTCAAGATCACATCAGAGTGGGAAATAGGTTGGTAAAATCAGAAATGTGTGGGTTGCAATTCTGGTTCCACTCTGAGCCTCAGCTTCCTTATACGTAAATCACAGTAACACCACTGGCAAGAAAAAGTACACTGTGGCTTCTCTCTACCAGAATGTTTAACTTTTAACTGGTATTCCATAAATGGACCTTTAACATAAAAGGAGGTGTTTTTCTGCCATCTCAATGGTGAGAACTGTACTATGTTCAATGGAATGAAACACTTCCTCAAAATAAATGAGGAGCCATAATGGCATCCTGCATTCCTTGTTCTTTTCTGTTAATTGACTGGCAACGTGGATGTGATCCATCATCACATGTCCTGCGGGAAGGGGCTGCTCTGCACCCTTTTCTCCCTCCAGTGACTTATTTACAAAGACTTGTGTAAAACAAGCCATTTATTTAAAACAGGGGAAGGACTGGCCAACATTCTGGCGACTCAAAACAAAACAAAGAAAGATGCCAAATTGGCTCACGTGAAAGTAAGGATGGAAAAAATGATATTATAGTGGCTGCACTATGACTTAGATGGTAAAGAAATGGGTTTTATATCAGAGAAGGATAAAATTGCTTTGATCCCTGCTTGCACGTCAGCAATTTTCCTATTGTAGCTGCCATTTTTTTATCCTAGCAAATCATTAAAAACTTAAAATGACAGATTTTTTTTAAACCACTGTAAAAACAGAGAAGGAATAGAAAGAAAAAAATTTGGAGGAATACAATCCAAAAAATGCTAACACAATGATTATCTTCTGTGGGTAGTAAAATTACAAATATTTTTTATTCTTTTCTGATTTTCCCCCCCAATGAGTATAAAATGTTCTTACAAGAAGGGGGGAAAAAGAACAAAAAAGGCAAAGGAGAAAAACAGTTGGTTAGGAATTTGGAAAGAAAGATGTGCAGGAACAAAGGGAGACATTCATATTGCGCTGAGTCTAGGACCAAAGTTAAAGTATATACAGATATCCACATTCCAAGCACACACAACATTTAAAACCTTATCCTGGTACAGGAGTATAACTTTTTCCTTTAACAGTTTTTTAATCTTTCAATATACCTTTTGCTTTTTAAATTGCTATTGGCTATTTTATTTAAAAGAAAAACAAAATTTTAGAGAAATGTAAGTACAAACAGCCAAGTTCTCACATCATACTCAGTAACTCACCAAGCCCAGGATGTGCCGCATTGTGGAGAAATGAGACTCCTCTAAGAGAGGACAGGCCCTACTTATACTAACAATGTCTTCTTTGATATTTTTACTGATTAGTCTCTAATTCAACAGACCCTATGAAGAAATCACAATCAATGGTCAAGTGTGAAACCCATCTTGGCCAAGGGCAGCCTAGCAGCCCAGCTGTGTTTTCCTCCCTCTAACTCTGGCCTGTTGAGCAGCGAGACTCGGGAAAGGCTGCCTGGTACCACAAAAATGACAACTCTGGCATCATTCTAATTAAATTAATCTTGGAACAAGTTTTCAAGCCTCCACATGTATTCTCTTGGCACAATGACAGTGCCCATAGTGAGTGGAGAAGTCCATCAACTGGTTACCTGTGAGATATAACCTGGAGGCACATGGATAGGAGGAATGGATCCATTGGGTGACATCATCGGAACTTCAGCAGGTCCTAAAAGAAGCAAGAGCAAGATATTAACAGTTGAAGAAACATAATAGTACTCAAAATAATCATTGGTATTTTAAAAATATTATCAAAACTAAAGAGAATTAATCACTTTGACTACTTTCTCTTCAATAATTGGTATACTGTGCCTTAGACATGAAATTATGGATGAAAAGGAATTCTCCAGCTGTATAAGTCAGGGAGGGGAGGAGGCAAAACTATGAGCATCTTATATAAATATTTAATGATTCCCAAATCCTCAAGGCTGCTTAGTTAAGAGTAGTCTAACAAAGTGGGGCAAAAAGTTCCTTTTTATTTGTCTTTAAAAGAATGTATTAATAACATCCAAAATATAAAATTGATTTGTATTAAACAAATTAATTTTAAATGAGTTTATCTCCTCTGATTTTAAAAGCCCCAATGGATGTAGGTTCATAATTTTCATTTCAAATTATTATTTTCAATAAGTTATTGTAACATGACATTAATTTTCAAAGAGAAGAAACCAAAAACACTTCAAGCTAACTGAATTTGGTATGCCTTTTATGTTATAAGGCAGAGGGGAAAAAAAGATTACATTTTAAAACTAGGCACTATTAGAAATACTCGTGACAAATTTACTTGGGGTTGTTTCAAAGCAAAACATTCAAATAACAAGAGGTTAGTTTCAAATTCATCAAAAGTTAATTACAGGTCTAATACAAACAATGATCAGCAAGGTAAGACTCACCTAAAATACAGTTTGAGTTAATATTTAATTCAAAGAAGAATATAACATTTGTCATAACATCAAAATCAACTTCTGACACCCTACCAAGCATCCCGTGATTACATGGTTTCCCCAGATGTGCAGGAACACCACTACCACTGGTTTTCATGTTGGTAGCTGGCTCCCTTATTTAACACCCACCGCCCAAATGTCAATCCAAACTGGGGGGTTTTAAAAATTAAATTTATTTGGGTGACATTGGTTAATACAATTATATAGGTTTCAAGTGTACATTTCCACGATACATGATCTATATGCTGCATTGTGTGCCCACCACCCAAATCATCTTCTGTCACCATATGTTTACCTTCCCTCCCCCGCCTCCCTCCCACATGTTTCTAGTCTGAGATGCGACTTCCTGGCTCCAAGTGCCCTGTGTTGTTTATTTTCTCTCTCTCAATGAGTGTTGTGCTGCCGGCAATGAAAATTGCTGAACTGTAACAAAAACCAAGAAAAATACAACACTTTCCTTGGCAAAAGAAAATAGATCCTGCCACCCAATGCTGCATTTACATGTAAGCATAATGCACCCCTCACCGCACAGTACAACTCAATGTTCTAACTACTTCACAGGAGAGGACCAGTTGGGGATATAGAGGGGTAGGGATGTTGGGGTACCCATCCACAGGTCTACAAGTAGAGGGGGGAAAACATAGGAGTAGGGCACAAAAGATGCTGATATCCATGTAACATACCATCTGACCAGAGTTCACACTGCAACTTCATGGACAATACACCAAAGCACTAAACTATCTGATAATCTCTAAACACATAAAAAACCACAGTGGCCTCTCTCAGGCTAACAAATTGATGATCATTTAAAGCAAAAGATAATATCATAATTGTATGAGCCTATCCTATCTTAAAGTATAATTTCAATTAATATATACACTAATCACTGTAGGTACTTTCCAAGTCTATCTTTCTCATCAGCTTTAGCATTTTTGCCATAGTTATCAAGACATTTTGGTATCTACTAAATAATTTTATTTGGATTGTCTCACTTAAGAATCACAGACAACTATTTCAGCCTTAGCCTGAGCAGTATCTATGAAATCCAAGGGTCTCTGCCTGGTTTCAGTCCCAGCTCACTAGTCACACTGGTTATGTGACCTTGAACAATTCACTTTTGGAGCCTCACTGCTCAACAGGTATAAATGACAAGAACAACTCCTACCTGATACGGTTGGGTTTAAAGATTAAATTCAATAATGCATGCAAAAATGCTTAGTAGTACATAGCACAAACATCACTCATCAAAATGTTAGCAATCTTTACAGTATGTTTAAATTTTTTATTTATAAGTTTTTGTTTTTCAGTTTATTTGTTTGTTAACATTATAAGTACTGATTTATTTTAATTGTCCTTGTAAACACATAAAATCAACAGCTATACACTTTGTACAATACTGCCTTAAGAGGCTAACCTTCTTCATCAGACAAATATCAAATACTTCACAGCACAGATGTGAACAGAAATGCTACCACCTCAGTATTGTTTTTTAATCACTAAAATGTATACCAGGCACAGTCTCTTAACCCAAGACATGACCCCTAAAACTGTTAAAGTCATTTGTGTAAAATACTTTAAAGAATGTAGGACAAGTGAGTGATTTACAGCCAAAAAATGTTTTCTTCCCAGTCTTGATTTCAAAAGTAGCCAAATGACTTTAACATGCTTGCCCACCCCCCTTTCTCTTGTCACTGTCATCAAACCCTTACAAAGAGCACTGCAAAACATACAGTAATGACTTCCGAAACTCAACTGTGCCTTTGAACCCTAAGGTTCTTCTTTTTTTCTGAAATAAAGTAAACCATTGCATTCACAGGCATTCTGGAGTTTAAAAGCTAGCAATGAATGAATGGATGAATGAATGAATGAACGAACGAACGAATGACAATGGTATACAAATACTGTCTCTCTTAACACTTGTTTCTCATCAATCAGTGAGTTACTGCCTCTGTGCAACTCTGTGTCTGATAACTTCCTGATATTATTATAATCCTTACCTAATTAAAACACAAACTTCTTTCCCTTTAACTTCTAGGAATACTAAGTTCCTTTTGATTTTTTAAATTAGTACCTTCATGACACATAGGACTTAAAAGCATATAGCCCTTAGAATATGGTGAAAGTGGTTCTCTCCTTATTCAACCCCGCCAACACTGGTTATATTTGGGATAAGGGATAACTGGGGGGGGGGGGGGGGGGGGGCGGTGTCATCACACAATATTTTCAAACAAATCAACTTCTTCTGACTATACTGGGAAATCACTTAACTATTAAACTTTTTAAAAATAATTTTTAAATCTCTTAAGGTATCTGGAACCCCCTTTAATTAAACACTCTCGTTATATACAGGCAGGTATGTACATATACATTAAATAATTTGAAAATGAACGTAAGCAAACATACACTTCCAAAATACTGTCAGTGAGATATTTTTTGAGAAGCTAATTCAGACGTTCAGCTAGAGACTACATGAACTCTTCCATAGACAGATGAAAAATATCACATGCACATTTTCTAGAACTGAAACTAAAGTGTTTGCAAGAGCCAAGTTACTCCATGAAAAAAAAAAAAAAGCCTTGGGAATTTTGATCAATTTCAGGTTTTAGGCTGTGACTTCAACAGTTAAGAATTCTTTTTGCACTGAACAAGATGTGAGACACAAACAAGCACTATGATTGGTTTATAGTCATTAAAAATTTAACTGCAATACACATGATATAACATCTTAAAAGTCTGCTAGAATTTGTTAATGAATTGATATTTAATTTACTTATAGCATAATCATTCAATGAACAGTAATTCATGCAATGATCAGATGACTGAATTCCCACATCAAAGAGACTGAAGGTCAGTCCAGCAAATGGTATTTTTAGGACCACACATGCACATGAAGAGTCCCCAAGACCCTGTCAAGACTGTGAGGCCACTCTGCTTCCTTCTGTGCTTCTTCCCTGCTGCCAGGGATTCCCCCAGAGCTCACACATTTATGTCGCTCTTGCTCTGATGCTATATTCAGAATACTCACCCACTCTGGGACCAGAGGTAACTAGATTGACTTGTGGTGAATGTACAAATGAGATTTAGAAATCTGAAAGTGGTGATAATTGAGAATCCAGGGTATAAATTACCACCTAAACTAGCCTTTGAAATAGCTATAAATAATTAATTATACCACAATTTCAGACATGTTTAAATGGTATTTTTATAAGCTAAGTATTCACCAACAGGTGAACAAGTCATGAATAAATAGAACTGTATTACTGTACCTGTCTATAAACTGGTACTTGTGTGTTCAATGGTTATTTTCAACAACAGCACTTGGTAGCAAGAGGTCACATTCTTATCCTAGTAATTTAAATACCATGTTCACAAAAGACGTGAAGGAATTGAGAGCACACATAGCGAGAGATAACACTAATGGGCAAAATAAAGCAAAAGCAAAATAATGATGTGATAAAATCCAATAAACCCTATAAAAGTGACCCTCAAGTCTGTCTAAATAGCCAAAGAAGAGAAATTCTTGCTGGCAGTAGTCATAAGGATAAGGCCACAGCCAGTAGGTAAGTAAATAATTATGGCGAAAGTAATTATCAGGACAAAAGATCTGAATAAAAGTGCACTTGTGCTGTTTGCCATGGGCCTAAGTCTGAATATAAAAGTAAGGTCTTCTGATCAATCCTGTGACTGTCTAATAATGAATCTCCAATTATGGTGACTCAAGACACACAGCTAAGCCAAGAGATGATGTAGGCACTTTGGGGAACATTGACTTTTTTAATTATTTAACACTAACTAATCCCACAAGAGAAGTAAAAGGAATACAAAGTAATAAAGAACAGGTCCTAACCTCAAAGAATCTTAAACTCTAGTGGACTGGTTCTTAAACTTTACTGCGCATCAGCTTTAGCCAGAGGGTTTCTTAAAATCCAGATTGCTGCGTTCCCCTTCCCACAGTTCTAGGATCAGAGGGCCTGGGATGAGTCCCCAGAGTTAGCATTTCTAGGAAATTCTCAGGTGACATAGCTGCTGTTGTCCAGGGGACACATTTCTGATAGCCCCTTAGGTAAGAGATTTTCAAACTTTTTCATCTCATGGCACACATAAACTAATTACTAAAATTCTGCAACACACCAAAATATATATTTTCTGCCAATCTGACAAAAAACATAGGTATAATTTTGATTCATTCACACCGAACAGCTATTGTTGTGTTGGTTATTGTCATTTCTAAAGTTTTTTTTAATTCATTTTTCTTTTGAGAGAATGAGAGGCAGAGGGAGTTGAAGGGGGGGGTGATAGGAACAGAGGGAGAAGGAGAGGGAGAGGGAGAGAGAGAGAGAGAGAGAGAGAGAGGCAGAGAGGGAGAGAGGGAAGGAGGGAGGGAGAGAGGAGAGGGAGAAAGGGAGAGATGTGAGAGAGAAAGTTGCCTCCTGTATATACCCTGGCCAGGGATTGAACCCAAAACCTAGGTATGTGCTCTGACCTGTAATCAAACCCATCCTGTCACCTTTTGGGATATGGAACGATGCTTCAACCCAGCCACATCAGCCAGGGCTGTTATCATTGTTGTTTTTTGTTTTCTGTTTTGTTTTGTTTTTTGACAATCTAAGGGAAAAGAAGTCAGTACCCCTGACTAAATAGTCAGGTGTTGCATTTTCAAAAAATTCTGTGGCATACCAATTGAAAATCTGCCTTAGATGATAAAAGACAATAAGCTAACACAATTAACATCATACTCAAAGGTTAAAGACTCCATCAAAAAATTATTACTTAATAAATGAATTTAGCAATGTAGCAGGATACAAAATTATGGCATTTTTATATACCAATAGTGAACTTCCAGAAAGAGAGATTTAAAAAACAATCCCATTTACCATTGCACCAAAAAAAAAAAAAAAATAAGATACCTAATAAACTTAACTAAGGAGGTAAAAGACCTGTACTCGGAAAACTACAGGACACTTAAAAAGAGATAGAGGAAGACATAAACAGATGGAAGAACATACCATGTTCATGGATTGGTAGAATCAGCATCATTAAAATGTCCATACTACCCAAAGCAATCTATAGATGCAATACACTCCCCATTAAAATACCAATGGCATATTTCACAGACCTAGAATGAACACTCCAAAAATTCATCTGGATTAAAAAAAAGACCCCAAATAGCTTCAGCAATCCTGAGAAAGAAGAACAAAGTAGGTAGGATCTCAATACCAGATATTAAGCTATATCACAAAGCCACTGTTCTCAAAACTGCCTGGTACTGGCACAAGAACAGACATATAGACCAATGGAATAGAATAGAGAACCCAGAAATCGACCCAAACCACTACTCTCAATTAATATTTGACAAAGGAGGCAAGAGCATACAATAAAGTCAAGACAGTCTCTTCAATAAATGGTGTTGGGAAAATTGGACAGATACATGCAAAAAAATGAAACTAGACCACCAACTTACACCATACACCAAAACAAACTCAAAATGGATAAAGAACTTAAACGTAAGATGGGAAACTGTAAAAATCTTAGAGGAATCCACAAGCAGCAAAATCTCAGACATATGCCAAAGCAATATCTTCTCCGATACAGCTCCTAGGGCAATGGAAACTAAAGAGAAAATAAACAAATGGGACTACATCAGAATAAAAAGCTTCTGCACCGCAAAAGAAACCATCAACAAAACAACAAGAGAACATATTTGCCACTATTATCTCCGATAAGGGTTTAATCTCCAACAATTACAGGGAACTCATACAACTTAACGTAAGGAAGATAAACAATCCAATTAAAAAAATGGGCAGAGGATCTAAATAGATACTTTTCGAACGAGGACATACAGAAGGGCAAGAGACATATATAAACATGCTCGAAGTCACGAGAGATGCAAATCAAAATGACAATGAGGTACCATCTCACACCTGTCAGAATGGCTATCACCAACAAATGAACAAATAACAAGTGCTGGTGAGGATGAGGAGAAAAAAGAACCCTCATGCACTGCTGGTGGGAATGCAGACTGGTGCAGCCACTGTGGAGAATAGTATGGAGTTTCCTCAAAAAACTAAAAATGGAACTCCCATTTGACCCAGTGATCCCATTTCTAGGGATATCCCAAGAAATCAGAAACATCAATCAGAAAGGATATATGCACCACTATGTTCATAGCAGCACAATTTACCATAGCTAAGATTTGGAAATAGCCTAAGTGCCCATCAGCAGATGAGTGGATTAAAAAACTGTGGTACATCTACTCAATGGAATACTATGGTACTATAAAAAGGAAGGAACTCCTACCATTTGCAACAGCATGGATGGAGCTGGAGAGCATTATGCTAAGTGAAACAAGTCAGTCAGAGGAAGATAAATATCACATGATCTCACTCATATGTGGAATATAATGAACAACATAAACTGATGAACAGAAAGAGAAACAGATTCAGAGACAGGGAAGCATCGATCAGACCGTCAAACCTCAGAGGGAAGGCAGGGGAGGATTGGAGGAAGGAGAAGAGATCAACTAAAGGACAAGTATGCTTAGCATAACCAATGGACACAGACACTAGGGGGATAAGGGCATGAGCAGGGGGTGGGGGAACAATGGGGAGATAAGGACACATATGTGATACCTTAATCAATAAAGAAATAAAAAGAATGCAACACACACACACACACACACACACACACACACACACACTCACACACACACACAAAGACTTAAAGCTTTTCCCTAACATCAGGAACAAGACAAGGATGACAGCTTTCACCACCACTGTTCAACGCTGTACTGAAAATTCTAGCCAGAACGACAAGGGAAGCAGGGGTGGTAGGAGGAAGGGAGTGGAAAAGAGAGGAGGAAAAAGGAAAGACATACAAATTGGAAAGAAAGGAGTAAAACTATTTGCAGATATCAATCTACAATAATAAAAGCGTGATATGCTAATTAGACCAGAAGGGCGACCCTCTGGACGAAGCTGGAGCTGCAGCCAAGGAATAGAGGTAGCCGAGGCTGAGAGGGAGGGATCCAGGCAGCCACTGTGGCAGCAAAGGCATACTCTTGCATGAATTTCGTGCATCAGGCCTCCAGTCTTATATAAAGAAAATACCGACAATTCCACAAAAAAACAAACAAAATCTACTAGAGCTAATAAACAAATTTGGTACATTTGCAGTATACAATAGCACCATAGGTCAATTGTGTTTCTATATACCACAATGAACAATCTAAAAAGGAAATTAAGAAAACAATTCGAATCACAACAACATCCAAAAGAAAAAAATACCTAAGAATAAGTTTATCCAAGAAGGTGAAAAAACTTTCACACAAACTATAAAACATTGCTAGCCCTGGCCAGGTAGTTCAGTGTTGTCCCATACACCAGAAGGTTGCAAGTTCAATTTTCCCGTCAAGGCACATACCTAGGCTGCAGGTTCGATCCCTAGGTCAGGGTGAATATGGGAGGCAACCAATGGATGTTTCTCTCTCACATCCATGTCTCTCTCCCCCCTCCCTCTCTAAAATCAATAAACATATCCTTGGGAGTGGATTAAAAAAAAAAGGAAATAAAAGACCTAAATAAATGGAAATAAACAACCAAATAAAGACATGGAATGAATGAAAGACTTAATATTGCTAAGATGGCAATACTACTCAAAGCGATATAGTCAATGTAATTTCTATCAAAATCCCAATGGCCATTTTGACAGAAACAGAAAAGCCAATCTGTAAATCATATGGAATTGCAAAAGGCCCAAACAGAAAAAAAAAGAATGAACTTGGCACCCTATCTGACATCCTATACAAAAATTAACTTAAAATGGATCATAGACCTCCATACAGGGTGTCCCCAAAAAAGTGTATACACACTTTGAATAATTATTAATTCTAATGGGTTAAACATGAAAAGAAAGAAAAAGCAATTGAGCTATCAGCTGTTAAACGTGTATAGTATACCTTTGGGGGACAACCTGAATAACGGGAAACCATAAAATGCAGAAGAAAACATGGGAATATTTTCAGTGTTGCACTTGACAATGGATTCTTAGATATGACACCAAAATAGAAGCAACAAAAGAAAAAAAATAAACTGAACTTCATAAAAGTTAAAAACTTTTGTGTATTAAAAGACATTATTAACTAAGTGAATAGACAAGCTACAGATTGTGAAAAAAATATTTACAAATCTTTTATCTGATAAGGGACCTGTACCTCAAATATATAAACAAATCAGCAAAAACAAAAACAAACAAAAAAACAACACACACACACAAAAAAAAAAAAAAAAAACCACACCAAAAACAAACAAAACCCAATTTAAAAATAGGCAAGGGCTTGAATAGATATTTCACAAAAGAAGATATATAAATAGCCAGCAGCACACAAAAAGATGCTCAACATCACTAATCATTAGGGAAATGCAAATCAAAACCACAATGAGGTACCACTTCACACTCGCCTATAGAGGCTATGAAGATGTGGAAAAATTGGAACTCTTGTACAAATGCTGGTAGGAATATAAAATGGCATAGCTGCTGTGGAAAATAATTTGGCGCTTTCTCAAAAGGTTGAACATAAATTTACCATATGACCCATCAATACCACTCCTAGGTATACACACCCATGAGAATCAAATACTGGAACTCAAACAAACACATGCACACACATGTTCACAGCAGTACTGTTCACAATAGCCAAAAGGTAGAAACAGCCAAAATGTCCATTAGGGGATGAATAGATAAATAAAATGTGATATAATACAAACAATGGACTATTGCTTGGCCATAAAAAGAAAGTACTGATATATGCTACTATGTGGATAAAACCTGAAAACATTATGCCAAGTAAAAGAAGCCAGACACAAAAGGTCACATATTTTGTGATTCCAGTTATATGAAATATCCAGAATAAATAAATCAATAGAGACAGAACTCATGTGGTTTCCAAGGGCCGAGGGGTGGGAGCGATTTGGGGAGCAAGTGCCTACAGGGTGCAAGGTTTCCTGTTGGGGTGATGAAAAATGTTTTCGAATGTTGTGTGCATTGTATATCAATAAAAATAGTTTTTAAAAAGATGAAGAACACATAACCGAAGAAATGTAAGATAATAAAACTGGGGTTACTAATAAATTACCAAAAAGCAACAGAATACAAATCTCCCAGAGCACATCTTCATTCCATATACATTCATATTTGAGAGGATGCTATTTCTAGACACGGTGTTATGCAAAGACCAGTAAGATGCATTCTCTATCCTCAAAGGACTGGTAGTCTAATTATGGAGATACAGACATGGAAAACAAATAGATACAAGCAGGCACTGCAGGCACTGTCTAAATTTAGCAAAATTTTAAAAGATTATCATCCTGTGAACTCATCAGTAATTGCAGAAATGAGCAGGTAAAAGGTCCTAAAGATTTAGTAGTAGCCTCACTGCTTTACAAATAAAGAAACTGAGGTCCAGAAGCAAACTGACCAGCAGGCAGGTGATGGAACAACAGAGTCTAGTAGTCAGTTCTTCTGGTTTTTAGCTCAACGTTTCTCATTTTACTTTTCCCCTGGAGTAAGATGTGTTGTTTCTTAAAATGCTGCTGCAAAGTAATTTTCTCTGAAGGTGCAGTTTTCACACAGAACCAGGTAGATAATACATTTCGCTGGCTCAGATACATGGTCTTGCCCACCTGTAACTACTACTTCTTCCCAAAGGCATCCTGACAGAGAAAAACAGGCTGGAGAGAAGAATCTGAGCATTGAGACAAACAACAGGCCTGGAGCTCGTGAGCCTGGGTTTGAATGTGGTTTTCTAGCACGACCTTGGGCAAATTACTTAAAATCTCTCTGACAGATCAATATTTTTCTGACCTACAAAAAGAGCTGCTTCCAGGGGTTATTCTGGAGACTGGGAGATGTAATACATATAAAGTACCCAGCACACTGCCTTGTCAAATAATGGTATTTAAAAAAATAACTTTAACATTGTGCTACAAGAAGGAAAATGCTGTATGAGCAAAGAGGTTAATAGAGAGTAATCATTTACCACAGACAAATGAAGAATTGCAGAGTTTCTCAAATGAGCAAGTTTGTTGTTTGGTTCCTCACATATTTTCTTCTAAAAACATGTTCCTCTCGTGTAGCTTGGAAATAATAGCCTCCTTTAAAAAACTGTAAAGGTATATGACTTATGGTTATTAAAAAATAAAAGTCAATTTTAAAAAGAGGGAAGGCTGGCTGCTTTCTCAGAGTTATCTACTTCCTTTCCCCTGATCCTAGCTCTGTACCTCTCCCCAAATTACTGGTTGGTCGTCCCTAACTTCTAGGAAATCTTAGAAAGCTGGGTGTGCCTAACTGTCCTGAATTCTAAAAGTCAAATCTTCTTCATCTTTGACACTGGCTTTCTTACAAGAATTTCTAGTCTGGGTCAGCCATTGTCTTTAAAAGTAGCAAGTGGCCAGAACAACAAATTGACAAATGACCAAACCATTCCTACCGAGATCTGAGGTACACCACTATCAAGAACCAAAACTGAGTGATGGATACCATTTCAAAGAATGGCTCACCACCATTTTATAACTTAACTATTTCAAAACATAAGAAGGAAGGAGCTGCATTAGTTAATAAATCTGTTTTGCCAAGTTGAAATGTAAGTCTTTTCTTTCCAAATATTTGTTTGAACTTGTTTTGCTACTTAGCTGTTACAAGGGCAACAAGAGCAGGGAGAGAAGGGTTTAATTTTCACATAAAACTAAACTTCATGAATCCTGATTTTCCTCAATTTCAATAAAATTGAGATTATCTACCCAATCTACTTTATTGAGTGGGTTTAAGGCTTAAATGTTAATGAAATCCATTTAACTATTGTGTAATTACAGAGTGTTTTATTTATATGAGCTAATATTTTATTGAATTCAATTCAATAAACACTATTGTGTAAGATGCTGTAAGGAGTTTAAAGCCACATAGATGATTTTACAATAGATATGTTACTAACAAACTACTACATAAATAAGAAGCATTGTTTTATGAGAGGCCAAGAGCTCTGAAGCTGGATAATAAAAAATTACCCATGGGGTGGGTAGAGGAGTAAACTTAAAACTCACAAGTGACTGAAAATGAATGGCAATGGAAGTTGTTGAATCAAGTCCCAACAGGTACGGTGGCCTAGCATAGTTTTAAAAAGAGCTTGATTTAAATTCAGGGCTTCAGGAATACAAGCTCTAAGATTGTTAAAGATATTAGGCACTATGACAGAGGCCAGTAATATAGCCTCCAACTCCTGTGTTTAGAACTCTTGGTTGTGGCTTTGCTGAACCCGATCTAGTTGTCAGACCCTGGCAGGTGCCAAGGACACAATGACATTGAAGATAACAAGCAATTTTGTTCTTAATTATGAGAGAATGGCATGCAGAATGATTAATGTACAGGTGCACAGAGTGCGTCAGGGGCGAGGGAATAATTCAGCTTTGGGTCCTGGTTTTGGCCTGAGGTTTCTGTAACACACTGTGCATCTCAGCATGGAGCCAGGCACATCACACAGACATCTCAAGCAGCATGGGCATTTACTGAAAGAAATGATTAAAGAATTAGGTAGAAGGCCTATGAGAAATGATTCCAGAAGTTGGTCTTTGAGGGGGTGGGAGAGCAAAAACAAAAGCAAACAAAGAGTGGGTTCATATACCCCGCCAGGTACTGCAGCTGGGCCTCCCAAGGTCTCCCTACTCTTAAAGTTAATCTATATCACCCTATCCACATTCAGAACCTAACAATGAAAAACACTCAGTATCACCCTACCAGTTAAACTCATTTAAATGAATACTAAGACTCAGTCTATCTTTTTTTTTTTTAATGTCAGGTTTTAAAGGAGATAATCAATGGATCTGCTTATTTATACTTAAACCAGGTCCTTATAAACTTCAAAGCTCTGAGGAATGATACAAATATAACTAAATATAACTCAATAATACTGAGAAAGGGCTTCTGATATTTTACAAAGTCAGTCCCTGCAAATATTAGCAGCAAAATTAAAATAAAGGCACCAAAAGCATTAAGCACTTCATTTCAAAGCCTGTAAAATTAAAGCTTTCGCAGCATGTTTTCTCTTGTGCCCACACTTTCTCATACAGAATGAAAACCAATTTGAGAAACAGTTGGCATTCCAGCTAATAAATTCAAGAGAGAGTTACCAGAAGGTTGAAATAGGTGAGCATAATTTCAGGGGAACCCTCCAGATAGTTTGGTTGAGGGTAAAAACTTATTAGAACAGAATTATTTTAAATTTCATTTTAAATGTCCCGAGATAAAACACAAACTGATGTTTTCAAAGAAATATATTAAAGATTTTTAATTTTGCAGGATAAAGAATCAAAACTAAAGATTATTCATTAGAAGCCTATGGGCCTGGCTGGCATGGCTCAGTGGTTGAGTGTCAACCTATGAACCAGGAAGTCTAGGTTTAATTACAGTCCAGCCACATGCCTGGGTTGTGGGCTGGATCCTCAGTAGGGCGTGTGCAGGAGGCAGCTGATCAATGATTCTCTCTCATTATTGATGTTTCTAGCTCTCTATCCCTATCCCTTCTTCTCTGAAATCAATAAAAATATATTTAAAAGGGGGGATTGGAGAGGGCAATGGGGGAAAAAAGAAACATATGTAATACTTTCAACAATAAAGATATATATATATATATATATATATATATATATATATATATATATATATAAAATATGCTAATTAGAGCAGACGTCCTTCCGGATGACCTTCCAGATGAAGCTGGGGCTTCGAGGGAAGCCCGGGTCCCGGGTGCCAGAGGGAAGCCGGTGCTGGCAACTGGGGGAAGGCCTACTCTTGCACGAATTTCATGCAATGGGCCTCTAGTGTGTGTGTGTGTGTGTGTGTGTGTGTGTGTGTGTGTGTGTGTATATAAATATATATATATATATATATATATATATATATATATTTTTTTTTTTTAAGCCTATGGCAGGGAGAGCAAGAATGGGGCAGAATTGTTCACTACGGCCCTGAGTATTCAGAAGGGGTTGCCTTCATTCTCTCATCAGCTTTCTCTGCTCTCAGAAAGGGTTATGGAAGGAAATGGGGATGAATAAAACCTTGTCCACTCTTACTCCCAGACCCCACTCCCACCCCATCTGGCTGACCACAAGGCCTACTTCTCCCAGGAGGGACAGAACAGCAAGCAAGACAAGACAGCAAGTAGATATTTTCATAACAGCTGCATGAAGAACTCTGAGGCAGATGTGCACTTCCTATATTATTTGTGCTCCACTTTACAATTTCAATGTCATGCTCTAGAAGGGCAAGTTTGAAAATAGTACTGAAATCATTAACCACACAACAATCATCATATATAATAAGAGAGGAATATGCAAATTATCCGTTCCGCCTTGAGGGGTAACGACCAAATGCTTAACGACCAGATCACGGATCTGCAGGAGGGTGGAACAGCGAACTACAAGTGGGCTGCAAAAAGCTACAGGAGGGGGCAGGGCAGCAAGCTGGGGGGGGGGGGGGAGCTACAGGAGGGCGGGGCAGCAGGTGGAGAGCTATAGGAGTACCGCAGAGAGCTACTGGCACACAGATTCGTGCGCAGGGCTACTAGTATGATTATATTCCTCACAAGATCTGTTTTATGTTATTCATCTGTTACAAATGAAAGAACATTAGAAACATCACCCACCTGAAAGCTGAATTACAAATACTACTACTACTACTACTACTACTACTACTACTACTACTAATGTATAGCTTTAAGCACTCAATATGTTGAGAGGAGTTCAATTACCCATTGCTCTAATGAGGCTTTACAAAGCGAACCAGAGGATCCCTTTTAACTGCTTTCAAGGTTGGCTCAAAACAAAGGGCAGGCCCCTATAAGAGTGGTGCTCTAAAGCAAAGTCTTTGACAACATCCTAAAGGCATTTTATTGACAACACCCCCAAGACAATTTACTAGCTTAGTTCTTTAACTCATGTGCCTCAAATCCAAAGGCAAGAGAGAAATGTCTGGGATCCATGAAATAGAGCTACTAAAGAAAACCAATAGTTACTATGGAAATGAAAAAAATAAATCCAATATTCCATAAAATAAACCACAGTTTATATATCTGATGCCATTTTCTTTCCAACCTGGTAAGCTACTCACTCACTCACAATCACCCAATATCAGGTTGAAAGTTTTTTCAACCAAAGACCAGCAATCTTCTGAAATAACTTAATTTTACAAAAGTGTGATTGCTAATAAAAATTCTCTAAATTGTCCAGTGGCTGGGACCTAATAATGGGCTTTGAGATGACCAGTTTAATTTATAGTTCTCGTCTGACTTACCTAAACCACACAGAGGCTAGGAAGGACCAGCCATGCTGACATAGCCTGTTGCCTTTATACTTTTGTTTGTATGCAAAAAAAACCAACAACAACCACCAAAAAAAAAACACACACAAAAGGCAGGCTGGGAACTGACAGTAAACAATAACCTCAAATAGGTTAGACTCTCCCATTTGCAGTCTGATCAAAGGCAGTACTTAAACACCTCTGAGTAACTGCAGGAAGGTTGGGTCACCCTGGCCAGCTATTTTCTCAGCTATAAAAATAAGCTGACAAGGCTACTGTTTAAGGGCAGCAGACAGCCTTATGGCATAGATGCTTTGTAGTCCTGGCCCAAGAAACTATTTTACTAATAAACAGGCTACAATTTCACTTTCAAGTATTAACCCTCCATTTACTAAGGGGGGCTGAGACAAATGAAAATGGAGGGTGTACACTTGGGAAACAGGTTACAAGGAAGATCTCCTAGTCGATTCACTACTGTTTTTCTTGAACTAAAAAAATAGCAAGCTTTTCAACAGAATGTATCAAGTCTAAAGATGCCTTATCCAGACAACCACCAGCCCTCAGTTTGCTAATCAGGAATGGCCAAGACTAGGCCATATTAGGATAGGTAAGAAGGGGAGAAGGCAAAATTATCAACGTGTTCAATAAAAACAACAAAAGCATATCAAACTGTAATTTCATATATAGTACTATCAATGATTAGATGTAAGCATAGCCATGAACAGACATATACAATATACAAATATGAGTAACTCATAAAGCCCTTCAAGGCAAAACATTCCATTTATACCCTGCCTTTTCAAGTCATCTCACTCAGATTAAACTGTGAGCATGAAAAAACCTGAATTTTGTCTGTCTTTTTTATCTCTTTATTTCCATCCCTGCCTTTGAGTGTTTTATGACTTCTTTTCCCCCAGATTTCACGTATAAAATATTCCCCCTGTGAACAAATATACATATTCCGAGGTCCAATAAGACACCTTCAGCCTCATACTTATCAACTGATCACCTTCACTTTCAGATGAGTAAAATGATGTCAGAATATTTGATTTAAAATTTCCTGGCCACAGATATGAAAGGTGAGGTCTGTTAGGCAACATGTTTGTAGAACAAAGTGAAGAGCAGATAATAAGGAGAAAGAAGGGTTTGGGGCAGAAAGTTGACTTTTTTGAAAAGAGGAGAGGAACTAAATAGATTATCTAATATGGAAGAAGGAGAACAAAAACAAAACAAAAAACAGGAGGAGGAAATAATCTGGTGGGTTGGAGGGGAAAGGCTGAAAAACCACACACAAAAAAAATATATGCCCCTAATTAATCTTTGAATTACAACTGTTTTCCACACCCCAAAAAATATATGGCCCCACTGAATCTTTGAATTCAACTGTTTTCCAATTCAACATGATGCATTGAAAGGTATGTGACGACTGCACACACAATCTTGAAAATGGCAACTAAAAACTTCATAGGAATCTAAGGACTAGTCACTGGTCTATTTCAGCTTTGAAATGGTATTTTTTAAAGCTTTTCTCTTCAACTCACCCCATCAAAACCAAATGGAGCTCAGTGGAGACATGGAGACACTGTCTCTGCTAACTGTCTCAAATGCAAAATAAAAAGGAATCTATTGATGCCTATGCTTCCTTCTAGAGCAGCAATTTTCAACCCGTGTGTCTTAAGAATTTTTAAAACATGCAATTACTGACTATTTAGTCAGGAGCACTGACCTCTTTTCCCTTAGATTGTCAAATTAAGAAAATGACAACAGTCAACACAACAATAGCTGGCCAGTATAAATGAATAAAAATTATACCTGCTTTTTTGTCAGATTGGCAAAAATATATTTTTTGGTGTGCCACAGAATCTTAGTAACTAGTTTACCTGTGCCATGTGATGGAATAGGTTGAAAATCGCTGTTCTAGAGCAATATGCTACATGGCACTGGTGTACTTAGGTCTATTCTTGCAGATTCTAGAAAACAGCTTTTAGTTGCCAATCCCTGAAATCCTTCCCAGCTGTGAGCCTCCAAAGTGAGTTACACTAAAAGGTCAGAGACCCTTTGAAAATGTAAATTTTCAAGCTTCTGGAAATCTGCTTTTTTTCATAGGATGGCCACCTCTCCCTTCCTTGTCCCAGAGTCAAACCATCCCTCCCCTGCTCCCCACTGATTTGATGTAGATATTCTATGGACCAGTCAGAAAAATGATGACCTAGAAATAACACAAATAAATAAAAGAGAGAAAAAAGGAAGCACATTTAAGATTCTTGAAGCATATCTCATGTGTACTTACTTTAAGCCAAATTAGCTGAATCTTAAAGTCAGTACAATATTTAAAAGTGAAGAGGGAAAAAGATAGCCAAGTTCTATAAATTTTATCCTGTTAATGGGTATTTAATTAAATTTTCAACTAACAAAGATGACTATAATTTGGCTCAAAACTCGTTCTCCAGCTTTAGTCATAATAAAGCAAGTATTATATTTCCATGGCAACAATAAAATGACTTTATGTAATATAGATTAATAAGCACCCTATTAAGAAATAGTCTATGCAGTTATTGCATTTCTTTATATGATTCCTGGCCACCAGTGATAGTTTAATATGAAACACTATGCATCTAAGAAAAGGGAAACAGGTAGAGGAGTTGATAAAATCTTCATAAACATTTTTAGTTGACACCCAGGACCACAGAATCAGAATTCTCTTGAGGGTGAGAAGGATTTAAAGGCCATCCAGTTCAATTCCCCATTTACGTCTTGAACTGCTGAACAAAATCTCTAGCAAGTGGCCAGATACTTCAAGTAATGTAGAGTTCACTTTCTCAAAAAGCAGCAAGTTCCATTTTTTAGCAATCTTAATTGATGGAGGGCTTTCCCTTTTAACAAAGAGAAATATAAATTCTGTTCCTAAGAGCCATATAGAGTAAGTTTACCCTCCATCCCATAAACCAATCCTTCAGATACTTGGAGAGTTAAATCCCCTCTTACACAAATACCACCCCTTGGGATTTCCTCATCCTTTTCTTCCATTGACATGGCTTCCATCCCCATGAATCATTCTAATAACTTACCATGTCTATGGCCCTTTATAAAACTAGGTTTTAAAAACATTACACCATCACTCTGTACGCACAAAGTGTGGCGAATCATCATTGCCCTGGTCTACTCACAGTCAAGTTCAGGCAGAAACAAACCTCTCCCCCACACCATGGCCAACTGACCAATGAGGATGAATCACTGAATTTTCCATGCCTCTGGTGACCCATGGACCTTTGCATTTGGGAACCCAACCCACTGCAATTAGGCATAGCCTGAACAACAGGATCTGCCATCTTCAAACCTGAAGATTATGATTTCAGTGTGTGTATGTTGTGTGGGTTTTTTTTAAATTCTGAAATGCACTAGATTATTGAGATCACTGGTATTTGAATCAGCACTGCAGTCACTATTTAAATATTTATATTTTCACATGTATATGCTATGAGTAATTTTTATGTATATTATATGAAATCATTTAGATAGTAGAGTTATATTTTTAGGTGTGCATGTATATTGTCATATGAAACCATAGCATAAAGTTCCTGTCATGTGAACTTTAACCCAAAGGTGTCTTTTAACAGAATAGTCAGGCATTAAACAAGTCTGATTTAACCAAAATTGATTTTAGCACCAACTTTTGCAAGTGTGTCAGTGGTAAAATTTCAACTCTAACAATTTTTATAAAATTAATGACTTAATGATTCTACATATGGGTAACATCTAAAAAGCAAATAACTTCTATTTGACATTTCTTTCATTGAGCCAGGAAAAAGGATGTTTTCATCCCTAAAACATTTGTTTACTCTTCTCAACATTCACACCCATTGGGTTATTCAGAGGAAAAATTTTCAATTTTTGCATATGGCTAGAAAGTTTTTTTTAAGCATTACAGAAATTCAGAATCTTAAGAAAAATTAGCACTTAGGTCTTCTTAAAACCTAAAACAATCTAGTGCTGACTGATTTTACTGAAACACATCAATAACTTTGATGACCTTTATTGCACCACTCATTACCCAGTTTCCCCTCTTCAAGAAAAAGAAGACAATATATAACCTAGCAACAAGGTTTGTAACTGCTTCTACCATATTTAACTTTCATTAAGTTCTGCAAAATGCCAATATAATTTGTTAAATATTCTGGAATGGTTTTACTCAGAGATGCTTCTATTTGACTTTATTATTATTTGTTATTTCCTTTTATGAACTTACTTCTTCACTTTACCCCACTGCTGGTTTTTCATGAGGATCATTCATGGCATAATTACATTGCTGTGAGTTTATAGCACCTTATAGAACTCTCAACTAATGAGGTTCCCAGTAGCATTACCTATTCAAAAAGAATAATATAAAATTCATCTATGTGTATTAGCAGCCCAAAGTCTAGACTCCCTACTATAGACCAACAGACTAAGATGGGAAAAAATCATCTTTTTATGTGTAGTATAGAGGCATATTTTTATAAATATCATATTTCACCAAGTCTAAGATATCATCAATAAGATGAGACATAATTTTATATGCTAGTAAAAAATAATGTTTCCTTATTGCATTTAATTGACATTCAGTCAATTGTAAGATGCATGCTAATTTAAAATATGTGAAAATAAGAGTGGAAATGTACTTTATAAGACACATGAAATACAATATAGTTTGAGACAAAAATTTAAAGAAATCACAAAGCTCATAATCTCAACCTGTGGAGCTGTCCAATGGCCCAGTGGGAACCTAAGAGCTTTGTGGACACAATTATAAAATTCCCATTAACAGCCCAATATGGGTCTATCTTAAGATCCAGCTTTAAATCAAATGCCCCAGAAACTACCAAAATATATTTCTAGCACAAAATTTCCAAGATATAATTACAGAGTAGCTCATTTAAATGAACATGCCCTAACCCATTTTCCTCTAACTTCAAATTCAAATCCAATGAACTTCAGTTGGATGCAGTATTCCGATAACCATCTCATTTGTTTTACTTCAGTTAAGTTAAATACAAAGCAGTTTTTACATTTTTTTAAATATCCAAAATTTACTAAAAGACAGGTCACTGTCACATTGAAGAAACTGGCAGCCTCACTATGCATTAAATCTAAACTGAAGATAATTTCTGAGATCAGCCATGAATCCAGCTTCCTCATATTCTGCAAGCACACAACACTGGTTCAGATCTCTTAGGACAATTGTTTAACAAAGTAAAAAAAAAAAAAGTACTTTCAAAAGTTTGTTATCGCTGGACAGACTGAGTATACAGAGCACTAGGAAAGTTTGGTCATCCCATGAACTTGGCAATACTTCTGATTTACATTAAAATGCCATGTCTCATAAATATATTTTCTAAAACTCAGTCTCAACATGATGAAAAATATTGCTTTATCTAATATTTTAAAGAGTTCTACATTCCTTTGTCTCATAATTATTGGAATGTAATAACCAGTGAACACTTTCTGCTAAAAAAAGAAAATTATACTGTCTTCTCCATTTGCTTGCTACCAACCAGACCCCCACCCCCATGTCTAAAAGAAAGCTATATTGGATGGGGCTTATTATGTATTACTAGAGGCCCGGTGCATGAATTCATGCATGGGTGGGCTCTGGCCAGCCAGCCCTGATGGGGGCCAATTGGGACTGGGCCGGCAGGGGGGAGGGGCTGCGGGAGGTTGGCCAGCTGACTCCGCCCTTGATCTGGGTGGGGGGTGGGCAATCAGAGGCAGGGCCGGCCATGGGGAGGGGCCATGGGAGGTTGCGGGGGACCAATCAGGGCCCTGATCAGGCTGGCTGGCCGCCGCAGTGTGCATCATAGCGATCCGTCATTCTGGTCACTTAGGCTTTTATATATATAGATTATTCATGTTTTGAAAAAGCCTTTCTGACAGTGGGCAGTATGTCAGCCTAATCTATGACTGCTATAACTGGTGTCACTAAACTCTTAACTACCATTGTTCTCCAGTGGTTGGGAAAAATTCAGATTCCTTTAATGTGTGCTTCATCACTCTGTTTTTCTTGCTCCCAAGTGATCACAATGTTCTTACTTATTTTCAACCATAGAAAAAGAAAAAAGAAAAATTCAGATATTAACATCCAATGTGTGGTTCTAAACCTGGGCTGTACAGGATGCGATTTACCAGGAAGTTAAAATAAAAAATCTTCTCTCTAAAGACTTTAAAAAGAATCACTGTCAATGCTAAAGTTTTATTTAGTTATCTTTTAATGTCCTAATTTTACTAACTATACTGCTCACAAAATAATTTGATACATCTGGAGAATTCTAATCAAAACTTACCAAGCAGTCTGAAGCATATGTAAATAAGAGCAAAAAGTGGACAAATCGGGTCCACAAAAGGCTTTGATAACTTTTTCCCCCTCTGTAAATTCTATTATTTATTTGATATTCGTCTCTCAATGATTCATTCTTAATGATTGGGAAGCAAGCACTAATAATGTTATTTTATTTCTACTTCTACTTCTGAGTATATATCAAGCAAAAATAACACCAAACAAGTGTTCCAATTTCTTCAGGTTTTCACACAAATTAACATCTTAGCTGCAATTTACAGGCTAATCCTAAATCAAGCAGAAAGGACTGCTAAATCTACTGGCTGGTAGTTGTGAGAATAGTAGGGTAGTGATAGCAGGTGCCATTTAGAAAGCTGGGCTGGGATTCTCTCAGTGTGAAATCACCACTCATCTAACAAGTTCTTTGGTGGGGCAGTTTGGGAGTTCCTCAAAGGCAGGATGAAAACAGGCAAAGCAGACCCAAGGCATATAAAATAAACGAAGCTAACAAACAAAGGCAATGAAGGTCAAAACAAAAGATTCCTATAAATGATCAGCAAAGGCACAAAGCTGAGCTATTCTTTTCTGTCATAATTTCTCTCAAAAAAAGAAAAACAATGAACAAACTTTTGTTTTAGAGCTAACTCAATACTGAAACTTCCAGATAGGTTTCATGTGCTCAACACATTTGCAAAAAAAATGTAATTTAGCCTCTAGTGTTTATAGACTACATAAAATATCACAATGTAGTGTGATCCATTTTTATAACTAATTTTCTGAAACATAGTCTCTAAAATATACTTCTGAACAAACTTTCTTTCATGATAAGCTTTTAGAAATAAATGACAAAACATGCCTTATGTTATTTTGCAAAACTACTTTGACTCTCACTTAGAAGCCCTATGAACTCCTTTCCTCCTCAGATGACCAGTAACTACTAAACATAGCATTAATGGGCTGCAATAAATATAACTCCTAAAAAAATCATTAATCAACCCTATTGTCCCTTGAGAAAAATTATGACGTCGATAGTCATATTACCTTACAGTAGTAAAAAATAGTCTAAAACTACTGCTTTTTAGCTTTATACTCCCTCATACTCCCTCTCATTACATCACAAATAAATATGTGGTTGAATAATTTATATATGTACTTTTCATTTTTCATATACAGCATACAAGTACATAAAAATATCCTGATTTTATACTAACACTAGAGGCCCAGTGCACAAAATTCGTGCACAGGGGTAGGAGGTCCCCTCAGCCCAGCCTGCACCCTCTCCAATCTGGGACCCCTCGGGGGATGTCTGACTGCTGGGATTGGGCCTAAACCGGCAGTCAGACATCCCTCTCACAATCCAGGACCACTGGCTCCTAACGGCTCACCTGCCTGCCTGCCTGCCTGATCATCCCAAACTGCCTCCCCGCCAGCCTGGTTGCTCCCAACTGCCCCCCCCCCCCACCAGCCTGGTTGCCCCACGCAGCCTGCTGTTCAGTCATTTGGTTGTCCCTCACTAACCCCCCCTGCCAGCCTGGTCGTCCCACGTAGCCTGCTGTTCAGTCATTTGGTCATCCCTCACTAACCCCCCTGCCAGCCTGGTTGCCCCACGCAGCCTGCTGTTCAGTTATTTGGTTGTCCGTCTGGTAGTTGAGGTCATGAGGGCCCCTGGCTTTTTATATATTAGGATAACTCTTAATGATTCATTGACATCAAGTTTAAAATTAAAATGTCAGTTAAGCACTGAACAAAATATATTACCCAATCCTACCTACTAAACCACAATGTAATTCAATCAATGTAGTATAATAGTAACTACTAAGGAATAAAGAGGGAAATCCTGTCTGTGATAAAAAAAAGATTTAGGAGAGAGAGACAAATTCCTTTACCTATCAAATACATCATCTTTCTGAAGTGATCTCAGATTCCTAGTACTTGGATTTTGAGTAGCTTTAAACACTTCTCGAAATATACTGTGAGAAATTAAAAAAAAAAAAAGATACATTAAAAAAACTGCAAAGATAATGCAGGTTTCTTTACAAGCCCACCAGAGCAAAGTAGCTGTGATCTCAACACTGGGGCCATACTCTTGTAGATTCAAAGCCAAGCTCCACCAGTTACTAGTTGTGTGATCTTAGGCCTCTCTGCCTCAGTTTCCAAATGAAGAAAGTAATGGTGCCAATCTCACAAGACTGTCTGAGGAAGAAGTGAGTTAGTAGATGCAAATGGCTTAGAAGAATGTCTCTTTAGATCACCAGAGGGGTTAGCTGAGGTCATCACTATTACCCCACAGCTGCAGTTGCCATTACTTCTCCTGCCCCAACTGTCCCTACTATTCCTGATATATTCCAGTTTTAATGGATAGGGTTAAAGACCTAGATTTTTCCGTGAGCATGCATAGTCACAAATAAAAGTATCCAGACAACAAAAATGATTAATACCATAGCTTGAGATGGGGTGGTGATTCTGGTTTTTAAGCTTCTTAATCAGGGTAAGCCAAATAACTATTTATTCTAGCTAAGCCAATCAACATTGGTTTCTCATTGACTAAGGGAAAACAATATAATTTATTGTTGTGTGGGAATCTACTTTTCCATTTATAAAAGCATCTGTCCTTCCCTTCCCATCAACTGTAAGAAATCTTCTTCATTTCCCTCATAATGTCAGGCAAAGTTTGCCAGGTGATTAACAGGTACATGATAAACAATTTTGGCCAAAATGGTGTGTCCTCCGCATGCCAGATGCTCATTTAGTTGCATTGACAGTGATGTTATTGCTCCTCCTTCTCCAAGGTTTCTAAACCTTAAAACAGAACAACAGGTAATTGCCAGGAATGCCTAACCTTGTCCTGTGATCCGTGTCTTTAAATCCATGCATCTGATACTAGATCTTGCCAAAAAGTAGGCTTTAGTATAAAAAATGACTAAATAGACTAAAATGATAACCCAAAAAAATCCATTTTACTTTTGCCTTTTAATATGGAATAAGTTTAGAACTCTAAAATTAAGTGTTTATAAAGTAACCAAAACTCCTTTATATCTATCTTTTAAAAAATTACTTATTACCCCTTTCATAACTTATTATGAATGCATTATATGCTTTAGGTGGTGTGTGTATAAAGGTGAACAGAAATGAAGCAGAAGTTGGAAGCTCAGTGATGAAAGTTTTATTCTCACATCTATTTACCAAGGCGCCTGGTTTACTTATGAAAACTTGGCCACAAGTGGCCAGAATAAAAGCATTATAATGGAGCTGTCTTTTACTTTCTTACTTTTTCTCTAACCCTTTCTCATTCTCCTTAAGAAGCATCCCTGGTGCATGCTTGGTTTCTAAAGGTCTGATGACACTATGGATACTACGGTGAATGCTCAAGACTGAAAGAAATATTTCTCTTTCCTTCTCTGTGAGTCAGAAAATTCTGAACACAAGAGGATCCATTCAAGGCATGATAGAGTGCCTCACAGAGGCAGCAATATGTTCACAGTTGGCAAACAGAGATCTGTTTGGACAGTGAGCACAGTCATCTACTCAGCAAACACCAGCTTTCCTCTTAGTTCACAGCAGAAAGAACCAGACATTGGTAGCCCTGCTTCCAGACTCCAACACCACTTTGGAACGAGCTTTCTACACAGAATGCCTTTGTCCAACCGTCACAATTCAGTGGGTCCCCACAGCTTTCCTAGAAGCTACGTCTGTCTATTCACAATTTCATTCAGGCTCAACATTCATCTGTAAAGGTCTGGAGGAAAATTTAATGGGAAACTCCCAATTTTCATTTGTAATAATAGACAAGGAAGTGACTGAATGGTTTTTTACCAATCAGCAAGATGGCAGCAGGAAAAGTATTGAGTGTACAGTGAATGTAATGGGTTGTCTCTCCCCTTAAGGAGCTTTGGGGAGGAGCACAGATATTGTTACCGCTGCCATCTAGAAGAACACCAAGTATAACCTTTTGGAGGAAGTCAGAGAAAAGGTGGCCCAAATAAAACAGCAAACATCCTGTGGAGTGTGTATTAATGTGATAGCCTTCCCCAGAAGGTTTCAAAATAATATGATGCAGTTTAAGAATTGTCAGTTCTGAAAGAACAGCAACACCCATTAGATATCTAAACTTTCACCAAGCTCTCCATGTCATGAGTAAAAAAAAAAAAAGAAAGAAAGAAGACAAACTCATAACTCATGGCCTTTCTTGCTTTTTCCCACCTTGTGCATGAAATTACTAGATGACCACTTGGTTCCTAATATGCCAGAATGGAATTTGCTTAGTATAAATATGAAATCAAATAAAAATGAGTATGACATTAAAATATGTCATATGGGAAGGTCAAAGGGAGAAGAGGGCAGTGTCTCTCAGGATATTATACTGCCTACACCTTATAACACAAACATATTCTTATTACTAAGTATTTATTGTTACCTTAACTCCCCACCATTATCACTTCCACATATGTAAAAAATGAAGGGAAAGTCACAGAACCCAGAGAAATCTCCATGTAATGTATTTCAAAGAGCAAACACTCTTACTTAGGAAAATTATGCTTATTTAGTAAAACTACAGCCAGCCCATGGCATGGTTCTGTACAGACCAGGAGCTAAAAATGGTTTTCACATTTTTAAAGGTTATAAGAGAAATAAAGAATAATATGCATCAGAGATCATTTTAAGATATTTACTATCTTGCCCTTTACAGAAAGTTTGTCAACCCTGCAATAAACCATTAAAAAGCCTCAAATAATAACTCCTAATTCTATTTAAGCCAACACATTAAATGTGAAACCAACATATGAATGTGTTCTCGAATAATCTCTTCCAGGGGTCAAGGGCAAGAGATTATGGGGAAGATGAGTAAAACAGAGCCTAGGACAGAAGTGGCCCCACCAGGACAATACTCATTCAACAAAAGAAGGCTAATCAGACAATCCTAAGACAAACTAATATAATAAGACAAACTCTTGCCCGGCCAGTGTTGCTCAGTGGTTGAGTGTCAACCTATAAACCAGGAAGTCACAGCTCAATTCCCAGTCAGGGCACGTTCCTGGGTTGCAGGTTCCATCCCTAGTGCAGGGGCATGCAGGAGGTAGACAATCAATGATTCTCTCTCATCATCAATGTTTCTACCTCCCTCTTCTTCTCCCTTTCTCTCTGAAATAAATCCTCCTATCTAATAAAAGAGTAATATGCAAATTGACCATCACACCAAGACACAAGATGGCCCCCCCATGTGGTCAAAGATGGCTGCCCCAATGTTGACACAAGATGGCCTGCAGGGGAGGGAAGTTGTGGGAAGTTAGGGGTGACCAGGTCAGCAGAGTAGGGCAGTTGGGGGTGACCAGGCCGGCCGAGGAGGGCAGTTGGGGGGAACCAGGCCTGCAGGGGAGGGCAGTTGTGGGTGATCAGGCAAGCAGGGAGGGCAGTTAGGGGTGTCCGGGCCGGCAGAGGAGGGCAGTTGGGGGAGACCAGGTCAGCAGGGGAGGGCAATTGGGGGGGACCAGGCCTGCAGGGGAGGGCAGTTGGGGGTCTGGGACCCAGGCCTGCAGGGGAGGGTAGTTGGGGGGGACCAGGCCTGCAAGGAAGGGCAGTTGGGGGGGACCAAGCATGAAGGGGAGGGCAGTTGTGGGCGATCAGGTCAGCAGGGAGGGCAGTTAGGGGTGACCAGACCAGCAGAGGAGGGCAGTTGGGGGGAGACCAGGTCAGCAGGGGAGGGCAGTTGGGGGGACCAGGACTTCAGGGGAGGGCAATTGGGGGGAGACCAGGTCAGCAGGGAGGGCAGTTGGGGGGCGATCGGGCCAGCAGGGGAGGGCAGTTGGGGAGGGGACCAGGCCTGAAGGGGAGGGCAGATGGGGGGAGCAGGCCTGCAGGGGAGGGCTGATGGGCGGGGGGGCAGGCCTGCAGGGGAGAGCAGTTGGAGGGACCAGGCCAGCAGGGGAGTGCAGTTGCAGGGGGTCCAGGCCAGCAGGGGAGGGCAGTTGGGAGCCAGCAGTCCTGGATTGTGAGAGGGATGTCCAACCACCCGTTTAGGCCCGAACCCTGATTGGGCCTAAACGGGTGGTCGGACATCCCTCAAGAGGTCCCAGATTGGAGAGGGTGCAGGCTGGGCTGAGGGACACCCCCCACACAGCCCCGTGCACAAATTTCATGCACCAGGCCTCTAGTAAAAATATATTTAAACACACAAAAAAAGACAAACTCTTTCCTTTGGAAAGATTCCTTCACTTACAAAATTAGAAATAATAACCACTTGCCCTTATAAGAAGGTATTAGTTGAATCAAGTGAGTCAAAAGATAGGAAGAAAATATGGAGTGTAGAAGAGATCTCAACTTGGATCAGGTGGTCTTCTTGCAGAATACGCCAAAGGAAATACCAAATAAAAGACAAAGCAAGCAGAAGGCCCTATAAAACTTGTTTTTTCCCCTACATGCACAAATATAACCTCAGATAGCCATCTTTTTCAATAAATAGAGGAAAAAAAGGCTTTTAACAAAGGGAATTCTTAGAGAACCCAAATTTCTAACCTATAAGCTGAAGAGTCATTCATAAGAGGATGGAGAAAAAGAGTAATTAGAAATCTCAATACTGTGACTTTAAGTTCCTACCTCAAGCTCACCTACTTAGCTTAGTCTGGGAACCCAGCAAATGTGATTTGCCAGCTCAACTGCAGTTCAGTTCCTTTTAAGGAGGGTTAAGATCAAGCCACAAATTTTCATCCACTCAAGGGTTTATTTGTGAAGTCTGCCAATTTTTTAGAAACTGATCATGCACACACACTATTCAAAGTACAACATGTATCCAAGTTACTGTAGCATGCAAAAACTCATGAAGTAGAGTTGGCAGAAAAATATATACCCAGTTAAATTTGAATTTGAGAAACACAATAATTTTTCATGTATGTTCCAAATACTGCATGGGATATGCTTACACTAAAAAAATACTGTTGTATATCTGAAATTCAACTTTAACTGAGCATCCTGTATTTTCACTTGCTAAATCTTGCAATCCTACCATGCAGACACGAAGAGGATCCTGAGCTATCTCAAAGCTGCCATGTTGTAATACTCCATAGGCCAGAGGGTGAGAAACTGGTAAGGATGACTTAAGACTCTCAATTCGTCAGCAATTTGTGCCAAGAATACTACAGAAAAGTGGTTAAAGACCCAACAGGAGATTCCCCTTACCTTACTCAGACAACCACAGGGAAAGAAACACCCATGACAGGGAAATCCTCCAGAAGTAAGTATGGACTTACCTTACAGTACTACTGCCACTTCTCAGGAGATCACACTCCTGAGATCCAGGGACAGAAGAGCACTGCTAAGGAGCTAACTGCAAGGCCTCACCCCTCCACTCCACCCCACATACACTACCTACATCCTGTCATGTCCAAGTCATAGTAGTGTTTTTTTAAATATATTTTTATTTCAGAGAGAAAGGGAGAGGCAGAGAGAGATAGAAACATAAATGATGAAAGAATCACTGATGGGCTGCCTCCTGCACAACCCCTACTGGGGATCAAGCCCACAACCCGGGTATGTGCCCTGACCTCCTGGTTCATAGGTCGATGATCAACCACTGAGCCACACCAGCAGGGCGTCACAGTATTCTTTAAAGAGAAAAAGAAAAGAGAAGAAACCTTACAGACTCTAAAGGGCCTGGAGAGCAGCCAGAATCTGGGAGGAAAAACTCCACCCTGCACTCTCCCCACTGGGGCTGGGCTTTCTTGAGAAGGGCACTGGGCCAGAATCCAGCCCCTACCATAGGTTTCCAATAGAAGCACCAACAGAACTTCATGGTAGGAGCCCTTAGAGAGCCTGGCTGGAACCAGGAGCTCGGAAAACATGGCTGGCCTGCATATGCACACAGGGATAAAATCATAAGCATAAAAATTCTGAAGGTTTTAGCTAACCTTCAGAGTCTAACTTTCTGCCCACATATGCACATGGCAGCAATTACGCTGGCAACAACTGCCACAAAGTTAGCTCTTCCATTAAAAAGTGAATGAAGACAAAGGTACTTAGATGCATTTTTGAAAAAACATTCACTTCTTCAAATGCTTCCCTCACCTCTCCCCCAAACTACAAGATCATTTCCCCCAGTTTCCAGGTACAGTTTCAAAATAAGCCAATGAACTGAAGGCACATATACTACTGCATTCATTTCTTTAAAGTCCAACTCAAATGACAAAAAAATTATATATGTAACCTTTTCCTTAGAAAGATTAGTACGATTGTAATGAAAATAAAATATTCCTATAACAGCTACAACCCCTTCATCTGCCATGTTAAAAACATGAAAATAGCTCTTCAAATACTTCTTCTTCTCCCGCTTCTCTACTCCTAAAGCAGGCATCCCAGGGTTAGGGAGTCATCCTGATTTGGGAGAGATAGCTGGGGTGGGGTGAGGATGTCGACCTGTAGAGTGGCTACCTAAAAGGGCAGGGCCTAGCATGGGGATCTGGAGACCACTCAGGTTGAAGAAGACATCGCTCATGGTGATACCTGGCAATGGCTTTCAGAGCCTGAGCGGGGCAAGGAGGGCATCTATGCAATGAGGCAGTCCGGCATGTGGTATCAGAGCCCAAGGCGTGAGGAAGGGGATGCACTGCAAGGCTGGTTACATAGACAGGAAGCCAAATCTCTCACTGTCATAGAAGGGAGTTTTATGTGGAAAAGAGAATTAGAACAAACTCTTTAGAGGGTTGGAATGGAACTGAAAGTATCAGTGTAAACTCTATTTCTCTCTCTCTCTCTCTCTCTCTCTCTCTCTCTCTCTCTCTCTCTATATATATATATATATATATATATATATATATATATTAAGATGTAGAAATAAGTATAAAAGGTGTGTGTGTGTGTGTGTGTGTGTGTGTTTGCATGTGTATATCTACATGAGTGTGAAAGTATGTACATACACTCAAATACTCTCCAGCTCTGTCTACCGAGAGTCCTGGAGAGGTACCAAGCCAACAGAACAAACACAGATCTTGTCTTCTGAAAATCATTCTCTACTCAGGGAAACCAGGAATCCTAAGGAAATGGTTAATTTAGGACTAGGGCAGGAAAATTTCAAGATGAGCCTGGAACACCTTTTTGTATCAGAAAGGAAATGCTCAAAGAACGATGGGGACATGTTAAAATGACAGGTGAGATGGCTTGACGAGATTTTATGCTTAAGGATAAAAACAGATAATGTAACGGTTTATAACCCACTGAATTAAAATGAAACCATGAGTTTATACTACAGTATGAAAAAATAAATATACTGACATTTTGGTACTGGCTTAGTTATATCACTTCAAAGTATCTTCCTACAAAAGACTTATTAATTACAAAGGGGAAATGAGAAAGTCTACAATGGAGAAGACTGGCAGAGGCCACCTTAATCAGCTGATCAAAAAGTAATCATCATCATTAATGGGACAAATCAAAACCATGACTATCTGATAGGACATAGAATATGATGATGCTTCTGCTAAAGATGGGTAACAATCTAATTATGAGGATATATCAACAAACCCAAATAGAAGGACATTGTACAAAATAACTGGCCTGTAATCTTCAAAAGTATCAAAGTCACAGAACTCTGAGAAAGATTGTGTAACTGTCCCAGTCTCAAAATTAAACAGATGTACCAAATAAAGGCCACGTGTAATTCTGAACTGAATCCTTCTGCAATAAAAAACTTTATGGGGATCACTGGTAAAACTTGAATGGGGTCTGAAACTTAGATGGTAGAAATATATACATAAAAATAACCTAATTTTGATGGCTATATTGTGGTATGCAGAAAAATGTCCTTATTTGTAAGGAAATACAACTGAAGTGTTCTGGGTTGATGGGCATCAGGAGACCAATTTATTCTCCAGAGGTTCTTTGTACTATTCAAATACAAAGTTCTTTGTACTAGTTAAATTATTCCCCCGGTAGGTTTTTAGCCAACAAGTGCTGCATTTTGTACTGTTTTTGCAACAATTTTGTAAGTTTGAGGTTGTTCTAAAATTTATAGATTTGTCTTTAGAAAGGAAAGTGATGGCTTTAAAGCATATATATAATCCAAACATATAAAGACTATCCATTTACTGCCTCTGAGAGCTTGTGCTGCTGAAAAGTGAGAGGCTTATTATTTGTGTGGCCCATTCTGATTTTAACAGACTTTGAAGTGTCCTCAAACTCTAACCCCCTTCTTCTGTTCAGAATGAAACTCACCATGCACTCCCAGAGTACAGATCACAGACGTATCTACCAAATCCCACCTCCACTTCCCTCTATTGCACAAATGGGAAAACTGAGGTCCCAGAGAGACCAGAGTTAGAGCCAACACCTAGAATGCCCAACTTTAAACTCAAGAGAAAAGAAAAAAAATGACAAACTATAAAATGCAAAAACATAAAATAAAACTTTTAAACTGAAAACTTCCCAGCAATTAAAATATTTCTTGTGGGAGGACCCGTCAAATGCCGACTACCTAAACCTTTGAGATTTGAGGAAACAACTCCCAGCCCCCTAAAAATGTCCTCTATAATAATAATTAACATTGTACATTCATACAGGCTCACAATTAGTGCCTGAAACCATGCTAAGCATTTCACATAATCTCATTTAATACAACTCTTTGAGGTAGAAACTGCGATCATCCCTCTTTTACTGTTGAGGAAGTTAAGGATTAGAGTCATTATGTAACTCACTGAAGGTCAGAGAGTTACACTGCAGAAGACCCAACAGTGAACCCAAACAGTCTGCTTCCAAAGCTTCAGCCCTTAACTGCTCGGGCCCACGCCTGGGTGCCTCAACTGCTCACCCCTGTTCGCAGGCCAGACTGACCTAACTGATACTACTCTATGGAGACTGCTATCAACTGGGAATGAACCCTTTTGCATTCTCCATCTGGACTAACAGTCTAGAACAGGGTTTCTCAAAAACGATTTGCTAAAAACAAGCACTTCAAAATGTGGCTATTAGAAAAAAATAATATGCAAAAAACCTAAGTTACCAAAACTGATAAAAAGTTTATAGCACAACTTCTCAGATCCTTTAATATATGAACAAGCACTGTGGAGCTCTAGGAATCTGCAACGATGTCAAACTTATCAAGACAGAAACTTTTACCATGGAGCAAAGCTAGCAAAAGGCCTTATTCTAATAACAAGTCTTGCTGCATTAAAAACAATGCTACATAGTCTAGTAGCATTTGTTTGTGGGGGAGTTTTTATACAATATTGAATCATTTCAGAGCAAGAGCAATTTATATCAAATGACTAAAATAATTTCACTTTTTCTCTCACAATCTCAATTCTAACACTTGTTCTATACATTGTAAATGCACTGCTTAGAAACATTCAAAGAAAACAAAAACAAAATGCAAAATTAAGTAGTAAAGGAAATACATACCACTCAAGACAGAAATTGGTCTAACTTGATACTAGTTTTAAAAAAATAACTCTGTATCTTGGACTTAAATTTAAAAAAAAACACTAGAGGTCATGATTTAATTTAAAATAACTTGTACTTTCTTTTATGTCTGTTTTTACAGGTTCAGGTTTCCCTTTCTGACGAAAAATTAATTATAACCTGGGAAACAAATTCTATAAAGGCCCTTCGAAGCTGTGATTAACCACCTAAGACGGCCTGAGAGCCACCGCTTCACCAGGGCAACTTGATAACATAACAAGTTTCTTAGCAACAGGTAGTCACAGTAACCATTCACCCTGGCATTAGAATTAGGTTACCCCTGTGGGTTGAGGCCAAAGGAATAATTTAAATTCATTAAATCTATAGGCCCCAAAAACAAGAAAAGCAAAAATTTTGTTAAAGCCACTTGTGACTCCCCTATGAAATTAAATTCTTATCCAACTCTTCTGTGCTAAGCTAAATGAGTAGATATTTATAGAAACATATTCCTAATTCTAAATCAATCCTTAATGCTCTTAATACTTTAAGAAATTTGAAGCTAGGCATATGACTTGTGCCATAATTAGGTTCTTTTCAATAAAGTATTTTCACCAACAGACTTAACAGTATCATGTATAATTTTGATGAAAAGATGATTTTACAGTAGCAGTTAAGTTATAATTCAAATACAGAAAAAAAACTTTGGAGTATGTATGAAAACATTCTTCATCCTATTTAACAAACAAATGACAAAAATCAATGATTTCCGATTCATTAAAAAAAAATCTATGAAACGAGTGATAATTTGATTTTAAAGTCAAATATTTATTTGCTCACATATTACAGAAGTCAATAAATGTTCTGTATATAAAAAGTAACAAATTCAGAATTTACATGTATACCACTTTCCAAAATCATAAAATAAAACTTTTAAACTGAAAACTTCCCAGCAATTAAAATCTACAGCAGACAATGTTTATGTTGGGAAAAATATATTTAAAATTATAATCAAGAGTTATATAAACTATTCAACTTTATAATACAACCCCAGTATTATATTTTTCATAAATACTATGCTTTCACGTTAGAAAATTCTCAGTCTCATCCCACCCACTAAAAGAACATTCCAAAAGAAACATAAGTCCGATCATGTGTGACTATTATCTACCTATAATAGCAACATATAATCTCATTCATAATTATGTACTATAGATCCTGTTCATGGCTTATTTCACATGACAGGTAAGCTTATCTAAGACAAGAATCTTGCACTTGCATTTTTGTAGCTCTCAGAGTATCTGCCGGGGTACCTGGCCAACAGCAGAACCTCACTAATGGTGGCTGGTTGAACAAATACATGATTCAGTACTACTCTACAACAGCATAACTGTAAACACAACCTTATACATTTTGTTTGCTCACCCATTACTAATATATTTTCCCATTCACTTTTCAGTGTGAGCACTTCAGTTATCATAAAGATGATGCAATTTTTGAAAAACATTATTGATCTTCCTTTGGTGGCGATACCTTGAGTTATTACAGTTTCCTCACAAAGGCACATTTCTAGACATCAAAAACCTCTTCCTTTCCAACACAGAGTGCCAGCATGAGAAGGAAGAAGACACTAGGCCGAGCAAATCCAGACAAAATCTAGGTGTCCCAAATCCCAGAAAACATCCAGCAGTGTGGAGGACGGCAGAGGTTCCACCAGCCAGCAACCAAGTGCTACGGAGCATGTGGAGCAGGAATAACACCAAGCACAACATTATGAGTAGCAAAAATGAACACTAAGCTACAAGCCAAAATAAAAAGCCATTCAAAATAATCGGTCTACTGAAAATCAAGTAATATGATGCACCTGCATTTGGAAAGTTATTCTACGGTACTTTTAATATATTTGAGACTAACAAACCAAATATCGTGGCAGGGGGAGGGGGATGCGGGAAGGGAAATGATAGTGTGAGTGAAAAACAGAGTGAGATTTCTTTTTTAAAGGAAGATGACAAACAGAAGAGAGACTGAGGCCTAAAGGGACGGACATGCGGAATAAACCATCACAAGCATACATTTTAAAACATTCACTTATTTGCAGATAAATTGCATTCTTCTTGATACTGAGACTCTAGATAGTAAACTCTTTCAGATCATTATCTGAGCTTAAGTTTTGAAGACATTTCCGATCTGAAATAAATTGCATTTGGTACAGCTAACTGTGATGGATAATAATTTATTATTCCAGAGGTCTGCAATTTAATACTTGTTACTAAAGTAAGTACACTGGAGGCTACAGGCTCTTCATAAGGAAAGTCACCAAAATTAAGACCAGGTCAGAAATCATCATGCCCTATAAATGGAGATCATAGTAAGTCAAAATAATATAGGAGATAAGTTATCTATAGAATTCATCTTTCCTAAATAATACACGTGTGTATACCCAACATAGAAAGGCAAATTACTAAAGTGTTACTAGTACTTAGTAAACAGCCTCTCAGTCTGATCACCAACCCTACCTCCATCTTTCCATATAAACTTAAAATTCAGTTTCAGATCCTGTGAGATTACGAGTCAGACTGTTTTTTTAGGAGAAACAGTAGATCTGGAAACACATGGAACCACCTCTGACTCCATTCCAAGGCCATGGCAGACATCATCAAACAGCACACCTTTCCCACTGAGTCCAGAGGCTATTTCTGGATCCTGCACAGAGCACTCTAATCAGCCACAACTGATTGGTGGAGAACTGGCAGGAGAGCTGAAACCTCATTTTCCTTGCTGCAAAATAGCCAGTACTTGAAAGTTAGACAAGATTTTAAAACCTAGATCCGCTACTTGAATAGATTGCTAAAACTGAAAACTTCAGGCCTTCCAATGTCTAGAATGGGGTTGATGATGAAAACAATGCCAACAATAGTATCAGTTCTTGTGGCATTAATGTTGATGATTGAGATTAAGAGTAAAGTTTACCCAGCACAAAGCTAATGTTTAATATATGTTAAGTTCTTCTTAGAACTGCCCCACAAATATACACTGGATGAGAACAGTACATACACCAAATACTGACACTAGAGTGACTGACTTTGTGAGTTTAAGAGCAAGGACAAGGACTAATGAAAAACAGTAACTGCACACACGCACACACAAACACACATGCACACACAAACACAGAAGAAAATTCAGTGAGATGAGGCTGAAAGGACCCAGGCTCCAATCATCAGCAGCTATATGTCCCTGGGCACTTTACGTGGCTTCTCCAAGCCTCAGTCTCTTCATCTGGAAAATGAGGGTTGGTTGTGTTCTATGGTCTCATTTACTATTAAAACTATATGATCTTATAAGTAAAATGAGATTATATGTAAAGGTAGCTTCAAGGTCAATGTTTTATCATTAAACAAGAGACAGGATGGTTATTAAACCAATCAAATTATCTTTGAATATTTAATCATCAACTCCCCCCTCCAGATGTTATACTAAATAAATTTATCCATTATGGTTTAGTTAATCTATCCATTAAAGCCTATTACCATTTACAGGGATAAAAGTTACAAACTAACTACAGAAAGGAATTTCATGGCAAATGCTGTGTGAAACAGATGCTGCAATCAGAGTCCTACCATTTCGATGCACACTAAGCATTTCCACCCCAGCTTCTGAGCCATCTGTAGCCTTTACTAAGAAGGTTAAATTTGAAACTGTATAATCTCTAAAGTCAGTAACAGGACACCTCATATCTGAAGTCCAAGATGTTTCTGACTTGCCATGCTCATTGCCTCATGCTCATCGCCTTTCATTCTGCTCACTTCAGTTCTCCTTGGTTCACACACCTTATAAAGCACCCTTCTAAAGGGTCATTGCCTTCAGAGAAGGCTGGGCTCACAAGAGAGGAACTGTTCTAGCAAGCCTCCAGTGCAGCAGAGAAATGGTTTACGTGGCCGATCCGAGGCTCTGCTGCTGGGGTTGGCATTCCAATTCCCTGTCTTGCTAGCTCTGTGAACTTGGTTAGGTTACCTAACTTTACTGAGCTTCTGTTTCCCCATCTGCACAACAGGAATAAAGATAGTATAATGCTAAGACACAATAAGCAATTACTAAATACTAGCTGCATGGTTTTGAAAATAATACAAGATCACAAAGTAGTCCCTAATATTTCCCCATTCCAAACAATATAAGAAACATGACCGTATGTTGTGATTTTAAACAAAACAAATAATCAAATTTATTTAAAACACTGGGAGGACTATCACTTATTAGATTTAAGAAGTGCTATTCACACTTCAAAAATGGAATACATTACCTCATTGTCTTGGTGAGCACTTGTTGAGGTGGGCACGCCTTTGTCATAGAAAATTTAAAATGAGCCCTAGGTGGTTTGGCTTAGTGGATTAAAGCAATCTGCCTGCAGACTGAAGAATCCCAAACTGTATTCTGGTCAAGGGCATATGCCCAGGTTTCGGGCTCGATCCCTAGTAGGGGGTGTTCAGGAGGCAGCCAATCAATGATTCTCTCTCTCATCATTGATGTTTCTATCTCTCTCTCCCTCTCCCTTCCTCTCTGAAATCAATAAAAAATATATTTTAAACAATAAATTAAATTAAATAACAAAATAAAATACAATAAAATAAAATGGAAAGCAGTAAATTCCCAATGAAGGGGGTTGCAGGAGATACCAGCAGAAAAAAGGCTGGAGATGGGACAAGATGGCTTCTAACAAATCTGCCCGAAATAGAAAACCTTTTTTATCACATCGTGAAAAAGAAGAGTGTTTAAATGACAATGTTTTATTTGAACATTTTTTACAATTCTTCTCTTCTAAAAGCACCATGGTAGAAAGCAAATTATGTCTTGCAAATAAGAACAATTAAATATCCCGTTATTATGATTACAACTTACAAGTTCACTGTTCCTTGATCATTAAATAAAATTTTAAATGCTTCCCTTCCTACTGATATGGTTCATCCCCAGGGACCTTCTTCCAGTAGTAGGTAAACACCCTGGCAGTGATAAACAAGAGTGAACAAAATAAAATGATGTAATTGAGTATAAAACTGTACAATGCAGTCTAAAATGCTGCAAGGTAGGTAAGATACCTGAGGCTTAAAGAAAGGAGGAGTGATAAGAGCTTCACATTTTAAGGAGAGGGTATGAAAAATAAAACAAAGGCCAGAAGGCAAAATGGGCTCAGTACAATTCACAGGCTTGAAACCTTTCCAACATAAATTCAGTATTACCACTCTAAGTATGAAAACACAAGGGGAAACTTTCTTTGTTGCATAGTATCACTTCTTAATGATGTTTACAAAACTTTGCTTAAAAATAAAAATGAGTTTTAATTATAACTCAATGTATATTCTTACGGCTGAATTCTAATAAATAACAATACAAGTAAAGAGGCAATATGATTTTAGGCTAAAATTCATCGAAATTGGTTAAAGAGTTTTAGAAATAACTGAAATAATGATGTCTGAAATTTTTACTATTTCAATTATACATTCCTTAGAACTGACCTATAATTCATGTATGTGAATACTCATTCCCCTAACATGTACTGAGTGCCCAAGTGCCAGGAACTGCTCTGAGTGACATACAGGTGAACAAGATACCCAACATTCCTACTGTCATGAAGCTTGCCTTTTTGGCTGGGCTGGTGAGAGTGATCAAATGGTCAATAACTAATAAAGGAGTTCTGTTACACACTCTGACTACCCAAATAAGCAGAAGTCAAGTAACGTTTTCACCTAAAATGACTCCATTTGTTTTTTTTAAACAAATAGGATTTTTAATAATAGAATTTTAAGGTACTGTTCTAAAACATGCAATACAGACATTTTTTAAAAAAAGAAAGTTCTACAAACACTTTTAGACACATGAACATACACATACCTGACCCTTTCACTTCAGAGGCAAGCCAAGTTGTTTGTGCAATAACCAGCTTGCAATAAAACCGGGACTAATGTAGATAAAATAATAAGTGTATCACTCATCTTAAACAATAATAGAGACAAGATTTTATAATAGTTCCCTACTTCCAGCCACTATAAAAAAACCAAGTTAAATCATGTTGTCAAAGACAACTTTGAAACTCAAGTCACAGAAACCGTGGGCATTTAATCCATGTTGGTTATTTGATGATGACACTGAAAAGCCTCGTGAGGTGCTTGTAATGAAGAAGTACTATTTATGCAATAGATTACAAAAAGTACGAGAAGATAGAATGGGGGAGAAAAAGCTGGGATGAAAAAAAATCTTCAACCTCAACCTCTCCTCGCCACCTCATCTGTTAAAGACAGGGGAGGTACTAAATGAGGACCCTCAGAATGTTCACAATATATTCTCCTTCCATTTGTTTCATTTTCTTATGCTGATACAGGATTTGTAAACTAGGAATTAAAATAGCATAATGCCAAAGCAACAGAAACCAGGAATTAGGGGAAATGGCATGGGCATTTTCCCCCTCCATCAAGTTTATGCACTTTGTCAAGCCTTTCCAAGACTGTGGGGGTCGTCAATGAGTCTGGGGTGGTTTTCTGGGGAGTTGCCCCATGTGTCCTACCTATAAATCTTTAAATTCTTAACTGAACTAATAAAGCAAGCATTTCAGATGCTTTTAAAAGGACTTCCCCACAATTCTCAAATTCCAAATTGGAGTTTTTACAAAATATTATCATGGACGTGAAGAAAAAAAATATGTAATTGCAAATTTTATTTACACATCAAAAAAAGAAACAGGTGACAGTGTATGAACTTAATTACCTGCTTTTTCCAGTTTCTATAAACTAAAAAACTATAGTAGACAGAGCATCACAGAAGAGAAAAAGTTCCACTGTTGTAGGAGGGCAGTGATGAAAGTAATTCTAATAAGGCTTAATTCATGGAAACTCTTTACGTTTCCCAACTTTTGAAAGCCTTACCTCAGCTTTCATTGCAGTCTTCCTCTTCTGGCCTCTCACTTGAGATGTAACATTCTCAACCATCTTTTTTGTCAATTATATTCGCTCTCCTTTTTACTGTATAGTCTTTTTGAATCTTAGTCTCCAAAAGGAGTGGTAGTGCCCAAGAACTAACAATTCACTAAGACTTAAATACATATTTACTATATTGAACAGTTGAGAAAAAGGCAAAAAAAAAGGTACACAATCTACTTAGATTAGTACAGGAAAAAATTTTTCCTTATAATTAAAAAACACAGTGAATACTTTAGACAAATTATGTTCCTTATAAGGAACTAAATTACCAATTTCGCAGAATCCATTGGCCTGTTTTTCTGGCAACAGTAGTTAAAATTTCCTGTAACTATGAAAGTAGTCATTTATATTCTAACTAAAATGATACACGGTAACATGACATATTGCAAACAGAGGAGAATTGAGTTTTGTTCATTAGGTTCTAAAATCAAAACATTTCCTCTAAAATCACAATAAATAGATTTCTGTGAAAGAACTAACACAATCATTAAACAGTTGAAAATAGGGTAAGTAGGTTCTGTAGAAGAACTTAATGTCTCTGGTTTTTCCAAAATAAGAATGCAAGTAACTAAAGCAAAAATGCTCTGGTTTATTGCACAAATAATCTTTCAGAGGTGAGGCCTTCCAAAGAGTTAAGTATCTTCCATGTCTATCTGGATTGCTTGTCTCTAATCAATTTCTAGGCCATCTGGCCAATTAATGGGTATGGTGAGAGGAAGAAGACACGAAATCATAAAAAGGCCAGAATATTTTTTTAAGTCTACCTGGTAGGGAAAAAATGGGAAATCCTTTCTCCACCCTTTTATAAATGAAAATGCTCTAAGTCATTTGCAAGACGTTGTAAACTTGACAGAACCTACTAGAAGAGAACCAAACCAAGTGCACAAAGGAGCTCAGATGGACTTCTGTGCTAGGTCAATATTTGTGACAATAATCATTCATTAAAATGCACAACTTCAAACTGGCAAATAGTCATAGCTTTTGTCTACTCTCCTGAAAAAAAAAAAATTTACAGATACGGTACTTTTTTAGCATTTGGATGCCAGTTTTCACAACAGTCACAACATTCATTCTTATTATTTAAATTTTGAATCTTTTTGTTACTTTTCTTCTGAATCTTAAAAAATTTATTTGTGGTAATTATAAAAAAGGATAAAAGGTAAGACCTCTGCTAGTTAACACTTCATAGTAAAAGACTTCTAAAATGGTATTCCTACAGAAAAGGAAAGCTCCAAAGGAAAACTCACAACTGTTATCTGAGACTGGTATTGTAACTTCATAGTAACTCAAATGTTGGTGCTCCCAACATGGAAACCTTAACTTCCTTCACACATGCCTTCTGGTTGGCCACACTCCCCTGCGAGGTATACAATTAGCCTTACCAGTCAAACCTTTTGTCAGTAAAACCACCATTTCCATTAAGATTTGAAACTTTATAGTTCCTGGATTTGGTTTGTTTGGTGTGTGTTTTAAGCCTGATTTATTTTTTTCTTGCCCTTGCTATGGCTATTAAATAGAACAATAACTAGGAAACTATCTCACATTTTTATAAGTTTTGCTAGAAAGCATTCTCCCTGTATCCCTTTTGGCTAGTATTTTCTTCATAGCTATTGCCATCTCTGTGATATTAATATGCTTATTTGCTTAATTCTTTATTGCTTATTTCCTCTAACTCTGTTGGCCCCATTTGCTGCTATCTTCTTAACACATGTGGCCTCATCGGTGCTCATTACTATGAGGTGGATAAAAAAGTAAAAGAACAATGTAAGAGGCAGCAGAGATAGAAAGTTAGGGCTTTGAGGTGATTTGAGACGTGGGTTCAAATTGCCATTTCATCCATTAATAGGTATTTGATTTTGGATGAATTACTTATATTTTCTATACTTCAATTTTCTTCATCTGTATTTTAAATAATAGCATCTATCGCATAAAGTGATTATGGGGATCAGATGGTTATACATCTAACCATGTACCCAGCATACAGTAAGAATGAATAAAAGTTAGCTAGTAATACTTATGCAAATCACTATGCCAAAACTTTGGGGAGGCTGGGAACAACTGGAAGAAATCCCTAGTCTCAATGTGATTGGATGAAACACTGAAAAATTATCAGAGCTATCAGGCAGCGGGACTTCCAGCCTTGTATTTCCAAAGTGGAAGGGAAATTGAGTGAAGAAGGAAGATAATACATTTCTCCAACAGTTTTTAATAATTGTATAATGTAGCTGAATTCAGTAATACTTTTGGGCTATCAGTCAAGAAGAATAAAATAGACCAGGCAGATAAACTGCAAAGAGTAGCAAAACTTGAATAAATAAAAACATGAAATGCCACGGGAGACTAAAGGAAATGTAATGTTATCCAAAGACAAAACATAGATTTCATTTTCTTATAAAGCAAACAGGCAGTGAGACCAGTAAGCAACTAAACTGTATTTCCAACAACAGCCATGAGTGGGTTAAAATGATACACATTCTAACAAAGTTCTCTCTCTTTCTCTAAGATCCATGCTGGACATATAATTAAGCAAATTGCTTTAATGACACAGAGCAAAAGAGAAATAAAAATCAGAGTCTTTTAATGTATTTGTAAAGTAGAGGAGAAATTTTAGGTTTTAGTGCAGGTTAATTATAAACCTCTGAAAATGAAGCAAAGAGCAAGAGGGCAATTTTCATTTCCTATTTTACCAGAAATTTAAATTTTGTATAACAAAATGTGTTTTAAAATAATCAAATGTAAAAGCTAGCAGACAGAAATTCTGCCTCACTAATCAAAAAGTCTCACTTCTTAAAAAGCACAAGCAGTACAAGGATGACCTGGATCTGTCCACACAAATTCGAAACAGCAACCGCCTGGGGCTTCTTATTTCTTATACTTAGAATCTTCATGTCACAAAAACTGAAAGCAATCTAGAATATTCATCTTTTAGCTTGCTATATCTTGCTTTGACTTGCCAACTAGACAACACAATCAGCTTTCTGTAATTTCTCAGCCATTAGTGTGGCAAAAGGGTGGGGATTTGGAGCAGAAAACTTAGTATAATACTCAGAGTTCCTTATTTAACCCTTTTTTAAACTAATAAAATACTTCATTTATATTTCTCCTTCACAGACCTAAAGTTTGTTAAGTCCTGTCACCAAATTAAATATTCTAATATAAGGGCACTTAAATTTTACTCCAAATATCACTACATTTTTCCTTCCACTGGCATTAAAAACATAAATGACATTCTGAGAGTACAGAAACTTTCTCAAGATTCCCTGTTGGAATCCCATGCTCTTAAAAGGTTCTTAGGGTTTGCATTTGGCTGCAGCTGATGAGCACTGATGCAAAAGCAAATCACACACTGACAGTGACTGATCATCTTGCCTGTACCTTGGGCATGACTGTATCCAGCACAGCTGTAGGGCTCTGCCTGGGCTTTACACTGGATTGGGGGTGGGCCACAACCCACAAGGTGTTGATCACTGGCTTCCCCCATAACAGGAAGAGCCAAGAAGCTCTGAGTCTAAGGAAGTGTCTCGGTGTCTGGCACATATATCCACTGTGATGCCCAGACCTCTGGTCGGGTGACTCTGAATCAACCTTCAGCCCCAGCTCGCCAGCTGTGGGTGTAAAAAAACCATGGACAGCCAGCTTCCAGCCTGAATCATACTTCCTGACTCTCACCTTCCTGTGACCACACCAGCTCCTTGAATTGTTCTCCTCCACTCAGCCCAGACTTCACTTGCTGCTTCCGGTACTGTTGGCAAAGGTTTTCAGCCAACCTACCTTGCTGATTCCAATGGGACAAAAGGAAGTCACCGCCACAAATGCAAAAAATGACTCAAAGATAAAGACACTGCTGTTGAGAAGGGAACACACACTTAAAATGACTTCTGGTGTAGAATCCCAAGATCCATCGAAGACCCTGCATCACTCTCAGGCCAAAGTAGGGAAAAGGCCAAACTATACAACCTTCATTGACTAAGCAGTCTAGGAAAACACTATGAGGCTACCCAAGGAAAGACACTCAACGGGTGAGCAGCAGTCTGTTCCCCCTTGGAGGCCTCAATACTCTCCTCTTCTTCGGCCTAAGGAAGGAGGGGTATTGAGTGGCTATCTTTAAAGAAGACATTCTTACACTCCACTTGACCACCGAAAGTACATTCTTAAAGGCATATCTTTAAACATCAAATAAACAGATCTGCTTATAATGCCTATATCAGTTCAATCTTATTTTTAGGGCTTATTCTGGTAGAGATTCAAAATCAATTAGAGATTATCTTTATTAAGAAAACCAGTGTCTCTTAAGTCTGAGTGGAAAGGTCATCTTTATACATAATGGCTTTTCTTATATTTATTCTCCCCAACCTAAACCATAACCTTCAAATTATCCCAGTTTTTCCTGCTTCTGAGATTACTGACACTTTAAGATACAATGAATCTGTAAGTAGTACAGCTGTATAGCTAGTTCAAAAAATGCAGGCCTATTTTACCATGACTCTATAGGTTCCTATTTATACAGGCATGTTCTCTTCCGAAGTTGCTGCTTGTTCTGCCTGTGTGGCTACTTCTCTTAATAGCACAACCAGATTCCCACACCAACTATAAACCTGCTTTGACCTCTCCCACACCCTCATATCCATTAGTTAGTTGCTGAGATCTGTCTGTTCTGCCTCCATTCCCACAGCAACTAACACAGGGCTTTGTATACAGAAGGCATGTAAATATTTGTTACATAAATGAATAAACTAGATGATTACAACCTATTCTGAGTTTTATTTACACACACACACACACACACACACACACACACACACACACACACACACCAGGGCCCCTGCCTTCAAGGAACTGTGTGTTGTACCTAAGGACCACAATGCATACTTAGAGATGAATCATTCAGGCTCTTAAAGTGTGGTTAGCCCAAAGATCATCTTGGAGGCTATTTAAAATACAGATTCAGAGCCTTACTTCCAGAGATTCCTCCTCAATAGCTCTGAAGGGGTTAAGATTCTAAATTTTTACCAAAGACCCAGGAGACACACATTTGGGAAGAGCGATCCAACTGGATAGGCATCAGAAGCACAAGAGCCAAGAGACAACACTGCCTGTCCACACCCACTTTCATGCACTTCAGAGAAGCCCAAGAACAAGTATAATCAAAACATGCCCACGTGGAGAGGAGAGGAAGAGGAGAAGTGTTCCCATGAGTCACTAGGTCAGAACTGAGCCAGTTAGGGTCACCACAAAACCACGGTTGGCAATTACGGAATGTTAAACCCAAGAGGCCCTTCAGTACTCTGCTCGTCAGACAGATAAGGAAACTAAGGCACAGGAGATAAAATTACCCGTCTAAACTTACAGTCGGGGAATATATGTATGTTGCTGCCAGAGAGGGAATGGCACAAAACCCATGTATCCCAGTTCATACTATCTCCCTGTACATATTAATGTTTTGTATTAATATAGATGTTTTAACTGCCTCAAAGTAATTTCTGCACCTTAATCCTATATTTATCTTGATCACAATCATTATTTTTCTGAGACTCCATGGTCCACTGGGACCTACAAAATAGCGAAATATAGAGCACACCATTTCAAAACCATACATTCCAAAGACAAACCAGTTTTCCGGTCAAACACTAATATTTATGGTAGTATTACTTAATCACAAGGCAGAAATATGAAAATCAAAACGACTAGAGCTGACCCATTGGGTATGTGAAGGAGAGGAACTGAATGGAGCAATGTGGAAGTGAAAGACCCTGAGGTCTTCAGAGTGTGGCACAGGCACTAACTACCTTAGGCTTCTTCTAACTTCCTTTTATCTGTGAACTTCTATTATAACTTGCATTTTTAAACTTCTATCATAACTTGCATTTTTTCTTCCTTTTACCATCACCCTCTCCAGATATCTTTGGTTCCAAGACATAATAAATCGACAAGAATGTGGCCCAGGTTATGGAGTCTTCACACATCAAGCTTTGGTGGCTTTTCTTTCCCTCCCATTTTTCCTGTTGTTCCCACAGCTATAGTCTTGGCCCCTGCAACACTTTAGACAAGCCCACTCACTGACCCTTACCAGTCCGTGCCTTACTACTGAAAAAGCATATGAACATTGATTTGCAAAGCAGGAAGTTTAAATAACATGTTATCCTCTCTCCCCACCTGGCTTTAGAAAGTCAATATGTCAGCTTTCAGGTGACAATGCAGTCAGCTTCCCACAAATGTCTCCTAGGTCTTGCATTCACACAGTGGTATATCATGCCTGGAGTTTTGGTCTGTCTGGTTTTCCTGGGTCAGCATTCTGGCTATTCCAGCCCATTGCCTTAGCTTCTGCCTGCCTCCCTCATGCAACCCAGTCCCTACTGGCTGTGACCATTCACACTTAGCAAGCCAGAATGGACAGATACTGAGAGCTTGGGCTTCAGACCCAGACAGATCAGAGTTCAAGATCAGCTCCTTAAGAACTAGTTGTGCGGTCCTAGGCAAGTTACCTAGCCCTTCTAAACCTCAGTTTGCCCCTGAGCAAAACATGGGAGTGATATAACAATCGTTACCTTCCTCAGGGCTATTGGGAAAATTGTATCATATAACTAAATTAAGTATGGCACATAATAAGCTTGTGGTTCCTACAGCCCTTTCTGAATGCAAAGCACTCTCACATGCTCTCACGTGACCATCATCATCCAGGGGCAGAACTCTAAAGGGATGCTCCAAAATCATCTCTAATCACTAGCTCCTCCCTCATCCTCTCCGTGAAATTGGTAGTTACGGCAAGAACTGGGTTTTCTAACCCAACTTAAAAAAAAAAAAGCTCTTGAATACAAAAATAAGTTGAGTTATTCTATGGAAGGCTAAGCCTCTTAAAGCACCAAAACTTCAAACAGAAATCTCACTGAAGACCATCATATCCTTGGAATTCTTGTGTCCACTACTTGTAATTCCTCAGTCTTGTTACTAAACCTCTCTGCTAGCTCCTCTTCCTTAAAATTTGCTGATTTTAAATGATCCCAGTTTTTCCTGAAAACCAAAAGTTTCAGTGGAACCACAAGTAAACTATACAAGACCCAGCACTAGTGAGGCAATGAAGGGCTCTTCCATGAATCCAAACCACATGTGTTCTAGTGTTGATTTGTCTGAAATGATTGGTTAGTCAAAGGCCTTTTTCAACCAATTGCCTGGCTTGGCATTGGTTTGGGAATTGAACACAGGATTGTGTTCTGTTAACCAAAATTTCAGCCAAGTTGGGCCTGAATACCTATATTAAACTCTCAATTGATGGGGAAATTTTATACAGACATTTAATATTCAAAAAAGGAACAAAAAACAGGTTTAAAAATACTGTATAAATATAAGTACATATTTGGTACAAGAGAGTTTTCATTTCCATGCCCTCAGTGCAGACAAGGAACTTCAGGGCAGAAGTTTACAAGTCCACTAGCTCTGCCTCTCCCCAGGAGAAACAGGGACCTCCTGGGAGAGCCCTGGCACTTTTCACACATTCTACAAGTTTCTCACATATCATGGTAACCACGTGAGTATGGACTGGCTTTAGATTTATGTATTTCTGTGTAGATTCCTCTCCTGGATTATTTAAACCTCTTTAAAGAAAGAATCTATGTAAAATTCACTTTATATCTTCCACGCTATTAAAAGTATTAAAAGAACTAAATAAAGTATATATTTGCTAAATGAAGAAGCACTCAAGGTTGTTCTTACCGCTGTCGCTGCAACTCCATCCTAAGGCTAAACTTTCCTCAGATACACAGACTCTAAATGGCCCCTTTCTGTTGTCTTTCAGCAATGGGAAGGAGAAACATCCAAGTAGAAAAGAAAGGATGAAAAGACTACTGAAGCACTTACCTATATTACATCCCACATAGGACTGTAAAATCCAGAAGAAATTATCTAAAAGAACAGCTTGGAAGTGTTTTAGGGAAAGCCCTTTCTCCACTCAGTCTCCACTCCATTCAACAAAGGCCCAGAGATGACAGGAAGAGATGCAAGGAACAGCAGACATTATCTTCCACAGGGTTTTACCCTGACCACTAACTAGTTTCTTCATCACTAATCTGAGATAAATGAGAAACCAAAGCAGTATGGGACAGGAACCTTGGAGTGTCAGGTAAATTGAGAGAACATAGCAGAGAAAGCAAAGCAGCAGGGACCTGATAAGGAAACAAAAATGAAAATGAGGAGAGCAGATGGGTACCCCTCTGAGAAAGCATGGCGAGAGAGGAAACTAGACCATGGGACCAGATGGACAACAAATAGGGTGGAGGAAGGAAGAGGAAAGATATCTAAAGTCCATAGATAATCAGCAATTTGGCCAAAGCATGTATGAATAATTGGGAATTAACGCAAAAGACTTCACCTCATTTACCACAGCAGCTAGATAAACGCCATATTAAATCCAGTAAGAGGCTGTTCGCCCCAACCTAACTGAGACCATGTCTTCATTCTCCTCTACGATTTTACAGGAATTTCATCATGTCTTTGCAGGCACCTCTCAATCTGTGTAAGGCTTCTGTTTATTTTGAAGAGGCAGATTCCACTTTTCAAGACTAAGGTTTGAATAGCACTACATTAATCCAGACACTTTTTCTAAAAATCCTTCAAAGCCAATGATTCAAAACATTAACATAAAGATACTCAGGGACCAGCTGTTGCAATTAACAAATTATTTATATTTTCCCTTCCATTGGCTTAAACATACTAGAAGAAATTAAGATGAGACAGACAGTCAGATTTGGACATTTAAAATAGATGGTTTTCCTGATTTTTAGACTAAAAAATAATTGTGCATTAGACTTCATGTTGTATAACAGACTTCAATTCAAAAGACTGAACTATGTAGGGGTCTCCCCATGCAGTACAAAACAAAGCAATCAGAAACAGTTCTACTTATGGAATAAGGTTGAGTATTTGGAAACTTCTGATCTTTAAGAATTTTCCCACTAGAGAACAAGAGTAGTTTTCCCCCAAATATGCTCAAATGCTTTGGGTCATAACAAGTTGAATGATGAATTCACCCTTTGACAGGGAAAATAGGAGTCATTCTGCATCTAGAGGTGTGAAAATGGCACAGTTTTCACAGCCCCCACTAAGAGCAGCCCACATTCCTCCAGTCTGAGGAGGTGCCCACATTCCCCCAATGGGCATCTTTTGCTGCACCCATGAATGGATTCTCAGTTCGCTGGTGGACTGGAGTTTTCCCTGTAAATAACACATTCCTGAGTCATGCTATATCAACACTGAATGGGTCTCACTGGCAGCTCCTAACTACTCCCTTTTCAGCACTCCTGCCACAGCAATAGCCTTCTCTTCCAAAGGCATGGTGAGGCTTCAAACATCTTCAACATGATTCACACAGTAGCTCAAAAGTCACACGTCTTCCTCTAGAAGCAATGAGTTCAAAGAACCCATCATGATTGGAGAAGCTATCAGAATTATTCACCTCCAGTATCTTAACTAGAGAAATCTGTACTAAGGTGTCTAAGTAATCCATGAATAAAGAAATCTGTGTTAGGGTGTTTGGTAACCCATGGGCTTTCATTTAAAATAGTTATAGTCAAATTTAAGACTCTTGAGATAAAAGAATCTGTGATACAAACTAGGGACCACCACCAGGGAGATATCCAAAAGAAGAAACAGACAACCTTATGATAGGCAGTAAAGGGAATTCTACAGAGTCCCTTGTCATTGTCTCCTGAGCAAATCTCATAATATTCCTCCTTTTTTCTTACTGTATTTCTAACACTATACACTATTCCACTTTCTTTTTCTCTGACTTATGAAAAGGGGAAAGGAAAATTCCCTTAGGGAAACCCTTAGGAAAAGTTAATAATTTAACTTTAAAAGTTTTCTATAAATGATTTTACTGGAATTTTCTCACAACAAATTAAAGAACCATTTCAATGACCACATTTTATGGATAAGAGGCATTAAAATATAAGATTAAATACAGCTGTAGTAAAACTGACATCACTCAGAATAGAATAAACCCTTAGCAACCCACTCCTAGGCTTTCCTTTCATCTTTCATTGAAGAATTTTAAACATTAAAGAAAGCAACTGGCTTCTTATATTTAAATCATGATTGTTTTTAAAAGTATGACTTGATAGAACAAGTGGAAAACAGAGACCTGGGCGATATAAATGCATATAAAAATAGATATTGAAACATCAAACCAATATGTCTAAACCTGTATTTATATTAAGCTATTTGACATGTAAGGTTTAAAAGAATCTGGGAATTCCCCAGGCAAGTTTTTGGAAATGTGTTTTTGCTGTGTTCCCATAGAGATACACCTCTTCAATACCAGTTCTTCTTCATTTCTTCCCCAGGTCCAGTCAGTGATGTTCCTTCCCCCACAGAACATGCTTTGGAACAACAACAAAAATGATAGGATCTTTGAATTTCCCCTCATATTTGTAATGCTAAACATTCCTCTTTGTCAGACACAAAATATTAAGAAACTGAGATCTAGGTGATTCCTAATATTCCTACTTCTAAATTTAGCTATTCCTTGCTTGGTCACTATTTATTTTTTTAAATCCAGAAATTGAGATCTAGGTAATTTTTTATCATGAGTTAAATATACTGGAAGAAATTCCCAAAGGTAACAAAATGTCCATTTCCAGAGATACTTTAGGAAACATATCAAACTGTAAATCCCTTAATCCACCATTTACCTAGGAACAGCACTGAAAGCTACTAAAGGCTTTTCGACCATTGAGTGTTTGAATCCTAATAGTACAGCACATGTTTGCAGGCACACAATGTATTCTTTTTATAAGAGGCAAAAGAGGGGGCATGGAATGACTAGCCATGCAGCCAGCAATGGCTCTCTTAAAATAATAAACATTAAAATGTTTCTAGTCAACCAAAACATACCTATTCTCCTACAAACATATCTACTTTCACCACATGTCCACCTCTCAAATGCTGGCTTCCATTTATATCCCTGAGCAATGGTGCTAAGGCACTGGGCAGACCCATGTTAAAACCACTGTACACATCTGGTGTTTATATGGGGAAACCCCACAATTGGATATTTTATTTTCAAAGTACTTTCACTATGATGTATACAGCTGCTTTCTGTTGGCTAATAATCAGAACTATAACACACATGCACACTGACTCCGGGCATCGCTATGCCAAGCTGCTTGTACTCGGCTGTAAAGAGCTGGAATTTTACACGTCAGGAGAGAGGCCTCTGCACTTCCCCCAACCCTGCCCCCTCCACAAAAAGAAAAAGAAAAAAAGTTAATACAGCTGTTTTTTGACATTCCTCTGAGGAATGCCAAAAGAATGCAATTCCTCCCTCTACACCTCCCCCAAGGCCATCTCCACTAGTATTATGTTCCCTGTTCATGCTACTATATGAAGAGAGTTTTAAAAAAGATATCCCATTCTTTAACAAGAAGACTAGAGGGGGGAATGCTGGGCATTCCAGTTTCTAAGAGCAATATGTGACACATACAAGGAAAAGGCAGAAATCAAGCAGAGTTTTTCCACTAAATGAGAACTGTGAGTGCTAGATCAGAGTCATAAAATGGCAGTTAACAATTTCAGGGAAGATGATTGTGTGCTTTTGAACCACGTGTTTTTAAAGTACATTCATCATCTGTCTTAACATGATCACATGAAAAGTTTATGTACCTGTCTGGTGTGTCGCTCTGTTTTCTAAAAGGAGCGACTTCATTTTAAAATAATGGACACAGGAGCCACAACATTGCGTTTCTGTGGACTTCCCCTGTCAGCTCGGCTTACCACCTTTGTGGGCCCACACAGACCCAGCACAGAGGGCCTTTGTGTATAGGTCTCAGTCACATATCTTCATGCAGCTACTGGCAGAGGTCTCCTAGGAGTCTCTCTCTTTTTCCAACTAAACACAAAGGTTTTACCTTACAGTAAACAGAGAAGACTTTTAACATCAGAGCAATACTAAGGCAGTGATGCTATAAAAGTGTCTCAAATATTTGCATAATTAAATTCTATTGTCTTGGTTTGAACTCAACACTACCTTTTTTCTTTAAGGTCAATAATGGGAAGGGCATGTTTTCATTACCTGAAAGTTACATTCACAAAATGTGTTTCATCTGAGCTCTTCTGCTGGTTTATCTAGGAAGCTTGGAGGTCGAGATCAAGTGAAAGGAGGAGAAACTATAGCAGCCCTGTTTCTGTATAACATTCCTAACAGTCTCCATCCACCTGTCGCTGCCTCCTTCATGTGCTCCAACAAGCAAGAAGAAGGGGAACAAATCATTATGTCCTTTTTTCCTCTGCCCCCAACAGCTCTGTGAGTCATATTGGAATGGAGACTGGGGACAAAAACAGGCAGGTAGAAAATGGTTCATTTGTAAGCCATGAATCATAACCTTGCTCACCTCCCAACCTCAACCGTTATCACAACAAAGGTGAGTTTGGCATCTGCCCTGTCTCACCAAAGGCCTCTTACTCTCTTGGCACTTGTGGGTTTGTTGGGAGGCGGGGGGGGGGGGGGATATGGAGGGATGGGATGGCAAATATGTGATTTGTCCACAATCCTAAATATTCTACACTTAACTCAAAAGTGACAGAGAAGGTAATGACAGCTCCTTGGAATGGAAATGCTGCAGGAATCTATAGAATTAGGAACAAATTGTCCCCACTGAACTTGTATTTCTATTTTTAATAAAAGTCAGTAGGGGCAGGAGAAAAGAACTAGGCTAATGTTTTTAAATGCATCAATTAAATAAGACAGATAATGAAACTTAAACAAAAATACTTAGATTTAAATGTTAGGAATTCTACTTGAAGGAAGGTAAGTGGCAAACCTTGAAATGAAGCCAGTTCTCTAAAACAGCAGGGGCAGGACAGAAACTGACTACCATGGCTTAACGCACCAACATATTTAAGTCAGAGTGGCTTTTATTTTCCTTTAGTTCTTAAAAATCCCATTTTTAAGGCTAAGCAATGAATGTTCTTTGTGGTAAGCATCAAATGTGAAGACACTATGTGAGAATTTTAATAAAGTGCTATTTAAATGGGAATAGTGACAATAAGCTTTCAGAATGGGGGTCAAGTTAACTGGTCCAGAAGTGATGGACCGGAGCAATCTGCTTGGCAGGCGCGCTGCTCTCATCACTCAGTGTTACATGGCACACTTCCTAATAAGAGCCAGTGAAATTCACCAGCCCGCTCTTTTCAAAAAGTGGGCATCACAAAGGCAAGTCCCCTAGAAGGTTTCTTCTGGCTGCATGGTCCTATCCATGAAATGGCTTTTAATTATTTGGTAATGGCTGAGTAGCCAGAAAATGTGTGACTCATCTCTGCTGTTCTTCAGGGTTCTTTTCCAACAAAGGCACCCAATCCCTGTGGTAAACAACACTGCCCTGCTTAAAAACAAAACAAAAAAACAACATCCCTTTTGGAAGCATGTATCCCATACAGCTATTTAAATATTTAGTAACTGCTCTATGAGCACGTACAAGCATCAGGTCCCACCCCTCCACCCCTAAATGCACCGACTGGCTTGGTTCTACAGACAGGCCTCACTCCCAGTAACGTACACTCAGCAGAGGGCTGCACAACACGCCAGAACCCTGTCCGGGCAACCCCTTGAGTCACTGCTATGCACCTCTGGCAGCATCGATGCCACTTCCCATGTTCTACAAGTGTTCAATGCCTGGAACAGAAATGACTGAGTGCTGACATGGGCTGGCTACTGAAGAAACTCAAAAGTCAATGGTGCATTCTGGGATGTCATTAAAAAAAAACCAACATGACTGGCATAAGCAAAACTTGTACATCAAGGTAGAAGAGGGGGAAAACAACCTTGAGCAATCTAGTCTTAGGGTTAGCTGTTTGATTGCAAGGCCCAGTATAAGTATCTACAATTGGACCGAAATTATGAAAGGCCAAATTATTAGTTCTACACAAATACACACACACACACACACACACACACACACACACACACACACACACCACTAACTACTACCACCAGGTGACTGAAAATGAGTGAAGGTAGCAAATATTTGTCTCAAAAACAAAGCTGACTCTGAGCTCTAAAAACTTATGAAAATATTCTAGAATTGTTTATATGCAATAATATTTATACATACACACTAAATGATTATAAAAGTCTTTTAGACAAAAGAGGTGTTGGGTGATCTTTTTTTTAAGCGTGTTCCTTTTAAAGGACATTTTTCTAAAAATAACCTGTAATACCAGTAAGCAAATGAATACAGTTTTACCATACACATTATCTGAGTTTGTTCTATGTTTGCTTCTAGGCTAAGGCATGCCTCTGTGCCTCAACTTCCTTCCTCGCTGTTGTCTCCCTATATCCTAGCTATGTTTTTCCCTCTCTGTGATTAAATATTATAAATATAATCAAACAAGTAACAGAAAAGATGACAGTATCAATCTCTTCCTAGTATCTAGGCATCCCACTGAGAGTGTGGTTATAAATATTTAACAACAAATGGTTCTCCAGGAAAAAAGGGGGTAGGTATGTCCTGGATTACAGTGTTTGCCAAGTTCCTTAGTTGGCCAATATCAACTCAACATGACATCGCTGAACATGGACTTGGAAAGACATGCGCAGCAACACATTGCTATACAATATTTCCATCACATAGATGCAACAGACCTAAAAAACCTCAAGAGCATAAATAGCAACATGTAATAGAATAACCAGGAAGTGAGGAGTTTCAAGTATTTATTACCTTTGTCATTAAATACAATTTAAATTGCAAGTTTGTATATTTTAATATTTATAAATGGCTGTATTTAACAACCAGCTCACAAAAATATCTGAAAATTTGATAATTAGCTCTTGCGAGATGGTACAAGTCATCTCCTGCATTCCATTGACATGGTCCTGCTCAGTTCCATTCATTGCACTGGGCAAAGGTGCAGCAGAATGGTAGGGAAATATCAACACCTTCCGTGGTTCCCACAACTTCAAAATAGCAGGAATTAAAGAGTAAAAGAAATGAGCTAATCTGGGAGAGTCCTTTTATAAGATCAGTAGGAGAGTAGGTGGATCAGACTACAGTATGAACCTACTAGGCTCACAGGAGCAAATCATGCTAGGATGTTGCAATACCTACACTAATAAAAGAGAAAGATGAAAATTGACAGTACCTTCGCGACGCCCACCAACCAATCAGGAGTTAATATGCAAATTAACCCAACAAAGATAGTGGGTTAATTTGCATACGCAGGCGCAGAGCGGCCGGGGGCATTCCATACCGCCCCAGCTGCTCCGGGCCTCTGGGCAGCGTGAGAAGGCAGAAAGGCGGCTCCAGTCCGAAGCAAAGGCGGTGCCGGCAGCCAGGGGAAGGAAGGCCCATTCTTGCAGAAACCTTCGTGATTGGGCCTCTAGTCTATATATATAAAAACCTAAGCGACCAGTTGACCGTTTGACTGGTCACTATGATGCACACTGACCATTAGGGGGCAGACGCACAATGCAGGAGCTGCCCCCTGGTGGTCACTGCATTCCCACAGAGGGAGCGCTGCTCAGCTGACCAACGGGCGCCAGACGCTGGGCTCACAGATGGCGAGTGCAGCTGTGGCAGTGTGAGCCTCTCCCGCCTCCATGCCAGCACTACCAAGCAGTGGCAGTGGCGGCAGGTGCAGTGGGGCCGGGATGAGCAGGAACGGCACAGCGCCCGGCCCGGGCTCGGGCTTGGGCTCCTCGCAGCCACCCGCTGCTTTGTGCACTACTACATCCCTTGGGGGATGTCAGACTGCCGGTTTCTGGCAGTCCAACATCCCCCGAGGGGTCCCGGATTGTGAGAGGGTGCAGGCCAGGCTGAGGGACCCCACCGGTGCACGGACCGGGCCTCTAGTGTTTAATAATGACCACTTAGCAGTTATATTTTTTCTAGTTATTTTCAGTGACTATATAATTTGAAAATAAGGTTAAATAGTGCATTACTTAAGATTTGAGTAAACACACTATGAGAAGCCAATAAATACAGTGTGTGAGAAAATACTTATGCCACAGCATTAACACAGGTAGTAGGCCAAAATCCTATCCATGTTGAGAAATTTAAGATAGGCATGCCGGAATATGACATCTTTTTCTGAAAAGTGTAATCAAAGTGATCTCTTAGAAAACTTAAAAGAACTGCACTGAAAAGAGCTCATAGACTGTGGTATGAGTGAAAACTATATGCAATCTCAGTTGCTTCCACTAACTAGTCATGTGATCTCAGGCAAAAGTAAAGCCAATCAGTATTTACTCATCACATGCCAGGCACTAGACTACATAATGAAAGCACGATGGTGAACAAGACAGACACAACTGCAGCCTTCAGGGAATGTATAGTCTAGGGCAGTGGTCGGCAAACTCATTAGTCAACAAAGCCAAATATCAACAGTACAACGATTGAAATTTCTTTTGAGAGCAAAATTTTTTAAACTTAAACTTCTTCTAACACCACTTCTTCAAAATAGACTCGCCCAGGCCGTGGTATTTTGTGGAAGAGCCACACTCAAGGGGCCAAAGAGCCGCATGTGGCTCGCGAGCCGCAGTTTGCAGACCACAGGTCTAGGGTGCAAATAATGTAACATTTGAGAGCAGGGTTTCCTGATCTATAAAATGAGCTAATCACTATTCCAATCTTGCAGGGATACTAGGATAATTAAAATGAGACAATGCAAACATGGCACAAAGGACACTCCCCTTTCCGTCACTATCTAAATGTGCTCATTTGGTGAAAAATAAATGATACCAACTTCTTTAAATTTTATTATCTTCTCTGGGAAAGATCTGAAGAGGAACAGAGATAAATGGACCTCTAATTCTACACCGTATGAATGGGTACATAAAGAAAGGACTGCTGGGATGGGCAAGAAAGAGTTCTTACAGATTCTGATTCTTTTGCCATTACCTTAGACAGTCATAATTATTCTTAAAAGAAAAATGAACATAGAAGACCTATGGATCTGGATTCCAGAATGTCTGGAACAAGCAGACCATGACAAGAGCACAAGCATTCTTCAAGTGAATTACTTCTGACAGTAATCATAAGAACCATTTCAATGGGGAGAGATCAAACAATTAAACATATCATATATGCTCTTAAACATTTGAAGAACAGCTAACAATCTCACTCATTCATTCACTCATTTCATGAAGTCATTCAACAAAAATTTAGAGGGCCTGCTCTGTGACAAGTTATTAGTTGAACCATTAGAAATATAGCAGTGATCAAAACAGTCCAAAATATACTGGAAAAAGGCAAAGATTCACAAGCTCAGCTATAAGATTGTATTACCCCTGATTCAGAATGAAATGGGTAGCTTTGAAATGCTGACCTTTATCCCCCAAAGTTAATGCAGACACACACTCTGATCTAGATTAATAAATTTAGGATGAAAAATCTGAAATAAACTTCATAGAGATGCTCACTCTGAAATGTACATATTTTAAGTCCCTTGATTCCATTCAACTTAATCTCTGTTTTCAACTTGAACATTCTGAAATGTGCCTAGTATATCCCTTGTCCCTGGCAAGGTGCAGTATATCTTAGTTTGTTGAAATGAATTAAATAGTTTCCTAAAGTGTCAATACATTACTATAAATCAGAGCACTCTAGGCCCTTTGTGTATAAAAGAAGACTTCTTCTGGCACCCAGTCTCAAACTCCCACAGTACTCCATCATTCATCATTCATCATTCATCATTCATCTGAAATACTCCCCAAAGAACAAAAACAAGCATGTCTAGAAAGAACAGAATGGAACAATCTCTCCTGATAACAATGTTACTTTCTAGCACATATATATGTTGGAATATTCCTGAGTTTCTTAATCTAATATGATTCACAGAGATTATAGCAAAATTCAGGATCGTTAACATCAATGTCATATAAGTAAAAAATTTCTGTACCTACCACCACCACTTACAAACATTGTTTTATAATACGGACATCTTTATGAGACAATTTAGAAAATGAGATTTTACTTGTAGGAAACAATAAAAATTTATATAACTTTGGAACTGAAGTTTAGTGTACTAAAAAACAAAGGCTCATTTCCATTCCACATAGTACACAGCATGAAAATTCAATCTAATGTAAGTTTATAAGATATTGCAATTGTGTATGTAGAGAAACAGACTGCAATCTAAAACATATTCAATTATGAAACAAAACAAAACAAAAAATAAAGCAATTCAACAGTCCTACTTAGATTTCCAGTATCAATGAAAGAAACTGCTTCCTTCACTTTTCCTCGAAACCCTTCTCCTCCCCCACAAAATTAACTGAAACACGGAATTCACTTCTGCATAAGTTTTCTTGTAGCCTTAAGAGTGCACTGTGGTTTGCTCAATGATGTGATTGGGGGGTCAAGGTAAAAAAACAAGAAGCATGTTGGTTCTAACACAGAGCTTCATTATGGCTCACAGCCATAACATAACTAACCACATCCTACTTCCTTTAATGTAGAATATCAATCCCCCTGAAGGAACAAATGCTAACAATGAATGCAAAGGAAAAACACACACATAAAATTGCATTATAGACACTCCCCCACCGCCCCTCCACCCCCGCAAAAACACAGGTAATAACAAGCTCTGGTAAGGATATGAAGAAATTGAAAAAGCTCATAGGCTGTCAGTGGGAATGTAAAATGGTGTGACCACTTTAGAAAATACTCTAGAAAGTTCCTCAAAAAGATATAAATAGAGTTACCATATGACCCAGCAATTCCACTCCTAGGTATTTATTTACCCAAGGGGAATAAAAATGTATGTCTACACAATAACTTGTACACAGATGCTCCTAGCTGCATTATTAAAAATAGTTAAAAAGTGGAAACAACTCAATTGTCCACCAGTCCATGAATGCATTTTTAAAATGTGGTATTGATACAATAGAATATTCTCTGGCAATAAATATAAACTACTGATTCATGCTACAAAATAAACAAACCTTAAAAATTATGCTAAGTGAAAAAGCCAATCACAAAAGACCATATACTTACTATATGATTCCATTTTTAGGAAATGTCCAGAATAAGCAACTCCACAGAACTGGAAAGTAGATTAGTGGTTCCCTAGGTATGGGGATGTGAGGGGTTCAGGGGAAACTGTTAATGGGTGAAGAGTTTTCTCAAGTGATGACAATGTTTCCAATCTGGTTGTGGTCACAGTTGCACTTTAAATAGGTGAACTGTAAGGTCTGTGAATTATACCTCAATAAAACTATTATAAAAAAATAAATTATAGGTGATCCCTGCCATAAATAATATTCAACAGTCCTCTGGAATCCCAAGGCTTTGGTAAACACGTGCATGTATCAAGTGAACTTCAGCTCCAAGTCTGTGAGAAATCTGACCAGTCAGAACCCTAAATGCCGCACAAATGACTTTGTTTCCAATTCTTGGTATATTTGTAATTAACAGGTTTTAACGTCAACCATCAGTTATTGGGCAAGAAGCCTTGGTAGACTGCAGAATGCACTAAGTCCTGTATACACTGAGTGGCCAGATTATTATGATCTCTGAATGCATAATAATCTGGCCACTCAGTGTGTGTGTGTGTGTGTGTGTGTGTGTGTGTGTGTGTGTGTACGTATGTGTGTGTGTATATATATATGTATACACACACACACACACACACACACACACACACATTAGAGGCCCAGTGCATGGATTCGTGCATGGGTGGGGTCCAGCCAGCCTGGCCAGGGGGAGGGGACATGGGTGGTTGGCCGGCCTGCCTGCTGGTCGAACTCCTGGTCGAGGCGACAATTTGCATATTAGCCTTTTATTATATAGAATATACACTGAGTGGCCAGATTATTATGTGTTCAGAGGTCATAATAATCTGGCTACTCAGTGTATATGCAAAGCAGTTTCTTCTCTAAGTGACCCATAACCTCTTTTCTGCAGTCATTTTTTAGGACTCTCCACAAGAGGAAAATCTGAAACTCACTAAATTCATTAACCAGAAGGCTTCCTTGTGCTTTCTTGACTTCATAGGCAGATTTTTTTCCAAACCACACTGGAAAATAACAGGATTGGAAAAGCGATCAGTTGGTTCACATTCCACCCCACCAATATCCAAGAGGCTGCCCAAATGTGAACGTGAAAGTAAAACACTGCCTATGTCGTTTGATCCTAATTCTAATGAGAGTTCCACGTAACAGTTAAAAATGAACACAATTATAGAAATACTGTACCAAGAATAATCAGTGACAAAAAACAAGGATGAGACTTATTTGAAGAACTTTCTAAAGGTAAAAATCAAAATCACTCCTGGCTCCCTCTTATTTTAGTGACCTTATTTTCACTTCTTTTAAATGTATATCAATATACAGTATGCATATTTGTAAGTTGCCAATAATCCTTTCAACAGTAAGGTGGGATGAACACCAAAAGCCAAAGATGAAAATAGGAATTTCTTCCATTGTTCTGGATATATAATAGAGTCAATATAAATGTTTAGTAAGTTTACTCTTATTGGTTTTATTTTAGAAACCTCATAAAAAAAAAAACCACAAGAGCCAACATTTAAAAAGTTTTATATTCATCTTTATAATCTAAAATACAAAGTTATATAGATTTCTCTGTTAATCTTGCTACACACTATTGGATCATGCCTCCCCAGTCCATCAAACGGACATTTCTGATTTATAGCCAGGCTTTTCATTTCTCTGTTCTATGACAACTCTGAAAGGAGCGACTGATATTATTCAGAAGGCAGTTTTTAGCGTATTTAATTTTTAACAGCTCTTGCATAAGATTTAATATGACTTCTTAGAGTTGGGGTCTACACCTTAGAAGATGCTAACATAAACCAACAACAGGTATAGGCTGGTGACCATAAGGAAGAACAAAGCCATGGAGAAGAAACCTGTGGAAATGCATAGCCAAGCCCTGGGGATGGGGAGAATGGGGGGAGACAGGGACAGATCCTCCCAGGCAGGTGGAAAGCCAAATCCATAATAGACAAGACAAGGCCCAGGGAGCACAGCCACACTTCAGTCTAACTTCAGGCATAGGACTATGAACAGAGGGCCCCATTCAAAGTAGCTGGACAGGGGCATACTTTTGTGTAGTGTGTAGTACTGTCTAGCAATTATACCCAATGCTGCCCACAGATCAACAGAATAGAAACTGAGGACTTGGAAATAGACCCACAAAACTATACCCAAATGATGTTTAACAAAGGTGCAAAAGTAAGACAATGGAAAAAGACAGCCTTTTCAACAAATGGTACTGGAGCAATTAGGCACTGATAGGCATAAAAGAAGAGGAGGAGGAGGAATAGGAGGAGGAGTTGTTGCTGCTTAGAGATAAGAACAAATGCTAATAAGGATGAGGAGAATCTGGATCACTCACACATTGATGGTAGGAATGTAAAATGGTCTAGCCGCTTTGGAAAAGTTTGGCTGTTTCTTATAAAATTAAATAATACAATTATAATACAGCATAGCATTGTACTCCTGGGCATTTATCCCAGAGAAATGTGTACACAAAAACCTGTACACATACATTCATAGCAGTTTTATTTGTAATTGCAAAAAAATAGAACCAGATGTCCTTTAACAGGTGAACTCTGACTATCCGTGCCATGGAATACCACTCAGTAATAAAAAGGAACTATTAGTACATATATTTTGGCTGGATCTCAAAAAATTATATACTGTAAGATTTCATTTATATGATATTCCTTAAGTAACAAAATCATAGAGATGGACAATAGTTTAGCGGTTGCTAAAGGTTAGGAATGGTGGAAGATATCGCCTTTTGGTGATAGAACAGCTCTTGGTTATGGTAGTGACTACATAAATCTACACACATGCACACAAATGAGTGCGTGTAAAGCAGGGGAAAGGTGAATAAGCTCTGTGGATCGCAGCAATGTTAATTCCTGGTTTTGATATTGTACTATAGTTATGCAAAATGTTACCATTAAGTAAAACTGGGTTAGAGATGCATTAGGATCTCCCTGTACATTTTTTCCAACTTCCTATGAATTTACAATTATTTTTTTTTAAGTTTAATACCAGGAGCTTTGAAGTTCAAATTCTGGTTTTGCTACTTACTATTGTGCATAAGTTATTTGGCCATTCTAAACTTTTGTTTCCTCATGTTTTAAATAAGGATAATAATATTAGCTGGCAGTTTAATATGAATTAAAAAGAGGGGTATTTCATTTTAGATAAATGGGACCAGATGGCAAAGTATTTTTCAAGAATGATGCCATATATGGTACTGCGTATATGATTAAGTTACACACTATATCTACAACATTTTATAATCAATTTGTAAATGTGACTTTTATTTGTAGACAAAATTAGGTTTACATATAAGAGCATTTTAGAACAATGCCACCATGTAGATTAGAATACTGAGGACAAATAAACTTTCTATCGTCCAGAATCTACTGAAACACACCTCAAAAGGTTAAGCAAACATTCTACAAGGAAAAGCGATTTGACCTGGAATTTGATGTGGTTCATTTCCACATCAAGATCAAACAGATTAATTAGTTGCTTTTTAACCAAATAAATTCCTGTTGCTTTGGAGAATGAGATCCAAAAAAAAATTCAAAAGTCAGCACCAGCCATTTTTTTCACTACAGATCCCTTCCATGGTAGGGCGTTCCAGGTTCGATCAGCAGACAATACAAAGAAGCCTTCAAGATCTTGGCTGGCAGTGTGACACCCTCAGGCCTCCTCATCCCCTCTTGCAGTATAACGGAAATTCCTGTGCCCATCTGTGCTGGCAGCCCTGGTAAGGCCTGCCTGCTATAAGCCTTCCAGTCTTCAGGCAATGATTCTGCACTCAACCCTAACACTTCCTCTTACCTTCCTCCAACACCAGGTTGAACTACACTTGGCAGGTGCCACTTGGAGTGGGTGGCTAATGGTGGGAACAATAGCAACTCTTAACCAGATTGGGTCAAATTATATTTGGGGAAGAAAAGGAGAAAAGTCAAGACACCAAACAAATGATGGCCTAAGTTCTTTTATTCAAAAACAATTGTATTAGTTTACGCAATTGATGGCAGCAGAACATATGAAATTAATAAAGGCTTTTTTAAATGAAGCAAAAAGACTTGGTAATGTGGCTTTGCAAGGACTCTGAAGTTTCATTTAAACAAAGAGTGTCCTGAAATTTTGTAATGCAGAAATTATCTCATTACCATCACACAAAAGAATGATCCCTCCCATTGCCTTGGCTTCCTACTCACAGTTGTATTTGAAGAATAGTTTTACTAAGAAATAGTTTTACTCATTTGCAAAAAATGAGTCTCAAGTTATTTTTCCCCCAGTATGAGGTGAGGAGGGAAAGGCATATCATTACATATACAGCACCTCTGCAATGAAACAGGATGAAGAGATAAAAAGTTCTCCCCTTCTAATCCTTCACAAAGTGTAAACCCAAAGTGTACAACCACAGCAACAAAACACCATAAATGATTTGAGTAGCTTTCTAATTCCACCCATGCATAGCCTATAAAAATCAAAACCTCTTTAAAGGAAATCAGATGACTTCACTGAAAATATAAGTAGACCTATATTACACATTTAATATCCCATCTTCTCCATTCCATTTGTATCTAGCTTGCCTTTTCCTGAGAATTCATGTTGAAAGCAAAGACTTCTATTTACTGAGCTGAGGGTAGTAATTTGGGGAGCAACAGGAGAAAGTGGCTTGCAGGAAAGGCGAAACACTGGAAAATACGGCCAATGTAAATGATTTCCAAAACCTGTAAGTCCAAGTCCACCTACAAACAAGATCTGCGAGCTATGCAGGAAAGCCAACACCGAACCAGGAATGAGGTCCTATAACTAGACCTGCCTCAGTTTTATTCCATAATCTAGGATACACATTTGAAAGGAAGAACCATCAGTACGTTTTAAGCATGGTTATTTTTAGGTTTGGTTTAAATTACAGAAACTGGGTATGGAAAATTACCCAGAGAACTCAGTTAAAGAAGATCCTCAAATACCCGGCCAAGGCAACAGAGAGAATGCGGAGGTCCTCTGCCACAGAGACTGGAAAAACTTTCTCGGTTTTCTTGGTCCTTTCAGGTCCTATGAGCGCCCTCATTCAGGATTCTGCTTTGGAGATGGCTGAGCAGTTTGACCCTCATTTTCTTTACTGCTGCAGCATCCCCAAGTGATTGCTAGGTGGCTTTTGGCATATGGTATAACCAGTATTCCTGGTGTATCATTTATTTATATAATTCACTTGAATTTGTTTGGTGGCAGAGAGACCAGGAAGGCTTTTTTAACAGCTAACAAAAATTATGAAGGCTCAAAAACAAAAGACAGATAAAAGAACTTTTATGGTGAGGCACTTATAATATTATAATATTACTTAACAAACTGACCTACCTGGGAGGCAAAACTTCCTCACAAATGAGAGTGGTGGATTAGATCAGTGGTTTTACAACATACGTATGCAAGGGGTATAAGGTGGCCAGGGAGAAAGTTTGAAGGGCCAATACCAGGAGAAATAGGAGCAGGTGTGCCTCAGGCCCTCAGTCAGCTCTACCTACATCTGCTTGGTAGAGTGGGCTTCCATGTAAGACTGACTGAAAAAAAAAAAGGGTCTACAATCACTTTTAAAGATAGATGAAGCCATTGAAGTCCCAGCTCACTCTAAAATTCCATGATAGCTTGACTTTTTTGGCCCTATCAGAGGTACCAAGGAGCTGTACTTGGACCTTTCCAAATAAGCAAAATCCAAGTACCAAGCAGTGATTGAAACATAAGCCAACAATGAGCATCGATTTAGATGGTGACGCCACTGGTGGGAGAACCATGCAACAGGATTCGCTCCTGAATGGTTTCTCACAGTTCTTGCTCCAGTTCCTACCAAGCTGAGAGAACTTGTTCCATCAAGATACACACTCCAGTTCTGTTTTGTTTTGTTTTTTAATGTCTGCCTGCAGGAGATGACTGGGACCTCGTCCCCCACCAACCGCTGGAGTGTGGCCCTTGCAGCCCAGTCTGGCCTCCGAAAGCATCCTCTCATATGTCTGCGGCAGACTGGTTCTCACCCCAGAAGTAACTCCTGCTGGTAAGAAACTCTTCCTATGGCCAAGCAAATCACTGTTTGATTCTTGTAGCATTCTTCACTCCTGTTTTTCTTCCTCCTCCTCCCTTCCTATAAAAAAGGTGTCTTTTAAGTCTATCTAGAAGGAAACCTGAACAGCAAGGCGCTTTCCCCTCTTAATTTGTTCATTATCCCGCTGGTGATTCATGCCCTCCCGCTCCTTCCTCAGCACACTGAGGCGGCTCTGTTCTGCTCAGTTGTGGGAGGCCACGTCAGCAGGAAACAGCACTGGCTGCCAGGTCACATTCAATACTGTCTGGAGCAAGTCAGCGTGCAGCACCCGCAGGACAGAGGCTGCTCTATGGCTTCTCCCGAGTGAAGGGAGTGCTCAGCCTGGAAAAAAAGGCTGGCCTCTGAGCACCACAGCGACACGGCCCAAGCCTAGGGAAGACTCCAAACACCAAGGGTGAGAGTTTCCCCATTTCTAAATGTTCCCAAATATTTTCAGCTAGAGAGTTATTGGTCTCCCTTCTCCTTCTTTTCTTAGAGGGCTTTCTGTACTGCATCCAAATTCATATTTGGAAAAGGTTGCCACAAGCCAACTCAAACTTCATCGTGGCTTTCTGGCTCCTGAGGCCGACAGAGGAAATTCTGCACATCCAACCAACCAATCTCAGCCTGACCCGCATTGAGTAAGGACAGAAAACCTGACCTAAGGGGCAGACACGCAAAGGCATCACTACGGGTCTTTTCTCTTATAAACACACACAGTAAAAACAGTAAACAAATAAGGCATGCCAGATATCATCACGATACCTCACAGGATGGATTCATGTCAAGAATCACCCCCCACACAGAGATACACGCAATAAATGACAATACCATATTTAATGTAGCTGGCTCGGTAAGTTCCAAAGTAAATCCCGCTCAAGTAAACCCACATGATTAAGATTAACAGGCTACAATAAAATAGTAGAGCTCCTATGCATGGGGATATTGAAGCGTTTCTTAAGTTGCTGCAAATGTAGACCAGGGAGCCTGTATAAAGAAGAAATGTGATTTTTCTCAGGAACCTTTTAACTTGACAACTTTCCCCTCCACTCTTAAAAGTGGACAGCCCAAAAATCAAATCTTTCTCTCCCAAAATGCCAGGTTTCCTAAAGAAAACATCCCTTCCTGTGGAGGGTATGAATAAAAGAAACAGGAGAGAAAGGAGATGAAGACAGAGAGAGTGGCTCATACATGAAGGAGGGTGTCCGAGTGAGAGACAGGCCGAGAATGGAGAACAGAATAACACAACACCAACACTGCAGACACAGCAAAGGCAGTCTGCTCCTTACAGTTCTGGGAGGCACTGAGCTACCAGGTAGGTAGAAGGTGTTAATTACCCCCAAGCACACACAAACCCAAGTGCAAACGGGACCATGTACCTTCCAATGAGGCATTCGGAGCAAACCAGAGAAGGAAGAAAAGCACACAGGGCGGGAGATGACACATAGCTGTAACATGAACTTTTCCATGAGGAGGAACTAAAGACCAAGACAAAATCAAGGTACTTAGATATTTAGTGATGTAAAAGGTAATCCTTTTCATTTTCCACCATTCATATAAATGAACACCAACAGCACAACTGATGGAGTAGTCACTTTATCAAACCTGGTCTTCAGACAGGGACTGAGAATCTTTAAGTAGATTCTCAACAGAATCTCCTTATGGGGGAGAAAGAAAATATTAGATTCACCTACCTGTTAATTTACTGAAAACCAAGTTTAATTGCCTACCACAGACTTTACATAAATCCATGAGAAAAAAAAATACCCTGATGCCCTGATAAATTACAATAAATCTTTAAAAACATCTCAAAAAATTAAAACTACCAAATCTCATATACTGAGTGTACATCTGGAATAAATTTAAATTAGTAATTATGTAAGGGAAGTATTTAGAGGCAGATGGTCTAGATCCAAAGGTAATATATTTCTTGGTTAACACTGTAGGCACAAAGAAAAAAAAGTGAAAGAGAATAAGGAAACTAAATATTTTCCATATAAGTGTTAGAAGCACATGATAAATTTGCTGAGTTGGGTTATGTTGTTTTTAATAGGATAATACTGCAACAGCCGACACACAGATGAACAACAGAAGAGCCTTGAAAAATTTTAAACCCAAAATATAGTTTTTTTGAGAGTTAGACAAAACAGAACAGACACAAGTGGCAACATTGGCAAACACACTGTGTGTATGTGTGTATATGTATGCATATGTACACATATAGAAAAATGGGCCTTTTGGCATAATGAGACATAGACATTTGGTGAGAAGCTAAAATTAACAAAGAGCATTACAAGATTATGACTTGCATATAAATCCTCCAGGGCATATTTAGAAGGGATAATGTTTAAGCAAATTAGTCATATTTTTAAAACTGAGAAGTATAGAGAATAAGCTATTCCAGACATGCACACACACACAAAAAATGATTATGCAAACACAAATTAAGAAAACCCAAATTGATTTGTAATTTTCAAGACCTAATTAAATCCGAAAGAGAAACTGAAAACTAAATTAGTGTATTTCATTGATTCCATGTAATTTTTTTGCCTTATTTTAACATCTCCTAAAAAGGAAAGCAGCTTACAGTGCAAGGCAAGTCAGTTTAACTGATAGTGTTTTCTCTTTTGTAGAAAAGAATGACTTTTCAAAAAAAATCAATGGCATACTAGATTCAATAGAATGATAGCAAATGATCCTATGAAAGCAGTGCAAACAGGACAAGTCTGTGTGCTGTTTTATAGGCGAGACAAGCAACAAGGCAATCTCATCCTGTTCATGGATAAGAGGTGGACGTGGGGACAGTCAGGATCCTTCAGCTCAGGCAGTACACCTGGGATGAGCAAGTATCACTTTTCATGTTTTTAGGATTTCTTTCCATTCACAAATAATTCAATATCCTAAATACTGAATGCCATAAAAATAAAATCCATCAAATATTTTACTGAATGCAATGTAAACTAAATATACCAAGTCTATCTTTAAAAATATACTAGGTACCAATTACATCTAAATCTCTGAAAGTAGGGACCCAAGCATTGTTGTTGTTTTTTCAAATCCCAGGTGACTCAGCTGTGCAGCCAAGGTTGACAAGTAATGTAAAGCACCTGGCTTGCACAGACACATCAAAAAAACTATTAAAACAAGAAAAAAATATATACTGGTAATTTTCTTTCCCTTTTTTGTTACTATTCAAGATTAAATTATGCTAATAAAATTTTAGAGAAATTAATGAAGTACCTAAAGAGTCCTAAATGATAATTTAACATCTCAAACAACCTAGATAATTAAGCTCTTGAAATCTGCCCTCACTTGAACCTATTTAAGTAAAATTCTGGTCTTTTCATGAATTAAAGAGCAAGAGAAAAAAGAAATTGAGAGACATGAAGAATTTTAGAAATGATCTGGTTCAATCCTCTGATTCTGAGGTGAGGAAAGTGAGGCCCTGGTCAATGAAACTACATTGAATGGAAAGGAAGTTAAACCACTATCAGGAGATGCTCTCCCTCTAATTGAAGCCGTTAAGTTTTGTCAGGTTTCTTCCTTCAAAAGGGGGAAGAGGGAAATTAACAATATAACCAACTGATTTTTATTGTACGAGTTCAAGTCCAAAGACCTTTGATGTGAACCTAAATCAATTTTTTTAAAAACTGCACAAAACAGAGGGTCTGTGGGAGGTGCACAGTTAAAATTTGTATTGACAAAGGAAAACAGGCTTGAAATAAATTTAAAGAAGTCAGATTAGCAAGGCTATTACGCACTTTATGTTGAGCCATTTCCTATGTCTCCTAAGTATGTTATCCAGAGCTACTTTTCAGCACTCTGGCTCAAATTCTAAAGAGTCTCATTTTCTCAAAAGTCTGTTTTGTGGTTAATTACTTGCCTTCTGACTACTCTGGTGATAGCCAAGAAACAGGTAGAATGCACCTGTTGTTCTTGAGTTTCATCTGAGTTGGAGGCTGACATTCTATTCACCTCTAAAGAATGTTAATTGCTGATACCAGCATGACAGGTGCAATGAGTATTAAAATGATCAATGAAAACTCACAGAACAGCAAGGGAAATCATCTAGACTCTAGATTCTAGAGAACATGAGAAAATTTCTCAAGAGCTGTAACTTTAATTACTAATAACTGGTCTGGAATTCAACAATTTGACCCTTGAAATAGATTTTTAAAACAGGGCACAAATTTCTAAATTTCTACAATGGTGCCCTGTCCATAGGAGGAAAAAAAAAAAAGTATAATCCTGTTTTCCACGTTACTATGGAGTCATTCACTACCCCTAACTGCCTCTCATGGATAACTTCTCCTCTTTTTCTGAGGACAATGTTCCTCTGCTCCAAATCCTTGCTGGTGTAGAGTCCTATCTATTTTGAATTCTGAGTCACTTCCTTTCCCCCATTTGATGCTTCAAAACTTTCCTGTTTCTTTAGAATTCTTTGCACAGTGAAGCCAACTTCCATATGAGCCCACCTACTTTTTATCCGCCCCTTTTGGCTTTCTCTTTACTATCACCCAGCTGACTTGGGGAGGGGGAGGAGGGGGAGGGGGAAGCAATGTACTTATTACTTGAATACAGTGTATGATATTCTTTTATCTGTTTGGAATCTTTTTCATATTTCCATGTTTCCTAATTCAGTGACCCCTTCTATACTACATAATACGATTCATTAAACTTTAAAACATCCCTAGGATATCCTTGGCAATCATTTTTTTTTCCTCATTATGTGGGAACTCAGGCACAGAAAAGAAAGGAATTTCTGATAAAATGGCAATTGAATTAGAAGGTGTAAACTAAAAGACTGTAAAGGGGAAATTTTTCAGATAAAGATTCTATCTTTGAGCATGTAACAAAGAATTTAAACCATTATCCTTTTTTTATTTTCTGCATCTACATGGACTTTTCCCCTTTGTCCATTTTGTGACCATACTTAATCCTGAGTTTTTTCTTTTATTTAAGGGCACCATTTCTCTAAGTCGCCTTTTCTAACAAGTGCCCCTCACCCCACAATCTCCTACTTCAGTTCTCAAAGCTTGGTCCCAGAACCAAGGACATCAGCATCACCTGGCAACTTCTTATAACTTCAAATTCTCAGACCCCACCCACTCCAGACCTGAATTAGCAATGGGAGGGGGGGGGGGCAGCAATCTGTGTTTTAACAAGCCCTCCAGGTGATTCTGATCCATGCTGAAGTTACTGGTAATTGTCAGTGTCTGACACATGGATGCCATGCCCTTGATTCAGCATTCTGTGGGGACCACTTGAGTCAAGTACCAAGATGTTTCCTAGGCGTCTCCACCATTCAAGTTACCAGGCTAGATCCACAAGGGAACAAAGAGGGGAGCACCAGTCCCAGCCCAATTCTTTTATTAAGTCAAGTGAAAGCAGGGCTAAAGGCAGCTTCAGCAAGCAGCAAGTTGTAACATGGCTATTTTCTCATCTACCTGTTTTAACTCCATCTGCCTGCACAGTCTCACCTGTTCTAATCAACTTTGAATTTTATTAGTTTACAATATGTGAGCTACTGTGTTTACATCTAAATGACGGGAAAATAAATCTGTACTCTGCTGAAAGAAATTTGTTTGATGACCCCCGTTTATTGCTTATGAAAGTTTGTAAGAAAAACTGAAGAGCAATTTTAATTAATAGGTTCAATAAAGACAACCACCACAAAGAGTTTACTTAATACATTTATGAATAGGAGATAAAATATCCTTGAGCACTTTGCAAAACTTCCCAAAGAAGACTAACCTGGATGAACAGACACAAGTATGCGGGCAGCCTGTGCAGTGTGATGTTCTGGGAAAACACCATGAGAGTTTCTGAAGCTCTCCTGAGGGTTAGGTTAACCAGAAATTCTCAGTCTCCACCGCTTATTAGAATTACCTTGATGCTTTTCAAAGGTAATGCCTTACTCTCTCCAATCTGACAATTCCCTACAATTAGCCTGGAGATCAACTTGTGCAGCTTTTTAAAATTCCCCGGATAATTCTGATGTGCCCAAGTTTACAAGCCACTATGTTATTACAACCACCTTTAAAATTCTGAGATGTTAGAGATGTTCTTTACCTTAAGCATATGATGCAAGAACTATATTGCTCAAGATGCAAATGCTTGACCCATAGTAATAAGAACTGTTTTGATCATTAAGAATAAGTTATCCAAATTAATCTCAGATCTTGACATGTAATTTTTGGGATAACAAACCATGCTACTGCTATATTCTATTAAGATTTTGTAACTAGTTCATGCTTATACTCAAAGACAATGTAAGTATGAAGGTTTGATTACATAGTTCACAAAGATTGTTCTTCCTCAATAGGAGGAACAAATTAAATTCTAGCTGTGCCAAAGTGCTCATTGTGTCCACACTGCTTATATCCTGGTACATACAGCAGGCACCAAATACTGACACTGTTATATCTAGCATAATACTCACTAACTCTATGTTAAAAAATCCAATCCTGGATACCCAAAATCATCCAACCCTGGACAACTCTTAAAGTCTTGGCACTTCAAGATCAAGTAAACAGAGTTTAATCTGACATTTAGATGAGATAGGTGTATGAATGTGTAGCCACTTAGATGAAAATTGCAAAATAAAGCAGATAAAATATATCTAGTCATTCCTCTAACAGAGACTAACAGTCACTCAAAAGAACACTAAGGATAATGCTTATATTTTTATATTTTTATGTATCAACACCTATTCCCAAAGCTTTTCTTCCCTCTTCTTGTCAGTTTAGAATAAAAACTATAGCTAATAATTAGAAGATTTTTAAATGAGGTGGAAATTCGTATAGCCAGAATGATACCACAAAAAAGTGTTAATTCTGGCTCTACCCTGCAATATATAAAGTGTCCATAAAGGCGTTACATTTAAATTATGGTATGCTTCCATTTTAACCCAGACACAAAAAGACTTGAAGACTTGAAAAAAAATCAACTTTTCTCTCCAACTGCAAAAGAAGTGTGAGGGGGAAAGTTAGAGAACAGAATTACATCCGACCCACAGAAGAAATGCTGGTACATTCAAAGAACCCCAAACCATAATGTCATAAATGAAAGTCACTGATGCAGGCAATTCTGAGGCCAGTTCTATTCATAGAGCAGGTCCTCGAATAAAAATGTTTCCTTCGACATCGTTTTGTTATAATGTTAATGAAATGCCATAAGAACTTAACTCTTGGAACTTAACTACGCTTATGTCAATTAGCCTATGGTAAAACTGGTTTTGTTATATGTCCTTTCGCTATAGTTCCAAGAACCTATCCCCAACGTTAAGTGAGGATTCACTATATTTAGATAGGGCGAGAAAGGAGTATTACAACATATACCCCTTTTATCCAACTGTCTTCACATCCTCAAAAATAGTGTGCAAAACACCTTCCAAGTCATTAAAAACTCTCCTTAGAGAAACAACCCCCAATTTGACAAGCAGAAAAAAAAAAAAACCATTTTTTTTTTTTAAGTTTGCCTTCTTTATCCTTTTTTGTTAATCCTAATGCTTGTCCAATTAGGATAGAGTGAGCACAAAATGTTTACTCACGAAGATTTACACTGCAGGACAAATATTTTTCTGAAAGACCAGATTCCACCTGTTTTAAGGAAATATACACCCATTTATCTAGTGCCCATGACTTGCTCCCTCTCTTCAACGTGTGTCCCATTGGTTAGCAAGCCTCGGCATCTGCTAAACATCTCTAATTTCTGTTCCCACTTCCACATCCCAGCACCACTGCCCTTCCCAGCTTTCTTCTCCTCCTTCCTGCCCTTCCCTGTGACCTATCTTTCCACTTTCCTCACCCTTTCAGTCTTCACAGCTGATGAAGAAAGAGAAATGTACTCTCTATCAACCCCACTTAATTCAGTAACCAGACTCCTTTACAATTTAAAGTGTACTCTACATATTTCTGGATCTGGCAGTTTTTATTGAAACTTTACTGATATAGATAAATGCTATAACGTTTCACTGCATGAAAACATTAAAGTATGAATGAGTAATCAAAATTAAAATGTTTGCTAATAATACAAAAGATAAATATAAAGCTGGTCTTTTACTCTTAAATAGCCTTAAAAAATATTTTCCAAGGTGTTCCCAGACTATTCCTCACAGAAGAAAAAGTTAACAAAAGAATTAATATAACAATCATCCCCTCATGCTTTTTACAAGTAAGAGGAATAACCCATATATTGGACCTCTTCAGAATTAGCATGTGTTTTTAGAAACACATTCATGCATGTATTGTCTTAATTTGAAGAACTGAGACTAAAAATAGCCAAATTTAACTACTTAAGCACAGTTGCAATGTCTTAATTTGAGGAACTCATAGTAAAAATAACCAAATTTATCTAGTTAAGTGCAGTTAAAACAAACAAAACCCCTCTGTGAATTAACTAAAGAAAATTTCCCACCATTTGACATGAATTTTTAGCAGTATATTAGGAAATGACTTTCCCTTATTCTGAACACCTAGTAGATGCTGGATAGGCATTTGGGATACAAAGATCACTGAGATTTGACCCCTACCATTGAAGAACCCTTTACAGACTTATTTCAAGACCCTTCTAACACAAAATTTTCAAGTTCTAAGTGTAAAAACAAGAGTAAAATATACAGAAAGAATGAAACAAGAAGGAAAAGACTACAAGCTCTGAAATAAAATGTGGCAGGCAATTGAGGTAACATGACATTGTTAACTCTTCTGAATTATCTGACATGCAAAGAGCTGTGACATTTAAGGAACTCCAAGCAGTGATACCTTCAGAAATGGCATTTTAATCATTGTTTAACAAGCCTGAAAGGTAAAAGGCTACAGGGGCTAAATTCCCATCACATAATTTTTAAATGTATTATTTTTTAAGTAGTATGACTAGAATGTGAAGACATCTAAGAAACAAAAGCACCCTAACCTCAAGTTCACATAGGCTTTCCTGAAATGCATTAAAAGGACAGGTAACAAAAATGAAGAGTGGTTAGATGTCTAGCTATAATGGCTGGAAGCCTAATAATGGTTTTTATTTATTGGATACTTACAATGACTTACACTGTTCCAAATGCTTTCTACACAATAGCAGCCCTTCAAGACCTATGCTGTTATTCCAATTCTATAGATAAGGAAACTGAGTTGTAGAGAAGTAACTAATTTTACGATCTACAACTAATGTGCAGGGAATTTCTAAGCCAGGCAATCTCACTCCCAAATGCATAATGATCTTACCAATATGCCTTGCTCCCTCAGTACTGCCTAAGAGAAGAATGCATTAAATAGAAATTAAAATTATGGAATTTAATTGAAATTTAATTGTAAAAGGCAAGGCCTAAAGAAGAGAACGCATACCCAGAAGCACTCCTTTGAAGGCCTTTCTAAATATGGCTGCTCAGGCACAGTGGGTGAGTTTGTTTTTTATCCAAAAGAAAAGCAATAAATAAAGCTTCAACTACAAAAAACAAAACAAAACAAAAGCAATCCATTTTAATTAAATGCATGGAACAGTGGACCCACTGTTTTGTCCACAATGCTATATCTTACAATATATACATTCCCATAAACCTTAATCTGAAATGTGTGAATTGTTGCCATCACCATCAACCCTGTGACAGTCAGCCTATTATAAACTAGTGGTCCTGTGCACAAAATTCGTGCATGGGGTGGGTGTTCCTCAGCTGGGCCTGCACCCTCTCCAATCTGGGACCCCTCAAGGGATGTCCGACTGCCAGTTTAGGCCCGATCCTAAACTGGCAGTCGGACATCCCCCTCGCAATCCGGGACTGCTGGCTCCTAACCGCTCACCTGCCTGCCTGCTTGATCGCCCCTAACCACTCTGCCTGCCGGCCTGCTTGCCCCCAACTGCCCGCCCCCTGCCGGCCTGCTTGCCCTGAACTGCCCCCACCCCGCTGTCCTGATCGCCCCCAACTGCCCCCCCTTTGCTGGCCTGCTCACCCCCAACTTCCCCCCACCCCTCCGTCAGCCTGCTCACCCCCAACTTCCCCCCACCCCCCAGTCAGTCTGCTCACCCCCAACTGCCTCCCCTGCTGGCCTGCTCTCCCCCAACTGCCCTCCACTCCTGGCCTGATCGACCCTAACCGCCTCTGCCTCCGCCCAGCCACCATGGTTTTGTCCAGAAGGACATCCAGAAGGTCTCCCGGTCTAATTAGCATATTACCCTTTTATTAGTATAGAAGAAGATAGGCAATGAAATAGGCTAGAGCATCAACTCATTTCCACAAGTCGGATAATCAAGTCATTGCCTGTAAGTGATCATGACATCTGTTTAGAATAAAAATAATCAGCAAAGCTGTGTACATTACTAGATAATGATGATGATAGTATTTATAATCGATTATCTCACAATCTTATTGGGTAGACATTAGCAACTATACCCATTTTAAGAAAGGAAACAGGCTAAAAGGTTAAGCATTAGCTAGCAAACTAGAGGACTTGCACTTTACTATTAAAATATAATCTTTATAACTTCTAACAAATCAAATCACCAAAACTTTATTTGGAGAAAAAAAGCCAAAAAAAGTCTGACAATAAAATATTGGGTGAAGCTCTTGTCCTAATAATGTAAATATAAGAATAGCTATAAACCACCAAGTTAACTGGGAAGGGCAGAAGGAGAACAGCACAAGAAGCAGACACACTGGGCACCTCCCTAGATAGGGACTTCACACCTCCTGGAAGCAACACCATTTAGCACTAATTTTACCGAGTCTCATAACATTGCTCAATCCCATCATGACAGCTGCATGTATGATCATGACAGCTGCATGTATGATCACAGGCTTTCCTCCTACCCCTTCCATAAGCTGGACCTTCTGCTCTGTATCTATCAGTATTCACCAACTCTTATGGAGACCACCCTGCTGATAAAATTCCAGTTACACAGCAGCAAGCTGTGTTTGAAAGGGGGCCTATCAGGTCAGCATGCAGAATGTCTACTTGCAACAAATGGCTGTGCATGTCATGTATGAAAGGAAAGCCAAAACACAGTGGCCAAAATAGAGCCCCCAAACATTTCAAAGGTCAGGTATACTCCAAAACACTGAAAATGATTTTTCATCAATATCACTCTCTCTCACACACACACACACACACACACACACACACACACACACACGCACGACTAATTTACCCTAAAGCTAACTAACATATAGGAGTTATAAAATGAGCTGGCAAGTTGGTAGAGTAATTCATATGCTCCTAGAAACTCAGACTCTCTCCGTTAGAGCTTCACTAACTCTCACCAAATACAGCTTTGAATCTATCAGAAAAAGATGAGCAGGACACTGGAGATAGCCTGGGAGAAAGACTTGTATTTTCAATTCTAAGTGATTTTTCAAGTAAGGCCAGACTGTTCACAATAACATTTCAAATTAGCAATCCCTCACAAACTCCCTCCAAATGAAAAAGAAATGGATTTTCAAAGCAGTTTCTTATATAAAAAAGAAGCTCTCAAAATCCTAACCTTGTAATAGGAAAAATATTTCCACTAATATTTCTGCAAATAATTAGTCAAATAACAATCAATTACATGTTCAATGTAATAAAAGTCTGCAAAGATTGAGAAGGACTTAAGACATTTATACTACAGTAATTTCACTTTCAAACCACCCAAATATTTTTGATGCAAAAATTGCAAATTTAGACAAGGCAAGGGTTCAATCAACCTTGGAAGACAGACTTCATTTGCAATAGGTCCTCTTTCCTTGGTTTTAAGCCAATAAAACAGAAATTTCTCATTAATGTGCAGAGTCTGCTTTAAAGGAATAGACCATATAGAAGCTTTGCTTTGCTTGTAACCCCTAGCTATGACACCACTCATGTCATCTATAATAATAAAAGCGTAATATGCTAATTAGACCGGGCAGCCAAACGACCTTCTGGACATCCTTCTGGATGACCTTCTGGATGAAGCAGCAGCTGCGAGGGCCGAGCCCCTTGCACGAATTTCATGCATCGGGCCTCTAGTTTCTCAATAAACAAAAAGCAAGAGACAGGGAGCGTTCCCTAGGACCTGTCATGAAATTATTAGAAAGAATGACAGGTCAGTGTTTTAATGTGCCAAACAAGTCTAATAAATGCACTTAAAGTACAAAATGAGAGGAAAAAGGCAACATTAAGGTCCCTGTGGCAGTCTGGATGCTGAATCATACAAGGAGGGGAGGTGGGATACAAACAAGGAGATTCAGAAATGTGGAACTGCTCTCAATGGGGTCATTCACAGAGCTCCGAGCAGAGCATGGTGTTCATCAGTGATATGGTTCCCACACACACTGGGCCAGGGGGAGAATGAGATGCAGAGCTGAAGGAGGCTTAAGGAGAATAAGCAGAAGAGAGAATAAGTTTCATGTTCTAATGGCTTCTAAGCTACAGCCATCTCAGAAAAGGGGTCTCCTTGAGTTCCCCCCACCATATATTCTCCCATCATTTTGAGGTCTCAACCCACTATACACAAGTCAGCAAAGCAAATGGTCTTCGTAAAAGATGCATAATTATTGTGGGCAAAAACATTAGTAATTATCTTTAAATATTATTCTTTATTAGAAAAGTGGTAATTCCCAAACATCTTACTTTGATCTGTTTTACAGAGTCATCATGACATTCACCTATTTTCTTCAGGCTCACAATTTGTATACAACAGTCTTACAACACAAATGAAAATTATAGTATTATTATAGGATCAAAACGAAAGTTCTTCAGACTCTAAGCATGTTTCCCTATAGAAAACAGATTAGTTTCAATTATCAATGTATGTGAATTAGGAAATTCTTCTATAGAGACTGTCAGGACTAACAAAAGCACCTAACTAGACATCTTTAAGCTTCAGGACAATAATAAAATGTAAAAGAAAAATCATCACACTTGAGGTGATGCCAGAGCCAGTCAACGGTCTAGTCAGTAATTATCATCAGGTTGCGTGCTGGGAGATAAGGTGGGGGGTACTGTTTCCTGTCACAACTGAGTTCATAGCCTAATTCAAGGGCTAAGGAAAGGTCTGCACATACAGCCAGACTGTTTTATGCAGGGCTACCTCTACCTGCTCCCCCAGAAATGCAGAGAAAGCTCAGGATGAAACACAGTGGTCCGGGAGGGCTCCTGGAGGAGACAGACTAGAGCCTTAAAGGAAGTATTGTATTTGTTTTGGCTGAAAGATTTTACAGAGAGCAGAGAAATGGCCCAGATAAAAAGATGGCATGTGTGGGCAGGAAGGAAAGCTGCACTGCCAGCACCGCAGCCCAGACAAGGATATGAAAATAATGGGAGAGACCTGCAGCTGCCCACTATTAATTCCTGACTTTAAGCAAAGGCAAGAATTCACATTGATGGCTAAGATTCTTTTTTCCCTAACAATCAGCTCTTTGTCTAGGATGCCATAGGTAGAATGCAGCCTCCCAGTGAGAATAAACTATGACCTTTTGTGGCCCCTTCAAGACCTATGATTCATGTTTCATGGAAAATATTGAGAAATAGTCCATTAGAATGAATCTGCTTTCACAGCATATCGTATGTTTCCTGTGTTTTTCTTCCTTCATTATCACCAAGGACATTCCCATAAAAACAAAATCTTGTTTTTTCCCCAGAGTAACCATTTTTTTTATATTGATTTGCTTTGAATTTCCAGACTGCTTTTCCATGACATCACAACGAGCTTCTTGGGTCTTTCTTGTGATGCCATAAATGTCCTATAGAAAAGATTATTAGGGAAACAAATGCAACTACAAGCAAAAGGGGTTAACATTATACGTGTAATTTCAAAGTTTCCAGGAAGGCCCCCAACCAAGTCCACTCCCTAACCCTATCTCCCCACCATCAATCCCAAACCTGCTGACCAGTGCTGAAATAGCAGAATTCTCCAGCTGACAGTTTCAACCATGGCATAACCAATAGGTATGACTTCAAAGTTTCCAGGAAGACCACCACCACCAACTGCCCCACCACCACCACCAAAACCACTTCCCCACCTGCTGGCTGGTGTGGAAAGAGCATCAGTAGAGCTTTGCTTTCTTAACTTTAATCTCTAGTAAAATGTAAATGCTTCTTTCTGGAGTTTCCATTACAATATGACTGTATTTCCAATCTTTTCCTAATAGGTTTTTTTTTTTTAAAGGCAGGCCAGAAAAGACTGCCTCCCACTGTCCTAGTCCTCTCCCATTGCACCCCTTCTCTTCCAGCAGCTGGAAGCCCCACCTGAACACTCAGCCCAGCCCAACTCTGGGCCCAATCCTGACTTGGGGCAGAAATAATTTAAGGAGTTCTAAGTCAATCCCAGTATCACACCGCCTGCTCTGACTCTGATAAAGACCCAGTCTTCACCATCCACCTTTGCTCTGCAAACCATCTCTATCTCATCCTGGCTATCAGTACCCATCCTAGTATCCTGCCCAGAATCCTGTTATTCCAGGAATAGGAACCCACCTTGCTCTTGTCATATGCCCAAGGAGACCTACTATTGGAGTTCATGCTTCCATGTACTGAGCAATGAAGATCTCAAACTCGAGCGTCAGGCATACCAGAGATGAAAGCTCGACACTGCCCCTTTCCAGCTCTGTGACTTCAGCTGTGTGAATTAACCGTTACGGGCCTCATGTGTACCTATCAACCCATTAAATATGACTAAATACATAGCACAGCATAAGAGCTGAATAAATATTAACAGTGTTAGGGATGTTACTCACAGTGAAAGGATAACATAACTTGTGTTAGAATTTGTAAATATACTGTCTATTCCCAAATTCTGTGTTGTTATGCCCTAACCTCCTGGAGTCAAGGGTTTACTAACTCACAGGGGAGTTAGTCAAATGAAGGCTTTCGGGGGTAGGGTTGCTGAGTGATCACAAGTTATACATTAGAGGCAATCAATGGGTCTGGACTCAAAGTTCCAGATTCTACAGTTCATCCTGTTTCCCCAGTGCTTCCCGAGCCCTGACAAACCATGTGATTCCAGGTCCTAGTCCCTCTCATCTTGTCCTGTGTCATTTCAATTAATTGGCCCAGGTACCACCATGCCCAAAATAAAGATAACCATAGCATGGGGTTTTCAGAAGAGAACAAAGAATAGGAAGGCTGGGGAAGCCAAAGATAAATGGCTTTAGTCAAAGGCATTTTTGAAATCACTGGAAGGGGTGTTAGTGTCACTTATCTCCAAGTATCATCATGAATAAATACAAAGCTCCCATTGTGAACGGAGCAACATACTTGCAACATTCCCTACAGAGTATACCAGTTACTGACATGGACTCACACAAAAAGTGGGAGAGAGGCTAAGTAGACGAACACACACACACACACACACACACACACTCTCTCTCTCTCTCTCCTCAGACATCAAGAAGTAAAAGCAGGTGGCATGAAAGTGTGGATTTTATAGATGTTGAACTACTCAGCAATTTGCTTTTATAGATTGTTACACATACTCAGTTGTAGAGGGACACAGTTTACCTGCCAATTCAGGAGGCTCCAATGATACCATGCCCAGAGGCTCAACTGCTTTCTCACTGAACTGTAAACATCAGCTTCATTCTAACAGGTGAAGTGACTTTTCATCTGGTGTGACTTTTTTAAAGATATAGATTGAATTCTAAGTTTCATTTGTTGATAATATCAATCTATTAAAGTACTATAAGGAGATCGAAGATTCTATATCCCACACTATTTTAAAATATTCACTTCTTCTCTTCTTTGACCTGAAGTTTTTGTCAATAAAAACTAGGTTTGGTTTGAAATGGTTTAGAACAGCGGTCGCCAACCAGTGGTCCATGAGGTCCAAAAGGTTGGCGACCACTGGTTTAGAACACCACAGATGAATTTCAGGGACACAATGGTCAGAGAAATGCAATCAGTAAAAATTACTAACAGAATGGTTAAGTCACTTCAAATTAACTGCAATTAAAACTCATTAGGCTTGAATCTTAAAAAAAAACACTCATTTCTAAAAAAAAAAAAAAAATTCCTAAATTTGTATTCATATAGGTACAAAAACAAGTAGTGAACTTACAAAGCAGCATGCTCCATTATGGAAAGCAATAGAAAAATCAACCTTTTCCATGTAACTCATTATAGAAAACCAAACAAAGGGTATTTCCCCTCATTTGTTAATATAATGATAAGCAAGTCCAGGTATTAAAAACAAGCCCTAGGATCAGTGGGTTGGGCACTGTCCAGTGCACCGAAAGGTTGCCAGTTCAATTCCCAGTCAGAGCACATGCCCAGAGGCAGGCAGGAGACAGCCAACTGGTGTTTTGCTCTCACATGAGTTTCTCTCTCTCCCTTTCCCTTCCCCTCTCTCAAAAAATCAATTAAAAATATTTTAACAAATAAAAATAAGCCCTATGATCACACTCCAGTCCAATCAATAACCTAGTAGTGAACTCAATTATATCTCAATTTGCCATAGGTCCAATCACTGCCAAAAACAGCCATCACGAACAGTGCTCTCCAACACAAGTGTTTACAGGTTAATACAGATCTGGATTGATCTTACTACAACAGAATTCATTATGGATCAGAGTATCTAAGTATTCTTTCCAAAGTGAACTACAGGGAAGAGACACTGGTATCACACAAACTAGAAATTAACTGAAATGCCCAACGAGCTGTATCCAATTAAAGAACTACACCCAAGGAGCCTCTAGTTGATGCTATATTGGAATAAGACTTTGGAAATCCTGGGAGGGGGTATTTTGTATATGGGAGGGACATGAATTATTGGAGGTGGAGTGTAGAAGGTGGTGGGCAGCTTAAATGGTCCCCAAATATTCCTGCTTGCTGGTAGGCAACCCTGTCTAAACCCCTTTCTTGAGTGGGCTGAACCTAGTATTGCCTCTTGCCCTCTACCTGCTGCTGTGATGAAGCCAGCTGCAAGAATGTAAGTGTCCCCAAGGACAGCCACTTAGCAAAACACTGAGGGACGCCTCCTGCCAATACCCTGCAAAAAACTAAATCCTGCCAATAACCACTTGAGCAAGCCTGAAAAAGGCTGACCCTCAGACATGCTTTAAAATGACTGCAGCTCTAGGCCATACCTGAATTTTAACATTTTAAAAGGCCTAAAATGTGCTAAGCTGTGCCCAAATTCCTGACCCACAGAAACTGTAAGACAATAAATGTTGTTTTAAGCCACCAAACTTGGAAGTACTCTGTTAATATCTATCTGATAATAAATGACAGGTCGTTAATAGAAATATTACCTATAAAATCATCATTTGGATAGCATCACAATATATATGTAAAACTTTTATCTAATTTGAATAAATGTTGTTTTAAGCCACCAAACTTGAGAGTACTCTGTTAATATCTATCTGATAATAAATGACAGGTCGTTAATAGAAATATTACCTATAAAATCATCATTTGGATAGCATCACAATATATATGTAAAACTTTTATCTAATTTGAAAAAGTACTTCCTATTCTCAATTGGAATTTTTCAGGTCTACCAAATTCCATAATATATAAAACCCTGCAAGCTTTCCCAAGTTAAATTAATGCACTTAAGGGTCAATAGAATACTAGAGGTATTTAACTCTGTCTCTTTTATGTCAGCATCTACATCAGCATAAAGGAGTCCCTATTTGACAGAAAGAAAAAGAAAAAAATTTTTTTTAATTTCAAGATAAATTTTACTTCTAGAAAAATCATAGGTAGACACAGAGAAACACTCCACTTTGTTAAAATAATAAAGAAAAACTCCTTTGATTAGAAGGCTTCCAAAAAAAAAATCTCTTACCTTGAATGCACTGAAGTGTTCCATCCTCCGCTCTTATTGTAAAAGTCTCACCTGGATTAACTTGAACAAGAATAACCTGCCAAAATAACACATTAATTTCAATTTAATACTAGAACATCTGGGATTTCTCTAACAGTTTTATTACCTAAATTTATGTTCTAGACAGGAAGTATGTGGCACAGAATCTTGTATAAACACAAAATTTAGGATATGTCTCAGACCTGGTTCAAATGTGAGGGGACTAAGCATATGCATTTGAATTTAGCTAAGTGAATTCTCCAGTGTTGCTTATGAAGCTATGTGACTCAAAATCTCAATTTTAAGATATGGTTTCCTCTCACACAATTCCTCTTATTCTTTCACTAATTCAGAGACGGCAATTAAAAAATTAAAAGACCAGAAACCATACTTATAAAGGAAAATTGCACAGAGAAATGAGGTTCTGACCTAAAACTGTTGCATAATATTCCCATGCATCTATTATTGACATGGGGTATATGATTTTTATTTTTTAACAACAGAAACCAATTTACTAAAAAAAAGATTGGAAAAAGCATCTGTGTATAGGATCTGGAAATAATAATGAACAGTACAAAATAAATAAATAAATAAATATTACAAGTAGTTCCCACCAAACACTCAGATTTTTAAATCCATTACCTAAATGTCAGTGTTTTGGTCATATGAACATAAATATTTAATATTAGAAGACAACTTCCAAAAGACTGGACCATGCATGGCAACGGCAAAGTATGTTTTCAAGAGCCTCAGAGTTTTAGTTCTAATGTAATGTAGTTCCTCTTTAGATAAAAAGAGAAAAGGTCACTAATTTATATGTAAATACAAATTAAAGGACATAACCCATGCTTAAAAACTGTGGTTAAAAATCATGTGCAAGGTTGACACTAATAAAATAATTACTATATATTTTTAGAAATTGGAAAGATGTCAGTGTCATTCATCTTAGTCTTTGGAGCAAGCCTTGTTCTTCTCTGCCTTGAAATCATCAACTTACTGTTCCCCCTGTCTGTAATGCTCCTCCTGTACTCCTTACTCTTTGCCCAGTACTCATCTTACTCTTCCCCCAACCAACACCTACACCAACTCATCCTTGTGAGCCTAAGAAATGGCATTTGACTCTCAGGAAAGGTCAGGTCCCCAATAATATGTTCTAAAAAAAACAAAACTCCACTTCTCCTTCCTATAATTTATAATTGCAATTACTTAATTAAGCAATTATGTTAGTGTCTATCTTTCCTTCTTTAGTCTAGGCTCTAAAATCATAAGATCTGGCACACAAAATAAGTGTTCAAAACTACGCCTGATACAGAATAAGTGCCCGACAACTATTTTCAGTGACTGAGAGCTGTAAAACATAAGAAAAACCACTGCAAATAATTCACTTATAAATTAAGCTTTCTTTACATGTAATTTAAAAAGTCAACTTTTTTTACTATATAAACCACATGTAGTATCATAACATCTGTTTTGCAAATTTAACTTATCTGTTTTGTAAATTTATTGAGAAAAAAACATTCCACCTTTAAAAGCTAAACCTTTAATACCCGTGCATTTTGATTCTTCTAATAATTCACCACAGGCGACACTACTGGCATATTAAAAATGTTCAATATCAGGAAATACATTAACTGGAGAAAACAGGATCACTCAGCGAAAAGTAATCCAAACTTCATCCCTGGTGCTTCTCATTACCTTGAATTATAACAGTTATTTCAGAATGATCTATTTTTCCTGTACCATAACTACATCAATAACCTTTCAGTCCTAAATATTCAAAACTCTCACCAATGTAAGCACATTGTGCCATTTTAAGAACTAAAAAAAAAAAAAAAAATCCCTTGGTGTCTATAGAATGACTAAAGCATTTCAATTGCTTTCTTGAAAGTGAGCTTTTATTTTATTTTATTTTATTTTATTGTGTGTGATTTTACTGAGCTTTATTTTTAATTTAAATTATTGTTTGAAGTATTACATAAGTCTCCTTTTTCCCCCACTGACCTCTCCCTGGCTGCCCCCACCCCCCAGTACATGCCCTCTCCCTCCACCCCCATCTGTGTCCATTGGTTATGCTCATATGCATGCACACAAGTCCTTTGGTTGTTCTCTTACCCTCTCACCCCCCACCTTCCCTCACAGGTTAGACAGTCTGTTCGACGCTTCTATGACTCTGGTTCTATTTTTGTTCCTCAGTTTATGTTGTTCATTATATTCCACAAATGAGTGAGATCATGTGATATTTATCTTTCTCCGACTGGCTTATTTCACTTAGCATAATGCTCTCCAGTTCCATCCATGCTGTTGCATATGGTAAGAATTCCTTGAAAGTGAGCTTTTTAAAGTCATTCCTAACATGAAAACAGTTGTGATTTAACTTTATCTTTATATAAACATTGAACATAACTCGACTACAATGGAATGAAACAATACTCCAATAAAGAAATTTTTCATGCCTTTTCAAAAGTCCACAGGCAAATTCTAACATCACTGTAATAGAGCAGAAACCACCTGCTTGGTGTTTATACCTTTAGGAAGATGCCTATAATATATGCCTGTAAAATTAATTAGTTGGGGGGGGGGGGAAATCACTGGACATCAAGACTATGTCCCAGATATTCTTTGACAATCCCAAATTCATATGTCAGACTAGTCCTGAATGCTGGTTCTAAAAGTACAATTCACCAGTATTATCGAAAGTCCCAGACACAAAAAGGGATTGATGAATTGGGGTAGGAGGTTCCAGACTCTGTCACATCATGTGTTTATCATATTGCATAAAAAGTGTCTATAATGGTTCGTTAGCGGTCACTGACACCAGATCACATTCAAAGATGCATCCAGCCACCGAAAGTCATTTATGTCTTCCCCTCTTGCTTCTGTTGAGGCCAATTCTAGACCCCCCATCCCACTTGTTCAGGGAGAAAGATGATAGGTAAAGGGCTTTTAAGCATCCTACTAAATAAAATACCTCCTTTCAAATGTTTAGTTCCCTGTAATTTTCCCTGCTACTGGGTTGCTATGGTAACCAGATTATAATCTACCAAGTTACCTCAGAAACCAGGCAAATCTCCTGTGTCCCAATATCAATTTTTCTTAGTAAGAGCCAAAGTCATTATTTGAACAAACCGTATTCATTTGGCACCGAGATATTTTAAATGAAAGCATTTTGCATTACTGTGGCAGACTGACCTCCTTGCTGTTTTCACTGTCAATAAAGGAGAGATAAAAATAAAAATTTGACACACACCAGCCCAATGATCTGTCCCTGAAAACAGACATGAATGAGAAGGCGGCAGAAAGCCTTGCATCACCAAGCCTTGAGGAGCATGAGTCACACCCTGGCAGGCTCCCTGGTACTTAACCTTCTACATCATACAAGCCAGTCTCTCTCTGTGTCTCTCTGTCTCTGTCTCTGTCTCCCCCACCTTTCTCTTCCTCCCTCCCTCCTTCTTTCTCACCACAAAGCAGACATAACTGTTACAAGTTCTTTTAAATACAGAATGTGAAGCATAACATCACTGTCCAAACCTCATCATTTTTTGTCCACTCACTAAGCATTTTCTGCTTTTCCAACGTCAGCATTAAAACAATTCATGCTATGTTCTGTGTCTTGTCAGAGGGAAAAAGAAAAAAAGACAGATTTTAACCACTGATAGACTTTTGCCCCATAGATGTTAAAATAGAATCATGTTAATCAAATTATTAAGAGCATACTTCAGGTCACTACTGCTTCATTGGTTCTGTTTCAAATCTCTTAGTGCTACATGAACCAAGCAGCCCGAAATAACCAAAGGCAGTTTATCCAGGATTAATGAAAAATAAGTGACCACTTTTCCAAAGTCTAAAGAAACAACAAAATAAGAGGTAGGATTAATATAATTGAGCAAAAGGCCAAACACAGCATCCTGGAAAAGCTTTAACCAGCAAGACAACTGAAACCGGTGTAACAGATCTTTCCTTAAAAGTAAGCCTGAATCGGCCCTGGCCAGGAGGCTCAGTTGGTTGGACGTCATCCCGTACACCTAAAGGTTTCGGGTTCCGTCCCAGGTTAGGGCGCATACCTAGGTTGTGGTTTGGGCCCAGTCAGTCGCACATCGATGTTCTCTCTCTCTCTCTCTCTCTCTCTCTCTCTCTCTCTCTCTCTCTCTCTCTCACACACACACACACACACACACACACACATCACTAAACATACACTGAGTGGCCAGATTATTATGAATTCTGAACACATAATAATCTGGCCACTCAGTGTATATCCTATATAATAAAAGGCTAATATGCAAATTGTCCCCTCGACCAGGAGTTCGACTAGCAGGCAGGCCGGCCAACCACCCATGTCCCCTCCCCCTGGCCAGGCTGGCCGGACCCCACCTATGCACGAATTCATGCAACGGGCCTCTAATATATATATTATTAATATATATATATATGTGTGTGTGTGTGTGTGTGTGTGTGTATACACACACACACACACACACACACACACACACACATACATACACACACACATATACATACACTGAGTGGCCAGATTATTATGCGTTCAGAGATCATAATAATCTGGCCACTCAGTGTATTCTCGAGTGCAGATTTTTTTTTTTTTAGTCATTCTAAATCTGTTTCTTAATAGAAGAGGAAAAGGGAAACTACTTTTGCAATTTAAATTTGGGGTGGTTGATTAACCAGAAGATCAATTTATGCCTCAAATAAAAATTACCAGCCACCTGACTAAATAAACACTGTCATGTACATGGCCATCACAAAACCTTCTGCTGGGACAATAGTACTGACTGTCCGAAGATGAAATATTACATTTTCAGCATTCTGAAAGTTAGACCCAATATCCACATAATTGAGATATAAACTATGATAGGAGAGGAGATAGCATTTCACTTTTGGAGCTTTTTGAAACGTCCCAAACTCTGTGAGGTGTTTTACTCTCAACTGTTTCATGTATAAATGAATACCTCTCACTTGGAGGAAGCATTTAGGATCACCCAACAGATACCTTTAGTGGAAAAAGTGATACAACCTAAAAACTGCAGAATTCCACTTGAGGAAGGATTCTATCCAGGAACACCCAATAACTTTTAAGAAGTGATCTTTGACTACATGAGAGGAATAGTAGTACCTTTTTGCGCTCTCTCTCTCTCTCTCTCTCTCTCTCTCTCTCTCTCCCTCCCTCCCTCCCTCCCTCCCTCCCCCCACTCCCCCCAATTCTGGAACTTCAGAGAAATCCTGGAGAGCTCAACCCAAGCCCTAAGGGACCCAAAACACCTAACAATACACACCTTTGAGACCCTAGTCCCTGGCCTCTATGTCACAGACCACAATGGCCTCAAGAGATACATCATTTGTTTTCTCCAAATCAAGAAAAGAAGCTTTAGATGACCAGCACTTATCTTTGTGGTAATAACATGATACAAAGAAAATGTCCCAAGATTTAAAATGTGAACAGGTAAAATAGAAAAGTAATGGAAGATGATGGGAAAATACTGATTGCCTCATCTGCTCACTTGTCCTACTTGAAGCCTGAATCCACAGCTGGCAGAAAAACAACACACAAGACCAGGAAGCCTCCAAAGGTACTTATACACTGGGTCAAGGCACAAGGAAATGGATGGCATGTAACACCCTTCCCTTGGTCAACACCACTCACAGGATAAATGGTCTTGTTTTGTTTCTTCCTGGGCTTTAGGGCTCATTCTGTTTAAAGCAAGGAGCAAGAATGCTCCAGTGCTCCAAAATTTCTAATACTCTGATTTCCTCAAAGGATGGAAGGTGAAAAAGTTGTCCCCCTCAACAGATCATTTCATCTCTCAAATTAAGTCAGCATGATGCAGCCTACTTATCAACTCCTAACAGGTGTTTTTCCTACAATGATTATATAAATAGCTATTAATTATGAACCTGTATGGTCTTCCAGGAAGGTATTACTAACCAGATTTTACAGATGGGGAAACTGAGGCTTAAAGAGGATAAGTAACTTGTCTAAAGTCACAAAACTACAAAATGACTGAGCTGCCCTGGACTCCAGCTCTGTCTGACCAAAATGCATGCTCTTCTCTTCTACACACAGCTTCCCTCTCTGATGGGGGCAGGCTTCACAGAGTCCATTCTCTATGAAGATACTTCAATAAACAGCTAGAAGGAGAGCAAGTATGCAACTGGGTCAGAGGCATGTCACCAAAGTCTGAGGACATTCTCTTCTAGGAAATCCAGGCTCACTCCCTGAGCCAGAGCCCCACACTCCCACTATGGCAGTTAAGTTGTAAGGAATCCCACAACAATAAACAGTTGTTTTTATATTGGGCAGGATTTATTCTCATAGTCTTTTCAGTCCTTGAATTCCCTCAGAATCCTGAGAAGAAGCAATGAGCCAACCACTTATCACAATCACTAGATGCCATTTCTCATGACCCAATAGGATGCAAAAGAAAGAAAGAGAGGTGGGGGTAAAGGGGAGAGATCAACCAAAGGACTTGTGTGCAAGCATATGAGCCTAACCAGCGGTTAAGGACAACAGGGGGGGTGGGGGCATGTGTGGGGAGGGGTGTGGGATGGGAATGGGGGGATGAGGACAAATATGTGATACCTTAATCAATAAAGAAATTTAAAAAAAAAGAAAGAGATGACTCTGCAGAAGATTGAATCTGTATTTTCTATGCCTCCCAAAAGTCACCTGTCAGTAACCAAAAATGCAGGAATACATTAGTAGGTAAACCAAAGACAAAGAAGTCAGATGAACCAAAGAGGACATTTTTATACACTGAAATTACACCATTGCCTGTTGAAAATATATACACTCAAGAGTTCAATAACTACATTTCATGAAATAAGTGTCCTTAGAAGAATTACTACATTACGGTCTTAATTGAGCAAATATTAATGAGTGCCAGAATGGGTCTAGAATTCCTCTAAGCATTGAGAATACAACCTTAGAAAACACAAAGTTCTGCCCAACTCAAGCTAAGAAATAAAACTTGCATGGGATAGGGGTGGGGGGATCATTTAAATAAAAATAAAGCATTTACAGATAGTAGTAAGGGCTATAAAGAAAATACAATGGCATCTTGTAAAAATTGTACATTTCTACTCCCTTTAATTGTATACTGCCTAGAATAAAGAGATTACATTACAAAAAGAGCTGCTGTTTGCTAAGAATAAAAATATAGCATTAACTTAAATGGAAAAAATGCAAAATGTAATATAGATGACCAAAACTAGGTTAAAAGCCTCTTTTAAGGGAACCACAAATGCCAGAGTCTAAAGTTTCAACTACAGGACTTTCAAGATAAAACCAAGAATATAAAAGACCAAAATTCCATGTAAGCCTAAGTGTAGTTTTCCCCTGGCTAACAGCTACCAAATATCCTTATACATTTGAAGCACCATTATGTTTAAATCTTTTTATTTTATTTTATTAAATACATTATTCACATTTGTTGAATACCAAAAAATGTAATTCTTCTTCCTTTAAAAATTATGTTCACACCCTGGCCGGCATGGTTCAGTGGTTAGAGCATAGGATTGCAGATCAAGGGGTTGAAGGTTTGATACCCAGTCAAGGGTGAGTACCTGGGTTGCAGGTCCATCCTGAATTTTGGAAGCAACCAATTGATGTGTTTCTCTCACATCGATGTTTCTCTCCCCTTCCTCCTTTGTTTCTCTCTCTCCCCTTCCTCCTTTCCACTCTCTCTAAAAAAAAAAAAAAAAAAATCAATGGAAAAAAATATCGTCGGGTGAGGATTAACAACAGCAAAAAATTATGTCCACTGAGAACAAATTTTGGTTCCTGTCATCACCATTCAGGGTGAATTCTTGTAAAAACTGTCCATCAAGTGAGGTACAAGCCCTTTCTAACCCTCAATTCCATCCATGTGCCCATGTTCCCAAACTTGGCTCTGGCCACACTGATAAGGAATCAACAGCTCGGGCTACGTTTCACCTAATCAGCCCTCCCTGAATGTGCTTTGCACACTGAATCTAGAATGTCTCCCTCCATTTAGACACAGCTACCTCAGGTCTGGTTTTGACTGGCTGAGACAGAGCAACACAATCCATGCTGATGTACTTAATTAATGCTACACAACTCTGGAAAGCTGTGCACTGAACCTAAGCAAACAACTCTGTCAGAATCTCAAGGCCAGTGAAGAACATATTTAACTGCCTATATCCCAATATTCTTCTATTTTTAAGACTCATTTCAATGTTGGCCACCTTATCCATTTAATACTGTTCTACTGCTAACCTTATTCATTTAACACTGTTCTACCACTTAAGACATAATCAAGTAATAATGTGCCCATAAAGAATGTTCTCATCCTTATAACAAAAAATCAGTTCCCAATACTTTGTCATTAAATATTCTAGAATTAACAATTCTAATTGTTATACTTTATATTAATTACTTAAAATTAATACTAATATTGTCTGTTATTTTGTGCCCAGTAATGTCAACCCAGAAGTAAATACAACTATGTAATATTCTAGGAATTTGGAAGGATTTTGCAGAAGAGAGAGAAATATTTCCCACTTCATGCCATTGCAGAGTATATTATCACTGATTTAAGGCCTTGACTTTGCATTGATTATTAAGCTTATTTAAATCAATACTTAATGCAATTGTTGAACCCTTGATTATTCAACGAAGATTTGCTGAGTAGTTATTATGTACCAGGCACTTTATTAAGCATTGATAATTCTAAGATGAGAAAGATGAAATCCTACCCATTTGTGTGTTGGTTGAACAGTAGAAAATACAATTAACTGTAATAAAATGTGATTATTTGCTAGTAAGTGCTATGGAAACTGAAGAAACCATGAAGAAATCAGGAAAAGTTATAGTTAGGAGTAACATTTAAAATGGGACTGGGAGACTTCAATTAAATAAGCAAAAGAACAATTATACAAGCAAATACATGGAGGCCCGATGGTATAATGTGTTCAGAATTCAAATGTGCTAGAATTTCAATCTAATCTCATTTCAGTTTCATTTCTAAACTAATCATTTAAAAGTCAACTAAGATGCCCGAGATACACAGTGAGAGGAGTAAATCAGAAAGATCACACCCTAATAAAGTTAATTTTAAAAAATAAAACAGGCCCTGGCTGGTTTGGCTCAGTGGATAGAGCGTTGGCCTGTGGATTGAAGGGTCCCAGGTTCGATTCGGTCAAGGGCACATGGCTCGGTTGCGGGCTCGGTCCAATGTGCAGGAGGCAGCCAATCAATGATTCCCTCTCATCATTGATGTTTCTATCTCTCTCTTCCTCTCCCTCTCTGAAATCAATAAAAATATATTTAAAAAAAAATAAAACAAAAAAGAAAGACTATAGTTGAGTCCCAGCTCTGGTAGGTAAGACACTTAATCTATCAAACCAGGTATTTTCTCAACTGAAAAAATAGATAATACCTACCCCATAAGTGTGCTTAAGAAACAGGGAAACCCTAGTATAGTCCTTGTACAAGGCCTTACACATAATATGTGCTCAATAAATAACTTTTATTCATATTTATTTTTCTTTCAATTTTTACCAGTGGCAAATCTTAGTTAAAAACGTGGCCTCTCATAACAGAGTATATATAAAGAAAAAATTTTACTGAATCTGCCATATTTCATGTTCTCAATAAGATCTCAAACCAGCCAATTCTCACCTCTGACCAAATTTTCTGTTTGGGAAACATTCTGGCTTTCACCTCCCAACTGATTTACATTCCAGGGTCTGTGCAGCTTCCGTGGATCCCAGCAACAACAGTGACTTTGGAATCCATTCACAGAAGTTCTGAAATCTAAGCCCTTTCTTTACATCTACAAAATGGTTTGAATTACTTGGAAACGCTTCTAATTAAGATTATCATAATGAAAGCCAGCAATAAAAAGTAATAAAATAACACCACAGTGTGTGGAAATTTCCTATTAAGTGCTCAGAACTCCAGGAGAGGACCCTTTTCTGACCCATAAGCTGCCTTCTCAAAGCACACAGGAAGAATTAAACTTGGCCAGGGGCACCAAGCATTTGCCTTTACAAACACTTAAGCAACTAAGTTGAGAGGTTATGCACCATACAATTCAGGAGAACAGAATTATACAGCTGGATGCTTAAGACCATTACAAAGTTTAAAGAAAAAGTCCAGATTTGGGGTTTCAAGGCAAACAGACTGAAAACACTCTTCAAAACTGTAACGCTTGAAGATTTTCCTTTCTACATTTTAGTCCTAGAGCTTTGTAAGCAACTGTTGGAAAGCTCAGTGCATTTATACTCAGTCTTGGAAGAATGACATCCCTGAGTGCATACACATGCTGACTTGTACAAATGAACATATTATTCCAATTCTTCCCTCATTCTGCACCAAGTCCAAATTCAGGGCTGACACTAGTCTCTGCAGACGACGCAGGAAAAACGTGACAAAGATTTTCCAGCCAGTCCCTCCCCTCTGCACACGCCCTCAGCACATACAGGCACACAGCCGATTCTGTGCACGGCTCTAATTCAGGGCCAGTTTATGCACCATGACATCAGCACAGTAGAAGGAGCCAAGTTTAAACTCCATCTGGGACACATAATGTCCAGGCACACTGTGACTTCTTTTGTTTATATACACTGACTAAATATGTCCTGGTGGTAAATGAACTAAGTCTTAAGATTGATTTCCCGAGGCCTCCAAAACAATATTCTGCACCCCTGAAGCAACTCCCTGTCTCTAGTTCTCTTTCCAAAGCTATTCGTAAGTGATTTTTAACAGAACCCTTGATTTTGAAATATATAATTAACATCTTGAGGAGAGTCAAAGTCCAAGAAGCCCTGCATCAATCTAAAAAAAGAAAAGGAAATGGCTAGCAAAAGGGTGTGGTATCACGGCTCATGGTACAAATACTGGGTGACACAATTCTGTGTCCCCGAGAACAGGAATACCCAGAGGTGAGAGATTTAAGAAATGCTCATACAGCAAAGTGGCGTTTTTGTTTTTTGTTTTTTTTTCTCTTTCAGGACCAACTTGGATTTTTTTTATTTTTATTCTGGCATTACTTCAGAGAAATAATTACAAATTCAGAATGAAAAACAAACAATTTTATAGGTTCAAGTCTTACAACAAGTTTTTAGATTTCTTTTAAGACACAAAAACTGTGCCTCTAGGGTGATGTAATACTTGAATGAAAATGAAACGCAGGATCTGGGAGGAAAAAAAGGCAGACAAAAAGGGCCCCTCCTAACTCCCAGGGTGAGTCTCCCCAGGAGAGGAATGCCTGCTACCCTGTCTGCTCACCACCAGCTCAGCAGCTGCTGACCCCAAAGGGACCACTCCCCTGCTGCTAATCTCAGGGAGACAACCATTCCCCAAGGAAAGAAAGGGAGCAGCTCCTGAGAGCTGGGCCTCAGATGACTTCACTCCCAACTCCTCCAAACTCAACTGCTGCCTCCAGGCCTCAGACACTACCAGGACTGCTCAGTCTGCACTTCGCAGAAGCTCCAGAGTCAGAATCTCTGCCACCTTCCAGAGATAACATGAAGGTCACATAACAAACAGGAGTACTCTTCTTTGTGACCTCGACCACTTACTACTGGGCAGAACCCAATCCCATGTCTCTCCAGACGGTTTACCTGCACAGGACAAGAGATATGCCTAACCCAGCAACCCCACCCTTCCTGAAAGGTAGGACATAAGTGGATTCAAAACCCAGTGCTGTGATTTGCCAGCTGTAAGTACTTAAACTTTCTGCCCTCTGGTTCTGTCTGTAAAAATGTTCATCGCCTTATAGGGTTATGATTACTGGATGAAATGATGTACGAAAGTGCTTACCACCATTCCTAGCACCTCAGGCCCTCAAATAGTTACTATTACTTCCCTCCACCATAGATGGAACAAAGAAATCAAAATATCAAACATAAGCCATTCTTTCCAACAATTTAACTTACTGCCCACAAATAACCACTCAACTAAAAGTTGAAAGCAAGCTTACAAAGTAACATTTGAGTTTGAGGTGAATGCCAAAAATTTATGTAGACACTGGGAATTCTTTCAGTGTCAAAAATCTAATCTTTAATATAACTTTTGCATTGTTTTTAAGGTACTGAAATCTCTGGAAGAGTCAACCTTACAAATCTTTCATCCTCTACTTCCTGCTTGGTTTTAGGATAACTGTTAGAAGATGAACTACTGCCACCCTCCTAAAAAGGAGCACACAGGTGGTGTGAGGCTGATCTTCAGGGCTTCTCCTGCAGGCTCTTTAAAGTCCCAAGGCAGCTTGAAGTGGCACCATGTGGAGAGGCAGACAATGCAGTGGGAAAGCTCTCAGTGCCTGACCATGAGTAAACCACTTTAAATACAAGAAAAGGGAAGACTCCAAGAAGGAAACTGGATGTGAACACCCATCTATGAAAGGACAATGACCTCTATTACACAACTCCATTCTCATTTGGTTTCCTAAATCTTTAAAACAGTTATTACTCACAGACAAGGGTATATGTAAACCTAAGGTCTGATTTCCCATCTCAACAGTTAGAAGAAAAAAATTATTACCATTTCTTTCTAATTCATATTATATTTATATGTCATATTACTTTATTTTCAGTCATAAATAAAGTCACCAAGTAAATTATAGAGAAAAACAGTCATTCTATAAGGATATTTTTTATATGGCCTTTTTGCCAAGGTTATGAGAATTAAGATAGGTCTTAAGAGGGCCCATTCTGACTACATCAATATAAAAAGCTTCTGTACAGCAAAGGAAACCATTTACAAAACAACAAGAAAGCCCACTGCATAGGAGAATATATTTGCCAATGTTATCACCGATAAGGATTTAATCTCCAACATTTACAGGGAACTCATACAATTTAACAAAAGGAAGATAAACAACCCAATCAAAAAAATGGGCAATGGACCTAAATAGATACTTTTCAAAAGAGGACATAAGGAAGGCCAAGAAACATATGAAAACATGCTCAAAGTCACTAATCATCCAAGAGATGCAAATCAAAACAACAATGCGGTACCATCTCACACCTGTCAGAATGGCTATCATCAACAAATCAACAAGTGCTTGATGAGGATGCAGAGAAAAAGGAACCCTCCTGCACTGCTGGTGGGAATGCAGACTGGTGCAGGCACTGTGGAGAACATTATGGAGTTTCCTCAAAACTAAAATGGAACTCACATTTGACCCAGTGATCCCACTTCTAGGAATATATCCCAAGAAACTAGAAACACCAATCAGAAAGGATATATATGCACCCCTATGTTCATAGCAGCACAATTCACCATAGCTAAGATTTGGAAACAGCCTACGTGCCCATCAGTGGATGAGTGGATTAAAAAACTGTAGTAGCCGAAACCGGTTTGGCTCAGTGGATAGAGCATCGGTCTGCGGACTAAAAGGTCCCAGGTTCGATTCCGGTCAAGGGCATGTACATTGGTTGCAGGCACATCCCTGGTAGGGGGTGTGCAGGAGGCAGTTAGTCGATGTTTCTCTCTCATCGATGTTTCCAGCTCTCTATCCCTCTCCCTTCCTCTCTGTAAAAAATCAATAAAATATATTTTTTAAAAAATAGAAAAAAAACTGTAGTACATCTACACAATGAAATACTATGCTGCAGTAAAAAAGAAGGAATTTTTACCATTTGCAACAGCATGGATGGAACTAGAGAGCACTATGCTAAGCGAAATAAGCCAGTCAGAGAAAGATAAATATCACATGATCTCACTCATTTGTGGAATATAATGAACAATATAAACTGATGAACAAAAATAGAACCAGAGACAGAGAAGCATCGATCAGACCATCAAACTTCAGAGGGAAGGTAGGGGAGGGTGGGGGTAAGGGGGAGAGATCAACCAAAGGACTTGTATGCATGCATATAAGCCTAACCAATGGACACAGACACCAAGGGGGTGAAGGCAGAGTGGGGGGTGGGGGGACAATGGGGGATAAGGACACATATGTAATACCTTAATAAGGAAAAAGAAAGAGGACCCATTCTGTCAACACAAAACAATTAAACTGGTCAAATCAGAAAAAATGAATGAGTTGTGTAACTCTGTCCCATTTAGCTACCAAGCAACTTCACTAACCAAAGCACATGTTTCAGTGTGCTATAGTTTCTCCCATGAACTCAAAGGACAACTCAACATTCCAATATAAAGACCAAATAAACTTTTTTAGCGAAGTAACATGCTTCACTGATGAATTCTGGAAGATTTTTAACAACTCCTCCTAAATATTAAAACTCATGTAAGATAACTGGATAACAGCACAAGTCCATTTCTTTCCAAATATAAATTTGACTCATATAAATTGATATCCTTTTTTTTTTTTTTTTGGAAAATAATAGGACAGGAACCCTAAAGACAGTTTAACTGATATAAATAGTCTCTAGTCAACCTGCCCCCAAAATTAGACCCCCAGTTCTCTGCCATCTCCATTTACCTGCCCAATGATTTGCAAAGCAGAAACCCTGGCAAAGTAATTTTCTAAATGCAGACTGCCCATTTTATCCAAATGGACATCTACTATACTGCAAAAAGCAAAGAATCAGCAACAAAGAGTGGATCCAGGAGAGGCAGGGTCAAATTAATTGTTCCAGTTAATGACTGTGCTGAACATTTTAACAGTAGAGCTGGCCAAAAGATTATTTAAAAGCACCTAATTCTGGCCAATCCCAACTAAAATGAAGAAACTATTGTAATCTGAAGGTAGCTAAACCCCAAATCACCTACTTAATAGATACAACACTGTGGCACTTCAACAATTGGCTCCTTGGCAGGCTGTCTATTTTTGGCAATTGCATATGGATCTTAGAGATTAATGTTACTAATTTTATGCAGTTTGATCACTATTGTCACGTTTGGAGTGTAACATATATAATTTATATGTAGTCATATTTTTAGACAAAAAAGAGCAGAGTCTGCCTACATGAAAACAATTATGTGCAAACATATGTCTTAACACATTCTGGATGAAGAACTGCCCCATCTTTTCTTCCTGTGTGGGTATGTATATTTTTACTGCACTATGAGATACATCAATGGCTGTCACATCGTATTCAATGTGACCAATACACATTTTCAAAAAATAACAGAAATCAGAGGTTTGGAGTCTACCAAATTTAATTTTATTCATGGAGAAAGTTAATATAGAAGTGATTTAAATAAAAAATGCCTCCTCTAGGTAATTCCAGGAAAAGATTACTTTTAAAAAATTCTATTTCAATAACTACTTAGAAGACTTGATTCTTGGAAACTGTAAAAAAGATTATAAACACAAGTACTTGCATCTCTGCCCTTGGAACGCTGATACCTCGCATCTGTGTTTAATGTCCCCTAACTAGTCTGTAAACACTAAAACCAAGGCGCCGGTTGTTTCTTCTGCCCGTCCTATGCTGTGCTGAGTGCTCAATGTGGCACTGTTTAGGGGCTCGAATACTGTTCACTGAAGAGCTGGGGCCAAAAAAAACAACACCTGGGCCCTAACTTGTAAGACATAACTGACACCCTGGTACAAAACCATGTGGACCAAAGCCCACACTAGTTCATTTTACAAGTCATAAAGAAAGCAGAAAACTAGGAGGCTTAAAATCACTGCATCAGTGTGATACACATGAGTGTGCCAAAAAAAAAATCTTAAATATTTTTGTTACATGTAAATCACAACATGCGTGAACACAAGATGCAATTTCAAAGGTAAAAAAGTTAACAATTTTCCGGTTCCAAACTCAGATGAGCATGGAGAGCACAGAGTGGGGACTGAGGACGACATTCCCCAAGTAAAAGAGCAGCTGCTACTTTTTGCCAGTCAATTGTTAAGTGTACAGACTGGCCTCGTGTTATCAGATCTTCTGGATTTTCCAGATAAACAGAGAGACCTAACATTGCAATTTTTAAATATTGGCATTTATTTTTTTGTTGTTATCTATAAAGGTTTTTTTAAAAGCCTGTATGACAAATGCACCACATAGACAGTCTTCAAGCCCCAATCCAGATGAATTGAATTTGTTCATTTCATTCATCCTTCATCTCTTCTGAAGGATTTACTGAATGCTACCTCAGACGCCAGGCAAAGTGTGAACAAGAGACACAGTCCCTGTTCTCCCAGAGTTTGCAGTGCAACTAGACAAAGAGTGCACCACGTTGAAAACAATCATAAAGCTAAAACCACTGGGGAGTTTAAAATTGCCATTATTTTGCAGTGCAACTTTGCCATGCCAGTGTTTTTCCTTAATCCTCTTCTTTTTGAAGGCAGCTCAATTTCTACCATTTGAAGGATACTGACTACATCTTGTATCTTATTATTATTGCCTTTGGCTAATTAAATTCTGAAGTGTCTCTCAACCCAGACAGCTCGGAGTTGTCATAATTATATGGCATGTGTCGTAATTATTGTGGGTGCCAAATTTAACAACACCCTCTGATAATATGGCATCAACATTTTCCTTTATGAGACTGAGATTATGCACAGACTATGCCTTTTCGGCAGCCTTTGTAGTGAACAGAATTTTGGCAAACGCAAGGCAGAGAGGATTGTAAAATGAGACTACAGACCGGGGTAAACTCACACCCTTTTTACAGTTAAAAGAAGGCCCTTCGAGGCAGGGGTGGTGCCTGTGCTGCTGGACTGTGACTCCAGTTGAGGGATGCTCACAGTCTGAACCTCTGCTGACTCAGTAATTCTGAGGAACAGACATCAAGAGGCCAAGGGTGGACCCCAGGCTGGATGTACCAGAGGATAGACAGATTCACTAACAAGAATACTGAATAGAAAAGATTACAGAAAGAGATCATAGAATGTACAGATATAGTCTGTTCAGGGTGCCACTAATATTAGCTCTCCACAGAAATATGCTATCCCTACAGACTGTTCTCATTTCATAAAACAGAAACTGATTACATTACATGCAAAGCTTGAATAATAGTCCTGGACTTCACTTCAAGTTCACCTCTGTCCACACTCACCCTCCCCACAGACACTTTCCCTAGCCTGGTCTGCTCTCCTGCCTACCTATCCCACACCCTGCTCCATCCCTCCTCTGTGATCCCAGGACACTATTACATTCCCCAATCCAAGCAGCAGAGATGTGTAAATACAGCCCTTTCGGTATTAAATGACATTTTGCTCCCCAATTAGATTGCTCATTCATTTATGGCAAGAACAGTGTCTTGTTCATCTTTATGTCACCAACACCTAATACAATGCTGGCATACAAGACATTTGATAAATGTTTATTAAAATGAACAAATCTATTATTCAGTCACTCCTTAATTCAGTCATAAATCCTACCCCCTCACTCCTCCTCTCTACCCCAAATCTCAAAGAAAGGAGACTGATAATATCTTGACACCAGAGGTCTTTATAAGTTTGAGTGGTAGAGAATGTGGAAAGTAGTTTGTAATAATAATTTTCTTTCAACATTTGCACAAGTCAGACATTTCTATACATCTTGATGCCGAAGAATCTGACCCAAGACTGAGCTTCCCCATACTTGGTTTTCCAAACCCAACATTTGACCAGCCTCTTTCTACTTTCAAGCCACGCCCCAGCTTCTAAATAGGATTCTGTCATTAAAGGAGCTGTTCTATGTTATTCAGCAAAAGCTACAGCTTCTTTTTTAACTGCCAGTCCCATTCTCATTTGAATATCCTTCTTTTTCCTGGGCAAACTTCCCAAGAAGTGTTTATTCATTTTTCTACACCATACTGAGAGCTAAAACTCTTTCTGGGTCCTTCTGACACAGTGGCTATCAGTGTGTGTAAAGAGTAAACCTGTGTGGTGAGAGGATCTGAACTACTGAATGCAAGAAGGAAGCTGTCAGGGGAAGAGTTATTGAGAAGATATCAACCAGAACAGAAAAGGTCACTGGATTAGTAGGAGAAGCACAGTTGATGTAAAAGACACGCCAATGACGAGCACCATCTGAACGCGGAAAGTTTTAATATGTTTAATGTGCTGTCTGGAAATGCGTAGTCCAAAGAATACTCCAGGAAAAGTCTGGTTGTGTATTCTGTCCAGGGGAAACAAAGACTTTCAAAGAGAAGAAACAAAAATGGGGGGAGAGGGGAGCCTCACTCTCAATAAAATGACATGCTAAATGCTGAACAACAGGAATAGGCAAAGTCAAGAGAACTGCACATGGCTGAGGCAACTTTAACCTCCTGTCTTCCAGGGCAAGCTTGTTAACATGCTATCCTGAGATGGCAGAAGAGACAAGCTTTCTGTTTATATTTAAGGAGAGCTACTTCCTGAAGAAGCATAAGGAACACTCATTAGCAATCAATATTCTGCACGTTTAAAAGAAAAAAAAAGACTTAAGTATGACAAACAAAACATGTGCTACGTGCCCTCTAAGATGTGCTAAATGCTAGCTAGTCAGGACCAAGAGGCATCTAACTCTATCCCCACCCCACAGCCCCTAATCAATACATACATGAGAAGAATCACTAAGAATATAAGAATATTGCCTGAGCAGGTTTTGCTCAGTGGTTAGAGCGTTAGGCCATCAACTGAAGGGTCTCAGGTTCGATTCAGGTCAAGAGCACCTACCTCGGTTCCAGGCTTGGGTTTGATTCCCGCCCCCGGTCAGGGCCAGTGCGGGAGGCAACCAATCGATGCGTTTCTCCCACATCAATGTTTCTTTCTCTCTGTCTCTCCCCATCCTTCCCACTCTCTAAATATCAATGGAAAAAAATATCCTCGGTGCAGATTAACAAAAAAAGAAGAAACTAAAGAAAACGAATATAAAGTGGCATACCACCCTCCTGAAGGTTATAAATGTCACAGATTAAATTAGCAAATCAGGAAACGCTATGTTAACACTTCTGTTCTGAACCTAATAATTTCCTTATTTAACTAGTGGCTGCTATAATTATTCCTCAGAGATTACTAAAACCAATAAAAAAGTTGAAAATTGGACTGATGTTTACTCTTTAATGCTCAAAATTAGCTGCTACATTTTTAAATCTCCAAGATGTGCTAAAAGTCAAAGACAGTTTAATTAATATACCATTAGGTTCTGAAAATGTCAACATAGGCTCTGATATTCTGATTACCAAAGGGCATGCACTATAATTTATATTGCCACACACAAAAACTCTAGTCAAAACCTGATTTTTTAATAACTCAAGAATAATATAGTTAGCGTAGTAAGAGAAACAAATTTTATTTAGCTATGTTATCTATTCAAAGTAGAAGAAATTATAGTGAGAAGCAGAGGTGTTTTATTTAGAAAACAACAGTTCAAAATAAAGTGTTCAATTTCTCTCCTAGGTATCTATCCAAGAGAAATGAAAACATGCACACAAAGCTCACAGCAGCATTATTAATAGCCAAAGAGTGAGACACCCCAAACGTCCATCAATTGATAAGTGGATAAATAAAATGTGTGTGGTATATCTATCCAATGGAATGTTTTTTGGCAAAAAATAAGGTCTGAACTACTCATACATGCTACAATCTTATTTCATGGAATGATTTCGTTTATATAAACTGTCCAGAGTAGGCAAATTATCTACAGAGACAGAGAGCATTAGTGGTTGCGTAGGAATTGGGGAGAGAAGGGAATGGAGACTGCTACAGGATTTCTTTTTAGTTTGATTAAAATGTTCTAAAATTAATTGTAGTCGTGGTTGCACAATTCTGTGAACAGAGTAAATTCCACTGAATTGTATACTCTACATAAGTGAATTACATAGCATGCGGATATATCTCCATAAAGCCATTAAGTAAGTAAAGCTGTTAAATTGCACTATGTCCATATTATGCTTGTTATTGCTGCTGTTGCTCATTATTTAGTTGGTAATATATATTTTTTAAATCTTCATTCATAATGAGGATGGCTTTTCATTTTAAGAGAAGAACCCTCGTTTTCCTGATACCTATATAAAATGACAAACCAAGGATTCAAACTTCACATGACTTCGGTCAATGAAAATTACCAGTCTCTTATTTAGAGAGCCAGAACAGAGCAGAGAAGCCTGCCAAGAACTCATACTAATTAAATTCTAACCAACAGGGCAGAGATCAGGAAAGCGGCTGTGGGGACAGAAGAGCTTTCTCATAACTGTGGTGGTTCTTTTGCATACACAGAAACTAGAATGTCCTCTGTACAGCTGCAAAGTATTAAGAATGCTATAAACACAGACAAGGTAAGCTTCACCATACAGACTCCTAACAGAAATGCAGAGGCAGAGCCCTGCAGCCAGTGGGCGGCTCTTTACAATGGTCTACTTTGAGAGGTGGCTCAAGTGCTGCCTCCCTTAAAATGTCACCCCTCCCCCAAGGGTCTGTTGGACAATGCCTGCAACGTCCATCACTGAAGCCATAACCATGCACCTCCAGAGGTCCTTGTTAAGATGAAAAGGTGTTGCCTCAGAGGCACAGCATAGTAAAAGCCTCTGAAAACATTAGAACAGGTCATTCTCTCCGATGTGTCCTGTGCCCTGATCCTTGAACACAGAGGCCCTGAGCAGCACACCACACATGCTCCTACGAGCAGGCAGCAAAGACCCACAGATGCCCCAGGCCAGCACTCAGAACCCACACAGTCTGAGACTCTTGGATCCTTGGGTCCTCACCTTTGGCCCTTGCCCTTTTGGTGACCGCTATCCCTTTCTTCTTTCTTTACTTCCTGTCTAGCATTTCTCCTTCATTGATTTTGCTTGCTCCTTGGGTCAGTTTTCCCCTTGTGCCTTCACCCAGGTTCCACACACAGGCCCAGAGGACTTGGACACACTTAACTAGGCCAAAGGTCAATGTTAGGAGGCTTGAGGAAATAAGGGAGATACAGGGTGGGGACTCTGGGTCAGAAAGAGGAAGAAAACTGTCAGGCACATACCCACTGCCCAGGCTGAGCCATAGTGGCAACAGAGGCAATCTCAACGTGTGATAACCCTTAGGTTGGTCCTGCTGAGAGATGTTCCAAACACACTCTGCCCACTTAACAATTATGACCTATTATGGGAAATTTAGGGTTAATGCCCACATAGCTTGGCCCACATAACCTATAAATTTTAATACTTCTAGCACAAACATTTTTACTAATTAGAAAGACTGAAACACTTCCTCCTGATGAGATTTTTTAGAATAAGTGTACCCCCTGTTTGAGAAAGCTTGGTATTTGACTGTTTATAGAATAGATAGATTTTCCCTTTCTTATCTTTATGGAAAAAGTCCCAGATGAATTAAAAATTGTGATTTTATAAACCAAAGTTATTAAGCAGCTTCTAATTAGGTGGATACATAGAGTAGGGGAATGCCACAGGCCTTCTGAGGAAATCCAGTCTTTGGTCATTTCTAGGTGCAAAGGAGATTATTGACTACTGAATAATTCTATAACTAAGGGCTCTGTATGCTGGTTCATAATCTATAAAAGGCTGTTCGGTGCAAACTGAATTACAGAAATGAGGAAGAAATCATCAGAATACTAAAATGCTACACAATAACACAGATAGGGGGCCTCAGGTGCCTAGGTACATATGCAAACAGGAATCAGGTGACTACATCTGGGAGACAGAAAATACTTTTTAAGTTTTTTTTATTCTTTAAATTGGTGAAAAGAAGGGAGACCAAATATTGCATGTTGAAACCATTCATGGTACTTTTTGAGTACCATGAGTGGCTGGACACAGCAGTGGAAGAATGATGAAGAGAAAGGCAAGGGCCCTGGCCAGTGTGGCTCAGTTGGTTGGAGCATTGTCCTGCACACCAAAGGGTGGTGGGTTCGATTCCTGGTCAGGGCACATACCCAAATTGCAGGTTCGATTGCTGGTTGGGGCGCATGTAGGAGGCAGCCAATTGATCTCTCTCGCTCACTCTCTTTCTCTCTCTCTCTCTCTCTCTCTCACTCACTATCAATCAACTTTAAAATGTTAAGAGAGAGAGAGAGAGGCAAGGACTAAACATGTAAGGCTGACAGGCCAGGTACACACTTGGATTTTACTCCTGGTGCAACAGGAGAGACATGACACAATGTATGCTTTTAGATCATTCGAAAGACTGCTACGTGGCAAATACTTTCCAGTGGAGCAAAAGGAAAATTAAAGCAGAGTCCAGTGAGAAGGACTGTCCTATCCTGGTGAGAGATGTTGGCCTAGAGTCCAGTAGTGGTGATGGAAATAAGGTAGACATGGCAAGGTATGGTTTCAGAAATGATCCTGATATAAAGCCAACAGACTGGTAGGCAAAGGTGAGAAGACCCAGGTGTGGACTCTGGAGTTGAAAGGCAGTGGAGTTAAGGAAACAGAGGCTCTGCTGTAAGAGGAGTAGAGATGTAAGGTGGTAAGGTGATGTGGAATCAAGGGAGGGGGGGTTGTTTTGTGGGTGGGGAGAGGTGTAGTGGTTCATGTGTTTAAGATAAAAGATATTATAATATGTTGATGAAAATGATCCAGCAGAGAGAAAGGGAGACTGAGGATTCAAAAGGGAGATGTCTACATCACTAGTAAGAAGAGATGAAATGTATTCAACGGACAGATGTTCATGGAGCACCTATTAGATGTTCCTTGTTCTTAAGAGGTTCACAGTCTAATGCAGGAAAAAAATACAAATTATTAAGCAGCAAAATGAGATCCAATAGAGATATATACAAAGTATATATATACAAAGTATTAATGTACTATGATAGATAAAGAGTGTTATTGGGCTATGATAGATGGGGTGAGGGGCACATACTGATGTCAAAAATAATTGATTAACTTATTTGAATTATTAATATATTTAGGTAAATATTTTTAAGCAATTGTTTCCAATTCTACTTTTCATAGAACAAAGACTTTTACTTTTGTGATTCTAAAAAACTGCACAAAGACAAAATGATATTTAATTAGTATAAGACGAAGCAAACCCAGTTTTTGTAATCAATAAGAAAAAATTAATGTTATCAGAATAGTCCAGTCTCTAATAATTTACAAAAGTTTTACTTACTGTTTAAATTTTTCCCCAAATGCTACATGGATGAGTTCACAAAAGAATTTGTCTATTCTGTAATGTTGAGTAACAAGCTCTGTACTTGGAAGGCCTGCTCTAGGAGCCAGGGTGGACTCACAGGAACCTCTGCATCTTGTCAAGGCCAGTCACCCTCTGTGTAAGGTCAAAACCTGACCCACACTCTCAGTGTCTTGCTCTGGCCAACCAGGCAAACCAGTAAAGAGCACAATATATGACATGAGTAACATTTTATTCCAAAGACGTGTGCATATTTTCAAAATGATTCATTTCAAAAATGAGACTTTTTTATATTCGAGAATATTAACTGGATGAGGTAAGATTTGCTGTTCTCAAAAACAACAATTTCTCATGTTTTAAAAAATCATATAGTAATTCTACAACAAAAATACACCTAAAACTACTCATGTTCAAAATCACAGATTTTTCCATCTCAAAACAATTACTGGGTTAATGTTTTCCCCTAAGATAACCTGTCTTAAGTTTCACTCTTATTACACCAACCTGCTGAGCTGCATCTCCATTCACCAAGTGAGGCATCATGGCTACCTCTCCGTTCAGCAATGGTGGCAATTCCAGAGGGATTTGGTCGGTCATCATCATTGTGACGTACATTCATGGAGAACTTCACTCAACTGGCTCCCTGCAAAAGAACCACCATTTTTTTTAAAAAGTACTCAGGACCACAAAAAGTCACCTGTAACAACAATTTAAGTGCTCTGTCTTGATGTCAGTGGAAACTCAGATTATCCTATCTAGTAATAGAATAGTATGCAAATTAACCGTACCTTCGCAACAAAATGGCGGCCCCCATAGCCACAAGATGGCGGCGACCAGTACGCTCAGCCCTGCCGGAGTCCCCCAGTCCCAGGGAGGGCTGCCGCTGAGAGCCGGGCAGCCCGGGTGTCCGGCTGGGAGGTGCCGGGGACCCCATGCTACCATCCCCTCCCAGAAGCAGCCCCTGGTGTCAGGCTGGGAGGCGTCTACCATCCCCTCCCAGAGGCAGCACGGGGTGTCTGGCTGGGAGGCGCCCGCGACCCCACGCCGCCATCCCCTCCCAGAGGCAGCCCGGGGTGGGAGGCAGTCCGGCTGGGAGGCGCCCATGACCCCACGCCGCCATCCCCTCCCAGAGGCAGCCCCGAGTGTCCAGCTGGGAGGCGCCCGCGCCCCCACGCCGCCAACCCCTCCCAGAGGCAACCTGGGGTGTTTGGATGGGAGGCGTCCGCGCCCCCACACCGCCAACCCCTCCCAGAAGCAGCCCAGGGTGTCTGGATGGGAGGCGTCCGCGCCCCCACGCCGCCAACCCCTCCCAGAGGCAGCCCGGGGTGTCTGGATGGGAGGCGTCCGCGCCCCCATGCCGCCATCCCCTCCCAGAGGCAGCCCGGGGTGTCTGGCTCGGAGGTGCCCGCGACCCCACGCCGCCATCCCCTCCCAGAGGCAGCCCCGGGTGTCTGGCTGGGAGGCCTCCGCGAACCCACACCGCCAACGCCTCCCAGAGGCAGCTCAGGGTGTCCGGCTGGGAGGTGCCCACGACCTCACACCGCCAACCCCTCCTGGAGGCAGCCCGGGGTGTCTGGATAGGAGGCGCCCAGGACCCCACACTGCCATCCCCTCCTGGAGGCAGCCCGGGGTGTCTGGATGGGAGGCGCCCAGGACCCCACACTGCCATCCCCTCCCAGAGGCAGCCCGGGGTGTCTGGATGGGAGGCGCCCTCAACGCCACGCCACAAACCCCTCCCAGAGGCAGCCCGAGGTGTCTGGCTGGGAGGCACCCACACCCCCCAGGGAGCGAGTCAAGTACTGATGATTCTACCAAAGGAAAAGTTTAGAGAAAGAGAGGATAGAAAAGGAATAGAAGGAGAAAAGAAAGAAAGGACAAAAGATGAAACATCAAGAAAAAGAAAGAGAAGAAAAAAAGGAAGAAACAACCACAGGATATCACCTTTCCAAGTCTCATGAAATTCCTGTTTAAGTATGACTCTTTTAGTTTGGGTTTACATTTTTACTGTTTTGTCAAGACCACAGCAGGTACACTGTCCAATATGGTTTTTTTAAAATAAATTTTATTGATTTTTTACAGAGAGGAAGGGAAAAGGATAGAGGCTAGAAACATCTATGAGAGAGAAACATCGATCAGCTGCCTCCTGCAGTATGTGCCCCCAACCAAGGTACATGCCCTTGACCAGAATCGAACCCGGGACCCTGAGTCTGCAGGCCGACACTCCATTCACTGAGCCAAACCAGTTAGAGCTGTCCAATATGTTAAAGAAAAAACCCTATATAATAAAGAGAGAATATGCAGGGGAGGGCATTTGGGGGTGACTGGGCTGTCAGGGGAGAACAGTTGGAGATGATCTGGCTGGCAGGGGAGCAGTTAGGCGTCGATCAGGCTGGCAGGGGAGTGGTTAGGGCAGTGATGGCGAACCTATGACACGCGTGTCAGCACTGACACGCGTAGCCATTTCTGATGACACGCGGCAGCATGCCGAGGATGAAACATTTGCTGCTCCTGAGGATGAAACATTTGCGACTGGAGTCTTGGAGTTAGTTTTTTCCTCAAAGTGACACACTACCTGAGTTATGCGCAGTTTTTTGGCGAAGTTTGACACACTAAGCTCAAAAGGTTGCCCATCACTGGGTTAGGGGGTGATCAGGCTGGCAGGCAGAAGTGGTTAGGGGCAATGAGGCAGGCAGGCGAGCAGTTGGGAGCCAGCAGTCCTGGATTGTGAAAGGGATGTCTGACTGCCTCTTTAGGCCCGATCCCTGTCGGGCCTAAAGAGGCAGTCAGACATCCCCCGAGGGGTCCCAGATTGGAGACTGTGCAGGTTGGGCTGAGGAACACCCTCCCCCAGTGCACGAATTTCGTGCACCGGGCCTCTAGTTCTATCATAGAGTACTAGAGGCCCGGTGCATGAAAATTCATGCACTGGCGGGGGGGCGGGGGGGGGGGGCCCTCAGCCTGGCCTGCCCCCTCTCAAAGTCCGGGAGCCCTCGGGGCGGGAGGCGACCCGGCAATCAGGGAAGGTGACGCCCCATCACACCTCTGCTGTTGCCACTGCCGGCAGCACAAGCCTTGCTGGCCCTGGGCGGCTGGGCAGTAACCATCTAAGGCTTGCCTGCACCTCAGGCCAGCCCTGGGCAGCTGGGCAGTGGCCATCCGAGGCTTGCCTGTGGCGGCTGGGGGGATGAGAGGACTGGGGGACTCCGGAGGCAGGCACATGGGGCGGGCTCGGCCTTGCCGCACGCCTGCCGCCCCAGCGGGGCTGAGGTGACTGGGCACTGCCATCTTTGGGCTGAAGGCGCCGCCATCTTTGAGGGCGTGGCAGTCAATTAGCATATTCCCTCCTTATTGGCTGTGGGCACTGCCATCTTTTGCGATGGCGTGAGGGTCAATTAGCATATGCCCTCTTTATTAGATAGGATTATATTTCTGTCAGGCCCAAGGAGGGTTAAAGTACATGGACGAGTCTGAACTAGGACACCACAGATGGGTCTCCAAGCAGCCATGTGAGTGCAACTTCCTATGCCTCAACATTTATTTATACATTTTAAAAATATATGAAGAATAGTAACTACCCTACTCCAGGGATCTTTCTCAGGATAGAATGAGATGATGTTTTCAAAAGGCAAGTGTCTAACAAAAACTGGTGGTATCATTAGATGTAAGGTAATCATAAAAAAAAAGGTCAACTGACCTATAAGGGCATTTTTTCCCTTTTATTTAGATCAAAATACTGTACATAATCCGTTAATTCAAGCAAAGAAACAAAGGTTAACCACCTATACTGCAATTATTACAATTTCTGACCTTGCCATTAATTTGGTAATTAATCATTCTCCTAATTATCTCTCTCCCGTCATTTCCTTAAATTGAATTTAGCCTGTTGTATATTTACATCTTTATCACTTGTGTACATCTTGAACTTTCCTGTATCTCAGATTACCCATGGCACCTTGTGCAGAACAGAGCTGAAAGGCAGATTCCATTGTTTCAACAGAATAAACAATTTTCACACAAGTATCCAAAACAACACAAGTCCCACTTTCATTTCATAATGGTACTTGCCACCAATATCTAGCTTTTCAATACAACAGTAGGAAAATAATAAATTCCTATTTTAAATTATAAAATATTTAAATTATTATTATTCTTTCAAAAGTATTTACATATTCTTAACTTATGGCTAAAATTTATGGCACAAAAATGTTTTAACAGCATAGACAAAAACCAATAAACCAATAAACACATGTGCACTATTTTAAGTTAATTAAAAAACCCACTGTCATATTGTTCAGTTAGATTTTTTTGTCATTCATAATAAAGTCCCCCAAAATTTCAAATTCCATGGTCTATTAATACTCGATATCCAAATCAGGCACAGCAGTGGGGCAAATCCTTTAATAACAGCCTCAGATTTGTCTTAGACAGGTGTGATAGAAATAAAATATTTCTCCTCATTTTGAACAACCTCCATTCTGAACATTAAATATATCGCCCCAATCCCACTGAAAATAAACTCCTTCCCTGAAAATATCAAATGATGCATAAAAGCCACCCAATAGATTGTAAACTTTTTATTTTAAATAGGTAAAATTTTACACTATTCATTATAACCCCATTTAGAGAAACTAATTACTTTAAGTACCAAACAGTGAAGTCTTGTCCCAACCAGGGAAGCACATTCTATAATAACAGGTCTTATAATTCAGTGTTAATAGTACCATCATGCTGTTTTATGAGGCAATTATTCAGTTCCTAAGCAAATAAAATTACAAAAGCTGATGCAGGAAACAGATCCTTCCACAATAAAATTAACTAAGACAATTCCATGGACACTATCATGACATCACTGTTTGATTTTGAATAGGTCAAATGATAGAGTACTGAGGTCCATTTCAATTTCTTTTCTAACATACCTTACTCTACTAGTGCATAAGGAAAGAATGGCTGCTTTTCCTCAGATTGATGATACTACACAGGCCTATTTCTTAAGTGTAATGTTTTAATTAATGTTCTTCAAAACTGCAGGTTGGATAAGCAGGGCAGTAATTTAAATTAGTGGTCTGAGGATAAAGCATGTAGGGGTGAAGAAGCTCTTCATGCTCACTTCTACCTTTTCCTCACTTCTCCCCAAGGAAGATCCCTAAGGCATTAGCTGGTGAGATTATGGCTCTGTCTCCTCTCCTTTCTCTGTTACAGGCCAAAGCCCTCATCTACGTGGGACAGTCCTGGTCATCTCACAGAGAAGCATAATGGTGGAACCTGCTCTCCCTTTTTGCACCCAATAAAGCAGCAGGAGTAAAGTGACTTCAGGGGCTGCCCCTAGGTCCTTTCAGCCCCTAGGTCCTTACATCAGGGCAGAGGACAGGAAATAATGACACAAGTTTAGGGGTTGGGCAGGTGGGATGGGGTGGAATGGAGGTCCTTAGTCAGAACCTGCTTTGAGATGAAGCTACTTATGCTCCAATTGGTCCAACCTAGCTAACTAAAGTTTTCAATATTGGGGATTGAGATTCAAATTAAATTAACAATGCTATTTGTTCCTATTACTCATTGTTTATTGGGCAGGGACCACAGGAACTGGGTAGGAAGAGATAATTTTGATCTGATGTAAAATCCATGCATTCCTGGTCCCCTGCCCCTAATATCAAAGAATGTCTCAACACCAACATTATGTCTCACACCGACAATTTCAATTTAAGAAAACTTCTAGTTGGCATCCTGTTAAAACAATGGATCTTGCTATTAACAAGATGTACCATCTAACCCCTGTAGGTAGCACTCTTAAGCACAGGTATCAAGTTCAAGTTGGGAAGTTAAACTCCAGTTTGCGCAAGGTGGCATAGGGTATAGGCCAGTAGACCCACCTATGTCTCATCCTATATAATAAAAGCCCAGCGACCCAACAGCAGAAGGACGCTCAATGCAGGAGCTGAGCCCTGGTGGTCAGTGCACTCCCACAGTGGGAGCACCACTCAGCTGACTGGGATGAGCGGCTGCTTAGAAGGCGGGTCCACAGCCACTCCCACAGTGGGCCAATCCCTACAGGCCACACACCCCACCAGTGCATGAACCCCATGCACTGGGCCTCTATTATATATATAGGATGGGAGAGTATGGGGACCCACACAAAGTTGCAAAAAAACCCTAAAGAAATCAAGTCCACTGGCACAAATAGATAATTGTATTTGCTTTTGAAAACTATATAGGCAACTTTGGGTAATGCAGCTGTGCCATTAAAAAAAAAAAAAAAAAAAAAGATGCCTGGATCCTTTTATTTTTTTCCTACTAGACCAGTGGTTCTCAAGCTTTCTAATACCGCGACCCTTTAATACAGTTCCTCATGTTGTGGTGACCCCCAACCATAAAATTATTTTCATTGCTACTTCATAACTGTAATTTTGCTACTGTTAATGAATCGTAATGTAAATATCTGTGTTTTACGATGGTCTTAGGCGACCCTGCTAGAGGTTCTCAACCTGTGGGTCGGAACCAACAGGTTGAGAACCGCTGCTGTGGAGCCTAAGACCAACGGAAAACACAGATATTTACATTACAGTTCATTAACAGTAGCAAAATTACAGTTATGAAGTAGCAACGAAAATAATTTTATGGTTGGGGGTCACCACAACATGAGGAACTGTATTAAAGGGTCGCGGCATTAGAAAGGTTGAGAACCACTGTACTAGACGGTCTACCTCATAAATGTGCAGAGATTATTACAGATTATTGGACCAGGGGAGGAGAAGACAGGGAGAACTACACATTTTTTTTAAAGTCACAATCACTATATGCACACTCACTCCTTAGACAATTTACAGTGGGAACTTCTAATGCCTCAACTCAGCCACCCAATGACTACACCTTTAAGGAGAAAAATGGAAAAATGAATTATGTGAATGTAAGCCACTGTGAACCCTGCATGAGTCTCACTTCTTGTAACCAAATTTGTTGATCCGCTTTTCCCTAGGCTACCAGCTTGCTAGAATGCAAGGCCTGTTTCCTAGGCCCTAAGAGTTCCACCAAAGGTAAACCAGACTATCCTGGCGGGAATACAGTGTGAGAGGTTCATATAGATGGGGTGGTTTACACAGCCAACAATGTTTAAATACCCATTTCTACACCCCATGCACATACAGAGGATACTTTCATTTGCCTGGAACGCAAGAGACAAATAGAAAAAGCAACAAATTATCTCTAGGCAAGATAATGCCCAGCCATTAACAAGATACTGCCTGCCCACCTGTCCTTAAATTATCATGAAACAGAAACGATGTAGTGCCATCATGGACTATAGAAAGGACAAGGGGAAAGGCAGGAAGAATTATAAAAGATACCAAATATAAAATTTAAGATACACAGTAGTATCTTTTTGGTTATTCCCTAATGATGAAGGGAGAAAAAGTAATTGATTTTCCAAATACAAAACGAAAGTCAAACTTCAAGTTGTAAATTGGGAAAACCACTTGTCCCTCACATTGACAATAAAAGGTTAGGTTGGGCCAGGAGACTTGGGGAGGCTTACCATGCATCAATCATTCAATGACAGCTCCCCAAAAAAGTGAGTCTGCTCTGTTTTGACTGGTAATCCAGACAAAAACTACAGGTGTACTCAACTGCAACAGGTGTGCCTCAACCCCAATGCTTAGAGAATGAGACATGCCTGAAAAAGCTGACAATGCTTTCAAAATGAAATTTAAAGGTAAAGCTATGAATGTGGAAGGTCTACTATCCAAATACTTAACTCTAAGAACCAAACTAACTTTGTCTGTAATGATTATGGATGGAAATCCCGCATTTCCTACTTCACTGTGTTTTCTTGGGGATGGAGAATCATTGTTTACAACAATAGTGCATTTCAGACCAGGATGTGGTACTAGAGGGTTTTTGAAGCATTTTGACCTAACATGTCCAGAGAAATTCATCCCTAATTTGAGTTATGTTTAATTTGTATGTTTTATTCTCTCTTCCTCATTAGGCAGCACCACAATCCACACCCCCTCAAATCTGAGGGCCATATCCTAAATTTGTTGTCTTACACATTCACTGGGCTCAGAAGCCAGTTTGTCAGTTCTGTGCACACACAGAGAGGATCGGTCTCTCGTGGGGTATCAGAAATTCTCCCTGTGCCTCACACCACTGTCCTGGACCACCGGCTGATTATCAGCTCTGAGGGAAACTGAGTGGAGAAGCGTGATCTCTGAATAACTGAGCTGTAACTGTTTCTCATTTCAGTCAGAAAGTCTCAGGCGAAACCAGCCTGACAAAACACTCATTTTCCTGGTCTGGGTTCCTTCTGCCCTGGACAGATGTATACAGATATACATCTGGCCAAACCTACCCCAGAACTCATGCATTGTATTCAGGCTATACCACATCCACAACTGTCCCCCTCACACACAATAGAGTTCTTATAATGAATGAATCCATTCTTTAAACCACTGCATTTTACAAATAAAGAATAAATGTGCTATGAAACTAATCAGAACAAATATAAAGTAGATTATCTCTATTACATTGCCTTTTTCTATTCCTCTGATTTTTTTTTCTTTTATCAAAGTTCCAAGATTTCATTCCTATTCTTTATTTTGTTCTTACCCATACTGCCATTTCAAAGAATCTGAAACAACCACAGGCTCTCACAACCTTTCCCTCTAACCACACATCCTAACACTAAAACCACAACTGCTTCATGCCCGGCCAGTTCTGTTCTTTTGATTGACAGGGAAAGGATGCCACATGAGTGCTGTGGTTAACTCCCCTCCTTCCTAAGAGAGAGCAAGTTATTTGTTACCTTCATTACCTGTGAGCAAGACCCAGCATTACTAAATGAACTCCTGCACTAATGGCAGGGTAGGGGGCGGGGCACTCTGAAACACAAAATGAACAGATCCTCAGTGTTAGTAAGACATTCAATTCCATCCAAATATGCCCCCAAAGCTTTTAAAGAACACCTTACTTTAAAAGAATATTACAAAGGGTCTTCAGTTTTTACATTACTCTAGGCAAGTGGCTTATTACTTTTTCCTCTTACTTTCCTTCCCCCACTCCAAGTCTGAAAAGGTTTTCCATGGTATTTTGACCCCAGCCTACACTAAGTACCACACCGGCCAAGTTCATGAAAAACCTGATTCTCAGGAGAGAACTGCAGATCCATTTCCAAAGGCCAGAAAAAGCAATTATATACTAGGAAGAATTTCTAACTTGAAAAAAACCAAAGGCCTAATCACTGCTGGGAGGGTTTGAAGTCTGTGAACCTGGCCTTCAAATTAGTAACAAAATGTCCTGGTCCTCACTCCATGGGCCGATGACCCAAATTTCCTTACATTAACTGAAGATGTGGGCTAGAAATACAGCACACAAATTAGTTTCAGATGACGAGAGAAAAAGAAACAGAAACGTAACAACACTACAAGGAACAAAGTATAACCATGAGAACTAAAGGAGCTGGCCCCGCAGGATGCACAGGACAGGATGACTCCCTGAACTAAATCTCAGGTCAGCACTGAGGCACAGGTTCCCAAGCTCGCTTCACCTACATCCTTATGTGCCTTTTACTGACTTCCAGACCACATGGAATGTTTAAAAGGTAAATGTGGTAAGGGAACCAATCAGAAGAATGCACATGGTCAGTTTGAACTTTTGCTTCCATTCTGTAATTCCAAATGCATTTGCAAAAAACAAAGGGGTTTCCTTGATGTATGGGAAATGGATGGAAACCCATCAACTACAAAGACCTACTGACAATTAACTAAATTTAAAAATCTAATAAATATTAATAAATAAATCATCTTCAGAATCCATGACACTAAAGTTAACTGTAGTTCCATGAGGCTTGTATCTTTTCCAACAAAATATAGATTAACCAATCACCTTCACTTAATCTAAACAGCATCTGAAAATTTTGCTTGCTATATGTTAGCTCTGTAGCCTGAGAAAAAATATTGTCATGGGCACATTAGCAAAATCATAGCTTGATTCATACCTCAAGAAAATGTATTTCTCTATTAAAAATGCCAATTGACTTCTAATAGTGAAAATCTATTGTGGGCCAGGTTTCAGAAAAGTGTTACAAACATACCAGAGAAATGTTCTTGACATTTGTATACAGTAATAAGGAAACTTTTTTCCTGATTCAATAAGGCAAGAAAAGCCCCACCAGTAGTCAAAATTACAATCTGACAAACATATTGAAACACTGAAAACAGGTTTGTTTTGTTGTGTTCTGTTTAAGACAAAGAAGTTTGAGAGGTTACTAAGAAATTACTACATTCCTTTTTTAACTGCCAGATAACTAATGTTTGATGAGTGAATACAAGTTTCTAAATGGCTTCCAATACAAAACAAAGCCTAATAAAACTGAATTTATTATGACAAACATTTGTGAAACTGATTTACACTCGTTTGTCATAGCTATTGTAAAAAAAAAATGAGAAATGTAGTAAAGTCAAAATTTGACAGAGAATCATATAGCATGAGAAATAAAAGAGAACCTGCTTTCATGAACCTCCCCTCATACACGTGGCCTTTATGCATTTATGTCATCAGTCACAGGACTGAGAACTTCCCAATGTGTTTTCTTCATTTCTAAGCTCTATTACGCAACATTCAGAAAGATAAAGAGGAAGGGAAAGAGAGAGATGTAAAGAGAGGGGAAGAGAGAGAACAACAAGAAAAAAGTTGTACACATTCCTACAACTAAGAGGAGGTCAAAGTATCATTTACTATTTTATTGTCCTCATCAGATTATCTACTGTTTCATGCTGGTTTTGAAAGGTAAACCCCTTGACTAATAGATCAAGATCTAGAAACTCAACTATTGTCATCCAGCCTTCTGAGCAAACTAAAAACAGCTTTCCCTAATAACTGTGGAAACACCAACCACATCAATAGAAAAAAAAAAAAGATTAAGACAAAATAGAAACACCATGCATCATCTTTACCTCTGAAATGGAGAAAAACCTGCTCGTTCATCAACACACACCTGACTGTTCTGTCACCTCCTGCTTCTGTGGAAGTAGTTTTTCTTTCCCTTCCCTGTAACACTAAGCCAGTGACCCTGGCTCTGACCATGTGGAATTAGCCTGAACCCGATGTGGGGCACTGCCACTGGGCAGGAGAAAGCTGGGATGGTTTCCATGCTTTCCCTCCACTCATCCCTCTCCATACTCTTTGGGTAACCATGAGGAAAGGTGCTTAGTACAAACACTGGCCTTTGCTTTTTTGAAAATAAGTGTACTAAATAAATAAATAAATAAATAAATAAATAAATAAAGGATATGGAGAGGGAGTAAGAATTTTTATTAGAATTTTTCACAGCCCCTCTGCTAAAAACAGCTCAAAAGGACCAATGTGTTATGGTTGGTTGGTTGGTTGGTTGGTTGGTTGGTTGGTTGGTTTGTTTGTTTGTTTGTTTTAAAGCACAAGTAGAGAGACCCCAAGACTGAGTACTGGAAAATCTGAGCGCTAATTGGAGATTTGCCAATAATTAGCTCTAAACTTGAGCTATTAATTTCTTCTTTTGTAAAATCACAAAATTATAGATTAGCCTTTAAGGTTCCTTTCTGTTGTTAATAGACTGTTTCAAACAGCACTGCCTATTATGCTACTTAACACAAATTAAACTAAAACTTAAACTCTTTTTAAAGAGGTTTATGCAAATTCTAAAACCTGTTTGTTACTTTCTCTTACTTATATAACCTGAGTCTTCAGCATCAGAGAGAGGGAGGATGTAAGTAAAACGTTGAAAAAAGAAGATATTGAGCAAATAGTGCCGGTAATCACCGTGTTTTCATGCCAATGAAATCTAATTTTACAGCTGAGTTCTATACAGCTGGAAGACTCTTGCCATGGCTTGCCACTTGAATGAAAGACGGAGTGGTGATAGCTGTTCGTGCAGAAAAACCTCTTGAGACATGAGCAGTACCTGAAGGTATGCACCCAGCTGGTTGGTTGAGGCACAAATAGTCTGGAATTTGTCTTCCTGTCTGATATGGGTTCTTTAGTGAAGTTAAATCACAGTTGTCTGAAAAAGTTCTTAACCTTAAAAACATTCTTGCTTTTTGCACCCAATTATAAACACAGGAGACTTAAGGTGGCAACGTTTAAATCCACAGAGAAATACTGTAAAATTGAGTTTTTTAGATTAAAAACACACCAACACCACTCTTTTAACATAAATAACAAGCAACGGTAAAGCAACAAATAAAAACAGAATTGTTGGCTGTGCTCCAGAGAGCAAAGGGGAATGCCATGGTCTAATGTATAAGGCCCTGCCTTCAAGAATCCATAATGCTTTTTTATTCAATCACAGCTGACATACACTATTAGTTTCAGGTGTACAACATAGTGATTAGACAGTTACATACCTTACAAAGTGATCACCCTGGTAAGTCTAGTACCCACCTGGCACCCTACATAGTTATTACAATATTAGTGACTCTATTCCCTATGCTGCAATTTGACTTTCCTTAAATGGCAAAGCGTGTAATGTTTGAACTCAAAATTACCATATTAGGAAGGCACTATTTTCTGAGGGGTGGGGCAAATCTACATATCTAAGAGTTACATGTAAATATATGTAATCTATGGCTACATTCATAATTCTCATAAATATACAGTTTGCTTCCATAGCCCCATAACATCCCCCAAATTTTTAAGGAAACATAAAAACTAAAAGGAAAAAATTACATCACTATACTATACACAATCTTTAGACTTCAGATCTATACCCACACATAATAGCTCCGTTTTGCAAATACTATTAACTACAAGGAAAAGGGGGTCCAACTACAAAAAAAGTTGACCAAACAAAAGTTCATTTGCTTTGTTCATTGTTTTTAAATGATGTTTAAGAAGTTTGCAGACGTGATTAATTTTTTTTTTTTTTACAACTAGACTCCAGGTACACTCAGCACAATAAATCTCACTGACGCCCAATGATGAAAGTCTAGCATCTACAAGGAAACATTCCATAGCTATGAGCCTTTATTTTCAAACATATCCAGACTAACTTTGCCACATACTTTATCTAAGGATGACAATAACTGAAAAATCTGTATTTTCAGTGAACTGTGGAATTGTATGGCTGTTTCTTTATATCTTTTTCTATACCATGTTAAAAAAAAATGTCTTGAAAACTGTAGTCTGAGAATAGTCTCTTCTAAGCTCCCTCCAGGTCTGGGACTTCCCACCTTCCTACCAATCTACCTCCAAGCTGCATGGGGAGGTAGAAAGAGATGAGATGGGAAGTCAGGAGACATGCTCTCCTTCCTCTGGCCCTCCACCTGCCTGGAGCCCCACAGAATGGAAGGTCCCACTGCTTGTCAGGGATGTGGTTCAAGGTATTCCTGCATAGGCTCTCTGTCTTAGTTTCTGCAGCTGTAATAGGATGCTTTAACATGACTTCTAGATTCCTCTTTAATAAAATCTGCAATGTATCTTTATTACTCTGCTTTTAGAGACCTGTTATGAATTAAATCCCTCTATGTGCAACCACTTGGGTACCTAACAGCCACGCATAACACCCTTTTTGGAGGAAAAGCGTGTTGCAAGCCTCAAACAACTTTCTGCTTCCTGGGAAAGGTGTGGAGGAAGAGCTCCGAAGCCGTTCCTTCAGCCCGGTGGGCAAAGGCACTGTGTGAAGCACCTGGACTCGTTCGCACCTGGCCCCACAACCTTCATGTGAAGTAGGTGGTATTTAACTTTCAAGATGTAGCAACTAAGGTTGAGAGAGGCTAAGGGATTTGGCCAAGGAGTCTCAGAAAGTGATGGTAAGAAAGTCAATGCTTTTAATGAGCTAGCTGTAACATCTCAACATCAGGCAATGAAACACAGAAGTGGAAGAGGTGATGAAAAATGCACAGGTCAGTGAATTTTTAAAAATTAGATAAAACAAGCACATGGAACAAAATTCAAAAAATAAAGACAACCAATGAAAGTAAATTTTCCCTACTATCCAGTCTCCAGTTCTCCCATACAAAGGCAACAGCTGTGAGTTTTGGGTGTATCCTTACTAATATACAGAATTAATGATTTCTAAAACACTTTTTAAAGTAGCTTAAAGAAGGTTATCATATATTATCATGTAGTCCAGATGGTTAAAAGTTAGTGAGAGAGCCCTAACCGGTTTGGCTCAGTGGATAGAGCTGGGTCACAGGTTCAATTCCAGTCAAGGGCATGTACCTTGGTTGCGGGCACATCCCCGATAGGGGTTGTGCAGGAGGCAGCTGATCGATGTTTCTAACTCTCTATCCCTCTCCCTTTCTCTCTGTAAAAAATCAATAATATATATATAGTTTTAAAAGTTAGTGAGAGAAAAAAACAGCAAAAATACAAATTATAAATAACTACAGTCATAACCCTCCATGGTGATTTTTAATGAGGTATGCCATGATTAAACACAAAATCAAAATTACTTCACAAAGGAGGGCAGCTTAGCAAGTTATTGATGCGAAGACTATTATAACAAGGTCTCTGGTACAAAGGGTTTCAAGATTCTATTATTTTCAATATCTCAAAAAAGGACTTAGCTGAAAGCACTTAACTAAAACAGTATCAAACAAAGACCTGAGCAAAGATAATCATGCATTGTTTTTAACCAATATTTATCGAGCACCCACTATGTGCCAGACACTGTACTAGCATTCTAGGATTCCAGAAATAAAGGCATGAGGTTAAGCAGCACTACAGTAAAATACTACACTCGAGAACTAAAACAGAATCCACGCTGGACACTTCTGACAAAACCACACAAAGCCAACAGACTCCATGTTCTATGAAACCCTTCATCTGAGATAAGCCCCAATGTCTAAATTTGGGTTCCCAGCTGTGGCCTCTTTTCTAGTCTTAAGTGTCCCAGAAGATAAATTTGTCTTCCAAACACACCCCCTGCCTCAATCTTTATTTCTGATGAGCCAATAGGATACTAGAATTGTTTCTTTAATCAGCTCATATAAAATTCCATCATATATTTTATAAACTGGGTTTTGTTTCATTGAATAGACATTATAAAACACTCATTATAAGGAAACAATCTGTACCATTAAACATCACTGATGTTTTATCCAATGAACACTAAAATATGTATTTCAAAGACTTCTGACATGTAGTTACTAATTTTAGACGTTGGCTCAAATATTTTTTCAAAACAAAATATCTGATTTTTTCCTACATCCCTATTGGGGAAGGGTAAATGAAAATAGTATATGACACACCGAAATTCAGTTTATAAGCATGTTTTTTATAGCAAGTTATTTCTTGAAGAATCATGACAACTGATGACATTCTCATAAGCAGCTCTGTATTTCATTTATTGTGACTGAACACAAAGCAAATACCAGGTGTTCCTTAGAGCTTCAAAGGTACTGAAACAGAAAATTCACAGGAGATGACAACACTCATAAAGAAACAAATTAGCAGGTGCAAAGACACATCATGTAAGGGCACATCTATTTACTGTTACATATGAGCCCATTACAATAACATTTTAATATGAGATATGTATGCACCCACATTACTAATTCAGACAAACATTTATAAAAACACAAACTGTGGGATTCTTTAGAAAAAAAAAAACATTTTCTTTCTTTCAAGGAAAAAAATCAGTCTTAACAGATGAAAATGATAACTGGTGTATTCATGGTTTATAAGTAAACGGATGAACCTAAATGTTTGACAGCATGGTGCTTGCCTATATTCTAAACATTCCATATGAATATTAATGACATCATTAATGACACTAATATAATTTGTTAAGAAAATGTAAGGGGACTGCCTTCATTTATTTAATGAATACTTATTTAGGTTCTGCTCTGTGCAAGACACACTCTTTTGTGCTGAAATCATACAAGTTCTAAATTTAAGAACTCAGGCTTAACAGGCTTTAGAATCTTTCCAAAAAAATAATTTCAAATTGCAACTGCTACAAAATACATGTTCTCCAATTCAATTTTCTCATTTCTCCTTATGTGAAAGCACAAAAGACACAAAACATATACTTCAGTTACTGTTAATGAAGAACTCAGAAACATGAGAATGAAAAAGACAATTAATATTTTAGGGTTATTAATAGTTATGAACTCACAAACCCCACAAAAGTGTCTCAGAAATACCCAAGGGCCCCCCACACCACACTTTGAGAATCACAGCACCACACACCAAACAGCTTAGATGTAAAAACAGAACATTTTCAATTCACTCTCTATAGACAAAGATTGTTGTCTCTCCTTTACACTTTGTACATCGCAATTCACCTGACAGTCTCTGAACGAAGAACAAATTGATCCAAATGAAGAGGTATCCAAATTCTAGCATGGATTTCTCTCGCCGGGATTTTATGTTACACTCTATAAAGCACTTTGGTGAAACATATTCATTTGGTAAAATCTTGAGGGAAATAAGCAGCAGGCTGGAGGGAAAAGAACATGACTGTGGAAGGCCAAGTACTCCCTTGCTGGGACTGTCAGAGAACTCCAGGACAGGGAGGGACCTGACCCCAATAAATCCAGGCCCATCAGGCCCATCAGATGGTCAATCTCACCTGTAATCAAACTTATGCCCTGGATTCAAAGCAAATGATCAACCAAGGAAATAAAAACAAATAATTTTGTGTTGCCATTCCCAAGTAAGAATCTTATCTGCTCTGATCTCCAGACCTTCATTTACTGTTCAATGAGCCCAGTCTAAGTCCGCAGAAGACTTGATCCAGTATTTTCTAGGGTCACTAATTTATTTTCTTTTGCCACAGCCTATTAGTCTTTCATTAAAAAACCCAAAAGGAGTTTTCTGAGGCATAAGGAGAGCTCTTCAAATGAGAACCTCAAGTATCAAATATAGACAAAATAATTAGTATGATGGTGAAATTCATTTCCTATAGCAACGAATTAGCAAAATCAAAATATGCCACAACTAATTGATTTACATTCAGCAAACACTGTTAGATTAGAGACTTTCCTTTCATTTTAAAAATAGATTTAACAGGCATATTAATTTTCCACTGGCCACTATAAATAAATGGAACTCCAAAACCTCTTTCTTTGCAAGGGTGTTCTGGCCAGTCACTGTTAGCCTGACCCTGAGTGGAATGTGTATTTACATTGCCAAGAGGCAGCATTGTGTGCTGGTGGGAAACCACTTCTCACAAACCTCCCATTCAGTGCAGGGCTCCACAATAGGTACTCACACAGGAAGCAGGCCTTGCTGAGAGCACCTCTGGCTGCTCCAGAGAGAACTTTCCAAGGCAGCGGGATGGTGAACCACTGTAAAGCCTCAGTTCACAAGCCATAACTGCCTGCACTTCAGAGTCAACAAAGCTAGCGTTGTCCTCAACCATCCCCCCAAGTGCTTCCCAAGGTGAAAGGGAAACTGTCAGCATGTCATTTCATTTTTCTAGCTAATCTCTCAGGGCATCACTTTGTTAAAAAAAAAAAAATTACAGAGCCATGTATGACATTGTTTTCTGAAAGAAATTAAAAATACTCTGAATAAGCTATTGCTTTCAAGCCAAATAAAAGGTATTAATATTGAATATGCAATTTAAAAAATCAAAACTTCAAAGATCACTTCATTATCTCCACAGGAAACTGGTCCCTTAAATATTGACCATTTTGTTTAACTGCAAAGCAAAGAAAAATAATTCCTTTAACTCCTCAAGTAAAAAAGGGGGCATCATCAGCATCATATCAATAATGACTTCTGCACAAATATCTGAGGAAATAAAGATAATGGGGACCACTTATACAGGCCATCAAATCAATCAACTAGTGCAATAAATGCAATAAATAAATTGATTTTGTCAATTCAGTACCCAACAACTGGTTTGATTTTCCCTCCCCGCTACCTGAGCCTGTTAGAAATGCACAACCTGGTTCTTTCAAAAATGTGATTAAGTTCTCAACCCGCAAAAAGAGAGGTCACAGCTGCTTCCTACGGTAATATTTTTAGGCCATTAAATAATTTAATGATATTAGGCAAAGGGTAACTTCTCTGGCTTATTCTTTCTCATTTCTCTAATTAAAGAACTGGACTCCATGATCAAAGTCGCTGCCAGCTCTAATAACCGATTTGGGTATAGCAACAAAGAATATCACAATTAACACATACATCTTGAGAGTTTATTGGAAGTCTAATACTTAAGGCAGCCACCATAAAATAAAAGGTATCTGTAGTCATTCCAACCATAAATAATGCCACTTACTGGCTTTAGAAAGTCACTTATGCACTAGAGAAAAGTTTAACCAGAAAGGAAAGGCTCACAACACAGTGTTTAGTGAAATGTACTCAGAGTACATATGCATATATAATTGTTTAAAAGACTAAAATGAAATAGAGCCAACACATTAACAATGGTTAACCTATGGATTATGAAATGATGAGTGAGTTATAGCTTTCCTCTGTACTTAGTATACTGTATTTAAAGTATCCTACAATGAGCATCTATAATTTTTATAACGATAAAAGTTAACTTTTAAAAAACCCATATAATTCAATTTACTGTGCACTACATAATTGTTTAAATTTTGAGGATGAAATACTTTCAAACCACTGTACAACGGAAAGACCCAGGGAATATGGTTTATTCAACTCTCAGAACTAGTCTCCACCATTCAGCCCTGCCTCTGGGACACAACAAAGGAAGAACATCTGTGGTTAGGTAATAGACTTGGTAACATTAAGAAAACCAGCCCTCAGGTCATGCTTGCTGAGTCATCCCTAGATTAGGCACACTCACTAAGACCAACCCAAACAGTTTTTTTTAAAGGAAGGAGGGGAAAAGCAGGTTCCCCAGTCTTACTTTTTTTAGATAACAAGCACTCCAAAAAATCCTCTTCCAAGTGCCAAAATAAATCAAACCTTCTGGGTGGAGAATTCCCTGTCAATCAAACGAGACTCAGTAAAGATAAACTAATAATAGAAATCTGTTACATACTTACTTAGCTGTGCTAACTAGGCGAGTCCCTAACTAGCACAAAGGCCCTCAAAAAAACACTCTAGCTATGAGCTGGCTATGAAAAGTACAGGGTGGGGTCAGCGAGTTCCCTCAGGGTTGGCAGGCCTCATTCTCACTGGAAAAGTTACTAGCACTCTTATCTTCCAGGGTCTCTCTACCCCACCCTCCCTCTACCAAAGCCTTCTAAAAATATTTGTCCCATGTTTTAATTCCACATCCCCATATATTATAGCATACAATACACGTTCATTCTAGGAATCTGGAAATACAAAAAAGCAGGAAGAAAGGTTCAATTATTCACAATCACATCACTCAAAAGCATCCACTTAAAATGGTGACGTGTTTCATTTCATTTTTTTTCTACCCACATGACATCTATAAAGTTAGAGGGTTACAGTTCACACAATACAGATTTCTGCCTATTTTTTTTATTTTTGACTAGAGGCCCGGGGCATGAAAATTCATGCACTGGAGGGCGGGGGGAGGGGGTGGTGAGGGGTGTCCCCTCAGCCCAGCCTGCCCCTTCTCACAGTCCGGGAGCCCTCAGGGGCAGGAGGCTACCCAGCGATCAGGGGAAGTCAGGGGAAGGCGATGCCCCATCACACCTCTGCTGCTGCCACTGCCGGCAGCACAAGCCTCAGGCGGCCCTGGGTGGCTGGGCAGCCACCATCCGAGGCTTGCCTGTGCCTTAGGCCGGCCCTGAGCGGCTGGGGGGCTGAGGGGACCAGGGGACTCCAGAGGCAGGCGCACGGCAAGGCCGGGCTGCCATGCGCCTGCTGCCCCAGCGGGGCTGAGGGGACTGGGAGCCGCCATCTTGTGGCTGTGGGCACCACCATCTTTGAGGGCATGGCAGTCAATTAGCATATCCCCTCCTTATTGGCTGTTGGTGCTGCCATCTTTGAGGGCGGGGCAGTCAATTAGCATAGTCTCTCCTTATTGGCTGTGGGTGCCACCATCTTTGGGGGCAGGGCAGTCAATTAGCATAGTTCCTTTTTATTAGATACGATGGTCCCTACGAATTACTGTAAATTCAATTATTTGTTTATACGTTCTTAAAAAGTAAAGTTTTATTCCCTATTTCCTAAGAGCTATAGGATATCTTATGTTAACTAGTCTTAACACTTTCTTCACAACTGTAAACATACCCTATCCTCTCAACAGAATGTATATACCAGAATCATGGGCACTTTGTCATGAAATACTTAACCCTGAGCATCTAGGTTTATTGCTGCCAGTAAAACTATTAACAGACAATCAGACTGGCAAAGTGTATGATGTGACTTAAAATGTCTTAGTATGATGTATGAAGACATACATCACAGAAAAAAATTGTGAAGAGTTGGAAGCTATCTCATCCTTTCAATGGAAGACTATGCAGCCCATTTTAAATGCTGTAGAAATCAATCTGCTAACAAAGAAAGATGATCACAACATACTGTTTACAGGGAAATAACAACAGAGTGAGAATAACAGGTCTGCGCTGTGGTCTTATTTGTGCAAAACCAACAATATGTTTATTTTTCACGTAGAATAAAACAGAACAGACACAAAGAATTCACAGTAATTGATTATGATGAGGCAGGTAGAATGAAGAATTTTTTATCAACACATTCTGATTTTTCTTATGATGCTTTTGTTTAAGGGGAAAAAGGTATATAGAACACAGAGCATCTTAAGGGCAACCATCATTATTTGTCAAATAATCTAATGGAAAAATGAGAAACAAATAATAGACATCTGGTCAATGACAATTCGATTATACTGGCTGTCCCAGGGAAATCCTCTAAACCTCTGCAGAGAGCTGTGCCACATCGCATCCTGTTTCCTATAGTCACCTTTATGACTTCCTGTTATGGCTCCCTGATTGTGACAGCCCCACCTCTGTGCAACAGCTCACAGGTGTGGTTTTCCCTTCATGCTACACAGCTGGATTCACCAGCAGGGATGGTGAAGACCACGAACCTCTACCTCCTAGAAGCTATTTTCAGTTTCAAAGTAACATCATAGGATCCTAAATCTAAAAAGGAACCTTGAAAAGTTCAGTTATGACTCAGACTTGTACAATATCTAAACATCCCTAATACGCGAGAGGCTTCAAAATATCATAACCCAGCATTTTATTTTATTATACTATATCCTTCAGTTAGTTATCTCAGGATATCCTCTCAGTCAGTAAAAATACATTTATTTAGAATAACAGGATGGTATGAATAAATATGGTCAGAATTAGACATAACTGTGTCTGAGTCACTGAAAAATATAAATTGTTGAATATTTTTAAAACACTGCCATTGAAAGGATTCTTCCTTTCATAAAGTCTGTTACCTCTGACCCTTCCTTTCCATTACCACCATCACCAACAGCAGCACCTTAGTTAAGGAATTAATTCAAATCACTTCTAGATTCTGGAAACGTCTGAAGCCAACTTATCCTGCCTGCCCTCTCACTTCTGTCCATGGTAACCTGCACATTCAGGCCATTTCTGGAACGTCACTTCCGTTAAGCCACTACTCATTCCTTCACAAACAAGTGATCCTTCAAGCAGAGCCCAGAGAAGTACTCATAAGAGATGTGGAAATACCTTTTAACACACATTTTCATGTGGAATTTGCATTATTCATCTTGACAAGTGTAGTCACTGAAGAGCAATTTTCTAAACTGTGTTGCTTCCAGTATTATTACCTGGAGTGGTCTGGCATTGTACTGACCTTATGTGTGTGTGGTTTCTTCTCACATGCCCAGTCCAATCAATTCAGTGCCTACCTAGAGTGCAGTGTTGAGAAAGATTCACTGCCCTTGTTCATTGGTAATTAGAAATGACTGCCGGGGTCGTGAGATTCAGGAGCGAGTAGATCCATGTCACATATTTACAACCCACTGGTTAGATAGAGCACCAAGGACCCTCCCACTCAAGGGTTCTCAGTCAATCAAGATCTGTAGTAGCAGAAAAGAGGAGGTATATTTCATGCTGGACAGGTGGTAGAGACAAAGTCTGCACCTCTAATTCAGCATTTCATAGACAATATTAATATCAGAGAATTCAAAATTGACTAATGAAAAAAAATATTAAGCAAATCTAACCAAGTATTAGGATTAAGCACGCCTACTCAAGTCATTAAACAGACATCATATCTGACAGATATCACAACCACAGCACTACTACAAATGAATAATACATGTTAAAATCATATGTGATTGAAGTGACGAAAAGTTGAATTGATAAATCTGAACATTTATTCCATCGGTTGTTCAATCATTTACTGGGTACCTTATGTGCCTGGCACTGTGCAGACACTGGAAATCCAGTTTTGCATATTCAGCTAACTTTGTAATTGAGCTAAGATTTCAAAAGACCTTTAAATACTGAATGGAGAGTGAGATTCTCAAACCTCCATGTTATTTATCTTTACAAAACAACCTTATTGTAATCTTTTTATTTTTTTGTAATGCTCCAAGATCGTTCTTTCAAAGATATTAATATATTGCTATGAATTAAATTATGATCTAAAATCATCATTCTGCTGAGGGCTTAATAAATCTGACATTCAACTTGTGTGTGGTATATGTGGCCACTTACCCTCTACCTTCAATCAACTGATGACTCAGTACTGGCTGTCCCAGGGAAATCCTCTAAACCTCTGCAGAGAGCTGTGCCACATCGCATCCTGTTTCCTATAGTCACTGAGGAAATTTCCTCACCCCTAATGAATTCTTACTGTTTTATTCCAGGGTTTAAGAAAATCCTTAATTGCCCCTAATTTTATATTGTACTCCTACAACACACATTCTAAAAGAGTTTCCGTACGTTCTTAATTCATATACTTAGTAAAATCTTACTAGTAAAAGAAATAATTTGTTGTGAACTGATTTTTACTTTGCAAAGTCCTATAGGTGTTAGTTGCTCACTGTGAGTTTTAAAAGCTCATAGCACGTTGAAAATCCTATTTATTCAAAGCTAATTCTGTGAAATGTGACACCATGACAAGTCAGTTCTCTCTCAATGCATTTTCTTTCCCTAAGAAAGCTAATTTCCCTATCACTTGAAGCAGAACCCTGAACATTATTTGGCCATTGTCTATACATCTTAAAAGTCTTACTGCTGGATAAGTAAAGATACTGGTTTTTTAAATGGCTTCTGTACAGGCTAATCATTTTATGTATCACATATCTTATGAGAATGCTATTAACACAAATAATGAGATCCAACTCTCAAGAGTAGCTACCTTTTGTAGAATTTATTTTAAAAACATTTATAAAAAATTACATCTTAAGGTATATTTATGAAGGTGGAAAAATGTGTGATTTGCTGTATCCAAATAATATTTCAATTTTTAAAATATTTTACAAGGAATTCTAGCACTGGACACATGCCTGAAATCTATATGATATAAGGAAAGAGGATCTCAGTGGCAATCGGAGATTTGGGTTTAATTTAAATTCCATTATATACACCAGCTGTGTGACTTAGGTTTCTCAGAGCCTATATTTATCTACCTACAAATTCCCTTCTAATTCTAAATTCTGTGATCCTAATACAGCAGTTTTTTTAATTTGGGATCAAAATCATAAATAAAGGTCAAGTTTGAAGAAATTTTCCCTAGAAAGTTAATACCTAAACAAGGTATTAGCCACAGATCCTTAAAGAAAAATTACAATAGCTATAAAACACCCATTCAAGTCACACCTTGAATGATAAGCATTTTCAGGCTGCCAGCTTTTCCAGGAACAAGATGTGGCAAGCACTTCTCTGGTTCTAACCTTTTCATTACTTTGAAATGTGAATGGCTGAGGTGATGAATGGTAAAAACTTCAAGATCCAAAGACAAGGGCAGTACATACTGCACTATCATTTCTTGCTAATGTGGACTGTGTCCTACAGATTTCTGAATGAGGAAAGCCTATAAGGCTCTCAAATTCCCCTCCAAGCCACCATGTAGTATAAGATCACAAATGAAAAACCACTGAATTCTTATAGCCCCTGGCAAATTCCAAAGATTCCAACACATATTTTTATATCAGCATTAACTTTTCCATCATGAAGGTTTGAATTCCCTTCCTGCATGTTACAACCTACATTAATTTCAAAAATACAACTCCAGCATTTAAAATTTGCAATAGAATTTTTTTAAGTTTTCTTTTTTCTTAAACAAGCAGCACTTTGAAGATTATCTAATCCATTCCTACTTTTGAGAGGTCATATCACTGATTACCGGAAGGGTACGCTCTCTTGCCTCAGACTTCTGATTTCTGAATGTATTTTCTACCTAAATTCATAAAGAAAACCTAACCAGATTATTAGCTCTTTATAACACCCACACACATACACCCACTCTTATCAATTTCCTGAATGCTAATTATCCCTCTGCCTTTTCCCCAGTCCATCAGCTTCTATCTGCGAAGTCCCAAACCTGGCAACTACTGAGGCTCTCAGAGAAAACAAGTATTATCTATGTAATAACAGGTGGGAGGCAATGGATGGATGTTTCTCTCACTCATTGATATTTTTCTCCCTCTCTCACTCTCACTCTAAAATCAATAAAAACATAACCTTGGGTGAGATTTAAAAAAAAAAAAAAGGCACAAAATTATCCTTCACATTCCATCTAGATTCTACACTGCCTGACATCCCTAAGAGTGGCCTGGAAGAAATGTAACTGCAAACCCAAGTAAATAAGTTGAGGAAAACAGATAAACCCATACAGAAACAGGAAATGAGTATGTGCGGTACCCTTGTTTTTTTCTAAATCCATCCAGGTGAGAATTTCCAAAGTATATGCCATAGAACAAATATTCTGTTTCATGCTAATATGTCTTATGTGAAAAAGAAATTCTAAAAACATTGGGTTGAACAGGAGAGGTTCTTTAACGCTGGACTTCAAAAAACTAAAAATCCACTGAGAATCTCTCCAGAATCAACTGTGATTAAACACACAATCTTTTCTCAAGAGCTAGTGTTTACCAAATAATGCTCTAGCTACTTAATTATTTTCAACTCTCCCAATAAAATTATGTGAAATCTTTATTTCCTAGAGATTATCTAATAGTATAAAATGTTATTAGCACTTCGCTCAGTTTCTTCACATAAGAACTTAGGCCAATTTTAGGTAAAGAGTCAAAGAAAATTGGTTCCACTGGTTCACTCCATAATCAAATAAGTAATTCATGGCTCTAAAGGACTGATTGCACAATCTTATCCACCCATATAACAACAAAATATAAGACACATTTCCACATTAAACATGGTCTGAAATTGTCAAGTTATTCAAATTTCCCCTAGGAATAGTATGCCATTTGTTCTTTCTGTTAAAGGGATCCAAAGCTTAATTGTTCAAGTCTTTAAGGCAACAACAAATCAAAAACATTCACTTTTTCTGGATAAAGTACAGGGTATCACTTTTTCCAAACAATGAAATGTTTTCTTAATCTTTTGCATTTCCTGCCATCATTTCAAATAGAAAAAAAATAAATCTCTCAAGTAGACAAGAAATAGTACAAATAGAGAATATATACCTATCCTTTCTAATGTTGTACCTGACCACTAGGCAATGAGGCCACACACTTTCAACATCTAAACCAATTATATATTCACTAGAGGCCCGGTGCACGAATTTGTGCATGGGTGGGGTCCCTCGACCTAGCCGGCTATCTGGGCCAATCAGGGCCAGCCGGCTAGGGGGAGGGACCGCAGGAGGTTGGCCTGCCGCAGGAGGTTGGTTGTGGAAGCACATGGACCACCAGGTGGCAGCTCTTGCATTGAGCGTCTACCCCCTGGTGGTCAGTGTGCATTACAGTGACCCGTCGTTCGGTCTCTTAGGCTTTTATATATATAGACTAGTGGCCCGGTGCACAAAATTCATGCACGGGGGGAGAAGGGGGAGGGTTCCCTCAGCCCAGCCTGCACCCTCTCCAATTGGGGACCCTTTGGGGGATGTCTGACTGCCGGTTTAGGCCCGATCCCAGGGATCACAATCTGGGACCACTGGTTCCTAACCACTCATGTGCATGCCTACCTGATCACCCCTAACTGCCCTCCCCTGCCAGTCTGATCTCGCCCCCAACAGTTCTCCCCTGCAGGCCTGATCTCGCCCCCAATGGCCCTCCCCTGCTGGCCTGATCTCACTCCCAACTGCCCTCCCCTGCCAGCCTGATCTCGCCCCCGACTGCCCTCCCCTGCCAGCCTGGTTGCCCCCAACTGCCCTCCCCTGCTGGCCTGATCTCGCCCCCAGTGAAAGAGAGGAGAGGCTGCTGGCAAAGCCCGGAGAGAAAGAGAGAGGCAAGGGCTGATCAACAGCTGCCACGGAGGCTGTGGGTCAGACCCTGCCTCTCTTACTGGGCCTCTCTCCGGGCCTGATCCGCAGCCCCCTCGGTAGTCAGTGCTGGGTCGCCGCACCTGTAGCGGCGACAGTCAGTGCTGGGTCGCCATGGCAACCCAGCACTAACTGCAGGACTGACTTCCGGTGTTCCGTTGAGCCTTCAGTTGTTATGGACCCTTGGTTTTTATATATTAGGATAGTTTAACAAAGGAAACATTTTTTCCCAAACTCCACTTCCAAGTTACTACTTCCTGTCAAAGCCCTGAAGTTAATTCCTGTAAGTCCGAGCTGCTATCTCTTCCCTTTTGCACACAATCAGCAATCCTAACTACAATTATAAAAATTACAGACCTAAAAGACATAGAGGTCTTAGATAATCAACACATCATATTCAAAAGCCTGCAAGAGCCAAGGACATACTGTAATGTGGACAAGTGACATGGTCTACCTTTTCTCTTTTCCTCTTTTGGAAAACATGGCTACAGAGAAAAATTTATTCACATTTGAAATTTAAAGAATGCACAAAGGGCAAAAAACAACTGACAATTTCAGTAGGAAGGAGTCAACAGAGACCAGCAGGGACTGCTGGTAACTGGAGAGCATATGCCCCTTCTAAACTCAGTGAGCTTGCCCGGCCAGTGTGGCTCAGAGTTTGAGCATTGACCCATGAACCAGAAGGTCAAGGGTTGTGGGCTTGATCCCCAGTAGGGGTTGTGCAGGAGGCAGCCGATTGATCATTCTCTCTCATCACTGATGTTTCTATCTTTCTCCCCCTCTCCCTTCCTCTCTCTGAATCAATAAAATACATATATATCAGCTATATATATAAAAGCCTAAGTGACCATCTGGCCGTTCAACCATCTGACCGGTAGCTATGAGGTGCAATGACCACCAGGGGGCAGATGCTCAATGCAGGAGCTCCCAAGCGACAGCAACTTTGTAGAGTGCCCTTTCACACTCCAGGACCCTTTGGTGGATGTTGGACTGCCGATTTCGGCTTGATCCCCACAGGCCAGGCAGAGAGATCCCATCTGCCAGAGGGACCCCGCTCACTCCACTGACACCCTGCGAGCCCCGACGCCACCCCAGGTGTAGCTGGCTGGGGAGGGACTGTGGGAGGTTGGCTCCAGGGCGTGTCCAGCCCATCTCGCCCAGTCCCACCCTGCCAGCCACCTTCTAATTAATTTCCTTTCAATGTGCACAAATCTGTGCACTGGGCCTCTAGTATACATATAAAACTCAGTGAGCTCAAGACCTTCACTCCCAAACAGAATGCAAGGCCATGCTGCAAGACTTCAAGGAAAACCAGAAATCTCGTTTTATGTGAAATCCTTTATTTTTTCAATGTTGCTTCCAATTTAAAAAAAGAACACTATGCAAAGCAGAAAATAAAATCTGTAGGCCACATCCCTAGCCCACCTAACAAATTCAATTTCATCAAATCATGAGGCAATCTGTAGTGCCTAAAGATATCTGATCATTTGGCCAAAGCTGGAAACATAATCGAGGAACTGACTCTCATCAATTTATAACAGCATGTATTATGAATTCATTTAATCATCAAATTTACTGAGTACCTACTAAGGGTTAGATGTTGTTTCAGACATTGGGAATTGACTGATGCACAAGAGAAAAATAAGACAAAAACCCTTGTTCTCCTGGAGTTTACATTCAAGTAAGGGGAAACAATGAACATAGTAATAAGCAAGCTATGCAGTGTGTACTTAATGTTAAAGAACAAAGAAGGGAAGTGGAATTAAGAGTACTACTACATACTTAGTCTTATGTCTTGCAAAGATTTTGTTTGGGGCCAAAATATTTTCTAAGTAGTTAAGAAGCCTAAAATGACAAACATAACAAAGCAAATTAACTTTTGTATGCCTCAATTTCCTTATTCATAAAATAACAGGGTAACTATTAGCTTAGGGTGGAATCAAACCCCATATTCAACTTGATTACTAACATACCCACACAAACATATACACATACTATCATGGAATATCTCATTCAGTATAGGTCTCAGAAATAGTTAATACACTCCAATGGAATCCAGCTGTCACTAATTCATTACCTCTTACTTCTAAATGAAGAAACTAGAGTGCTTTGTCAGGCTCTGAACCCAGCATTTTCAATCAAGTCTTCCACCTCTGTCCCTCAGCACGGGCCACTTAAGAAGAAAGCAGAGAAAGTTCTAAGCAGAATCCTAAAAATCCAGATTAGGTCAAACTTCTCTGAGCCTGAACTTGTTTACCCATAAAGCGAGAGGGCTGGAGCGGAGGGACGCATATTTTTTTCCAATTATAATTCTGATGACTCTACATTCAGCCTATACATGGGTGGGACATTCCTTGCTGCTTTGTTCAGTGTTGGAGTGGTTTATGAAATGTAGTCCTGCTGAAAAGTTGGAGGATGAAATAGATGTCCTCTCAAGATGCCTCCTGGCCCTATAATCCCATGATTGTGCTTATAATGGAATTTGGCTAGCCTTATAATTAGAAATGTAGCTTGCTGGTCACACATCTGGATCAGATAAATCTGCACAAACAGCATTACACCAGAAGCAGAAATGCCAAGCATATAACAGCTGTGTTGTTACATCAACCTTGCAAATAACAAGGAATACTATTTATCCATAGAAAGTAAACGACTACAGCAGACAGGAATAAAGCTGACTTTACTCAAATAATTTTGGAGAAATGTTTATAAAAGAAAATATACATATTGGTCAAACGTCCATATTAATTTACAAGACTGATACAGAAAAGGATTCCCACACATAAAACACCTCAAATTCCAAAACACCATTTCCTTATTTCCTGCCATCCTAGTTAATGATGAGTTTATTATTATTGAACTTTCGTAAATGTAACAGGCTCCCCTGACTTGCATGTCAACGTAGAACCATGAACCTAATCCACAATTAAGTATTAAAGTGTCAAATGTACTCTGGGAATATTCACCTCCATAGAAAATAAATGTGTTTCAAGTTAACAATTAATTTCACTCAACCAGTGCTGGATAATATGAAACAAGAGGAAATTATTTTCCTAAAAAGAAATAAAGCTCTTCTTAGCCAATTAGGTAAGCATTAACTACCTTACACTTTGAAGAACATTTCTTAAACCCAAAACCTTAATGTGCTAATCTAATTGCTCTAAGGAATAACTGACAAAAGGCGTGACTAATGGCAAACAGGTATGAATACAAAATCTGTCACCTATTACTAACATTACCAACACAGCCACTCAATCTTCTCATTTACAATACTGTTCACAATTTCATTTTCCACATTTAAAAATGTAGTCAGACTCTGAGTGATAATGAGGTGTCAATGCAAGTGCAATTATAAAAAAAAATTTACCACTCTGCTGGGGGATACTGATAATGGCAGAGGCTGTGCATGTTATGGGGGCAGATGGGTATATGGGAAATCTCTATACCTTCCCCTCAATTTTGCTGTGAACCTAAAACTGATCTAATAAAACATAAAGTGTTAAAAAATGTATTCAATATAATATAAATTTAGGAGAGAGAAAGAAAATAATTATTACATCAAGTCAATGCCCCTAGATTGAAATGTATGCATGGAATAAGATCCTAAGATTAAAATGTGAAACTTAAAATGTAAAACTTAAAATAGTCACCTTACATATAAAACACAAATATGGAAAATCACAATACCCATTAGCATGTTTACCCTTATCTCAAAATTCCAGACTCAAGTCAGTACTGTTTATGCCATGTAAAGAAAAAACAATGAGAACAAAGATCAGAGAGCCACGGAAACAAAAGAAGTACCACAGAAACCAGGATTACATTTCTGATTGATGGAGAAAACAGCGATGATTGAAGAGGTCAAGACAGAAGCAAATTTCCATGGTTCTGAATGGAAGAATCCACAAGGCAATCTGACCACATTTCCTAATATTTATTGAAAACCACGAGTAACAATCAGTGTTTTTGAACCAATCTTGAAAGGAATACAGATGATTACAAAGCTGACTTAACAGATGAATCTTTAGAAAAAGAGTTAATAAATCACAATTTTCAATGTTTATATATAAAATTTTAAAACTAAAATGACACCCTGGTGATCAGTTAATGAATTTTTAAAAGAGCATTAACCAACTATTTCCAAACACTGGGAAACAAACTTATGCAACTGAAGTTCTTAACTGATTCTCATTCCTAAGGAAGTTACTACACGGAAAATAAGTTAGCAGTTCAAACAGATTTAGAGAATCGAATGGACAGATCCATACATTCTATGTGTAATCATAGGCTGTCCTTAATAAATACAATCAACGGGAGACTCACAGTCTAACCCTCTTTGGGGTAAGGCTTTTCCTAAGTAAACATCAACTATGAACTCCTGATGGGCATATCAGTGACCACCACCATCAAATTACAAGTGAGAGTGGGGCCTTCTGGCTCTATACCAAAGTGAACCAGCAAATGGCAGGTTCCATCCCTTCAAGGGTACTGTCAAAAATTCTAAGATTCAAAACAATGTCTTCAACCTGGAGGGTGAGAACTTTCAGAATAAGGTAAGAGCTGAACCACACTCCACTTCAATAATCAATGTATAAGACAGCCAATCTCCTTCCAAAGCCCTGGGTATTAGGCAATAAGGGAAACTAGGTAGTGTGCCCGCCCCCTTTTTATAATTCTTTCAGGTAATTGAATGTCATTAGCAACAGCCTAAGAGTCAAGTATGAACTTTTTATAAGATAAAACTTATTTTTCTGTTCTGAGTTTTTCCATATTTGTTTTCTGAAGTTAGGGGTTTAAACAAACCCTTAATTCATATTTAAAAAACAATAACAACTGGCCTATTTATCAATCTTTTTTTCTCTCTCTCCCCTCTATTATTTAAAATCATTCTTTTCAAATCTGAGGTTTCAAATTTGAAACCTATCGTTTGAAATTTTGCATAGCCACATAGGCAGGATTTCTTTCAGTTACCAAGGCCGCTAAATTAACAGCAAGTCCAGCAGCACACAAATCCACTCACCCACTCTCTGTCTTTAAAAAAAAAAAAACAACACAGATTTTCTGCTTCCATGCTTTTCATTTCCAGGAACAATACTTCTCTCATGGCAAGCAGAGGCCCAAAAAACAAGGAGTAGCCCTGATCACAACTCAGCCTTGCTTCCTTCCCTCACCCAACACCTCACTTTAACTGACAATGTCCCATCTTCCCTTATAGAAATTGAGTCTCATCATCTTACAGGATATTGACAATGTCCAAGTTTGTAGCTATTGAGGTACTATTTGCCATCTCCACAAATTTCAGTGTGTACAGAATTGAGTGCTAAAGTAAGAGCCCAACAATCGCAGCAAAGGAATAATCCCAAAATACCTCTGCTTTGGTGATAAAAATGTTCTGACTGCAAAATATCTTTCCATTATCTTTCGTGTCAATATCTGCCCAATGCACTTGCCAGATTGTTTTTGCTGGTCTCTCCTCCTATTAAACTAGCAGGAGCACTTGGAGTTGTTTATAGCTCCCAGGACAAAATCCCACCAAAGGCAAACAACTGCTTTGGAGGAAGGAAGAGACTCACTCTGGATTTAACAGGCACAAGATTCCTGCAACTCAACACAGATTTATTCATTTACCCCAATTAGCACAGGATGAAAGAAGGACACTGAGGCCTCATCTCAGTGTCTACACTAACTGTATAGTTTAACGGTTTGACATTTACAGTACTTAGTATAATGTCATGTCTTCCTATATCTGGGGAGGTGCTGATGTATACAGATGTCAATCCCTGCCAAGGCCCTACAACCCACAATTTCTCTAGGGTATGCATTCTATTATCTCAAGGGTAGCTAAAATACCTATGTCACACCTTAGTTAAAAAAAAAAAAGAGGTCAGTGGGCCATCTCCTGTACCAAATAGCAACTGAGAGTCAAGTAAACACATTCCCATGGCAATCATGTGACACTGATCACCAGAATTTCCTGTGGAAGGCTGCCTTGGGCAGGAAACCTCCAAAACGTATCTGATTTGTCTCCCTTATATTAAGGAAATGCCCCTCAAGCCAACGAGCACACAAAAGACACCTGCGTGGGAACAGGCAGAAAGCTATCCTCAAAGTCAAAAGCATTTTGTACAGACTGCCCTCAACCAAAGAGGCCAGTGTTTTCATCTTCCATGATCTAAATGCTTCAGTATGTTCAAATATTTACCTGATCTACCTACTGCTCATTTCAAAGAAGCTAGGACGCAAAGACAAGGTAGACTTCTTTACAATCTGAAATTTACCATTTCCAAACAAATGAAAATGAATGCTATCTACATACATTGCCCTATTGGTCAAATGGCATTCCTTTGGACGTGGACACCTGTGCTCGCCCTCCCAAACTCTAAGATTTAATTTACATGACAATATTAGGAAATGGCTATTTTCATATATTTTTAAATGGGGGTGCATTTTTAAGAATCAGTATAAAGTGTCATCTCATTTCAAAGAATGTCAAGTGGAAGTTCACATAAAGAATTTAAAATATGATATCTAAATCGAATATTTGTCTGGAATTATATAACTAGGCATGTTCTCCTTTATGTGTATTTTATTCGGTTACTGTTTTTGTTTTTGAGGTATCATTCTAGTATGAAGACAAAAATTTGACTTTTTTTTTTAAGGTTACTTTAATACTATTTGCCCAAGTACTTTTCCAGTCTACCTTTGTGAACTTAAATTACTAGGCAACTTAAAAGTATTCAAGTTTTCTTCTAGGGGAAAAAAAAAAAAAGTCAAATATTTCTATAGTGGGAGCTTTTCTACATGAGATCACAGAAAAGAATTCATTAATTCTCTCTCAGACAACCACACTGAAGGCCAAAATCTTTGTTCCGGGAAGGACGAGAGCATTCATCAATTAAGTGTAGTAATGTTTTAGGGCTTTGTTTATAAGTCCAGCATAAATCACCATCTGTTAACTTGTACTAAAAAACTTTAATTGAAGTTTATGTAGTTCAGAATAAAGTAAAAGAAGAGGCCTGTGTGAAAATGCCACCCCATAAAGATTTTCACACCCCTGGATCAATACAATCCCATTCTTACTGAATAATGTCATGTTTAAGGCTTGCTTCCCATGCTCTTTCATTCTAAACATTAGTTTCTCATGTTAGAAATATTTACATCTTCTAGGAAAATTCTTAATTTGCTAATTTTTCCAATAGAAAGAAGAAATTCTGACTATTTTTTAAAAGGCAAATAAATTGCAACCTCACCTAAGCTCAGATTTTTAAATGCTTCAGATTTCTTAAATTACATTCCATTTTAGAACAGATATGATCTTTCTTACCAACCCATTCCATCTATACTTCAAATGCTAGGTTTCCAGTTGTCCTTTCTTGATTAATTCTACTTTCTATAATCATATTCAAGTTGTACTATGTGGCTTGATCACTGGTCAATGTAATTTCATGTATGTAGATTTTATTTTCTAATTCAAGCTTTGAAGACAGGGACCACGTCTTTATTTATTTTGTTCCCTCAAACCTCTTCCCCCCTATATATTACTTTATATACAACAGACATTTTAAAAAGTTAATTCGATCTCTCAAACTATTAACATTACCCATGCCAAAATCACTCTAGAAATTATTATTTAATTTTATAAGTATACTTCACTGTCCCAAATACTCAAAGACCCCTCTTGATGCCCTTGTGACCTAAACAGAATTCACAGGCTTTCATCACATACAGTGGAAACTTTCCACCTTCTCTTAACCACTCTGAAACTCAGGAAAAATAAGTTAGTATGTTTGTACTTAGATAATTTTTTAACTCTAATTTCCACTCAATATTTTTAAAGAATTAAAAGAAAACTTCATAAATACACTCTCCCTAGATGTTGACATTGCATCTTTGCTGAGACATGCACTCAAGTGGAAAGGCAGGAAGAACTCACAATTCAAGAGGGGAAATGCCTAACAAGCACACAACACTGAGCCATAAAAGACCATGTGCAAGTCAGCGCTGAACGAGAGCTCTATGGGCAAGGGCCTGGTCATGATTCATCATCCTACTCCTAGCAGCTAGCATAATCCTCTACAACACACTCTCTGAAAGCAGAGATTTTTTTGCTTTGCTCACTGCTGTATCCCCAAACACCAAGAACAGTCCTAACACATAGCAGTGCTCAGTTAATATGTGTGGAATAAATATTTGTAGAAAAAATATACAACACATAGTAGACATTCGTAGGAAAGTTGGTGGAATAAAGGCCTGGCACTAGTTGAATTTATTTTAAGATTATATTTCTCCTAGTCACAATTACTTTAAGAGGGACACAAACTGTAAGTATCCAGGGACAGTTGACCAGAATGATAGTGAGTCAAAAACGGGAGAACTTAAGACTGTAGAACAGAAGGTATAAAGGCAAACAAGCTAGCTATAGTTGAGTTTAAGGAGCTGACATGTGAACGAAGAAGCAAACTTGCTCTAGGTTGCTATGGAGTAGTGTTTTTTGAACTACAGGTCAACACCCATTCTTGGGTCACATAATCAATTTAGTGGGTCAGTGACTGGCATTCTTTTAAATAGAATAGAACTGTATCACAAAGAATAAAGGCAAGTATTGATTTACAAAACTTTTGATTCAGTGTTATGTATATAAATATTTTTGTGCATGTGTGTTTACTGGGATGCAAGGTGAAACATGTCTCAATGTGTGTCCCAGTCAAAATACATGAAATAACAGTGCTATAGAAAGTCTATCTTTAACCATGACAATTTGAGCTAAATATAAAAATTAGAGATGTCAAAAAAGATTAACTGATTACTTCCTTTTTTTTAATAGTTAAGCTAGACAAATTGGGCTAGCCTTTTCCCATATGGTACTGGATAAAGCTGGTCAACGTGTGACAGATTCGTAGGGCAGCTTTTTTTTTTTTTTTTTTAAGAGAGAAAGGATGGGAGAGGAAGGGTGAGGGAGAGAGAGAAATATCAAATATGAGAGAAACATCAATTGGTTGCCTCCTGCAATCAAACCAGTGACTTTTTGGTACATAGAACAACACCCAACCAACTATGCTACACCAGCCAGGGCTGATTACTTCTTAACGTTGAAGTCCTTTGCCAGTGGATATTCATATAGACTAAGAAATGAAAGAAATCTTAGTTACCACCTGCCTTCCTTCCTTCATTTCATTAATCATAAGGGTGAATATACCTAAAACCAAACTGGTAATTAGGGGCAGAACCAGGACTGGAAGCTGGTTTCGACAATAGTCCAACTCTGTCGTTAGAGGGTCACAGTGACTCTAGCACAGGCTGGTGACCATGTCAAGATGTCATAGAGGGAGTATTGGCACTAAGTACAATGGCCTCTCTGATGTCTATAAATTAAAATTATTTGATGCAAAACTATGACAAAGTATTGCACTTATCTTTTGATGATCAGATTTATAAATTTTCAGGATAAAAAAGATAATAGGGATTTCATTTACATATATGTCATCATTTATAGAACTCAGGATCTTGAACATGATAAAAGCCATTAAGGAAAAAACTAAAATAAAGACCTCATCATTCAAAGTTTTGTAAGACATAAAGTTGAGGAATAACATCCTTTTGACATAAAACCCTAACTAAAAGGAAGAAAGTCCACCTTAAGATAGTTTGCAGAACTTAAAAGTCTTTGAAATAGGAACACCTCTTGCCATGTTTCCCCCCATAAAGAGAAGTTAACACCTAATCCTTAAGTATCTGTAGCAAAGTAGAAAGGAAGCATTAATAAGACCTGCTCACACCATTCCCTACCAGTCCAGTCCCACCCACATTTTCACGACCCTCCACCTCCTTTCATAAGAGAAATGACTCCTAGAGCAAACCCCTCAGGAAAACACGAACTTCCATGAAGAATTAGCAGCAAACTTTTAAGAGTTATATTATTTAATGTTTTTAAGTCACTGTCCCAGTTTTGGAGGCCTGTCTGTCCCTATGTTTCTTTTAGGCCCTAAGCACAAGATAACATGGTTTAGGGCAGTGGTCGGCAAACTCATTAGTCAACAGAGCCAAATATCAACAGTACAATTGAAATTTCTTTTGAGAGCCAAATTTTTTAAACTTAAACTTCTTCTAATGCCACTTCTTCAAAATAGACTCGCCCAGGCATGGTATTTTGTGGAAGAGCCACACTCAAGGGGCCAAAGAGCCGCATGTGGCTCACGAGCCGCAGTTTGCCGACCACGGGTTTAGGGCAATCTCTCGCTCTTCCTCTTAACTTGGTGAGAAGAAACCCACAGGTTTCTCAAATACAGACAGTGGATAAGTGATGGAATCTTCCATTTTTCTAATGTTTCATTAAAACCAATAAGTTCAAAGAGTTGTGATTGGATCATGGTTAAAACTCTAATTCTCTAACATACATACAGTCAAACATTCACACATGCAAGGCAAGAAATTTTTGTTATTGGAAGGAAGCTGGCAGAACAGGGTGAGTAGTTTGATGACAACATCAATTATGTCAGATGTAGGTCTGGAATAAGCTCCCCAACTGGTAATCAATCATATAACTGTGGCCACTAATGGATATGGGTCCTGCCAAGTTTCACGTGCCCAATAGTTACAAAATAACTTCCTTTCTGTGTATCTCAAAACAGACTTAAATTACCTTATTTTTCCAGTCCTTAAAGCATAACCCATGCTATAAAGTAGCCAACTTAAGATATCTAAGACATCTTCCACTATGAAATCATCCTCCACAGCCAGAAGGCAAGAGTCTATAGTTACAGGCAACAAATCTTTACTGACTATAAAACAAGTTACTCACATGCAAAAGCATGAAGGGCTTCTCTTAAACAGAACTAATCTAACATCTTTAAATTGGTCAAGTTTTAACTTTGTGCTAATTTTTCCTTTCTAAGAAGAGTTCAAGGCTCGGTTGTCATTCCAAGTGCTTGGTACATGTGCTCTGTGTGTGCATGCAAGCTGATTTGATGTGTGTGAGCACATGACACGTGTATGGCTTCTAAGTTATGGAATACATAAGATCTATCAATAGGAAACTAGGTCTGAATATTGGCCTACTGGAATTTTGAAACTGCTGCTACTCTCACAGCAAGAGGGCCACCTCAGTGGTAGTCAACTGTAGTCACAGGCTAACTTAGCACTAATGTTATCAACTGCATAAAGACATCTGTCAGGACAAAGGCATACTTTAAATTAAGTGACTGGAAAAATGGGGTCCAACATATGTCAACTCATTTATAGACAAGTATATTTCAATACATCTTTTGCAAGGTCATTGACACTAATAAAAGACTAAGATGCAAACTGACCATACCTTTGTGATGCCCACCAGCCAATCAGGAGTATGCAAATTAACCCAATGAAGATGGCGGGTTAATTTGCATACATAGGCGCCGAGGGCCGGGGATGGGGCGGGACGCAGGTGTTCTGCACTGCCCCAGCCGCTCCGGGCCTCTGGGAAGCGTGGGAAGGCGGAAAGGCGGCTCTGGGCCGGAGCAAAGGCGGTGCCGGCAGCCAGGGGAAGGAAGGCCCATTCTTGCACGAATCTTCATGCATCGGGCCTCTAGTAACTAGATAAAATGCTCCTCCAGAGTTATCATCCTGTGATACAACCCTTGGTTGAAGATGCAGCATAACACTGTCCTAAACTCATGATGGAAGGCTGGTTTTCAAAGAGAGAACAGTTCTTAAGGGCCATGTGGTAAGGAAACCAGCCAGGGTGGTGCTTTCTTTCTCTGGGTAAAATAATGACAGTTTCTCATGAAGAGGAAGACATAAAACAAGGTCAGTTAGTAAACTTACATAAGCTATTGACCCATCACAAGGCCAACTCAGTAAAAAGGTAACTACAGAACGTACTCTATAGTGACTACATGAGAAAATTTCATCACAAATGCCTTTAAATAATGCTCACCTGCTAAATGAAATCATCATTAGAAGTGTAAATGGAGCCCTGAACTGTGTGGCTCAGTTGGTAGGGTGTAATCCCATGCATCCAAAGGTTGCCAGTTAAATTCCTGGTCAGGGCACGTGCTTGGGTTGTGGGCTCCATCCCCAGTAGGGGGTGTGCAATAGGCAGCCTATTGATGTTCTGCTTTCACATTGAAGTTTCTCTCTCCCTCTCTCTTTGGTTCTCTCTAAAAATCAATAAAAATATATTTTTAAGTATAATTGAAAAGTTGACTGGCAATGAAGCAGTCAGTGTAGACATGGAGACTCACTCATCATAGCTACACTACCATCACTCGCTTTAAGAAGTTAAATCACTTTCCAGTGATAGGTGGTTTCCCATCCCAAAAGAAGTTTAACCAAGTGGAAAAGTCAAAGTCCACAGTAACTAAATGATTTGCCCACCTTCAAACAGTTATTTAAAAGCTGATACTGGGGCCAGGAATAGGGTATGTTTCACCTACTATTCAATACTTTTTGCCTTAAAGTCCCAACCCACTTTTACATCCAGTCCAGGCTCTCTACATTCTAATTTCGCTACATTTGAGAATTACTAATAGGAACTGAGCAAACAGGACCTGTTGAAAACACACCAAAGCTATGCTAATTCTCAATGTTTTGACGGAAACTTCTCTTCACACTAACCTTTTAAAGCAGAGTTCCAGACCCTTCACTGAACACAGTAGCTGAATTATAGCACCTGGCTATAGTACTTCAAGCCCTTCACTTAAATGCCGATGATAACAGTTCAATCACATAAACAAAGAGAATGTCTGTTTTAGAACAGCTAAATGTGGGATGCAGACATATTTAATTATATCTGCTGAGTGGCTAAGGTCCAAAACCCGCCACCATCTGGAGGCTTTGCTTGCCTGCATTTCAGATCCCCACCGCTGTGGATGGAAAGAGCCACTCTGGCCTTTTTCATTAACATAAAGAAAAGATTAAAATAATTAGGTGTAAGTGCCTCATAAAGGCTTAGATGAAAGCACATTATAGGAGGCATCAATACTACAGTTTATGTGGTCTCATCTGAAATGAAACCTGGCTTCATTAGCACTGAGTTTTCTTGCTGTATTTTCATAGATGGGAGCTCTGTCAACACAATTCTACTGAGGCAGGCTGTACGAGGAAGATAAAAAGCTAAATGCCTGCTTCTTAAGGGCTGCTTTTGGCCCACAAAGTCCATTTTGCTATATTGTCATCATATCCCTTGATGTTAAGCTTGACCAACCAAGGAACTGGACTCTTCACAAAGCAAGAACTCCTCTCCAAGGCTGAAAAGCTTAAGGGATTGTTAAAGCAACTTTTCCTCGGCTACAGAGGAATTAACAAGGGGATGCCTTCAGATGTGGAGGCTGACTATCTCTTATGTCTGCGATCAAACAGGATTTTGCTGTTAGGCATTATGGTTCTAAACATTAAATTATCTTATTTGTAAAAATATTTTCACTCATTAAAGTCATTACTATTTAATGATTAACCACTGACTACCCGTGGGAGATTAAGATACTGACAGTCATAAAATGTCAAGATGTTGTCCTTACCCAGGAAAATGCAAACTATACCTTTTCCCAGGTCTCTTAAACTTCAATGTCCGATACTTGAAGCCACTATAAAAACATATGGCTATATAAGTTAATTAAAATTAAATAAAATTTAAAATTTTGTTCATCAGGCACAGAAGCCACATTTCAAGCACCCAATGTGATTAGAGGTTATCCTACTGGATAATGCAGATAGAATATTTCCATCAATTCAGAAAATTCTATTGGACACAGCACTGCTCTAAAATACCATATTCTCACTGATGAAAATGCAAGGGATGATTTTTTAGCATATATTTTACCTTATAAACCAAGTGAAGCTCTCTAGCAGAGTTGTTAGGAGCCAGGCACCCTGAAGCCCAACTGCTGAACTGTAACCACCCACTTACTGGCGCTGGGGCTGGGACCAGTCACTCAGTGTCTATGTGCTTCAGTTTCCTATCTGTAAAACAAGCATAATTACAAGACCTATCCTCACAGGACTGTGGTAAGAATTAAATGAGTTAGTTAAGTGCTCAGAACAGCAAGCACTAAGCAAATATTTGCTGTTATTATTATTATTAAGCCCTATAGTATGATTCAGAGACTTAAAAATGCTCACAGCCTTATATAGTTAATGAGTATTTTATTTCTTTTAGTATGTGTGACTGCCTGTAACAACCAGTCTCCATGTTATCTTGGGACATTTAAAAGAAAAGATAAGATTCATTAGCCAAAAGCTGCCTTTTAAATTTCACCACCTTTCACAAGGTAGTCTCTTCACCCAGACAGAATAAAGATTAATTCTGATCATAATAAAATTTAAATCTTAATGAATCAATTAATTAAATATATAAACTAGGTTAGTCTTCCAAGTCAGAGCATATAAATATGTTTTAACTGAATGCATATAAATAAATAGAGCCCATAAATCCATTTTCTAATTCTATAAAACCTGAGAATTCAAATAACCATGTGCAATTATAGCAAATACATTCCTTGAATGGAAACCTGCTATTAAAGTTATATCCAACTTACTGAAAATTCCAAATCAGTGGAGTCTGTATTAATGACTGCCTAAACTTAAGGTACATTCTGTTTAACCTATTTGAAGTAGCTGGAAAATGTAAAGATTAAAAACATTAAAACAAAGCTGAAGAACAGTATGGTCCTACACAACAGTTGAAAAGTTTGTGAAACATCTTTTTTATTCTTATTGAAAAAAATTAATTCTGAAAAATAAGCAAATTTTTAGCATTACCAAAATACACATTTGTTTGTTAACTCTGGATAACTTTCCCCCACCTCCCCATCCCATCCCATTTCAGGGGGAAAAAAAGTTTGTCAGCTAAAACCAAATTCAACTTGAAAAGTGCTTATTAGTTAGACTCTGCATAATCCCAACTACCAATTTATATAACAAAAGAAACAACCCACTATTTCATTTGGAAAATCTTTTGAAATTAGAAGAAAATACACTTCTGAAAAACCTTACCTGAAAAACTACTGAAACATTTAGAGATTAAATGATAAGAGGTGGAGGATTTGCTTTAAAATATTACAGCAGAAAGTGGGGATGGTCAGGGGTAAAGTGAAACGAGACTCACCAAGATTAGATGGTTGTTGGGCCTAGTTAGCAAGAACATGGGGACCTACTACTATTCTCTACTTTTGTGTATGTTTATGATTTTTCATAATTGCAAATTAAAGAAAAATCTAACCTAAGAAAAATATAAGGTTTGTGGGGTTTTAAGTTCGCTTTTGATTTTTGCTTAAAGTAAAAGGTAAAAGTCATAACAATGTGCATAGTTTCACAGTCACCAGGCAAAGTCAAAAGTGCTACATTTCTGCTATTCACTCCTCTCCCATCAACCACTAGAGGCAGAATTCATGATTATCCCAAACAACTGTATGCTCAGTGTTAATTCTCTCATATGACTTGGTTTTGGATTTTGTTTGTCTCTTTCTTCACCAATTCCACAGAAAGAAAACCACAAAGTAGATTAGCTAACACCCTCCAGAAAATTGCCAAGGGTCTTTTTTTAATATCATAATTCTTGACTCCAAGATGTGCCTCCTTTTTTTTTAAGCTATCAAGAGGATACATTATGTTGATGGATCCCAGTTTAGTACTAGGACATCTAAAATTACACAATTATGGTAACTTGAGTGATTTTTAACTCCATTGTCCATTTAAAAAAATGAATGTCAAAATAATCTAATAACAGTCTGGGAATTGTTAGCATGATGAAAATATTTTTATGTTCATATCATTGAAAGTACAGGAGATAAGCACCTGTACAGTTTCGGTAGCGGTTAGCCAATTTTGAGACAACTTAGTGCAATAGGAAGAAAAGGGAAAAGAGGATCTGGAATCAGAAGATTGGAATTGGAATTGTTGCCTGATTTTTGCCTTTTTATTTGCTGAGAAAAGGCAAACACTCAGGTTAGGTTTTCTTATTGGTAAACTAGAATAATAAATATTTTATTTTCATGAGTCCTGTGAAAATGTCTCAATAGACAATATACAGAAAACTGTTTGGAAAAGAAAGTGTTACTTTTTAAAAAGCATCAGCTTGTAAACTGCTTTAGTAGCCCCTCTAAAAATGGTTTCAGGCTATTCCCCTACTTAGAATCGGAAAGGGAGAAAGAATCAATGAAGAGGACTAAATGGAGTTGTCAGCCAGATTCCACAACACCATTCCCTGAGCCATGTAGGCACAACTGGGTGAGGCCTTCAAGGTAATCTAAAAAGTGATTCTGAAGATTTCAGAAACTAAGGCAGGTCCATCAGATCAAAGACATATACACTGAGTGGCCAGATTATTATGATCTCTGAATGCATAATAATCTGGCCACTCAGTGTATATCCTATATAATAAAAGACTAATATGCAAATTACCCCCTCGACCAGGAGTTCGACCAGCAGGCAGGCCGGCCAACCGCCCATGTCCCCTCCCCCTGGCCAGGCTGGCTGGACCCCACCCATGCACGAATTCATGCACCAGGCCTCTAATACACACACACACACACACACACACACACACACACTGAGTGGCCAGATTATTATGCATTCAGAGTTCATAATAATCTGGCCACTCAATGTATATATACAATGACTTATTAAGTCACTAATAATTCTTTGAAGTGTTAACCCTATATTTGCTTGTCTAGCCATACAAAAGCCAGCAAAAATTTTATAAAACATTTATTTAGCAAAGTAAAATGAATAAATACATACCAAGGAAACTCTGAATTGATGTCACTGAGATATACAAAATTGTCTTCTTCCCATGGAAGGAGCAGCCAACAGCAAGGCCATCTCCTGACACATGTGTCGCTTAAATGTCGCTACCCTCCCATATGACAAATCTCAACAGGCAGTTAGTTACCAGGTCAAGGAAGTTGACAGAGACATTACTCAACAAAAGCACAAGAGGTCGACGAAATAACTATATGAGGAACAATGCAATATGTAACACAGAAAAGATTTACAGAGCAATATGCAGTTTCATGGAGATGTTATTATTTTGCCCTCTCCTATCCTATACAACTTACCTAAAGATCACAACTGCCTGGGTTCAAATCTTGACTCCACAACTTACTAACTTTTAACTTCAAGCAAGTCGCTTGCCCTCTACTAGGTGTACCAGTTAATAATGCGGATTTTTTTCAATAGATGGAGTTATACATATGTTGATATATATGCGATTTGATATGTATGCTATTTTGTTGTATTGACAGCAAGCTTCAAAACTTCATGTCAAATTTGCTGAAGGTGTTAACGTCATAGATATTTTTACGCTTAAAAATGTCAAATTTCGTGCCAAAAAAAGGAGCATCTGCAGGAAGTTTTAATTAATTACTTTATTTTGAAGAAAAAGTTATCATATACTTCGGGAAGCTTATGGTGAACGTGCTCCATCTCAAGATACTTGTGAATGCTGGTTTAAACGCTTTAAAAGTGATTATTTCAATGTGAAAGACAAAGAACATCCGGGTCAACTGAAAAAGTTTGAAGACCAACAATTACAAGCATTATTGGATGAAGATGTGTATCAAACTCAAAAACAACTTGCAGAGAGATTAAACATTGCTCAGCAAACAATTTCCAATCGTTTACAAGCAATGGAAAAGATTTTAAAGGAAGGAAAATGGGTGCCACATCAACTGAACAAAAGACAAATGGAAAACCGAAAAGTCATCAGTAAAATGTTGCTTCAATGGCACAAAAGAAAGTCTTTTTGGCATCGAATTGTGACTGGCGATGAAAAGTAGATTTATTTTGAGAATCCCAAATGCACAAAATCATGGGATGATCCAGGTCAACCATCAACAAATCGCTTCGGAAAGAAGACAATGCTCTGCATTTGGTGGGATCAGGAAGGTATGGTGTATTATGAGCTAAAGCCAGGTGAAACTATACTGATCACTACCGACAACAAATAATCTATTTGAACCACATTTTGATCATGAAATGACCAGAATGTGCCAGAAGACACAGCAAAGTAATTTTGCTTCATGATGACGCACCATCACACACTTCAAAACCAGTTAGAGACTCGTTAAAAGATCTTGCCTGGGAACTATTAACCCACCCGCTGTATTCACCAGACCTTGCTCCTTCAGATTACCACTTGTTCCGATCGATGGCACATGCACTTTCTGAGCAGCACTTCAAAACGTACAAAGAAGTGGAAAATTGGGTCTCTGAATGGTTTGCCTCAAAACAAAAAAAGTTCTATTGGGACGGTATCCACAAATTAGCTGAAAGATGGGGGAAATGTGTAGCTAGTGATGGACATTACTTTGAATAAAGCACTTTTGATGTTTCTCTTGAAATTATTTTGTTTTCTTTGATTACAAAATCCGCCATTATTAACTGGTACACCTAGTAAGTGCCTCAGTTTGTTCAAGTACAAAATGGAGATGACAAAATACCAACCTCATAAAGCTGTGAGGAGTAAATGAAAAATGCACATAAAGCACTTAAAACAGTGTCTGGCACAAGCAAGCACTTGATTTTTTATTATTAGTATTATTGCTAAATTTCCTTACATTTTTAGTCTTGCTATAAGTGAGTCCTCCTCAAAAAACATTGTGACCCAAATATTTGATCAGTGGTTCGGAAGGAGAGAAGCACATACTAATTCAAGTAAAATGTTTAAGTACACAGAAGGGATGCATATTGAGAGTGTGAAAGCCATGTTGTGGCCAGCACATCACTAATTTATTATTTTCCTATTCCATGTGCTTTCTCGCTCAGTTGGTACAGCATCAGCTGATATTGCAAATATCAAAGGCGAACCTACAATCCCTCCAGAAGAGCCAGCATCTGAGCCTGGTGGGGCAACAGACAGAAAGCTAGTGACACGAGTATAAAGACAAAACAGCACACCTGGAAAGGGCTATGGCCACTGTAGGATGAGTTCCACTAGAAAGAGCCTGAGTGCCAGGAAATGTAGAACTAAAATTAAGGCAGTTGTCCTATGACTAAGGGCAGAGGAAGAGTGGGGTAGGCGGCAGGCAATGGGAACAGAAGTAGGTGCATTGCCTGAGCAGCGGCAGTGGGAGAAGCTGTCCCGAACATTCTCTGCTCTCAGGAGCCTTTGGGTAATGCCACAGTGCGCAGCAACCGGACACAGTGACAATACCCCACCCTCTGTGTGAGGGATCCCTTTAAACACGTGTTCTACCATGAACTCTCAGAGGAAGTCTTTTCAAAAGAAACAGGAGAGGGGAACCTCTAAAATGTGTTAAATAAGTCATGAGGGTAAATAGTAGGGAAAATTACTGGTATCCCAAGGTCTATGAAAGACCCTGTTCTAAAATACTAACTACTCCTGAACAAGTCCCTAACAAGATACAAACTTCATTGTTTCATACTAAGACTCTTAAGTTATATTTTTCCACCATGATGACATCTCACTCCCCTGATGCAGATGGCAAAGACTGCACCAAAAACCTACTCTTTCATATAAGAGACTCTTTCATATAAGAGTCTCTGGAGGTAATTGTGGCTTCATGACTCACGGTGGTTGTCTTTTTTATTTTAACATATAAAACACTAAGAAAATGTACCTTTATTTTATGATCTTTTATAAAATAATAGCATTAATGTTTCATTCATAACTGTAATAAAGTAACAACAACAAAAAGCAGAGCCCCACTCTGGTGCCTTTGTGAATGTGGAAAAGCCTCAGAGATCAAGATTTACATTAGCCCCAGTAACCCACCTCCACTCCACTTTGATCCTTTTCATCAAAAAGGTAGCATAACTTCAAAAACCACGTCAACCAGCACATGGTGTTCCCGCAGTTTAGGACACAATCCCAAAGAACTCTTGCACTAATTACAGTGCTATACTATATATAGAAAAATAATGCTGTCTGAACAATATCTAAACAGTAGATCTAAAACAAAAACTAGGAAGCAGAATAACAGCCTAGAGGATGATTCTGGTAGCTCTTAAGAGACCTAGTTGGGGCAGGAGACTGCTGAGCAAGTCTTAGGTCTGCACAGGGAAGCAACGATTTAGAAACTTTCCCATCCAAAGCAGCGACTCCGAGGAGCTACCATCTGAGAAAGGGCATGCTGGCACACAACCCTGAGCCCACAGTAAAGGAATACTCACTGGACGTGTGCTTACTGAAGAACACCAACCTCCGCTTTTCACTGAAAGTGCTTCAAAAGCTACTGTGTCACATACCTGCACAACCACCAAGAATACAATAATCAAAATCATATATTTTCTCAATGTTTTCCATTTATATGCCAAAATCTGAAAATAGATAAAAATTCTTTTTTGTGGTATACAATTTAATGTCACTTCCTCTTGTGCAGCATTTTCTTCGAAGACATAAAAGGCTGTTAATGTTCTTCAAACTCACCAAGTTACTCAATAACCACAAGAGTAACCGAAAGCAGTGTGGGAGGCGCAGCTGGTAGGGTTAGACCTTAATCTTCGCCTTGTGACCAAGCTTTACTAAAAGGATCAACATGGGCAAGCCCCAAATTTCCCAGAGGAAAATAAACTTTATTTCCTGAAGCTGAAGATACCTCTAACCTGAGAGGGCAGGAAACTTGTAATACATTCCTTCAAAATTGTATGTGAGCAGACAGCAAGAGTTACCTAGTTATTATCTAGGGCAGATTACTGTTACTCTGAATCTCAGTTTTCTGATCTAGAAAAATAGGAATCACATCATTCCCCTTCCAGGTTGACATGAAGGTTCATAAGGTCATGTGTGGAACTTAAGCTCTAGTGCCCAGAAAAGCAAAGGCTGGCAATTGTTGGTAAATACCGTGACCTCCTCACTGCTCGTCTCCCCAGGTCCCACCTCCCACCTACACTGGACACCTATACTTCATCACTAACCTACTGACCACAGAATCATGGGGAAACACGAGAGTTGCAATAGCACCTAGCTCCATTAGAGATGGGCCAAATAACTAAGGAAAGCCACTAAGTAACAGTTGTGGGCTAACAGTCACTTTATCAGATAAACACATGTAACTTCACATGAAGCTTCTGACCCCCCATTTCCAAATCAGCTAGAATGATCTTGGCAATTCTTCATGAATCTTTTGTAAATATTTAATATCAGGGGTACAAAGCAACTCTATGGACCACACATCATACCTCTTCATTATTATCACCAGGAACAAAGGTAATGCCAAATATTAGATTCCATAACTCTAAAGGGACATATTCTACCCCTTACTCCTTCAGGGGAAAAAAGGAACGAAAAGAACAATGTTGCAGAGGAATAAAGTGGGAAGTCAATGTGCTAATACTAGTATAAACATGGCATGCCCAATTCTATCACTGCAATAAACTCTTTGACTTTAGTACAAAAATCTCTTCTGACCATCTGGAGTTACTCTAGGCATAAGGCCAAAACTTTGTAATTCCTTTTCAAAGTAAATGACAGATCAGTAACTGCCACGTTGCTAATGCACAGCCAAAGGGAGCACCTCGTATCCTATTCAATGCTCCCTGGAGTTTGATACATGTAGTAAAAGCAAAGTGCTTCCAAATAAATCTGCCCATTTATCAATACTCAAACTGAATAGAGATCATGTCACTTCTGAACAAGGCAGTATTTTTTCAGGTGTGATCCTATTACCCTATTTCACAGATAGGAAGTAGGACCTTCTGTCAAGTTTCACTAAAAGGAGCCATATCTAAACTAGAATGAAGCATATATGTGATTCCATGTTTATTGCAACCTTACACATTTAGGTTGCAATAAACATGGAATCACATAATATACAGGGCAAAAGAGGTGATCTATGAAGTTGGAGAAGATTTCTTTCTAAACCCCACTGACCAGCAGAATCACCTTCTTCATCCAATAAACCAAGAGAACCTACTATGTACCAGCTACATACAGTGATGGTGAATGAAAATCAAAGTTTTCAACAGCTCTGCCAAAAATGTAAATCTGAAAAGTTCAAAGACAATTTCATGTAATATGCCACTGATAATAAGAGCAACTTGAAAGCTCAGAGGCTTAAATTTGATAATCTTCCCCTCAGCATACTGAGTAGAAAAATATAAGCCAGCACTGGCTGTAGACTTCTTGCAAATATTTTTTGGTCCAGATTTCAAAGACATGAAAGCTATCTCTGAAGGCACACTTTCCACTATCTTATCTTTTCTAGTAAAACACTTTAAAACGGAACAATCTGAAATTTTATCTGGTAGCAGACAAAATTTACAAAGATGAGTTGTAAGGAATTTTACAGACGAGTAAAAAGAAGCTAACCACTGATTGCAAAATTTAACTGAAGATAGATTACAAATTTAAAAAATATAAAATAGGCAAGAATGGGTTTCTCCTTCTGATGAACAAACTCTTCCTTGAAGATAAATTAACAGATTCAGAATAAGAGAGCTGGAAGTCATTAGAGATCATCTGACCGATTTACCCCAGCTCACCTCTTAGATAAGCTATTTTGTTTGTTTGCCTTCAAAGCATCCCATAATCATTACAGAAATGGAACCCTTGTGTTCTACTCTGAGAACAGGGAAGAGATGGGCAATCTTATCAGGCATCATCTGCGGAGAATTCAGAGCCTGGTAAGAAAATGAGAGCAGAAACCTTAGAGTAGATTCCACGGCACAGGAATGCATAAGGGAGGAATCTTTGTCCTTAGTCTTTAGGAATGGAAGACAAAGAGAACTGAATGCTGACAGAATTGCCTTTCCCAAAGGGTTTAACAGGCTCTAGTGGAAATTCCAAGGCAAGTATCACCATCAAAGGAAAGTGCTGGGAAGAATGGAGTAGGAGGAGAGGGCACCAACAACTGTAAAATTCTGAGGAAGGAAGACATACAAGGAAAAGTGGACTTTCTGGAGATGTTTTGGGGTGAAGGGGGTGGTCTGGTAAATGGCCAAAAAAAATAGATTGCAAGAAAAGGCCAAGAATGCTATGTAATTTTAAGGAACTATGGAACAGTTGAAGAAAAATGGGGAAATATATAAAAATCAAGACTTGTTTTGTAAATATTTAACAAGTTACAAAAGGAGCAAAATATACAAGGAAGGAATAGCAATGGATAATTCAAAAGAAATCTTAACAAACATGATTTTGTGGCAGTAGCTCATAGCAATTCCACCTCTTTCAAGGAGTCACCGATAGCTAATGTTTTAAAGAGGAACACTATTTTCTGACTCCACCTAAATACACTTCATTTTTTTCATTCATTCTTTTATCATTGTGACCTCTGTTCATTATTTACTTAAGGTTATATTTTCTTTCAGTGATCCAGGGGCTTCAGGAAATAATAGAAGTCAAAATGAGAGAAGGATGAATGCATAAATGAACAATTAGGCAGAGTCAGAAAAGTAGTTAGAAATACTATATATAAAATCAACTCTGCTCAAATTGCAAAATGCCCATCACAATGCTTAAAGAATCATCAAATAGCCCTAACCGGTTTGGCTCAGTGGATAGAGTGTCGGCCTGCGGACTCAAGGGTCCCAGGTTCGATTCCAGCCAAGGGCATGTACCTTGGTTGCGGGCACATACCCAGTAGGGAGTGTGCAGGAGGCAGCTGATCGATGTTTCTCTCTCATCGATGTTTCTAACTCTCTATCCTTCTCCCTTCCTTTCTGTAAAAAATCAATAAAATATATATATATTTTTAAAAAGAATTGTCAAATAGTGGTCAACAGAAAAATTCCATTTTTAGGAAGGAGTAAAGTAGATGATTGGGGTTCTAGAGACAAGTAACAGGCATAGGAGTGGGGCTGGGAGAGAAGAAGACAACTTGCCAACCTCAGGAAAAAAAAAAGAATATATGTAAGGAAGGTGGAGGAGGAAGCAAGTGGGGATTGATGCTTCATGGTATTGCCATCCTTCACCACATGCATAAGAAACTTTTAAGGAAGTAAAACTGCACAAACTTAACTTCAGTACCAGTATGATCGTCTCATGCACCACCTTCCTCAGTATCCCTAAACATTCTGATAAGTAAAATAAATTATGATTTTTGGTAAGTGTGCCCCAGTAATCTGGTTCATGCATCATGCATAAGTTTGTGGAACCAAATGGTTAATATTGGAAAAAAAGATCTGAGACTTCATGGGTTCCTTGCTCTGACTTAGTAAAGATTGTGTAACTTGTACAAACATAACCATTTCCTGCCCACTGAACAAAGCAATTAATGGACTGGGCAAACTGAGATGATTTAAGGGAAGACATCAGCCTGACCATGTCTCACTGCCGTTCATTTTAAAGAAACAGACAAGAAAGTATAGATTATTGTTACTTTGTTGAACAGCAGTCATTCTTCCTTTACATAACTTTGGAAAAAGAATTTGCTTCAAATGGCTCTAAGAAAATATATCTAAAATCAATACCTTCAATTCATTACTAAAAAGTAACATGTAGGCTCTGCCATTTTGGAAGGAAAAATAAAAAATGATAAAATTTTATGAGTTTAGTAGAAGTATCCAACATTAATATAAAATACGTATCAAAGAAAAAAGGAAGGAGAAAAGGAAAGAGGAAGAAAGCAACCTTGGCTCCCAGTGACATCCCAGGGCTGGTTCCAAGACCTCACGAGGTCCAGGGACACTGCCCTAGCTTCCTGTCCAAAGAATCCAACATTACTTAAGCTAGTTTGAGAAGGTCTCTGTTATTTGCAAGGCAAATAATTCTTCACTATTACTGAACACCAAAAATCTTTTGAATCTTCACGTTTTCAGGTATCTCAATTATTTTAAATCAAAATTTTCAAACACTTCCAAGAATCAGAATTAGAACATAACTTTAAAATTAAAATCAAACAAGTTTTCTCCTGGTTCAAACACGTGGTATCTCAATGTCAAAACATTATGCCTTGCTCCTTCATTAAGTAATTTATTAATTAAGTCAACGACTTAATTAAGTAAAAAACTTACTGAGCACATAGTTTGCCAGGCACTGTATAAAAAGAGAAAAGGAAAGACATGGTCCCTGTGTTAGAGGAATTTCTATATTAGTGGAAGAGACATAGAACAATTATCAATCCCCCTGTTCCTTTCCTTGCTACATCTTTATAGTCAGAATCAACACATACTACTTCTGATTAAGCTTAGGCTCCCTAAGCATTAGGTAATGAATGGTTCATATAGCGCACTGGTTCCCACAATCTTCTACATTTAAAGGGGAAATAAAAAGTGTGGAGTATACCACTAGGGTTTTCTCTCATCAGAGTGAGTAATCAGCCTCATGACCGAGAAACACAGGAAAAAGTCTGAGTATGAGCCAAATTCATAAATGTGTCTTGCCCAGCTGGTGTGGCTCACTGGTTGACCTTCGACCCAGGAATCAAGAGGTCACGGTTCAAGTCCCAGTCAGGGCACATGCCCGGGTTGCTGGCTCAATCGCTAGTGGGGGCATACAAGAGGCAGCCAATCGATGATGTTTCTCTCTTATCAACATTTCTATCTCTCTATCCTCTCCCTTCCTCTCTCTCTAAAAATCAATAAAAGCATATTAAAAATATAAAAAATGTGCCTTATCCTCGGCCTGTCCTTCACCATTCTCTTGTGAAAACCATCTACAACTGTGATCACACCACTACCACCACTCACCCCAGAGCAATGGGACTGACTGACATCTAAAAGAAGAATCTGTTATTTCAAATTAAAATCCACCATCTTTCATTACCTGTACTTATTCAGAGGTTCACTACAAGACTGAGTCCTGAAAATACTGAGAGAGAACATTACAGAGTGCCAACTGGTTCAATATGAAGGTTCACTGTTCGCTATGAGAGTCTTCTCTTCATGATGGAAACACTTTCTGTAAAAAACAGGTATTTCATAAGCATCAGTCAATTAAGGATCAAAGCCTCTTACAGCTAATAGAAAGTGACTACCTGGCTAAATCTTCACGTTCTTGCAAATCCAAATCTGTATTCCCTAAAACTGAAACATTTAGGTCAAAAGATACCCACTTGGTTTGAAACATTTCAAAGTGAAGGCTCTCACCAACCAAATCACTCAAAAGAGCAGCACTAGGAATAAGTGACACACAAGCCCTCTCTCTATTTGTCTACAAGTGTCAATTCAGTGGACTATAGATAAACATCCTTGTACGCAATCACCCAGTCAGCATCCTGGAAAAAAAATATCATTATGCTAAAGGTTAAGAAAGTTTACATAGGCTCTCAGGTGTAATGGTGTCAATGATTACTTTTCCATGGCAAAACATGAATTGCGTTAGGCCTTAGAAAAATAAATAATGATGCCTAACTTGTATCTTTGATCTGATTTCTTGCCAAATTTAAATACACCAGATATATTTCAAGTAAATAGGTTAGACCCGTGGTCGGCAAACTGCGGCTCCCGAGCCACATGCGGGCTCTTTGGCCCCTTGAGTGTGGCTCTTCCACAAAATACCACGGCCTGGGCGAGTCTATTTTGAAGAAATGGCATTAGAAGAAGTTTAAGTTTAAAAAATTTGGCTCTCAAAAGCAATTTCAATCGTTGTACTGTTGATATTTGGCTCTGTTGACTAATGGGTTAGACAATCTATAACAGAATTTCAGCTAGGTTAATAATCCATACAACCGTTACAAATCTAAATTTCCAATCAAGAAAATAATTTTGTCAAATCAAAACATTTGACTCCCAAACACTCTAAACATGAAGTAAAATTTTTCAAAGCCTTTTAACTCTGTTTTTATACATAAGTTACAAACTTCCCACGCAATGGGGTGCAAACAGTGTCAGGAGTCCTTGAGGAGGACTAATCTCAAAGGTGTCAAAAAAAAACACACAAAAAAAAAAAACCCACTGGGATGCTTACTATGGAAAAGGCTACTAGAAAGCCCCATTTCTTTTTAAAATGAAAAGGTAAATTTGGATTTTAAAAATGTCCTCCCAGATGTGTACTATGCCATGTACACATACATGATTTGTAAAATACACTAAGTGTATTTTACAAAACATATATTCATAATACTATAGGTACTGCAACAGTCAAGAATCTCATGCTTTGCTTCTTTTTGTAAGTACTATAGTGACAAATAAATGAGGAAAATAAACATTATGAATTATGTTCATATTAATGACAACCAGAAGCAAAATGTCAGGAAAAAATGGTCACCACTTAAGGTAAACTGCTAACCATTTTAGGAATTAAGACAAAAAGAAAAGACTGTGTTCATAAAAAACTCCCTTGGTTTACTCTTCTTCCCTATGAAGCTGTTAGAAACTCCTTTCCAATATATCATTTCAAGAAGAGAAACCTCGATCAACCAAAAGACTTGTATGCATGCATATAAGCCTAACCAATGGACACAGACACCAGGGGGGTGAGGGCATGAGTGGGGTGGTGGGGAGGGGGCAATGGGGTGATAAGGACACATATGTAATACCTTAATCAATAAAGAAAAACATTTTTTAAAAAAGAAGAAGAGAAACCTCTACATGTTTAGTCAATGCAAAATGAATACAATGACCTGATGTTATGGTACTAACACCATATGTTTCTGTTGGATGTCAACTACAGGTCCATTAAAATAGGATGATTTCGTCTTTTACCTCCGCTGAACATAAAGACTGAAACATCTGCTTCTTTTAGTTCTGGCTGTTCCTATGATTCCCAGCAAGTCCCTTCAACTTAAGATCTGATGGGTACTGAGTGTTTTTAGAAGAATGAATTATATGCCAACTGAAAATCTGTAATAGAACATCCCAATAAATCAAATCTCAAAATAGCAATAAAAATCTTTGCTTTGCTCTAGCTGGTTTGGCCTGCAGACTTTAGAGTCCCAACTTAGATTCCAAACAAGGGCACATGCCCAGGTTGCAGGCTTAATCCCCAGTGGGGGGCATGCAGAAGGCAGCCAATCAATGATTCTCTCTCATCATTGATGTTTCTATCTCTCCCTCTCCCCTCCTCTCTGAAATCAATAAAGATATATAAAAATAAATAAAATAAAAGCTATTGAGCAAAATATGTTACTTTAAAAAAAATAAATCTTTGCCTTATTAGAAAATGTAGAGATAAGATACAGGAGGGATACCAAACTCCTTAAAAAAAAAAAAAACATTTTTAAAAAGATCTCATTCTTAAACAAAGGACACAAAAGTAGTGGAATCCAAGTGTGAGATTAGGGAATGTAACTCTGAAAGGTACTGATGACGGTATATAAGAACAAGCTCACATATTTTCTCTGTAACATTAACGAATACCAACTTTTTTCTTGTTACTGAAACCACAAAGTAATTGATTGGCCTAATGAATAAGGCGACTTTTCAACATGAATGTTGCTTTTGAAAAGCAAATTTATCTTCTGAGACAAAACTGTGACAAAGCCTTCCTTCAAGCATATTTCCAGCCAAAGGTGGGCCATGTGAGAAACCTGGGCAGTTTGCAAATGTGGTAAAAAGTCCAGAACTGAGCCAGTTCTGACAATATTCAGACAGGTTTTCTACACATCCAATTTACATATAAGTCCATTCATGATTTCAGTGTGGATAAGGGCCAAATGTCTCTATAACTGTGATTAAGAACATCAAGTATTTTTAAATGACACTGGTTTTATTCCATCCAGCCCAAGAACCAACCTCTGTGCAGCACTGTATGATTCTTTTTTTCCCTCCCTGCAAGTTAGAAAATTAAATTTTCTTCATTTCCAGCCAGGGGCCACTCATACAAGTCTAATGGGTGTAGACAGCATTTCCTGCCTACTGCAAGAAAATAATAGGATTGTCATTATTAACATGGCCCAAGGCATGCACTGAGGTGGGGCACTGAAGAAATTGACCTTTCATTTTCATCAGTAAGACTGCACTGACTGCCGGCTTTTTGTTTTGTTTTGTTTTTTTAAAAGGTGAATGTTATTTTTTTTTCTCTCCAACATTAAGGTCTAACACTGCCTCATTCACTCTCATAGAGCAAGACAGGCTCCAATTCCTATTATCCTTTCCATTCAACTGTGTTTATGTCTGGAACAACCCTGCCAGTAAACAACCAGCTAAAATTCAGTTTTATTTTTCTTCTCTTACTCTTTTGGAATTGGGCTTCTAATTTACAAGAAGTTGGTGAGATCTGGGCACTGCCAAAGCAAACTATTTTAGTCATTGACACCTCTGCAGAACATTCTATGTCATTCTAAAGAAATGAGCATCTGAACAATAAACAGCAAAAGTGGCTACGGATTCCAGAAATACTGCGAGGTCTTAACCTGCAGTGCACTGTTCCCCAGCAGTGCCATCTTTGCGCCATTATAGAGATGAAGAACACCGTCTGAGGTGGTGACCCAGAGATGAAAGGCAGGTCTCTTGGGAGCTCCATGGTTTCACCCACTAATGTCAAGGCCTGATCTCTCTTAAACACAGTTAGAACAACATCCACAAAAAAAAGGGGCAAGGGAATGGGAGGGAGTGACTCTCCTTTATTACAACTTTCCTTTGATCCTAGACTTAGGAGAGGAAGCAGAGTTGTCATATATCTACTTAAAGAGGGACCACCTCTCTTGAGGGGGCAGGGAAGAAGAAAAATATTGGCAGAAGCAGTACTTATTTTCAGACATGCTTTTTGTTTCCCCACAGTGCTTCCTACACATATTCTTTCCTTTTGTGCCCACACTACCTTACATTACTAAGGTAAACAGCTCAATTAAGACTTTAGCGATGAGTCACAAAACTGTCACTTGAACCACGAACACTCAGGGAGTCAGTGGCAAAACAAAACCGATGCTAGTATTCCTATACACTTTTAAAGTAACTGGGAAATAGTTTTAAATAACCATTATCCCATTAAGAAGTATGTCCAACAACTAAATCTGTCTATAGTCAGTGGACAAAAGAATAAGATAGTAGCTTGTTCAAAGCACTTGCCGAGCCCAATAGTCCTAACAACAACTCCTTTCAACAGACAAAGCCACTGAGATTGAAAAACTTAACCAAAGTCAGAGTTAGAAATCTGCCCAGTGGGGTCTCAAATTCAGGTCTCAGTTCCAGAGCCCATGGGCTTAGTCATCCCATTATAAATGATGATTAAGGATTTACCTTCTTACCAAAAATATTAATTCCAAGTTAAGTGAGTAGTTTCCCATGCCATATTTGATAAGCTGCTATTATATAGAGACAAGAACTAAAGAATTCCCAAGAAGAATAGTTTCTCTAAAAATGTTTCCTTTTAATCTTAGAATTCAACTTTCTAGAAAATCATTCTATGCTTTTTAATGAAAAAAATGTTATGAAAGTTATTTATTGGCTAAAATTAAAAGTTACTGAAGATATACAAACACAGGGATCTGTATTTAAAGTGTTTTTTTAAACACTTCATTTTTTTTAAAAGGCTGGCTCTTCATTAATCTGCCAAGCAGAACATCTGATGGCAGAATACAATTGTCCCTCTACTGAACTCACCGATGACTCAGTGGAAACTAGAATTTGGAAAACTTATCCCACGAGAAACAAAATAGGAACAAACTCGCTCACCTTCATGGATGCTACATCCTTTCCAGGCCTGCCCCAGTCTCCTCTATTCACTTCTACAGTCCCTGCCATCACAAAAGCAAGGAAGAAAAACTTGCAAAACTCGAAAGTTAATGGCAGACACTTGGGACCCAAAAGTACCCCAAATGAATTGAAGCTAAGGTAATTAGGTAGAGAAATTTATTTGAATCCTCAATCCTTTCTCTTTTTAGCCAGTCACTATGCCCTGATAGGTTTGAACAAACTCCTGAGAACACTGAAATAATTTAAGAGAATCGGAAAGTGAAACATAAATAGGAAGTAACTCTGTTTCCATGTTTGAATTTAATATAACCAGTAAATGGCAAAAATCTAAAAAGCTACATTTCAAAATTATTCATATTGTCAGAGGTATCATTAAGATGCAATTAATGCTACAGCACAGTAATCACATAGCAGGATTAAAATATCTCAAAATCAAATAAACCTAGAAATAACTACGTTTCTTCATTATAAAGAAATTTAAAGGTCAATTAAGTTATATGTTGTTAATTAAAGCCATCCTGAAACACCAATTGGAAAGAATATATGCACCCCTATGTTCTAAGCAGTGTTATACAATAACCAAGATCTGGAAACAGTCCAAGTGCCCATCAGTAGATGAATGGATAAAAAAGCTGTGGTACATTTATACAATGAAGTACTACTCAGCTATTAAAAAAAAATTAGGAAATCTTACCCTTTGCAAAAAGAAGGATATCTTACCATTTTTGACAGTATAGGTGCACTTAGAGATTATTATGCTAAGTGAAATAAGCCAGTCAGAGAAAGACAAATACCGTATGATCTCATTTATATGTGGAATCTAATGAACAAAACAAACTGACAAAATAGGAGCAGAGACATGGATACATGGAACAGACTGACAGATCTCAGAGGGGAGGAGTGTGGAAGAGATTAGCCAAAGAACATATATACATATATGCATGGCCCATGGACACAGACAACAATGTGGTGAAAGCCAGGAGTTGGGCTGGGGGCGGGGGCTGGGTAAGGGAGGCAAATGGGGGAAATAGGGGCAACTATTGGTCACAGTGTCACCAATTTTTTTAAAAAGTGTTCTCCATTCCTTTTCCCTCCTCCAGTAGCTCTCTTTTTTAAAAAAGATAGCATTTTTAAAATTGAACTTCCTTCCTAAGAAGCTCAAAGCTACTGATTTTATAACATCCTGGAATATAAATATACACACATGGGAGAGTTTGAGTGTCCCTTATCCAAAATTATAAGTAAATCTCCACTTTTAGGCAAAAGTGGTAAAAGGCTATGAAGGGTTACATAGAAGAGGGTCAAAGCAATTTAAAATATAAGCAATTAAAATGCCCAAATCCTAAAATTAAAACATATTCCTTTGTTTATAGATGCTTAAAACTGTTTCCTTTACATCTTAGGGCATAAAATAGATGTTTAAAAATTAAGCCCTGAAAGGGAGATAAGGCAAAGGCCTCTCGGACACGGTCAGCCCGGCACCGAGGAGCACTTTTCGGGGGTGCCGCCCTCTCTTGCGGAGTTTTAGCATTTATAGCCTCTCTCCGAACAGAAGTTTGGAGAAACAAGAGAAGGTGGTTCTAACAGTCCTCGCCATTCCCCAGAGAAGCACGGAGCTCCGTCTGGGCCATGAGAAGCATTTCTGCGAGGCAGCAAAAAAAAAGTTTTTAGGTAATACAGCCTCAGGGCTGCATCTTCATTGGTCTCTTCATCCACACGACCCACACAAACACAAGTAAAGAAAGCAAGTCAGGTCCCACTTCAGAGCCTTGTCCTTAACTCACCTCCAGTGAACTCACTTTCTAAAGATGGAGTCGAGAGCTACATGATTTCTAACAAAGGAAGCATTTAGGGTTGCCAGCTCCCCAGGTTTAGCCTGGGCCATCTGGGAAAGCACAGGGCTCCTCTGAATCCTGAGGTCACCTTTTATTAACCACACGGGCTGTTCTCTGAGCTCACAGAAATAAGGCAGTTCTAGTTGGTTCTGTGCTGCCCATCCCGGGGGCTGCCTTTGGTGCTACCCAAACACCACAAACTGTTAACCTTACAGAAGAGAAAGTGTCAGTATTAGCAATAGGAGGACTTGCTTGTCCAAGTGCAAATTATAAGTACACGATCTTCATATAAATTAACTTCAGTGAAAGGCATTGAGGCGAGGGACACAAGATGGACAAAACTGTTATTACCACTGAATGAAAAGGACTCTCTTTCATAGGTTTTCAAATGTCTGAAAAAAGTAAGACACTACTACCAGTTCTTAACCAAATGCTCTAGATTTTTCTCATTCTCTATATTGAACTTCTTATATATGACTTTCTATGAAGTATACTTTTATTTTCTGGTTTCTCTCACTCCAGAGTTAAATTGCTATTACAGAAAACAATCCAGAAAAACCTCCCTCCTAGGAGATGTCCAGAATATTATTATTATTTCAAAAATAACGTTTAGGTTTCTGGGCAATAGACAGGTTGAATACATGAAAGGCACTCAACTGACACGTAGCATTCAGCTACCTGGAAACACAAAGACACTGTTCCAAGTCCGGAGGAACAAATAATATATATATTTTAATTGGGAACAAGTAAGATTTTTAATGTGAACTGAGAAGCAGTGTGATACAGCTGAAAAGGGTTCTGCAATCAGTCGAGGGTGTCTTTTGAACCTTTTAGAGCTTTTTGAGCATGTCTTCTAATCTCAGTTAACCAACATTTATAGGACACGTGACAGGCACCAGCTTCTGTTGCAGATACTAGAAACACACACAGGAAAAGAGAAGTAACATCTACCTTTCAGAGTCAGTTTAATGACCTGTTTGTGTGTGTGTGTGTGTGTGTGTGAGAGAGAGAGAGAGAGAGAGAGAGAGAGAGAGAGAAAGTGCGAGCGGCTGGCACATGGTAGGTACTCGACAACTGCTGGTCACTACTACATAGTACATCTGACTTGCGGTCAGAGTGTTTGGAAGTTTAGTGCACAAATGACAAGTGTCTTCATTTCTATATAAAACTGCCAAGAGCTGGTTATCATTTTACCCAAAAGAAGATGATTCTAAAATCTTCTGAGAGCCCTTCAATTCTTCCCTAGTTCCTAACTAGAGTCTTTTGGTCTCCTGAGTACTCCTTTCACCTCACTTCCTTCCAACCATTGGGTCAAAAAAAGTTAAAAGGTCAGGTTACTTACAGGACCAATTTCCCAAGCTTGGGTGTCCTGGTCATCTTGCCTGATCATCTCATTCACCTGAAACCTGGGTAAAAATGTCCAGATTCCCCCCAGACATAATAAATAGGAGCCCTCTGTACCCGCCCTGAACACCCTGTAATGCTCCAAGAGATTCTTCTTTTCTCAGGCATCCTCGGACTCCACCTCGAGTAGCTGAGGCCATTCTCCTCAGGTTTCCATGGCATGCTCTTTGACCCTTCTCCAAGGCTTAGTTTGGCACTAAAGACTCTGGCCAATAGTCTAACAGAATCAGCTCTCTCAGCTGGGCACCCAACGTCTCACAGCAAGGCACATTCTGTTTGTTTTTCTTCCCTGTCCCTTAATGTCTCCCTTCTAGGATTTGCCCACAAGAGGATCATTTTAAATTACCACAAGTCTCTGAAAAGTTATCTTTTCCAAAAAATAATTTTCTTAATTTATAATTCCTGACTGACTCCAATAGACAAGGAAAATATACAAAAGCAAGGGCCACATTCTTATGGAATAGAAATAAAAGTTATTTGCTCAAATTTTCAAAATCAATTAGCAATCTGGTATAGACATGAAAAAAGCTCATGTATTCTCTGCAGAACTTTCTTTAAAAGGACAGTAAATGAAAGGCTAGGTTTGCACTGAAGGTGACTCATGCCTTTGTTTTAATTTAATATTTATTACATCCCTACCATGACGGGAAAAAAAAAAATGAGAGAAACGATGGAAACACAAAAAGGTCTACAACATGGCCCATGCTTCAAAGAGATCAACTTAAGTAGAAGTGCCTGGTGAGAGGTACTGAGTTTAATGGCACATTCAACCTAGGAACTCACCCATCTATCCATCCATCCACCCCAGGAATTCACCATGAAAGATGCTAATTTAAATCAGTAATCATCTCTGCATTCAAGTAAGGGTGCCAAAGAGACAACCAGACAACACTGAAAAAGACAAGTGTTCTGAAACGTATAGATAAAGTGCAAGCATTTAAAGAAAAATATAAATTACCTATATGATGATTCTAGAATATAATGAGGATATGCAAAATAGAATGTGACACTTCTTTTGAGTGGGCCAAAAATCAATGAAGACTGCTGTCGACATGTTATAATTCTCCATATCTCTACTAGAGATAAAGAGACTGTGACTCAGTAACTTTTGATGTCAGTTGCTAATTATTCTACCTCTAGAGTAATTAGGAGACCACAAAAATGGCTCACTATGGTGTGAAAGCCATTTACATACACAGCAAAGATAATATACCCATATGGAAAGCAAAGCAGGCATATACATTAGCATCATACTCTTGCAACTTCCTACTGTTTTCTAGGAATTCAGGAATTAATAAACTATTATGGGTGGCAAATACTGCATAGTGCTCAGTATGTAATTTTCCCCACAACTGGTTATTTGCACATATACTTAAATTTTTTCATTTGAATTTTTGTCTATTTTCAGTATTCCTAACATGCACTTTACAACTGATGTTTAAGCTTTATATCCAATTACTTTAAAATCCTGCCCCATCTTTTCTTAAGTGATCTACCCAAACTCAACATCAATATCTCAAAAACAAAACCAAAAAAAAAAAACTCAGAAAGCAGTAACTTCTATGAAATTATTGGATGCTAGAGACAAGTTCTGATGAATAAAACAGAATACTGCATGCTTCTTTCTTTCACTCTATACCCTTCCAATTTGTTTTAAGGAAGAAGAATGTTAACACAATGCATTTCCTACATGAGTACTAGCTGAGATGACTTACACTATTTCTCTAAGTAAAAATTAAAGTTTTTCCTATAGTACTGAAAATGACAAAATTTAATCTTTAAAGGTTAGAACATATAACAGCTCTAATTGTACTCCTGGTTTTTAAATAACAGGGTGAAATTCAGGATAAATTATGTTTATCTGCATGTGCCTATATGATCTGTGGATAAAATTATGTGGTTCATCTAAATATTAAAATGTATTTTTTTTCCCTCCAGAGACATACTTCTTTTAGATAGTCTCCTCTTAAATTTAAATCAGTTAGTAAAATCAGGAAACTCTGATCTCCAAAAATGGCCTAGGGGAAATCTCCCTTTACAATGCAATAGGAGATGGGGGGGGGGGGGGGGGCGGGGAAGCTATCTACACACTGGCCTGGAGATCAAGGGGGTGCAAACAGAGGCAAACAGATCATGTGGAATAAATCTCCTTCAATATTTTTTCATTTATTTATTATGGTACAATATACATGACAAACATTTACCATTTTAACAATTTTAAGTGTGCAATTCAATGGCATTAAGTATATTCACAATGTTGTGCAAACAACACTACTATCCATTTCCACAACTTTTTCATCATTCCACACAGAAACACTGTACCCATTAAGCAATAATTTCTATTCCCCGTACCGCTGGGTAATCTCTATTCTACTTTCGGCCTCCATGAATTTACCTATTCTAAGTACCTCATATAAGTGGGAACATTACAATATTTATTCTTTTGTGTCTGGCTCATTTCACTTAGATAATATTTTCAAGTATCATCCACGTTGTGGCATGTGTCAGCATTTTATTTCTTTTTATAGTTGAATAATATTCCATTGTATATATATAACACACTTTGTTTATCCATTCATCTGTGAATGGACACTTGAGTTGTTTCCACCTCTTGGATATTCTAAATAATGCTGCTATAAGCACTGGTGTACAAGTATTTGAGTCTCTGCTTTCAATTATTTTGGGTATAAGCTTAGGAATGGAATTGCTAGGGAATTCTATGTTTAACATTTTGAGGAACAGCAAAACTGTTTTCACAATAGCTGTACCTTTTTACATTCCCAACACCAATACACTAGGGTTCCAATTCAATATACTTTTAAGTATCTTCTGATTCATTAATTCAGACTGTTTACCTCCATTACTCTAAATTAGAGTGATTTTTCCTAAGAAAAACCACAACAGAAATATCAGAAACAGCAATATCTAAGGACTTTTAGTATTTTATTCTTAAACAATGTAAACAATAAAAGATATAGAACATGTTGAAAAAGTACTTTAAAATACAAGAAAAAAGGGAGCATATCCTAAAAATATATTAAGTATCCTACCCATATAATTTGCACGTAAGACCTGGTCAATCTAACCCCTAAAAAGTCACATGCTAGAAAACTTCATGTCTGAGTAACTGGATGTAAATATCCTGACATATTTTTTAAAAATTTTACTCTTCTGTCAGTTCACACAATACCTGGAGCTAACCTGCCCCGGAAGGCCTCCCTTTAGTAAAAGTGGAGGAGGAGATAGCCTAATGAGCTTATCTAAATACTACTCACAGACTTTCCACAACTTGGCCCAAACCCTGAGGCAGGAAAGAGATAGAGGTTCTTAAATGTTTAACACCTGCTCTAACCAATTTGCCATTAAGTGCTTACAGATGACAAAAGAAATTAACAAACTGTCAAAAAATGTCAACAGAAAACCTCCCAAACAATCCCTAAGCATAGATGAAGTCTATTGGTGGGGATGGGGTGAAATGGAGAACGGGGATATTTGCTTGTTGTTGTTGTTTATTTTGCATACAAAAATAAAGAACTAACTTTTGCTGGTAAACTGTTCCTAGTTCACGTGATGACATTGAGTAATTCAACATTTACTTCATGGTGGTCAAACGACTTCCAAGGGCCCTGCATCTCTATAAAAAGTCCAGCAGTAGAACTAGCTTCAACCCATACCGCAGTTTTACACAGCTTTTAAGTCAATTGATTTTTTCCAAAGTGGTTTATTCCTAATTAGGTAACTATCCCACTTATGATCTATTTAAACCTCTGGTACAGTAAAACCTTTTCATATAGAATAGGAAGCCAAACTTTATGCTAGACTTGCCTGGATTAATTGCAAATCCCTAATTAGTTATATCCAGAACAATGGAGTTACCTTTAAGAGACCCCTCTTTCATCAGCTGTGGAGAATCTGAGTCCCTTAAGAATAAATTAAATCATGTTATTTCCTGGGATTTTAGAATCTTCAATTATTTCTCAAACATTCTGCAGTTGCTCGTGTATAAAGAATTTTCTAGACAATAATTTCAACAGAGAGCTGTTTGTAATTTTATAATACTAACTGTGTTAGTATTATATCAACTTAGTTTAAATTTTTCTGATTTGTTGACTTTATTAAAATCTTTATCTCCCAGAGTCAAAACAGGAATATATCATAAGCCTTAACTTCTAATGTAAGCATAGTGGGGTTTTTATTGTTGTCAGGGAAGAGAAAGGGAGAGGGAGAGAGATATAGAAACATCAGTGATGGGAGAGAATCATCAATCCGGCTGCCTCCTGCAAGCCCTCTACTGGGGATAGAGCCCACAACCTGAGCATGTGCCCTGACCAGAAATTGAACCATGACCTCCTGGTTCAGAGGAGCCACACCAGCTGGGCAAAATTTTAGTTTTTAACATAGCCTGTAGATGCTTCAATTTTAACATTCCTCAAATTTTCAGAAAAGAGCAAAGAATTAAAGTTGCCACCATCTTACCCTAGGAGTTGGTGGTACACAGTTCTCTACACAACATTCCAAAAAATATGAGCAAAATACCTCTGTAAGTAAACAAAAATGCCTTCCATTTGTCAAAAAATAAAGTCAGAACATAATAAAATATTCCATTAACAAAGAACCTAGTCTAGAACTCAATAAATGTCTTCTGAGTCAATAAACAAATGAATGAAGTAAAACTGCATTTTAAACTCAAATATAATAATTTAATACAAGGGACATTTTAAACACTGATACTTACATAATCTCAATGCTAACTTTGGCTCAACAGCATCGGACTAAAATCTTCTCCAAGTTTTTTAAATACTAACAACAACTGTAATATTATAGAAACAAAACATATTAAAGTTAATGCCTAAATTGACTTGAGTATTGGCCAAGGGAATCTCATCACCCAAGGGTATCGAAATTACAATCCCAGAGTTACAGAATGCTAAACTTGCATATCTCAACTAGGAACAAAAAAGAGAAAAAGACTCAAAGACTGATCCAATATTATTATTTACTAGAGGCCCAGTACACAAGATTCGTGCACTGGAGGAGTCCCTCAGCCCGGCCTGCACCCTCTTGCAGTCCGGGACCCCTCAGGGGATGTCCGCCTGCCGCAGGGGGATCGGGCCTAAGCCAGCAGTCAGACATCCCTCTCGCAGTCTGGGGCTCTCGCAGTCTGGGACCCCCCACTCCTTACCGCCCGCCTGCAGCAGAGTCAGGAGAGGCTCCCACCACCACAGCTGCACTCGCCAGCCGTGAGCCCAGCTTCTGGCTGAGCAGTGCTCCCCCTGTGGGAGTGCACTGACCACCAGGGAGGCAGCTCCTGTGTTGAGCGTCTGCCCCCTGGTGGTCAGTGCACGTCATAGCGACCTGTCATTCTGCCGTTCGGTCAATTTACATATTATGCTTTCATTATATAGGACTTTTTCCAATTTTAAATTGAGAAATATCCCTACCTGCAATGGCTAATCACAATCTAACCTGATTTATTATACCTAGTGGTTTAAAAACCTACCAACCGTCTGTCCCCACCCCACACCACATACCTTTGGTCACCAAAGGCTGATCCTTACTTAACACTAAACCTGCACCATAAACAGCTCCCATCTGGATAAGCTTATGACTATGGACTGACCTCTCATTGGCTGTACCTTGCAAGGAGCTCAGGTACCAACCATCAAGTCAATCCTCCCACATAAGTCTGTGTTTGGCTTCTACAAAAGCCTGCCTCTGTCTAGATACAATGATTCAAGCATTCTCTGCCTTTTTATTTATTTTATTTTAATATGTTTTTATTGATTTCAGAAAGAGGGAGAGAGAAACATCAATGATGAGAAAGAATCACTGATAGATTAGCTGCCTCCTGCATGCCCCCTACTGGGGTTGGGAGCCCACAACCCAGGCATGTGCCATGGCCAGAATTGAACTGTGACCTCCTGGCTCAGAGGTTGATGCTCAACCACTGAGCAACACCAGCCGGGCCATTCTCTGCCTTTTTAAAATACATAATACCCTACTTATAGTTTAAGACAACATATACATATATATGCTTATGAATATTTTCCTACATTCAAAGGCATTCAGAGTAAAGTGAAAAATAAAACTTCTCCCCAACCACCTAAGTACATTCCCAGCAGCTGTAAGAAGGAGAATTAAGGTTAACTTGAAAAGAATGTCTTACCACAAAAATTCTCATTTCATGGATTAACCTCATTAATGTGAAGAAAGGCAATTGTAATTTCTAAAGTGGAAACAGGTAGGTTGCAAAGATTTCCTACACTGAAAATGATTCTTTTCCCCCATTCCCAGCTATAATTATTGAAAGCTCAAATAACAGACTAATATACAAGGACTAAAGCTTATGCCTCTATCATTTAATACTGGCATTTCCTCTAAGACCCTGTACTTTTCCCCCCTTCACCTCAAAAATGACCTGAGTCAAGCAAGCTGTCCTGTCCACTTCAGCAATGCTGGCCACCTACAAGCTACATCTAAAGAAAAAAATTCCCAAAACAGCGAAGCTAGGACAATTTATGTACAACATGACTTTTGAGAGGTCACAAATCAACTATTCCATTAGGAGTGGAGAGAAAATGAAACATAGCTTCTAAAACTTGAAGCTTTATTTACTCATCACAAAGGGGGGGAAAATGAGTTTTCAAACTGTCCAAACACAATTTGGAGGTCTCTGAAAACACAAAGTAATACTGGGAACAGCTCAGTTTTAAACTTTACAGTATAATGAACTATGGAGTTTGTTTAAGGCTTTACCAAACACTTTTCAATACACCGACTCATTAATCCACTGTGACACCCATCTGAGAAATTGTATGCAAGATGTTTTCTCCTTACATTAAAATAAGGAAACCCAGACTAAGAGTGGTTCAGAAGTTTATCAAGGACACGCAGCTAAAAAGTAAAGGCTTTGACAGACTAGACAGTCTGATTTCCAACTGATGCTCAGATGTGGCCCTTAGGAGAGGTATGATTTCTAATCTTTGCCCACCACTTCAACATCTTTATTTTTTAAGATTTACTATCTCTCATTTGTATTAAGCACATTGTGTTCTACAAATGGAACAATACATCAGGAGTTAAATCAAGTTTCCTATATTTCTCACACTCATGAGAACACTATAATCCTATTTATAACTTGTTTCTCTCATCCTCGTTCCTCGAAAATATCCACGCTCCCTATCGTCAGCAATGGATACGAACAGGCTGTTTCAGCTATCTGAACAGTCTCATTGATGGATGTCTTCCTTATCTATAGTTGAATTTATAAATTTCAAAGAGCTGGAAACACACAATTCACATAACACTAAAACACAGAACACTGGAAGCTGATTTACTAGTGCAGATCCTCAGGATCATAATACTAGGGTCAGGCTTATGAAATCCAATTATCCCTTGGCAGTACAATAACTATGAAAGGGATAGCAGATTCAGGTACATTTACAGTGAACCTGGAAGTTACTACTTTAAAAATCCTAATAAAAAATATTACTCATGCCCGGCCAGCATGGCTCAGTGGTTGAGCATCAACCTATGAACCAGGAGGTCACAGGTTTGATTCCTGGTCAGGGCACATGCCCAAGTTTCAGGCTCGATCCCCAGTAGGGGGCGTGCAGGAGGCAGCAGATCTATGGTTCTCTCTTATCATGGATGTTTCTATCTCCCCCTCTCCCTTCCTCTCTGAAATCAATTATATATATATAGTCACTTGTCTTTTCCTGAAAGTAGCAACAAAAAATAAAAAAGAAAAGAAAAAAGTATTGGGTTATTGGATATTTATGGATGGAATCCAGATAAATGAATGCCTACTTTAACAGTGACTAGAATTTTCACTATTTCTCACAAAATTAGGAAGTTGCTGAAAATCCTTTTAACAAATGAATTCTAAAATGCATTAGATTTAAATTTAATCCTCTAATCAGAAAACTATTTGACCATTTGCCACCAAAAGAATCTTTCTTGCTGTTTTAATCTTAAGCATATTCTTCCCAATTCGTGGACTAATGTAGTGTTTTATATTTGGATTTTAGACCTTGATAGTAAAACAATGATTTTAATCTTTCATTGTGCAGCTACATAACAAAAAATGAATGATGGTTTGGCTATATTATTTATCTGACACTTACGAAGTCATTTGAAAAGAAATGCCAAATGAACAAGTAAACATGGGAATTAGGGGTCATTTTTTTTTTCAACTCCCGAGTAGTGATTTTTCATATTGCCTCCTATTTCTACTCCTTTATTACACTAATATAACCAACAAGCTGACTGCGTTTTCAGCAATTCCTATAAATAATCATTTCAACCAAACAAGAAAATGTCATTTAAAGTTTTTGTCCATCAGTTTTCACTCTGACATGCAAGCATTTAAAGTAACAACAAATAATGTGCTTATTTGGTCCACTCAAAGTGTGAAAGCAAAAACTGAGTTACAGGTGATTTAGCAATGAAATACCATTTAAGAGCTGAATCTAAGCATCACCTACTGCTGTGGAAAAAAGACAACTGAACTAGGTGATCTAAAAAGCAATAGGACCCAGCTAATTGTGAATATTTGGGAGTCAAAAGATTCTATAATGCTATCTCCAATATAGTAACCACTAGTCACAAGTAGCAGTTTAAAATAATTAAAAGTAAATAATTTAAAATGCAGTTCCTCAGTCCCCACTAGCCACATTCCAACGCCCAGCAGTTTCATGTGCCATATTGGATAGCACAGATATAGAACTATTTCCATCATCGAAGAAACTCTATTATGCCATTGGTAGCTATGTGATCTTACGCAAGTTATTTAATTTCTATGAACCTCAATGCTTTTGTCTATAAAATGTCCATAACATCATCTAAGTTGAAAGAATGTTATTAGAAGTTTAATGAGATAGCACTTAAAGCACAGCACACAGTGCTTACTGGTAGTACACATTAGATATCCAAGATAGAGTAGCTATTATTACAATCCTATATCGGACTTTAATACGGTAACCCTGAACAAGTCACTTCCCCTTCCCTGGCCCTCGTTTTCCTAAAACTGAAAACTCTGGGAAAGTTCTCCTGGTTAACTTCTAAGGATGCTATCAAATTCCACCACGTTAAATGAAGTGTTAAGCAAAAGGGGCCAAAACTCCTACAGAGTAAACTACTACCTAGGTTCCTAGAGCTTCCTAACTGATCCCAAGCATTCTTCCCAAAACCCCAGAACTGCCAGTGCTCTGCAATATAGCCACGGTCCGATGCGAGCTATTTATAAAGGCTGTCTTAAAAGGTTACCGGAATATCTTCCTGAAATTGTATATACTGTAATTAGAAGCTACAACCCCCTATTCCATGATGATATCTTGCAGTTTTAACATCTCTCTTAAATGAACACTATCTTTACAGATGAATTTTTTTTCTCTTAAAAGCATTTAAACCAAGACACTTTTTCAAAGCACATACAAGTTTAAGGACAAGTTTTAATAACTTTTTAAAACTAGCTATGCCTCATTCATAGCCAGCTTGTGGGTGACCCCTCTAGTCTGTCTAAACAAAAGTGAGAATTATAACAGCCTCATGGGTGAAGTCCTCTGGCCGGGACAGAAACATGCCCAAAGGTTTTACCCTTACTAACAGCTGCTCCCAGGGAGCCAGGAAACCCACCGAATGCTAGGTCCACACAGCCAGCTTCCAAAGAGGGGGGAAACACGGACCCCCACGCAAGGCACAAAACCAGGGTCACAGGCCGCTATGGCTGCAGACCTCTTCCCCCTGCGTTGTCCTAAAAGTGAAGAGTGAGTATCTCAGGCAGCAGAAATCAGAACAGAGGCGGTGTATTTTTGCCCAAGGCTTGAGGCCTCAAAAATAAGTGTTATTCCAGAGCAGATTCCTTTTCTTCCGGGTCTGTCTGCTCCCTCTGACTCTCTGCCCATAACCACCGTGCCTCCCCACCTTTCTCCATACTTTAAAAAAAAAAAAGGGGGGGGGGTAAGTGGCTTATTCCCTCTCCTCTCGCTTTCCCTAGCAGGGCCTGGAAACTGGGGAAATTGGAATCAAATTAACTGCACATTAAAAAATAAACAGACAAGCAATCAGGGGATGCCCACCCAACAAAAGACGACTCCCGTTCCAAAAAAAAAAAGTGATTGCGCCTGGGTGGGAGAAGGGGAGGGAGGCTAGAAACCAACAAGGATGGAGAGATAGATGTGTGGATTCAGGGCCCCAGGGCCGGCCCATCCTGGCCAAATTCCAAGTTTTGTTTCAAGAAACCGCTGGGGCCGAAGAGAAAAAGAAAAAGTTGTAACTTTTAAGGAAGTCCGCAAAAGGCACGGACTGGGATAAAACGCCACGGCTCGCCTCCGTCGGGGATGGCAGGGCAGGAGACTCCGAAAGCACCGACTCCAACAGCGCGCCCGGCAAGGCGCCCGGCCAACGGCGCCGCGGGCGGCCCTGCCCCGTCTCCCGGGACGCCGGTCCGGGGGCTCGGGCTCCCACGGGGCGCCGGGACCTGACCTTTGTTAAAGTTCGCGGACACAGCCCGAGCCCCCCACCCCCCCAACCCCCCCATTGCCGCCCCGAGTGACAGGCCCTTCCCACGCCGCCGGGCCCCCGCCCCGCCGCCGGCCCCCGACGGTCCGCGCGGCCCCTCCCGGCCGTCTTGGGGTGCGGATTCCTCCCGCCCGCCCCATCCCCACCAGGCGCCCCTCGGGGTGACCGACTGACCGGAGCGACGCTGGCCCACACACACACCGGGTCGCCCGCTCCTTCCCGCCGCGCCCCGCTCCCCCGCCCGAGCTTGCAGCCGCCTGGCTCGCCGAGTCCCGCCGCGGCCGCCGGTTCCCGCCCCCAGCCCGGGGGGAGTCCGGGGGAGCAGGACAGGAGGGAGGACGTGGCGCGCCCGGAGGTGGCCAGCTGCGGGGCGGGGAGTGTCCCGGAGGAGGCCGGGCCGGGGGCGGGGGGCCGGCGCGGGCTCGGGACCCTCCCCGCCCCGCAGCCGCGGGTCCCAGGTCCCGGCCCGCCCCCGCCCCCGCCCGGCGCGGAGAGGCGGGCCGCAACTTGGAGCCCAGTTCGCACGCCCGCCCCCCTCCCTCCACCATATGGAAATCTACAGCCTCGGAAAGTGACACGTCGAAGATTCCTCGGCCTCCCCGCCGCCCTCCCCCTCCCGGCCGCGTTCCTGCCGCGGAGATTCCGGGAGGGGGAGCGGATTCCTCGGACAAAATCTGCTGGGAGGCTGGGAGGGGGTGTGGGGGGGACGCGAAGGGAGGGAGAGCGCGGAGCCACTGCCCAGATTTATTTTTTTTCATCCAGAAGAATCTACCCGTTTCTTTCCCCCTCCAAGCCCTGGCAAGCGGAGGGGACGGGCGAGAACCAGACGCGGCCCCCAAGCGGAGGCCGACCCTCCCGCGACCCCGAGTTCCCGGGGTGTCCAGGCGAGCGCGGGGCGCCCCGCACTGTGGCGCCAAGTTTTCCCCGGGAAGCCCGGCGCGCCCCGAGCGCTCCCGGACAGGAATGCACTTTGGCGGACTCGGCGTCCGGCGGGGCTTTCCAGCGCGCGGGGACCGGCGGCGGGGTGCGGGGTGCGGGTGCGGGTGCGGGTCCCCTCCAGCCTCCCGCGCCCGCACGCCTTACCTTCCCTCGGGCTGAAAAGCGGGGCTCCGGGCGCGCCAGACACCGGTTCGCCCACGCCTTCCCAGCCGGCAGCCCCGAGGATCGCTGCCGCCCCCTTCTCCGCTCCCGCCGCCTCCGCCGCTCTCCTCCTCCTCCTCCTTCTCCTCCTCCTCCTGCTCCGGCCGCCGCCGCCGCTCCAATAACTACCAGGAGGGTTTGAGGAGGGATTCCGCCATGTCAAATGATGTCGGGACCACATGGGGGGGCGGGCCCCGCCCACAACCGTAAACTACCGAGTAGAGCCGCCACCGCGATCTCAGATGCGCTGGACTGTGGGAGCCTCCAAGTCTTGGACACCTAGGCTTGCAAAAAAATCCAAAATCTCACCTGGGTTCAGCCAGACTAAAGAAGTCTGAGGCTTAGGGGAGCTAGCAACCCTTTAACGGTGAGGGCTGCACGTTCTGCAACAAAATCGCCCAATACCAATAGGAAGGTAGTGTTTGCTGAGTAATAATCTGAGCTAAGACTAGGACATTTTTACACATATATATTAATTTTTCTTAAACCCCGACAAAAATCTTGTGAGCTATTATGTCACTCCCTTCTCTATTTCCCACAGCACTTTGTTCACAGGCTAACAGCATAAACAGATTTTATTATATCACAGCTAAAATGTCTATTTCCTCTTTCCAGGAACCAGTCTGCACTCACAAGGGCAGAGACTGTTCCTTACTCATATCTGTAAATCTGTATTATGAAACATAGCATAATTCATAGGCCACAATAGGACTCATTAGAAAACTATCAAGTTTACATTAATTAAATCAAATATAATGCATCCTATTGTACAGTCTCAAAATGCTTAATCGACTGCATCCCATTTCACCCCTCAAATTTTCCAGGAAATGAGACAAAACTTGTCCCAAAGAGGCCCCTTACTTCCCCGCGTCTTTCTGAATCATTACATTCAGCTTCAACTATTAAGCTACAAAGCAGTACTCAGTACCAGAGGCAATGTATTACTTTCATTGACCTAAAAGAGAAAAAAAAAAAAACCATTTATCAGATAAAATTATAATGCATAGTACCATATTAAAGCCCAAAGAACAAAAAAGAATATGGAGAAATATTTCTTTTCTTGTGGAATTTGCAATTCTTTTTTTTTTTTTTTTTTTTGGAGATGTGGAGGATAATGACGAATCCAGGTAAATGATGCTCTCCCTCCTAAATGACTTCTTTTTCCAAATGTACCCAAAGAGGTTCTTGAAGCTGTCTTTCTAAAACATGGTTCCAAGCCTAAGTCATAGTCTTGCATAAGAAAGAAAAAAAAAAGCAGTGGTTCCCCAACTCCTGAGCCATGCCCCCCTCCCCCCCCCCCCCCCCCCCCCGCCCGCTGAATTGGTGTGACTTTCAAGCACACCTCCGTCCCTTTGTACATGGTTTCACTCTCCCAGAAGCATATTTATTCCTCTACCCTATTTTAAGATCATTTATTCATCTTTGAGCTCCAACTAAAATAACTTCCTTCCCTCAGGCTCATAGCTTTTTTCCCCACAACCTCATAATTCTTTTTAGTTCTTCTCACATGTTCTGAAGTTATTGTTTATTTCTTCCATTTGACTGGGTCTTGTCCATTTTTATATCAACCTAGCATTGTGCTTTGAATATAAATGTTTGTTGAATACATTAATTGTAAAGTATGTGGAAGTATCTGAATGACGAGATAAAATGGGCAAACTTTAGAGTATGGAAGGTTGAACTCAAGTGTTGAATGATAGGCTTGGCAAAGGAGATAAAAGTAGGCAGGAGAAATTACGAAAACAAAACTATATCTGCCTATGTCTTCCCCTAGACTGAATTTGTTCTAATTAAGAAGAATCAATGTATACAACATGCCTTAAAAAATTAAATTTTAAATGTTCATATACATTTTATCAGTGTTTCATTGGTCTTCTTATCCTACCACCTAACACCAGCTTTGGCACAGAATAAAAACCCAATATAGATGTTTGCAAAATGAGAGGAAGAATGGTGTAATAGAAAGAGCATGGATATTACAATCAGACAAAAGCCAGTGATGTTGGGCAAGTATTGAAGTTTTCTGAGCTTGGGTGTTCTTATTTATTAAATGCTGACATTGCCTTTCTACTAAGGTTGTTGTGAGGATTAAAAACCTCCAGCACCTGCTTCTCAATAAATAAATATTGGTTTCTTCTTGAATGAATGAATGATGTTTTTCCTGGAGGGTAGTAATAGGACAGATAACACAGTGAGAAAACATGGGGTGGAATGGGGGAGTTACAAGGGGCAGGTGTTATAGAGGCATCAAGTGTTTGAAATAGGTTTCAAGGCTGATTATTCTAGCAGCCAGATGTAGAACAAAGTGTGTCAGAGGGTCATGCTCTCTGAACCTCCTTGGGAAAAAAGAGAAGACTTAGACCAAAATGATTGTTCTGGAAATGGGAAGTGGAGCCTCAACCCAAGGCAATGAGTATTACTATCTAGTTTTGACACCTCAAGTCACCTGTTACCCTAAGTCCCAAATTATTGATCCATAGTCATAACATATACTTTGTTTCAAAAGCTGTTTAGGATTTGCTCAAATACACAAATTATCATCCAAATGAAGATGCCTGAAAGTTAAGGCCTATAACAAAATATACAGACATTAAATGCTTTCATTGCCTATACAATGTAAACTGAATTGTATATATATAAAAAAAATTGGAAGTCATACTTCTGGATCTCAAATAACTTGCATTACAACAACAAAATGCAACTTTAACACATTGGAAATCATAAATTTTTAAAGTAGCATTGAAAAGGTCTCAAACCATTAAACCTCTGAATACTTATATAAGTCTAAACATTTTCAATTTAAACCTCTTTCTCAAAGATCACTGTGACTAGTGCTATGTAATAAGTAGAAGACCCAGCTAGGTTCTCAGTCTCGGTATCCGTCCTCTGCCTATTGCTGGAGTTGCTAGATTCTCAAAGGCAGGCTCAGTCTTGCCTCTAATCTTGAAACCCAATCTTAACCTTAGATAGAGGGCATTAACTCTTTGCATCTACTTTTTGTTCCAAAGTCCTGAGCCAGATCTGATACGGCCTTCAAAATGAACATTGACAAAAATCCAATTAATCCTGTTTTGAAGAGTGCTCAGAATTTACTGGAGTACAAACTAGAGTAAAGGACAGCCATCTCAGTCAATAAGATGATCTAACAGCAACATTGCAACTTCAGTTAAACACATTTCTCCAGAACAATTTAACCACTCAGAGCTGTAGTTTCACCTTTTTTCCTATCATTCAAAGCAAGACAACGGCAAATTGCAGCTCAATACATACATTTTTAAGTCATTTTAAACAAGAATATCTGTCCCACATTTACCAGAATATTCAGGTAGGAGGTGAATGACTGTCAGGGCTAATAAAATCACAGGGTTGGTAGAGAACTAAAGATTTTCAACCTGCTCTCCCTCCCAAAGCAGAACCTTTGCTTCTATGTCTATGACTGCTAAACACCCAGCCCCAGCCTGAACACCACCAGCAATAGGCAAAAAGCATCTGGTCAAGACAACCTATTCTCAGCAACTCTAAGCCAAGTCTTCTGAAATGCACCACCTTGCATTTTAACCCCACTGGTCCTGTTTTTGCCCTCTGGAGGCAGACAAAAGAACAACAGTCACCTTCCACATGACTCCCCTTCCAATGAATTGACCAGACTTGTCATATGCTCCCTCAAGATTCTCTTTTCCTGCAAAAAGTCTCTCTTTTCCTGGGAAAAATCTCTAACATGTTGAGCTCTCCATCTACTCACATGGCTTTCAGATCTCTCTCCATCCTTTTATTCCACCACCTTTGGGGCCTACTTATTCAACAATATTTCAGGTATGATCAGAATACAACCATATACTCCTTCCTGCTTCAGTTTGGACAAAAGGCTTGAGCTATTACAGTTTGATATTGTACTAGTTTTTTATCAGCCTCCTCATCCTATTAATTCATGCTTCTTCCATGAAAAGTTGTTACGCTGGGCATGCATTAGGAATGCACTTGACTTCATCTTAACTGGCTTTAATGTTTACTGGTTGAATATTTAATTTTATTAAATTTTATTTATAAGTTTCATTATCACATTTCAGTCTACCTAGAACTTTCTGGACATTGAGTCTATCATCAAACAACCTTTCCCAGCTTTGTGACATTGGTAAGTAGAAGAGGCATGTTTTCCATATTGCCATCCAAATCACTAATAAAACAATACAAGGCCAAGCACTACCACTAGTAATCTTTCTCCAATTGAAGGAAAATTTGAAGCAAAGTTATTTCAAAAGTTATAAATCTGTTCATCACCTGATTTTCCCTGGACCATACAACTATAAGGAAGCAGGTTGGGTCTGACATTCTAGATACTCATTGTTACCACTCTTGCCGACTCTCATACCTGATATACTCCTATGGACATTTTTTTCTTCCTATGAGTCAAACTCATTATATCTGAGTCTCTTCACAACACGTGTGCTAAAATATTGCCTTCCTAAAAAATTTAAAATTGTCCCTGGATAAAAAGACATACATATGTGTGTATGTGGAGTGGGAGTGTGGAGCATGTGTGTGTTCTTCACAGAGAAATAAAGTAAAGAATGTCTTTAGCTCCAGCTATATACCTCAGATATAAACCATTTTAGTCAAGAAAAGATTCTGAGACTTGACCAGAGAGCAATGAATTGAAAAAAGAAAGTAAATTTACCACAGAGGCACTTGGGTCTATTCAGCTTCTGAAGGGTTCAATGTTATACTTGAAATTGTTTCTCATCTTTTGTGTAGTTACCACATTATTTCTTTTAGTTCCCAAAAGCATACTTTTTGGTATTTCACATGTAATTTGTGAGTACCAGTAGCCAGGGGGTTAAATTTTGATCACATTAACATTTCTCTGACTCTGGAAGCCATCATTATTGACTTCTCATTCCCCTAGTACTTTTCCCAGTTCTTTTTAGAATTTAGGAGCAAGTTTTTTCAGCTTGCTTCAGTAACTCGTTAACCCAGGCAGAGCAGCTAATATGGCACCTTCATCTGTGCTGAGCCCACTCCGGCTACCTCATAAGGCCAGCACCACCTCGGACAGACTCATTTCTCCCTCTCTCTGGACAAACTGTTATATTGATCATCAAATAGAGGGTCCTTGGCTCCCAGTATCTCATGGTTTTTAAATCATACACTCTGTTTCCATGAATTTGGTTATTTTAGATTCCACATACAAGTGATATCCTATATAATAAAGAGGTAATATGAAAATTGACCCTCACACCCTCACAAAGCAGGGGGGTTAGTGAGGAACGACCAAATGACTGAACATCAGGCTGCGTGGGGCGACCAGGCCAGCAAGGGGGGGCAGTTGGGGGCAACCATGCTGGCAGGAGGGGGCAGTAAGAGGCAACCAGGCTGGCAGGGGGGCAATTAGGGGTGACCAGGCTGGCAGGGGAGGGGCAGTTGGGGGTGATTAGGCTGGCAGCAGGGACAGTGAGGGGCAACTAGGCTGGTGGGGCAGGGCAGTTGGGAGCAACCAGGCCAGAAGGGGCAGGCAGTTAGGGGCGACCAGGCTTGAAGAGGGGGATAGTTGGGGGCGACCAGGCCAGCAGGGGGGGAAGTAAGGGGTGACCAGGCTGGCGGGGGGGGCAGTTAGGAGTGACCAGGATGGCAGGGAGGGGGCAGTTGGGGGTGACCTGGCTGGCAGGCAGGGGAGCGATTAGGAGCCAGGAGTTCAGGATTGTGAGAGGGATGTCTGGCTGCCGGTTTAGGCCCAATCCCTGGGATCGAACCTAAACTGGCAGTCAGACATCCCCCAAGGGGTCCCAGATTGGAGAGGGTGCAGGCTGGGCTGAGGGGACCCCCACCCCTGCATGAATTTTGTGCACCGGGCCTCTAGTCATACAATATTTGTCTTTCCCTATCTGGCTTATTTCACTTACCATAACATAATGCCCTTAAGGTCCATTCACATTGTCAAAAATGGCCAAATTTCCTTCTTTTCCATGGCTGAATAATATTCCATTGTGTGTATATCACACATTTCTGTATCCATTCATCTCTAGACAGCACTTATTTAGATTGTTTCCATATCTTGGCAATTGCAAATAATGCGAGTGCAATAGCTCTTCAAGATCTTGATTTTGTTTTTTGGATATATACCCAAAAGTGGGATTGCTGGATCATAAGGTAGTTCTATTTTTAATTTTTTGAGGAAACTCAGTGCTGTTTTCCACAGTGACTCTACCAATTTATTTACATTCCCCCCAAGGGTTCCCCTTTCTCCATATCCTCAACAACACTCATCTCTTTCTCTCTCTCTCTCTCTCTCTCTCTCTCTCTCTCTCTCTCTTTTTTAATAAAAGCCATTCTAACAGGTGTGAGGTGATATTTCTTTTCTTTTTTTTTTTGAGAGAGAGAGAGAAACATTTATTGTTTGCCTCCTGTACACACCCCAACCAGAGATCCAACTCACAACCTAGGTATGTGCACTGAGTGGGAATCGAACTGTTGACCTTCCATTGCACAGGATGACACTCCAACCAATTAAGCCACACCAGCCAGGGCTCATTATGGTTTTGATTTGCATTTCCCTGATGATTAGTGATGCTGAGCACCTATTCATGTACCTGTTGCCTATCTGTATGTATTCTTTGGAAAAATATCTATTCAATTCCTGTTCCCATTTTTCAATCAGATTATTTGTTTTTATGTGTGTTTTTTTGGGGGGGGGTTGTTGTTTTTTTTTGGGGGGGGTTGCTATTGAGTTGTATGAGTTTCTTACACTTTTTGGATATTAAGTGTAAGAAATACTTAATATTAATAAATGTATCCTAGCATCTCACTGGCTCTGATTTGGTTATGTGTCAATCCCCAAACCAATCGTGGTGACCCAGGCAAAGGGGAACCAATCTGGGTCTACCTTAGAGCTCAGAGTAAAGTCAATCCCACCCAAACCAGTGACAAACAACAGAGGAGGAAGCTTCTCAGATGACATTTGGTGAAATATTCCCAGAAGCAGAGGGATGGATGGTAGGTAGCAATGGACATTAGGTAACTAGAGAGGATGGGGACAGTGTTCCAGTAATAGATAAGCAAAGGAAAACTGTGAAGTGAGCATGAGAGAGAGAATGTTAAAAAGGGGCATGCAATAAATCTTTTATTATTACAATACAGAAACATTTTCCATGTGAAGAGCCAAACTAAAGTTTTTTCTGATTATTTTTTTCTCTTTATAAAGAGAACATATTTTGTTCTCAGACCAAAGAATGTACTTCAGAACCACAGTCTCTCGGATCACAATCATTCCTCATCCTCAATTTACTGCAATCAGACTCCTCTCAGCACTCCACAGAAATAAATGGTTTCTGACTCCCAATCAAGGCCTCTCAAAGGTCGAGAGAGGTTCAAGCACAACAGCCATAGCCAAGAGGGAGCAGGAACAGTGGGTCACCCCCTAAAAACCTTCTCACCAAATGCCAACATCTTTCGATGAAAGTTCTCAGTAGAAGCAGTGTGAAAGGAAAGCCAGTGCGTTCATTATTTTTACAATGATGCTCAGATCATGACCAAATGATGAAAAGGGAGTTGGGATGGGGGACCTTTTAATGCAGTGATTCCCCCACTAGCAAATGAGTGGTGCAGCTCCACACCCTTAGTTCAGACTTCTCTCAGACTTGTACCATCTAATTGTGGGAGTGTTTTCATCTGCCAAGGATCTGGATATACTAAAAAATAAAAATTAAAAAATAAAAAAGAATATAAACACAGGTTGCAAAAATAGTGGGATATCATATATACATTGAACAAATTAATACTTTCATACTGTATTATGGGGTATGAAACCCCCACATTTACTGCACCCATCTACAACCTGCTTCTCCAAGTTCTCCTGCCTTGACCTCGGTGTCTAATGCTACATGTTCTCCAACTTCTCTACCCTCCATAAACAAAAAGCGAATGCCTTTCTATCATCTTGGTTTAAAGTCATTAAAGAAATGAAAATGAGTTGAATCTGTGTACCATTCTAAGGATTGTTAGCACTTATTCATTTGACATTATGTATATTGTACTCAATTTAAATGTAAATTTTAAATTCAGTATTGAAAGTTACATAATTAAGGGGAATACTGTTCATAATTATTAAGTACTAGTGGCCCGGTGCACAAAATTCGTGCACATTAAAAGGGGATTAATTAGAGGAAATATTTTAATATTGCTATTTGCCCTTTCTCTATAATAGGAGTGTCAGAGATGAAAGAAAATTAGTAAAATGTATATGAAAATTTTCCTCCTATCAGAGTCTGGGGCGTGCCGTGGGACCCAGAGTCAAGTTCCTGCCCACCCGAGGCACCTCAAAATCACGCGAGACCTAGACCCAGCAGGCCCCACCCCCATTGGGCAAGATCTAGACCCGGCCGGTCCCACCCTTGTCAAGCCCCACTGGGCGCGGGAGATGGGGGGGTCGGTGCAGCCTCAGGTCCCCTGGCCTGACGCCGGGTGGGGGGGGGCACAGCCTCAGGGCCCCCATCAAGCCCCGCCGGGGTGGGGGGCGCGGCCTGAGGTCCCTCAGCCCAGCGCCAGGGCAGACGGCACGGCCTGAGTTCCCGTGGCCCGGCACTGGGGCGCGGGGGGCGCGCCTTGAGGTCCCCTGTCAATTTCCGCTGGGCAGGGGGAGTGCCTGAGGTCCCCCAGCCCAGCGCCAGGGTGGGGAGTGCAGCCTGAGGTCCCCCAGCCCAGGGAGGAGGGAGCAACCTGCGGTCCCCCAGCCCAGCACCAGGGTGGGGGGCGCACCTTGAGGTCCCCTGTCAAGCCCCGCTGGGCGGGGGGCACAGGATCAGGTCCCCTTCCCCAGCCCAGTGCCACGCAGCCTCAGGCCCCTGCTAATTGCTCCTTAAGGCTCGTTATGGGAACTTGGCCTCCGCTATGGGTGCAGTCATCTTGTGTTATGGAAACCCCGCCTCTGCTGTGGGTGCCACCATCTTTGTGATGGCGTGACTGTCAATTTGCATATTCCCTCTTTATTAGATAGGATCACTAGGTTGACCTTGTCTTTAATGATGTTTTGCAATGTACAGGTGAGAAGGGAACAGGATGTAGGGGGTCAATGGAGTGGGGGGAGGGAGAATATCTGTAATACTTTCAACAGTAAAGATAAAAATAACAGAATCAGCATCACTATCCTCTTTAAAAAACACAATAGATATTATTTTGCTTAAAAAATATGAAAAATTGATTTAATTTTTGGTTGTTTATCAGTGGTCTTAGTTTTTGTCTCTTTATACATCTAAACTTTGCTTCAACCCTTTCTCCCTCATTATTCACATCTCCATTTCTTTTATGTAATTTTATCTTTTGTCATATTAGAAGTATATTTAAAAACATGTTTTATTATATTACACAAACTTTTTTTACCAAGTATATCCTTCTAAACCAGATCATTATTCTTGCCATATCTGGGTTCAGAAGTCATTTTCATTTTGCAATTGTTCTGTAATTTTTCTTAAATTTAGTTTATATCTACTTAAAAAGTATTTTGGCAAATCTATACTAATGGTCTCATTTTACCCAGAGTAAATAGATACTTATTTTGAACAACTGAGACTTCTCTCATCATCCACATACCATACTGCCTGGAATTTCACCAATAAGGACTCACTGCTTCAGGCTAAGTATTGCCCTCTTTTTACTGTATTCTCTTAAAATGCAAATAATCTACAGAAGTGTAGCACATGAGAACATTTGTATGATTTCAGGTAAATAAAGAGCTACGCCAGAAAAAATCCAATTGAATAAGAGATACAGAGTTGGAGTTTTGCCTTATGAAGAAGAGGCATAGAAAAGGGGACATAAAGAACAAGTATTACCTAACTCCTGCTTTTTCCTAAGGTCTACCTTGTTTTCAACTTGCTAAGATTTGTTTCAGTGAAGTTAGTTGTGTCTACTTGGTGTAGGCAACATAGGTACTTCAGTAACCATACATCTAGAGAACAGATCTATGGGCGCGCGCTCTCTCTCTCCCTCTCTCTTTCTCTCTCTTTCTTTTTTTGCAATAAATATTTATTTATTTATTGAATGTTTACTTTGTGCCAGGCACCATTCTAGATGCCAGGGATATGATGATATAACAGACAAAGATCCTTGCCTTGTGGAGCTTACATTATAAGAGGGAGAAGGCAGACAATACTTGATAAACATAATGAATAAGTAAATGAATATACTATATTAGAAGGTGATATATTCCAAAAGAAGAAGAAAACTAGAACAAGGTAAAACCAGTTGTTACTGGAATAGAAAAGGACAGTATGCAATTTTCAACAAGGTTGATATAGACTCATTGAGAAGATTTCTTTTTGAACAAAAAAGGTGAGGTGAATCCTGAGATGATCAAGAGGAAGAGCATTGCAGACAGAGGAGAAAGTTAGTGAAAGACCATAACATGGGAACATGCCTGGCTTGTTCAGAGAATACTAAGGCGATCACTATATTTACAGTGAGGCAAACAAGGTTAGAGAAGTAGAAGGTAAGGTTGGAGGAAATGGGAGATCAAATAGTGGAGGGTTCTGTAGACACTACCTGAGTGAGATGGGAAGCTATTACAGGATTTGGAGCAGAGCAGAAAAAATAAAATGAACTGACTTAGGTTTAAAGGGGCTGCTCTGCTTGAGAATAGACCATGAGAGTCAAGAACAGAATCAGGGAACATGTTAGGTTATATTACAATAACCTAGAAGAGAGATGATGGCAGCTTGGACTGGGGTGGTAGATGTAGAGGTGATAGAATCTGCTATGATTTTCTATCCATTTTGAAGGTAGATCAAACAGGATTTATTGACAGGTGAGTTTTGGAGGCATAAAAGAAAGGGAGATATTACAGTGATTCCAAAGTGTATGGCTTGAGCAACTGGAAGGATGATGTTGTCATCAAGTGAGACAGAAATGGCTGTGGGAGAAGCAGGATTAAGGGAACAACAGGAGTTTGGGGCCTGTTGAGTGTGAGATGTCTGTTAGATACAACTCTTTCTGAGTTTAACTGGTTGTCTGATCTGAGGAAAGCTACTTAACCTCTCCAGGCTTCATCCGTAAAATGAGAAATTAGAACTAGAAGAACTTCAAGGTCCTTCTAACGCAAGCATGTCAAACGCAAAGGCTAACACGGGCCAAATAAACAAGGCATGTGGCCCACAGGCCTCAAGTTTGACATGCTTGCTCTAACATTTTTTATTTTAGTTTAAGTTTTACTTGACTAAGTTGCTTTTGTGCTGATTTACACAATTACTTGTGTGTGTTGTTATCGGGTGGGGTATCCTGTGTCCCCACTAGTTGCCAGTGGAAGTGGGCTTCTTGGTGTGCCACTGAAATAAGAATTTCTGGATGCCCCCACGGGAGGATGGGGTAATGTGGAAAGTTTTATTTATGTGGAATTAAACACTTGTGTTTCCAAGGTCCCATCTCCCTCCATCCCACCAAGAAAAAGTCCCGTTTGTCTTCAGCAGAACTGGGATTAAAGCCACTGTCCAGAGCCTCTGTTCCATACTAAAGCACAGTACAGGTCAGCTCACTTAGCTTGTGTTCCCAGCTGCAGTCCATTGCATGTGGGGTCTGGCTGGCCCATGGGCCATGTGACTTTCTAGGGTCATATGGCTATGGAGAAAGCATGGGCAAGTGCAAGGAAGCAGAAGCAAAGCAAGAGTTGTGAACAAGAAAGAGAGAATTTCTTTATCTCAGGATTATGTATTCCCAGATTTTTGTGGGCTTGCATTGGGGTCCACTCTCCTAGCCAACGATCTTTGTTTTCAGCTTAGACTGACAGACAAGCACCTTCCCTATGTCACCTGACTTCAGTGGGCATGCGCCTACCTTCCCCTTTCTTGGGCCCCTCCCCTCCCAGTGTTCTGCAGGAAATGGGCAGGTGGTTCCCTGGGGAATATAAAGTTGCAGCTTCCTGATGAAGCTGCCCAGATGACCATGCTTATAAGGTCTGGCCTCCCCTTTGCTCCTTTCCTATTATTAATATTCATAACCAGCCACTTAACAATGGTAACATTGTCACAGATTAACTTTCACTTGTCTAATTTTAAACAGGGTGGTCAGGGTAGGCCTCATTGAAAAGGTAACTTTTAGATAAAGGAAACAAAGAAGCTAACCATAAAGATATCTAAGGAGTGTTCCAGGCAGAGAAAAGCATTAGTACAAGGACCTTGAGGTAAGAGTAGGCCTGTTCAAGCAGTAGCTCAATTTGATAAATATGGGTTACGTATCAGGCATACAGTCAATGGATAAAACCAACAAAAAGAGCAAAAAGTCTTGAATGAAGGAAAAAAGAGACATTAAAAGATTTAAAAGAAAGCTAGTGGAACACCAAATGGCAATAATGGTTCAAGCATAAATGAATCAAAAACATAAGAATTACTCTTTCCCTTAAATTATTATGTAAAAAAAATTCAAACATTAATTTCTTGACAAATGTGCTTTAGATAATTTTTAACCCTTTTCTCCTCTTCTAAAAAAAAAGCCTAAATTTCAGAAATTTTCAATTGTTGTTTTTGTAAATAATCTCAAATTTAGCAATAGTGAGAGAATTTGGTTTTTGAAAGAATAATGCCAATCAAATCAATGAACGGGGAACTACTAGAAAAATAATTCAAATCACAAAATAATGAACTCTTCGATTGTATGAGATCCTTTTTGATGCAGATAGGAGTTTAAAAATTAAATAGAAGCCAGGAGATTTCCTCATAAAGCAGGTAAATCTTTTCCCATTTGGGTATTTTCCAGGACTCTTACATTTCCTTAAATTTTGAGTTGGCCAAGTATATTCTTTTTTCCTGCTCTCCTAAATAGAAATCTGTGGCTATCTAACACAAACTTGGCAAAATCCATTAATTTAGACAGAATGTGAGACCCGTCCTGGCTTCCTGGGGAGGGGATAATTGAAATGTAAGTGGGCAAGTACAAAGGAGGGTATGTGCTAGGAAGAAGGAGTGTGTGGATGGCGCGTGTGGAATGCAAGTGGAAGATAGTTACAATCTAGGATGGGAGATTAGAAGTCTCAGATCCTGCCCCTATGCAACGGCAGAAAACTCCTGCAGAATGCTTACTACGTGGCAGGGAGTATATTTCACATATACGTAATAACTCCTTTTATTCTGACATGTGAAATTCATAGCAACTGGTCATAGGATTTTAAATTTGAAAATGCATTCCACTACTTTCTACCTTCTAATGTTGCAAAGTAGAATTTCACTGCCGGCCTGTTTCTTTACCCCCACCCACCTTTACAGATAACATATTCATTCTGTCTGGAAGCTTGTAAGATTTTTCCTTTTATCCTTGGGTAAATAACAGAAAATTCGTAGAGAGTGCTTACTACATGCCAGGAAGTATGCAAAGCATTTCACATATATTAATATATTTAATCCTCACCGGAAACACTCTGAAACTATTACAATTGCTATCCTCATTTTACAGGTGAGAAAAAAAGGGAGAAGATAAATAAGGTGTTCACATTAAATAGCATCCAGAACAGCTGGGTAAGAGAAGGGAGCCCAGGAGATGAAATGGGAAAGCCGTTTTAAAGCCACTGTGCTTCACAGAGTGCAGGACATTTGAAAAGAGAAATTGTGTCATGGATGATAGAGCTACTGAGATAGTGGAACCCTGAAGTGTGCAACAGAGGAAACCGATGGAAAGAAACGTTCTGAGCCCAATACAGGGAGAGTGCCCTGGGGTAGATCATATCGCTTCCCTCCTAAAACTTACCCAGGAGGAAACAAAATCTTGACTGAGGCTTACGTGGCCTTGCGTGCTTTGGGCCCCTGTACAGCTCTCCACTGTCAACGCTTACATTTTTGTTTGCTTTGTTTTGGTTGCCCAGCCCTTTGAATCCCCTCCTTATGTTTGAGGAATTCACAACCCTTCCAGATCCTGCCTCCCTGCACAAGACACACAGTTTTTCCAGCCCTACTTTTATCAGGAGTAGAAACGACATCAAATGGGAATGGCTGAAGAACTGGCAATGTTTAACCCGGAGGACAGGCGACTGTGGCGGGGATGGGTGGGTGAAGGAAACCATTGATGAAGACCTCGCCAAATATTTGAAGAGCGGCAAATGAAAGAAGGCTGTGGCTTAAGAGCAGAAGCTGAGGTTGGGTGTGGGAGAGGAGAAATCCAGGGAGAAAGAGAGAGCCAAGGGGTTGCAGCGGGGAGGGTGGGACAACTCCAAGCACATTCTCCAAAATGATTGCCTCTGTACACTTCTTTTTTTCTTTATTAAAATTTTTTTGTGTTGTTAATATTGCAGGTGTCCCCCTTCCGCCCCTCCTTTTGCCTACCTCCATCCATCCCTACATCCCTTGGCCTTCACCAAACTATTGTCCATGTCCATGGGGTATTCATATCTGTTCTTTAGCTAATCCCTCCACCTTCTTTATCCAGCCACCTTTACAATTCTTTAAAAATATCAACTTCCTTAAAGTATAGTTTACATACAAAAAAATGCATCTATTTTAAATGTACCTTTCCATGAATTTTGACAAATGAGGACACCCATGTAACTAATCAAGATACAGCACTTCTTTTTTTTTAAGATATATATTTTATTGATTTCTTACAGAGAGGAAGAGAGAGGGATAGAGAGTTAGAAACATCGATGAGAGAGAAACATCAATCAGCTGCCTCTTGCACATCCTCTACTGGGGATGTGCCCACAACCAAGGTACATGCCCTTGACCGGAATCAAACCTGGGACCTTTCAGTCCGCAGGCCGACGCTCTATCCACTGAGCCAAACCGGTTTCGGCAAGATACAGCACTTCTATCACCCCCACAAAGTGCCATTTTCTCCATTCCAGTCATCCACTGCCACCCTCACATCCAGTCAAACACTAATCTGATTTTGGTTATGAAATCTAGATTATTCTTGCCTTTTCTAGAATTTAATATAATCATACATTTTATGTCTGGCTTCTTTGCTCAATACGATGTTTTTGAGATTCATCCCTGTTATAGCTTGTTTCAATTATTAATTTCTGTTTACTGCTCAGTAGTAGTCTATTGAATAGATATGCTAAATTTGTTTGTCCATTCATTTATTGGTGGACATTTGGCCTTTTTGTCCAAAATTTTTGTTATCTTGAACCTACTATGACCATTTATGTACAAATGTTGTTGGGAACATCTGCTTTTATTTCTCTTCTATAAAGACTTAGGAGTGAACTTGCTAGATTAAGAGGTCAGTGGGTATTCAACTTTTAAAGAAATTGCCAAACTCTTTGACAAAATGGGTGTGTTAGTTTATATTTCTATAGCAGTCCACAAGATTTCCAGTTGCTCCACACCCTTGGCAGTATTTTGTATTGTAAGTCTTTAAATTGGAAGTCTTTTCATAGGTATATCGTCATGGTTTTAATTTGCACTTCCTTAATGACTAATGATTTTGGATGTTGAGCATTTTTTTATGTGCTTATTTGTTGTTCATATAGCTACTTCGGTGAAGTGTCTGTTCAAATATTTTATTCATTTTTCATGAGTTATTTATTATTTGTAACATTCTATTTTCTGGATAGAAGTCCTTTATTGGGATTATGTTTTGCAAATATTTTATGAAAATCCATGGATTGAATTTTATTTTCTTAACAGTATTATCATTTTAAGAGAAAATGTTTTTAATCTTGATGAAGTCCAGTTTAAGTTCTTTCTCTGTTTGCATTCTATTTAAAAAACAACAACAAACAAGACCTTTGTCTAATTGAAGGTGACAAAGATTTTCTTTTAGAAGTCTTATTATTTTAGCTCTTACATATAGGTCTAGATCCATTTAAAGGGAAGTTTTGAATATGGTGTAAGATAGGGGGTCAAGGTTTATGTTTTTATAACTGAAAATACAATAGTTCCATTAATTGTTGAAAATACAATTATTTCATTGTTGAATTACCTTGGTATGTCGTTGGCAACAATAAATGATCCTTGGGGACATCTGTTATATTGTTAATGACAAAAAAAATTTTTTAAATCAAATGATCCTTTACATGTGGGTCTATCTTTTGACTCTTTATGTTGTTCTATTGATCTCTATGTCTATTACACTGACACCATAATCATAAATAATGTAGCTTTACAATAAATCTTGAAACAGTTGGTGTATCTTCCCAACTTTGTTCTTCTTTTTCAAAATTGTATTTCCTATTTTAGATTTTTTGCATTTCTCTATAAAATTTATAATCAGCTTGTCAATGTCTAATCAAAAGTCATCTAGGGTTTTTATCAACATTGTATTGAATTGATAGGTAAATTTTGGGGAGGTTGACATCTTAATATTGATGAAAAATATTGAACATAGTATATCTCTCCAATTATGGAAGACTTCTTTAAATTTTCCTCAGTATCTTTTGGAGTTTTCAGTATACAAGTCTAGCACTTTTATTTGTTAAAGTTTTCTTTAAATGCATTATGTTTTTAATGCTGTTGTAAATGGTATTTAAAAATGTCAAATTTCTAATTGTTTGATGCTAGTATAACAATTGATTTTTGTGTACTGACATTGTTTCCTTTAATTTTAATTAGATCTAGTAGTGTTTTTGGATATTTCTTAACCTTTTCCATGTACATGATCAGGTTCTCTGTGAACAAATACAGTGTTATTTCTTCCTTTGCAATCTGTATGCCTTTTATTTCTTTTTCTTACTTTACTAAGACTCCCAGGACAACGTTGAATAGAAGTGCTTTTTACCAAAATCTTGAGGGAAAAACATTCAGTCTTTCACCATTAAGTGTGATGTCAGCTATAGGGACCCTCTTTATCAAGTTGTAGAAGTTTCTATTTGTAGTTTGCTGAGAGTTTTAGTTTTTCTAATTTATAAAGAATGGATATTGAATTTTGTCAATGCATTTCCTGCATCTATTGAGATGATTACATATTTTCTTTTTCTTTTTAAGTCTTTAATAAGATTTATTTTCAAATATTAAGCCAATCTTATTACCAATTCTTTTTTAATCAAAGACAAACAATAACAAGTGTCAGGGAGGATGTGGAGAAGGTGGAACCCTCATGCATTTTGAGGGAAATGTAAAATGGTACAGTTACTTTGGAAGTTCCTAAAAAAGTTAAACATAGAGTTACCATATGATCCATCAATTTCACTCCTAGGTATATACTCAAAAGAAATGAAAATATATGTCCACTTAAAAACTTATACTTGAATGTTCTTAGCACCATTATTCATAATAATAAAAGAAGTTGAAACAACATAAATGTCCATCAATGGTGAATAGATAAGCAAAATGGTATATCTGTACAATCCTATACAATAAAAGAGAAACATGTAAATTGAGCATACCTCCGCTACACTCACCAGCTAATCAGGAGTGAGTATGCAAATTAACCCAACAAAGATGGTGGGTTAATTTGCATACACCGGTGCTGGGCAGAGAGCAGAGAGGGAGAGCTGGCGGAGAGTAGAGTGGCTTGGGGAACTTGGCTCCTCAAACCACCAGATGGAGAGCAGAGAGGGAGAACTGGTGGCTTGGAGGACTTGGCAGAGCGGGAGGCCGTGGGAGGAGACAGAGCAGGAAGGGAAAACCAAGACTGCGGGGAGCACCAGGAATGCTGGGAATTGTAGTTCTGGTGGCAGATGGATCTTCTAGACACTAGAGCAAAGTGAGCCTGGAGCAAGTTACTGTTGCAGTGGGAGATGGAGGGAAAGCAAAGGTGAGAGACATAAGTAAAATCAGAGTGCCTAGGAAAAATTAAAGGGAAGATATCCTAAAACTTCCAGGAAATCTCCACCAATGAAGTAAAGAAAAAAAATGCCTCTATTATTCTGTGAGCAACAAACCAAACTGGGTTGGGGTCTCAGACAATTTGCTCATATGATTGCAAAGACAGACAGAAACTCCCGGATTGGAGAGGGCTCCCCTGAGGGCTCCCAGATTGGAGAGGGTGCAGGTGCGCTGAGGGACCGCCCCCCCCCCCCCCCCCCGTGCATGAATCTTTGTGCACCGGGCCTCTAGTAGAATAATATTTAGCTGTAAAAAGGAATTAAGAACTGATATAAGCTACAACCTGGATGAGTTTCGAAGCATTATGGTAACTGAAAGAAGCCAGTCACAAAAGGCCACATGCTGTATATTCCATTGATATAAAATCCTCCAAATGAGCAAATTCATAGAGACAGAAAGCAGATTAGTAGTTTGCAGGAACAATGGAGAGAGGATTGGGTAGTGACTACCAATAGGGTTTCTTTTTAGGGTGATAAAAATGTTCTGGAATTAGATAGTAGTGATGGTTACACAATCTAGTGTACATATTAAATTACTAACCACCATAGCACTATATACCTTAAATGGATGAATTTTATGGTATGTGAATTAAATCTCAATTAAAAATAATAAACCAACTTTAAATTTCTGAGATAAACATTACTTGGATGTGATGTGTTACCATTTTTATATGTTGCTGGATTTGATATACCACATTTTTGTTATATATGCAGCCTTTTCTTGTAATACCTTTGGTTATAACTGCAGCATAGACTATCTCCATAAAAACAATTTTATTGGATATATATGATTTCTTTACGTGTTTAGTGGAATTCACCAGTGAGGCCATTTCATTCTGGAATTTCTTTGTGGGAGGTTTTGAACTACAAACTCAATTTCTTTAATAGTTACAGATTATCTATTTCTTCTTGAATGAGTTTTGGTAGTTTGTTGTTTTTTTCCTAAGAATTTTCCCATTTTACCTAAAATTGTCAAACTTATTGCTATGAAGTTGTTTATAATATTTCCTTATTTTTCTTTTATTTGAGGGATCTAAGATGCAGCTTCGCTTTTCCTGTGTTGTGCCTCGGAAACTTCTGACTCTAGGCAGTAATCTGGGATAATCATAGGGATGATCTCGGATAACCATAGGGACTCTTTCGGGGATCCAGTTCTACACTACCTGATGCCTAATGTCTGGAAATTGCCATTTCATGTTTTGCCTGATTTTCTAGTTGTTTATGGTGGAAAGGCATTCCTGTGGCAGTTAATCCTTCAGAGGTAGAAATGGAAATTCCCATCTCAAAAAATTTAAAGCCATTAAATTGACATGGCAGATAAGACTGATGAAAAGACACTAGGGGAAGCACTGTGAAAGATGGGACAGAGGTCAGTGTGTGAGACAGTTAGAGACTGATGTCAAAATGAGTACCATTCACCCTCACTCACCCGTTCCCAGGCTGCCTTCCCTATCTACTCCAAATCACTTCTGAGGCCCTTTATAGCCTAAAGGTTTTTGAAATGCCCATGGATTTGAAAGTTTGTGATATGTAAATAATATCTCACTATTCACAAAGATTAATGTGCTTCTCCAAGTTTGCTTATCTTCATTTTTAATTCTATAGAACTGTACATCCTATGGAACCTATGCTACTATGCACTTAGTAAAGCTATTCAATTACATTGAAACTCAAAATTCCATAGTGCGAAGCTACTAAAAATTGATCTGAACACAATGACGACAGAATCTATAAAGATTTTTGACTTTCTCATTAGTGAATCATGTTGCCAAAGTTTTTTGGATCTCTGGTTCTACAAATATCCATTTGGGCTTCTTGATTTGGTAAAAGATAATAAGCATTAAATCCCTTATCGTACAAGGGGAATTATTCGTCTGTAAGTGTAAACTAGAAAACAGCAAATAGAGATTCCCCACCCCGCCGCCAGTCTTTATGCTGATGGAAGTGCTGTGGTTTTTGCAATGTTCACAAGCTGACAAACTGGACAGAACATTTTTCACATTGTTTCAGCCCAAGTAAATGTTTCTAAATAAATGGTTCCTGCTTGCCAAGCCTCAGTGAATAACACTGACTTTTTTTCTCAGTCCACGAAGCTTACCACATGGATTACATATATGCATTACTCATACAACACATTCATTGGCCCATATGCCAGAGTGAAATAAGATTTTACAGTTGCCTCTAGAGCACACATTTCCTGCTTTGGTTCCACATATCAGGAGACAGATTTGCAGCTTTTATGTTCTTACACAGATTCAAACACATTCACCTCAAGCAGAAGTATATGCTCCACAGGTTAGTTCTTTTCTGATAGGAAACTCTTGTTTCTTTTCAATTTGTCACCTATCAAAAAAAAAAAAAAAAAGTGCAATACTGCACTGTCTTCATTGTTAGAACTTAAAACTGGTCCAAAGGAAAATGTGCCTTGGAAATCCTTCACTGATTTGTTTTTGTAGAACAGCTGGTGATGAGGCTCACTGTATTAATCACGTCCAGTTGCTGCTGGTCGAGTTGCACATTCAGGAAATTCATAATTAGGTGGTTATATCCTTTGAGTTTCCTCTGAAGCACTCCTTACACAACTCTTGATTTGTCTTTTTCCTTGTCATTCAAAACAACCAAAATGATGGGGTGTGGGGGGTGGAGAGAGAGAGAGAGAGAGAGAGAGAGAGAGAGAGAGAGAGAGAAGAGAAAAAGGGAAATTGAAATGGAATTTAAAATAGCGATGCCTCTAAAATAAGCCAAATTGTCCTATGACTGTTGGCCCTCTCTTAAATAGAAAAAATAGCCACAGGATGTGTGTGTGTGTGTGTGTGTGTGTGTGTGTGTGTGTGTGTGTGTGTGTACTTCTCAAAAACATTGAAAAAGGGTCAAAAACTTTTAAAAAGTATGTTTTCCTTAAAAATTGTGCTCTGGAAGGTTCGCCTGCTTGTGTTTTGATTTTCAAGTATGTGGAGTTAAGATAAACAACCACTATCTGGACTTCAAGGGTTAAATTTTAACATTTCATGTAACTTGCTGCATTTCCTTATTCTATCTGTTTCCCTCTCCTCCCCAGACTTGAGGTTATTTGATAATTAATACAATGCTGGAATTTGTAGCTTGAGTGTTTGTCAGTCCCTTGTTGATTATTAGCAAGTTTCTCGGTTCTCTGTATGGGAAGATCTGGCTTCTAATGTATACTTTGGGACAGCAGGGTTTCTTGGGCTCCTTAGTTCTTTCAATAGGCAGCTTTAGTGAAAATAAGGAAAGAGAAAATGCTCCAAGAGTTGAACTCTGGTGAGGAATGTGTATAATTATTTTCCTAGTAATCCTACACTACTAATTGTTAGTTCACAGATCTAACAGAAAGTGCCATATACTAGTTAAGCAAAATGAAAACCAAATAGAGTTCCTCAAAAAGTCAAACACAGGATTCCCACATGATCCAGCAACTCATTTCTAGATGCTGGAAAATATTGAAAACAAGTACTCAAACCAATTCGTGTACACAAATTTTCATAGCAGCACTATTTTCAATAGCCCAAAGAAGGAAATAATCCAAAGTCCAGCAGTGGATGAATGGATAAACAAATTGTGATCTATACAGACGATAGGATATTATTCAGCCATGAAAAGGAATGAAGTACTGACACATGCTCCAACATAGATGAATCTTTAAAAATGTGCTAAGTGAAAGAAACCAGACACAAAAGTCACATATTGTATGATTCTACTTAAGTGAGGTATCCAGAAGTGGTATATTTTTTAGACTGAAAGCAGATTGGTAGCTGCCAAGGGCTGAGGAAGGAGAGAACAGGGTATAATTGCTTAATGGATACAGGGTTTTATTTTGAGGTGATAAAAATATTTGGAACTAGGTGGAAGTAAACATTGTGAATATACTTAATGCCACCGTACTGTTCAATTACAATAATATTATGTTATTTGAATATCACTTCAATAAAAAAATTTCAAGTAAAAAAAACCAACACAATAAAACATGTTTTCTGTAAGGGCCCAGTACTTCTTAGAGGCTACGGAACTTGATGTTCTTACCAGAACTATAGGTAGGATCCCAATCTAGCAAAACAATCTAGATATGCTTTATTTTTTTCCAAAAGCTAACTTAACAAGGCAATTCACATATGAAAGATAAGACTTGTAAACATGGCAATGACCATTTTCATATGTTTTCCTCTAAAAGTAGTTCCTTACATGAATTATTTCTTCATTATTAAGTGATACCCCTCATATCAAATAGAAACTGCTCCTCTTCCAGGAACCCTTTCTTCCCTCCTTAATTTTACTAAGTGCAAATTTGTAACTGAGCAATTCTAGGATAGTCTTTTCTTAAGGAAGAAGAGTGCTTAGAAGCAGAAAGAAAAGGGTAATTGCATTTCAGATTAAATTGTTGGTTTTTTTTTTCAAGAAATATATAAGTAAAATGGTAGAAAAATAAGAAAATACACATGAGCAAAAGAATAAAATGGATGAAGGTAGGCATGAGAGATTGCCTTCAGCCCATCTGACTGTGCATGCCCTTCCTGGCCCCCACGAAGGGCTAGACAAGTAGACTGAGTCATCCCTTTCCTGGGGGGAGCATGACAAGATGGGGCACAGACAGACTTCCTCCACTGTCCTAACAGGGCACTGACAGGCTGCCAGATGTCACCATGTGGGTCCTCAGGGCAGAGACTTCCAGGCAGGCCACCATT